>NW_028295720.1:0-1200000 GCF_964341445.2 Mesoplodon mirus
AACATTTGTCATCACAATGGTCGATACCCGTGTCATCACAATGCTCTGTTACCTTTGTAACCACAATGCTCCATGAACTTTTCATCACAATGCTCCGTGACCCTTGTCATCACAATGCTCCATGCCTTTGTCAGAAATATGCTCCATGACCTTGTCATCACAATGTGCCACACGCTTTTCATCCCAACGGTCCAGAAATTTTTCATCGCAATGCTCCATAAACCTTGTAATCACAATGCTCCATTCCCTTCTCATCACAATTCTCCATTACCTCTGTCATCACAATGCACCAAGACCCATGTAATCACAAAGCTCCATGCCCTTGTCATCACAAAGCTCCATGACGCATGTCATCAGAATGTTCCATGGCCTTCTCCACACAATGCTCCATGCCCTTGTCATCCCAATGTTCCATGACCCCTGTATTCACAATGCTCTCTGACGCTTGTCATCACAGTGCTCCATGACACCTGTCATCACAATGCTCCATGCCTTTGTCAGCAAACTGCTACATGACCTTGTCATTACAATGCTCTATGTGCTTGTCATCACAATACTGCATTACCATTGTCATCACTATCCTCCATGAACCTTGGGATCACATTGCTTCATGCCCTTGTCATCACAATGCTCCATGCTCCTTGAAATCTAAATGATCCATGACCTCTGTCATCGCAATGCTCCAAACCCTTGTGATCACAATGTTCCATAACACTTTTCATCACAACGCTCCATGATGCCTGTCATCACAATACTCCATGCCCTTTTCATCACAATGCTCCATGACCTTTGTCATCACAATTCTCAATACACTTGTCATCACAATGCTCCCAGACACTTGTCGACAGAATGCTCCTTGAACCCTGTCACGAAAAGGCTCCTTGCTTTTTCATCACAAAGCCCCATGCCGTTTTCATCACAATGCTCCATGCCATTGTCATCAAAATACTCCACAAGCTTGTCATCAGAATGCTCCATGACCCTTGTCATCACAATTCTCCATGCACTTGTCAGCACAATGCTCCCTGAACCTTGTCATCACTTTGCTCCAAGCCATTGTCATCACAATGCTCCTTTACCTTTGTCATCAGAATCCTCCATGACACTTGTCATCACAATGCTCCATGCCATTGTCATCACAATGGGCCAATACATATGTCATCACAAAGCTCCGTGACACCTGTTTTCACAATACTGCATGACCTGGTCATCACAATGCTCCATGCCCTTGTCATCACAATGCGCCATTCCAACTGTCATCACAATAATCCATGAAACTTATTAGACAAATGCTCCATGCCCTTGTCATCACAATGCTTCATGCCCTTGTTATCACAATGTTCCAAGACCCCTGTAATCAGAATGCTCCATGCCCCTTTTCATCAGTATGCTCCATGAGACTTGTCATCACAAGGCTCCATGGTTTTCTCATCACAGTGCTCCAGGACATTTTCATCACAATGCTTCACGACCATGTCATGAAAATTCTCATTTGCCCTTGTCATCATAATGCTCCAAGCCATAGTCATCACAATGCTACATTATATTTGTCATTACAATCCTTCATTACATTTGGCATCACAATGCTCCATGCCATTGTCATCGCAATGGACCATGACATATGTCATCACAATGCTCCCTGACACCTGTCTTCACAATACACCATGCCCTTGTCATCACAATGCACCATGTCCACTCTCATCACAATCATCTATGAAACTTGTCAGACCAATGCTCCATGCCCCTGTCATCACAGTGCTCCATGCCCTTGTCATCACAATGCTCCATGACCCCTGTCATCACAATGCCCCGTGAATCCAGTCATCACAATGCTTCATAACGTTTGTCATCACAACGGTCCATGCCCGCGCCATCACAAGGCTCTGTGACCATTTTAACCACAATGCTCCATGAACTTTTCATCACAATGCTCCGTGACCCTTGTCATCACAATGCTCCATGCCTTTGTCAGAACAATGCTCCATGACCATTGTCATCACAATGTGCCATGCACTTTTCATCTCAATGATCCACCACCTTGTCATCGCTATGCTCCATAAACCTTGTAATCACAATGCTCCATGAACTTCTCATCCAAATGCTCTCTCACATGTGATATCACAATGTTCCCCCACTAGTCATCACAATCCTTCCTCACCCCTGTAATCACAATGTTCCATGACCCCTGTCATCACAATGCTACATCCACCTATCTGCACAATATTCCATGACCCCTGACATCACAATGTTCCATAAACCCTGTCATCAAAATGCTCCATGACCCTTTTCATCCCAAAGATCCATGACCCCTGGCATCATAATGTTCTATAACCCCTGTCATCAAAATGTTCCATTACACATTTCATCAAATTGCTGCATGACCCTGTCATCAAAATACTCCCTGCCCTTCTCTTCACAATGCACCACACCCTTGTCATCAAAATGCTCCATGACCGTTGTCATCACAAAGCTCCATGGCCCTTGGCATCACAATGCTCCATGTCATTGTCATCACAATGCTCAATGAACCCTCTCATCACATGGCTCCATGCCCTTGTCATCACAAAGCACCATGACACTTGTCATCACAATGCTCGATGCACTTACCATCACAATGCTCCATGCCTTTGTCATTACAATCCTCCATGACCCATGTATCACAGTGTTCCGGGCCCTTGTCATCACAATGCTCCATGCCCACTCTCATCACAATAATCCATGAAACATTTCAGACCAATGCTCAATGCCCTTCTCATCACAATGCTCCATTATCTCTGTCATAACAATGCTTCATGACCCCTGCCATCACAGTGTTCCACGGCCTTGTCATCACAAGGCTCCATGACCCTTGTCATCACAATGCTCCAAAACCCCTGTAATCACAATGCTCCATGCCCTTGTCATCACAAAGCTCCATGATGCATGTCATCAGAATGTTCCATGGCCTTCTCCTCACAATGCTCCATGCCCTTGTCATCACAATGCTCCAAGACCCCTGTAATCACAATGCTCCATGCCCCTTATCATCAGAATGCTCCATGAGACTTGTCATCACAAGTCCCCATGGTCATCTCATCACAATGCTCCAGGAACTTGTCATCACCATGCTCCATTCCGTTGTCATCACAATTCTCCATGACCCCTGTCATCACAATACTCCATGAACATATTCAGCCCACTGATCCATGACCTTCTCATCACAATGCTCCATGAACAATATCATCACAATGCTCCATGACCACTGTCATCACAACACTCCATGACAGCTGACAACCCAGTGATCTGGGACCTCTGTCATCATAATGTTCCAAGACCCCTGTAATCACAATGCCCCATGACAGCTGTCATCACAATACTCCAGGAACATTTTCAGCCCAATGCTCCAAGACCCTTGTCATCACAATGATCCATGCCCTTGTCATCCTAATGCTCCATGACCCCTGCATTCTCAATGGTCTGTGACGCTTGTCATCACAGTGCTCCATGACACATGTCATCACAATGCTCTATGTCTTTCTCAGCACAGTGTTCCATGCCCTTTTCATCACAATGCTCCATGACCCCTGTCATCACAATGCTCCATGACTCCAGTCATCACAATTCTTCATAACATTTGTCATCACGATGGGCGATACCCACGTCATCACAAGGCTCTGTTACCTTTGTAACCACAATGCTCCATGAACTTTTCATCACAATGCTCCGTGACCCTTGTCATCACAATGCTCCATGCCTTTGTCAAAAAAATGCTCCATGACCCTTGTCATCACCATGTGCCACGTATTTTCATCCCAACGGTCCACAAATTTGTCATCGTAATGCTCCATGAACCTTGTAATCTCAATGCTCCATGCCCTTCTCATCACAGTGCTGCATTACCCCTGTCATAACAATACTCCATGACCCCTGCGATCACAAATTTCTATGCCCATGTCATCACAAAGCTACATGACACGTCATCAGAATGTTCCATGTACTTCTCATCAAAATGCTCAATGCCCTTGTCATCACAATGCTCCAAGACCCCGGTAATCAAAATGCTCCATGCCCCTCTTCATCTCAATGCTCCATGAACCCTGTCATCACAATGCATCATGCCAATCATCATAATGCTTCCGGCTATTGTCAGCACAATGAAATCAAAATTCTACATGACCCCTGTCATCACAGTACTCCATGAATATTTTCAGCCCAATGCTCCATGACCCTTGTCATCACAATGATCCATGCCCTTGTCATCCCAATGCTCCATGACCCCTGTATTCACAATGCTCCATGACGCTTGTCATCACAGTGCTTCATGAAGCTTGTCATCACAATGCTCCATGCATTTGTCAGCAAAATGCTATATGACCTTGTCATTACAATGCTCTTTGCGCTTGTCATCACAATACTCCCTTACCATTGTCATCACAATCCTCCATGAAACTTGGGATCACATTGCTTCATGCCCTTGTCATCACAATGCTCCCTGCTCCTTGAAATCAAAATAATCCATGACCTCTGTCATCACAATGCTCCAAACACTTGTGATCACAATTTTCCGTAACACTTGTCATCACAAAGCTCCATGATGCCTGTCATCACAATAATCCATGCCCTTTTCATCACAATGCTCCATGACTTTGTCATCACAATTCTCAATACACTTGTCATCACAATGCTCCCTGACATTGTCGTCAGAGTGCTCCTTGAACCCTGTCACCAAAAGGCTCCATTCCTTTTTCATCACAATGCCCCATGCCATTTTCATCACAATGCTCCATGCAATTGTCGTCAAAATACTCCACAAGCTTGTCATCAGAATGCTCCATGTCTCTTGTCATAACAATTCTCCATGCACTTGTCAGCACAATGCTCCCTGACCCTTGTCATCACAATGCTCCAAACCCTTGTCATCACAATGCTCCGTTACCTTTGTCATTAGAATCCTCCATGACACTTGGCATCACAATGCTCCATGCCATTGTCATCACAATGGGCCATTACATATGTCATCACAATGCTCCCTGACACCTCTCTTCACAATACTGCATGCCCTTGTCATCACAATGCTCCATGCCCTTGTATCACAATGTTCCAAGTCCCCTGTAATCAGAATGCTCCAGGCCCCTTTTCATCAGTATGCTCCTTGAGATTTGTCATCACAAGCCTCCATGGTTTTCTCATCACAATGCTCCAGGACATTTTCATCACAATGCTTCACGACATTGTCATGAAAATTCTCAATGGCCCTTGTCAACATAATGCTCCAAGCCCTAATCATCACAATGCTCCATTATATTTGTCATCACATCCTCCATTACATTTGGCATCACAATGCTCCATGCTATTGTCATTGCAATGGACCATGACATAGGTCATCACAATGCTCCCTGACACCTGTCTTCACAATAATCCATGCCCTTGTCTTCACAATGCTCCATGCCCTAGTCATCACAATGCACCATGTCCACTGTCATCACAATAATCTATGAAACTTGTCAGACCAATGCTCCATGACCCTGTCTTCACAGTGCTCCATGCCCTTGTCATCACAATGCTCCATGTCCCCTGTCATCACAATGCTCCGTGACTCCAGTCATCACTATGCTTCATAACGTTTGTCATCACAACGGTCCATGCCCGTGTCATCACAAGGCTCTGTGACCATTTTAACCACAATGCTCCATGAACTTTTCATCACAATGCTCCATGACCCTTGTCATCACAATGCTCCATGCCTTTGTCAGAACAATGCTCCATGACCTTTGTCATCAAATTGTGCCATGCAATTTTCATCACAATGATCCACAACCTTGTCATCGCTATGCTCCATAAACCTTGTAATCACAATGCTGCATGCACTTCTCATCCAAATGCTCTCTCACATGAGATATCACAATGTTCCATCACTAGTCATCACAATCCTCGCTCAACCCTGTTATCACAATGTTCCATGACCCCTGTCATCACAATGCTACATCCCCTTATCAGCACAATGTTCCTTGACCCCTGACATCACAATGTTCCATAACCTCTGTCATCAAAATGCTCCATGACCCTTTTCATCCCAAAGCTCCATGATCCCGGGCAACACAATGTTCTATAACCCACGTCATCAAAATGTTCCATTACACTTTTCATCAAATTGCTGCATGACACTGTCATCAAAATGCTCCCTGCCCTACTCATCACAATGCACAACACACTTGTCATCAAAATGCTCCATGACTTTTGTCATCACAAAGCTCCATGACACTTGGCATCACAATGCTCCATGTCATTGTCATCACAATGATCCATGAACCATCTCATCACATTGCTCCATGCCCTTGTCATCAAAAGCTCCATGACACTTGTCATCACAATGCTCGATGCCGTTCTCATCACAATGCTCAATGCACTTGTCATTACAATCCTCCATGACCCATGTATCACAGTGTACCGTGCCCTTGTCATCACAATGCTCCAAGCCATTGTCATCAAAATGCTCCATTACCTTTGTCATCAGAATCATCCATGACCATTTGTATCACAATGCTCCATGCCATTGTCATCACAATGGGCCAATACATATGTCATCACAATGCTCTGTAATACCACTTTTCACAATACTGCATGACCTGGTCATCAAAATGCTCCATGCCCTTCTCATCACAATGCTCCATTACCTCTGTCATCACGATGCTCCAAGACCCCTGTAATCACAAAGCTCCATGCCCTTGTCATCACAAAGCTCCATGACGCATGTCATCAGAATGTTCCATGGCCTTCTCCACACAATGCTCCATGCCCTTGTCATCACAATGCTCCAAGACCCATGTAATCACAATGCTCCATGCCCCTTTTCATCAGAATGCTCCATGAGACTTGTCATCACAAGTTTCCATGGTCATCTCATCACAATGCTCCAGGACCTTGTTATCACCATGCTCCATTCCCTAGTGATCACAATGTTCCATGACCCCTGTCATCACAATACTCCATGAACATTTTCAGCCCAATGCCTCAAGACCTTCTCATCACAATGCTCCAAGACCAATATCATCACAATGCTCCATGATCACTGTCATCACAACACTCAATGACACCTGACAACACAATGATCTGGTACTCTTGTCATCACAATGCTCCATTCCCTAGTCATCACAATGCTCCATGACCCCTGTCATCACAATACTCCAGGAACATTTTCAGCCCAATTCTCCATGACCCTTGGCATCCGAATGCTCCATGACCCCTGTATTCACAATGCTCCATGACGATTGTCATCACACTGCTCCATGACACATGTCATCACAATGCTGTATGCCATTCTCAGCACAATGCTCCATGCCCTATTCATCACAATGCTCCATGACCCCTGTCATCACAATGCTCCGTGACTCCAGTCATCACAATTCTTCATAACTTTTGTCATCACAATGGTCGATACCCATGTCATCACAAGGCTCTGTGACTTTTGTAAACACAATGCTCCATGAACTTTTCATCACAATGCTCCGTGACACTTGTCATCACAATGCTCCATGCCTTTGTCAGAAAAATGGTCCATGACCCTTGTCATCACAATGTGCGACACGATTTTCATCCGAACGGTCCACAAATTTGTCATCGCAATGCTCCATAAACCTTGAAATCACAATGCTCCATTCCCTTCTCATCACAATGCTCCATTACCCCAGTCATAACAATGCTCCATTACCACTGCCATCACAATGTTCCACGGCCATGTCTTCACAAAGCTCCATGACACTTGTTATCACAATGCTCCAAGACTCCTGTAAGCACAATGCTCCATGCCCTTGTCATCACAAAGCTCCATGACACATGTCATCAGAATGTTCCATGTCCTTCTCCACACAATGCTCCATGCCCTTGTCATCAAAATGCTCCAAGACCCCTGTAATCACAATGCTCCATGCCCCTTTTCATCTCAATGCTCCATGAACCCTCTCATCACAATGCATCATGCCAATCATCATAATGCTTCCGGCTATTGATAGCATAATGAAATCAAAATTCTCCATGACCTCTGTCATCACAATGCTCCATGACCCCTGTCATCACAATACTCCATGAACATTTTCAGCCCAATGCTCCATGACAATTGTCATCACATTGAACCATGCCCTTGTCATCCCAATGCTCCATGACCACTGTATTCACAATGCTCCGTGACGCTTGTTATCACAGTGCGCCATGACACCTGTCATCACAATGCTCCATGCCTTTGTCAGCAAAATGCTACATGACCTTGTCTTTATAATGCTCTATGTGTTTGTCATCACAATACTCCATTACCGTTGTCATCACAATCCTCCAAGAACTTTGGGATCGCATTGCTTCATGCCCTCGTCATCACAATGCTCCATGCTCCTTGAAATCAAAAGTATCCATGACCTCTGTCATCACAATGCTCCAAACCCTTGTGATCACAATGTTCCATAACACTTGTCATCACAACGCTCCATGATGCCTGTCATCACAATACTCCATGCCCTTTTCATCACAATGCTCCATGACCTTTGTCATCACAATTCTCAATACACTTGTCATCACAATGCTCCCTGACACTTGTCATCAGAATGCTCCTTGAACCCTGTCACAAAAAAGCTCCATGCCTTTTTCATCAGTATGCCCCATGCCGTTTTCATCACAATGCTCCATGCCATTGCCATCAAAATACTCCACAAGCTTGTCATCAGAATGCTCCATGACCCTTGTCATCACAATTCTCCATGCGGTTTTCAGCACAATGCTCCCTGACCCTTGTCATCACAATGCTCCAAGCCATTGTCATCACAATGCTCCATTACCTTTGTCATCAGAATCCTCCATAACACTTGGCATCACAATGCTCCATGCCATTGTCATCACAATGGGCCATTACATATGTCATCACAATGCTCCCTGACACCTGTCTTGGCTATACTGCATGACCTGGTCATCACAATGCTCCATGCCGTTGTCATCACAATGCGCCATTCCAAGTGTCATCGCAATAATCCTTGAAACTTATTAGACCAATATTCCATGCCCTTGTCATCACAATACTCCATGCCCTTGTTATCACAATGCTCCATGACCCCTGTCATCACAATGCTCCGTGACTCCAGTTATCACAATTCTTCATGACCTTTGTCATCACAATGGTCCATGACCTCGTCATCAACAGTCTCTGTGACCTTTTTAACCACAATGCTCCATGAACTTTTCATCAGAATGCTCTTTGACCTTTGTCATCACAATGCTCTATGCCTTTCTCAGCACAATGCTCCATGACCCTTGTCATCACAATGCTCCATGCGCTTGTCAGCACAATGCTCCATGACACATGTCATCCCAATGCACCATGCGCTTGTCATCACAGTGCTCCCCAATCTTGACATCACAATGCTCCATGAACCTTTTCATCACAATGCTCCATGGACTTCTCACCAAAATGCTCTCTCACCACTGATGTCACAATGTTACATCAATATTCGTCACAATATTCCCTCACCCCTGTCATCAAAATATGCCATGACTCCTGTCATCACAATGCTACATGCACTTATCATCACAATGTTCGATGACCCCTGGCATCACAATGTTCCTTAACCACTGTCATCAAAATGTTCCTTGACACTTTTCATCAAATTGCTCCATGACCCTGTCATCACAATGCTCCCTAACCTTCTCATCACAATGCACAACGCCCTTGTCATCAAAATGCTCCATGACTTTGTCATCACAAAGATCCATAACCCTTGTCATCACATTGCTCCATGTCATTGTCATCACAATGCTCCATTAAGGTTCTCATCACATTGCTTCATGTCCTTGTCATCACAAACCTCCATGACACATATCATCAGAATGCTCCATGGCCTTCTCATCACAATGCTCCTTGCCCTGCCATCACAATGCTCCATTATTCCTGTCATACCCATGATCCATGACCACTGCCATCACGATGTTCCATGGCCTTGTCATCACAAGGCTCCATGACCATTCTCATCACAATGCTCCAAGAACCCTGTAACCACAATGATCCATGCCCATATTCATCTCAATGTTTCATTAACCCTGTCATCACAATGCACCATGACCATCATCATAATGCTTCATGCTATTGTCATCACAATGAAATCAAAATGCTCCATGATCTCTGTCATAACAATGCTCCAAACGCTTGTGATCACATTATTCCAAAACACTTGTCATCACAATGCACCATGACGCTCGTCATCACAGTTATCCATGGTCTTCTCATCACAATGCTCCATGACCTTTGTCATCACGATGCTCAATACACTTGTCATCAAAATGCTCCCTGACACTTGTTGTCTGTATGCTCCTGGAACCCTGTCACGACAAGGCTCCATGCTTTTTCATCACAATGCTCCAAGACCCATGTAATCACAATGCTCCATGCCCTTGTCATCACAAAGCACCATGACACATGTCATCAGAATATTCCATGGCCTTCTCATTAAATGCTCCATGCCCTTGATATCACAGTGCTCCAAGACCCCTGTAATCACAATGCTCCATGCCCCTTTTCATCTCCATGCTCCATGAACCCTGTCATCACAATGCATCATGCCCATCATCATATAGCTTCTGGCTATTGTCAGCACAATGAAATCAAAATTCTCCTTGACTTCTGTCATCACAATGCTCCATGAACCCTGTCATCACAATACTCCATGAACATTTTCAGCCCACTGCTCCATGACACTTGTCATCACAATGATCCATGCCCTTGTCATCCCAATGCTCCATGACCCCTGTATTCACAAAGCTCCTTGACGCTTGTCATCACAGTGCTCCATGACACCTGTCATCACAATGCTCCATGACTTTGTCAGCAAAATGCTACATGACCTTGTCATTACAATTCTCTATGTGCTTGTCATCAAAATACTCCATTTCCATTGTCATCACAATCCTCCATGAACCTTGGGATCACATTGCTTCATGCCCTTGTCATCACAATGCTCCATGCTCCTTGAAATCAAAATGATCCATGACCTCTGTCATCACAATGCTCCAAGCCCTTGTGATCACAATGTTCCATAACACTTGTCATCACAACGCTCCATGATGCCTGTCATCACAATACTCCATGCCCTTTTCATCACAATGCTCCATGACCTTTGTCATCACAATTCTCAATACACTTGTCATCACAATGCTCCCTGACACTTGTCATCAGAATGCTCCTTGAACCCTGTCACAAAAAAGCTCCATGCCTTTTTCATCAGTATGCCCCATGCCGTTTTCATCACAATGCTCCATGCCATTGCCATCAAAATACTCCACAAGCTTGTCATCAGAATGCTCCATGACCCTTGTCATCACAATTCTCCATGCGGTTTTCAGCACAATGCTCCCTGACCCTTGTCATCACAATGCTCCAAGCCATTGTCATCACAATGCTCCATTACCTTTGTCATCAGAATCCTCCATAACACTTGGCATCACAATGCTCCATGCCATTGTCATCACAATGGGCCATTACATATGTCATCACAATGCTCCCTGACACCTGTCTTGGCTATACTGCATGACCTGGTCATCACAATGCTCCATGCCGTTGTCATCACAATGCGCCATTCCAAGTGTCATCGCAATAATCCTTGAAACTTATTAGACCAATATTCCATGCCCTTGTCATCACAATACTCCATGCCCTTGTTATCACAATGCTCCATGACCCCTGTCATCACAATGCTCCGTGACTCCAGTTATCACAATTCTTCATGACCTTTGTCATCACAATGGTCCATGACCTCGTCATCAACAGTCTCTGTGACCTTTTTAACCACAATGCTCCATGAACTTTTCATCAGAATGCTCTTTGACCTTTGTCATCACAATGCTCTATGCCTTTCTCAGCACAATGCTCCATGACCCTTGTCATCACAATGCTCCATGCGCTTGTCAGCACAATGCTCCATGACACATGTCATCCCAATGCACCATGCGCTTGTCATCACAGTGCTCCCCAATCTTGACATCACAATGCTCCATGAACCTTTTCATCACAATGCTCCATGGACTTCTCACCAAAATGCTCTCTCACCACTGATGTCACAATGTTACATCAATATTCGTCACAATATTCCCTCACCCCTGTCATCAAAATATGCCATGACTCCTGTCATCACAATGCTACATGCACTTATCATCACAATGTTCGATGACCCCTGGCATCACAATGTTCCTTAACCACTGTCATCAAAATGTTCCTTGACACTTTTCATCAAATTGCTCCATGACCCTGTCATCACAATGCTCCCTAACCTTCTCATCACAATGCACAACGCCCTTGTCATCAAAATGCTCCATGACTTTGTCATCACAAAGATCCATAACCCTTGTCATCACATTGCTCCATGTCATTGTCATCACAATGCTCCATTAAGGTTCTCATCACATTGCTTCATGTCCTTGTCATCACAAACCTCCATGACACATATCATCAGAATGCTCCATGGCCTTCTCATCACAATGCTCCTTGCCCTGCCATCACAATGCTCCATTATTCCTGTCATACCCATGATCCATGACCACTGCCATCACGATGTTCCATGGCCTTGTCATCACAAGGCTCCATGACCATTCTCATCACAATGCTCCAAGAACCCTGTAACCACAATGATCCATGCCCATATTCATCTCAATGTTTCATTAACCCTGTCATCACAATGCACCATGACCATCATCATAATGCTTCATGCTATTGTCATCACAATGAAATCAAAATGCTCCATGATCTCTGTCATAACAATGCTCCAAACGCTTGTGATCACATTATTCCAAAACACTTGTCATCACAATGCACCATGACGCTCGTCATCACAGTTATCCATGGTCTTCTCATCACAATGCTCCATGACCTTTGTCATCACGATGCTCAATACACTTGTCATCAAAATGCTCCCTGACACTTGTTGTCTGTATGCTCCTGGAACCCTGTCACGACAAGGCTCCATGCTTTTTCATCACAATGCTCCAAGACCCATGTAATCACAATGCTCCATGCCCTTGTCATCACAAAGCACCATGACACATGTCATCAGAATATTCCATGGCCTTCTCATTAAATGCTCCATGCCCTTGATATCACAGTGCTCCAAGACCCCTGTAATCACAATGCTCCATGCCCCTTTTCATCTCCATGCTCCATGAACCCTGTCATCACAATGCATCATGCCCATCATCATATAGCTTCTGGCTATTGTCAGCACAATGAAATCAAAATTCTCCTTGACTTCTGTCATCACAATGCTCCATGACCCCTGTCATCACAATACTCCATGAACATTTTCAGCCCACTGCTCCATGACACTTGTCATCACAATGATCCATGCCCTTGTCATCCCAATGCTCCATGACCCCTGTATTCACAAAGCTCCTTGACGCTTGTCATCACAGTGCTCCATGACACCTGTCATCACAATGCTCCATGACTTTGTCAGCAAAATGCTACATGACCTTGTCATTACAATTCTCTATGTGCTTGTCATCAAAATACTCCATTTCCATTGTCATCACAATCCTCCATGAACCTTGGGATCACATTGCTTCATGCCCTTGTCATCACAATGCTCCATGCTCCTTGAAATCAAAATGATCCATGACCTCTGTCATCACAATGCTCCAAGCCCTTGTGATCACAATGTTCCATAACACTTGTCATCACAACGCTCCATGATGCCTGTCATCACAATACTCCATGCCCTTTTCATCACAATGCTCCATGACCTTTGTCATCACAATGCTCAATACACTTGTCATCACAATGCTCCCTGACACATGTCATCAGAATGCTCCTTGAACCCTGTCACGAAAAGGCTCCATGCCTTTTCATCACAATGCCCCATGCCGTTTACATCACAATGCTCCATTCCATTGTCATCAGAATACTCCACAAGCTTGTCATCAGAATGTTCCATGACCCTTCTTATCACAATGTGCCATTCGCTTTTCATCACAACGGTCCAGAAACTTGTCATTGCAATGCTCCATAAACCTTGTAATCACAATGCTCCATACACTTCTCATCAAAATGCTCTCTCACCAGAGATATCACAGTGTTTCATCACTAGTCGTCACAATACTCCCTCACCGCAGTAATCAAAATATCCCATGACCCCTGTCATCACAATGCTACATCCCCTTATCATCACAATGTTCCATGACCCCTGACATCACAATGTTCTATAACCCCTGTCATCAAAATGTTCCAATACACTTTTCATCTAATTGCTGCATGACACTGGCATCAAAAAAAACTGCCATTCTCATCACAATGCACCATGCACTTGTCATCAAAATGCTCCATGACCTTTGTCATCACAAAGTTCCATGACCCCTGGCATCACAGTGCTCGATGTCATTGTCATCACAATGCTCCATGAACCCTCTCATCACATTTCTCCATGCCCTTGTCATCACAAAGCTCCATGACACTTGTAATCACAATGCTCGATGCCCTTCTCATCACAATGCCCCATGCCCTTGTCATTAGATTCCTCCATGACCCATGTATCACAGTGTTCCATGCCCTTATCATCACAAAGCTCTATGCCCACTCTCATCACATTAATCCATGAAACATTTCAGACCAATGCTCCATGCCCTTCTCATCACAATGCTCCTTTACCTCTGTCATAACTATGCTCCATGACACCTGCCATCACAATGTTCCACGGCCTTGTCATCACAAGGCTCCATGACACTTGTCATCACAAGGCTCCACGACCCATCTAATCAAAATGCTCCATGCCCTTGTCATCAAAAAGCTACATGACGCATGTCATCAGAATGTTCCATGGCCCTGTCATCAAAATTCTCCATGCCCTTGTCATCACAATGCTCCAAGACCCTTTTAATCAAAATCATCCATGCGTCTTTTCATCTCAATGCTCCATGAACCCTGTCATCACAATGGACGATGCCCATCATCATAATGCTTCAGGCTATTGTCATCACAATGAAATCAAAATGCTCCATGACCTCTGTCATCACAATGCTCCAAACCCTGGTTATCACAATGTTCCATAACACTTATCATCACAACACCCCCTGACGCTCATCATCACAATTATCCATGGTCTTCTCATCACAATGCTCCATGACCTTTGTCATCACAATGCTTAATACACTTGTTATCACAATGCTCCCTGACACTTGTCATCAGTATGCTCCATTCACCCTGTCATGACACGTCTCCATGCCTTTTTCATCACAATGATCCATGCCATTTTAATCACAATGCTCCAAGACCCCTCTAATCACAATGCTCCATGCCATTGTCATCGTAATGCTCAATGATGCATATCATCGGAATGCTCCATGGCCTTCTCATCACAATGCTCCATGCCCTTGTCATCACAATGCTCCAAGACCCCTGTAATCACAATGCTCCATGTCCGTTTTCATCAAAATGCTCCATGAGACTTGTCATCAGAAGTCTCCATTGTCTTCTAATCAAAGTGCTCCAGGAACATGTCATCAAAATGCTCCATGATCCCTGTCATCACAATACTCCATGAACATTTTCAGCCCAATGCTCCATGACCCTTGTCATCAAAAACATCCATGCCCTTGTCATCCCAATGCTCCATGACCCCTGTATTCACAATGCTCCGTGACGCTTGTCATTACAGGGCTCCATGACACCTGTCATCACAATGCTCCCTGCCTTTGTCAGCAAAATACTACCTGACCATGTCATTGCAATGCTCTATGCGCTTGTCATCACAATACTACATTCCCATTGTCATCACAGTCCTCCATGAACCTTGGGATCACATTGCTTCATGCCCTTGTCATCACAATGCTCCATGCACCTTGAAATCTAAATGATCCATGACCTCTGTCATCACAATGCTCCAAACCCTTGTGATCACAATGTTCCATAGCACTTGTCATCACAATGCTCTAAGATGCCTGTTATCACATTACTCCATGCCTTTTTCATCACAATGCTCCATGACCTTTGTCATCACAATTCTCAATACACTTGTCATCACAATGCTCCCTGACACTTGTCATCAGAATGCTCCTTGAACCCTTTCACGAAAATGCTCCATGCCTTTTTCATCACAATGCCCATGCCGTTTTCATCACAATGATCCATGCCATTGTCATCAAAATACTCCACAAGCTTGTCATCAGAATGCTCCATGATGCTTGTCATCACAATTCTCCATGCACTTGTCAGCACAATGCTCCCTGACCCTTGTCATCACAATGCTCCAAGCCATTGTCATCACAATGCTCCATTTCCATTGTCATCAGAATCCTCCATGACACTTGGCATCACAATGCTCCATGCCGTTGTCATCACAATGGGCCATTACATATGTCATCACAATGCTCCCTGACACCTGTCTTCACAATACTGCATGCCCTTGTCATCACAATGCGCCTTTCCAACTGTCATCACAATAATCCATTAAACTTATTAGACCAATGTTCCCTGCCCTTGTCATCACAATGCTCCATGCCCTTGTTATCACAATGCTCCATTACCCCTGTCATCACAATGCTCCATGAATCGATTCATCACAATGCTTCATGACCTTTGTCATCACAATGGTCCATGCCCTCGTCATCCACAGTCTCTGTGACATATTTAACCACATTGCTCCATGAAATATTCATCACAATGCTCTTTGACCCTTGTCATCACAATGTTCTATGCCTTCCTCAGCACAATGCTCCATGACCCTTGTCATCACAATGCTCCATGCGCTTGTCAGCACAATGCACCATGACCCATGTCATCACAATGCACCCTGCGCTTGTCATCACAGTGCTCCACAATCTTGTCACCACAATGCTCCATAAAACTTGTCATCACAATTCTCCATGCACTTCTCATCAAAATGCTCTGTCACCACAGATATCACAATGTTACATCACTATTCATCACAGTACTCCCTCAACAATGTCATCACAATATTCCATGACTCCTGTCTTTGCAATGCTACATGCACTTATCATCACAAAGTTCGATGACCCCTGACATCACAATGTTCCATAACCCCTGTCATCAAAATATTCCATGACACTTTTAATCAAATTGCTCTATGACCCTGTCATCACAATGCTCCCTGCCCTTCTCATCACATTGCACCACCACTTGTCATCAAATTGCTCCATGACCTTTGTCATCACAAAGCTCCATGACCCTTGGCATCTCAATGCTCCATGCCATTGTCATCACAATGCTCCATGAACCCTCTAATCACAATGCTCCATGCCCCTTTGCATCACAATGCTCCATGAACCCTGTCATCAAAATGCACCATGCCCATCATCATAATGCTTCAGGCACTTGTCATCACAATGAAATCAAAATATTCGATGATCTGTCTCATCACAATGCTCCAAATCCTTGTGATCACAATGTTCTATAACACTTATCATCACAACGCCCCATGACGCCCATCATCACAATTATCCATGCTCTTCTCATCACAGTGCTCCATGACCTTTGTCATCACAGTGCTCAATACACTTGTCATCACAATGCTCCCTGACACTTGTCGTCAGTATGCTCCTTGAACACTGTCATGACAAGGTTCCATGCCTTTTCCATCACAATGATCCATGCCCTTTTCATCACAATGCTCCAAGACCCCTTTAATCACAATGCTCCATGCCCTTGTTATCACAATGTTCCAAGACCCCTGTAATCAGAATGCTCCATGCCCCATTTCATCAGTATGCTCCATGAGACTTGTCTTCACAAGGCTCCATGGTTTTCTCATAACAAAC
Organism: Mesoplodon mirus; assembly: GCF_964341445.2. Lineage (NCBI taxonomy): Eukaryota > Metazoa > Chordata > Mammalia > Artiodactyla > Ziphiidae > Mesoplodon > Mesoplodon mirus. The sequence continues at coordinate 17,767 of NW_028295720.1, forward strand.
TGCAGGAAATTTTCATCACAATGCTTCTCGACCTTGTCATGCAAATTCTCAATGGCCATTGTCATCATAATGCTGCAAGCCCTAGTCATCACAATGCTCCATTATATTTGCCATCACAATCCTCCATTACATTTGGCATCACACTGCTCCCTGCCATTGTCATCGCAATGGACCATGACATATGTCATCACAATGCTCCCTGACACCTGTCTTCACAGTACTCCATGACGTTCTCATCACAATGCTCCATGCCCTTGTCATCACAATGCACGATGTCCGCTGTCATCACAATAATTTATGAAACTTGTCAGACCAATGCTACATGCCCCTGTCTTCACAATGCTCCATGCCCTTCTTATCACAATGCTCCATGACCCCTTTCCTCACAATGCTCCATGACTCCAGTCATCACAATGCTTCATAACGTTTGTCATCACAGCGGTCCATGCCCGCGTCATCACAAGGCTCTGTGTCCTATGTAACCACAATGCTCCATGAACATTTCATCACAATGCTCCGTGACACTTGTCATCACAGTGCTCCATGTCTTTGTCAGAACAATGCTCCATGACCCTTATCATCACAGTGTGCCACGCGCATTTCATCACAATGATCCACAACATTGTCATCGCTGTGCTCCATAAACCTAGTAATCACAATGGTCCATGCACTTCTCATCCAAATGCTCTCTCACCAGAGATATCACAGTGTTCCATCAGTAGTCACCACAATACTCCCTCACCCCTATAATCACAATGTTCCATGACCCTGTCATCACAATGCTACATCCCCTTATCATCACAATGTTCCATGACCCCTGACATCACAATGTTCCATAACCACTGTCATCAAAATGCCCCATGACCCATTTCATCCCAAAGCTCCATGACCCCTGTTATCACAATGTTTTATAACCCCAGTCATCAAAATGTTCCATTACACTTTTCATCAAATTGCTGCATGACCCTGTCATCAAAATGCTCCCTGCCCTTCGCATCACAATGCACCACACCTTTGTCATCAAAATGCTCAATGACCTCTGTCATCACAAATCTCCATGACCCTTGGCATCACAGTGCTCCATGTCATTGTCGTTACCATGCTCAATGAACAATCTCATCACATTGCTCCATGCCCTTGTCATCACAAAGCTCCATGACACTTGTCATCACAATGCTCGATGCCATTCCAATCATAATGCTCCATGTCCTTGTCATTAAAATCCTCCTTGACCCATGTATCACAGTGTTCCTTGCCCTTATCATCTCAATGCTCCATGCTCACTCACATCTCAATAATCCATGAAATATTTCAGACCAATGCTCCATGCCCTACTCATCAAAATGCTCCATTACTTCTGTCATAACAATGCTCCATGACCACTGCCATCAAAATGTTCCACGGCCTTGTTATCACAAGGCTCCATGACACTTGTCATCACAATGTTCCAAGAACCCTGTAACCACAATGCTCCATGCCCTTGTCATCACAATGCTTCAAGATCCCTGTAATCACAATGCTCCATGCACCTTTTCATCTCAATGCTCCATGAACCCTGTCATCACAATGCACCATGACCATCATCATAATGCTTCAGTCTATTGTCATCACAATGAAATCAAAATTCTCCATGACTCTGTCATCATAATGCTCCAAAACCTTGTGATCACAATGTTCCATAACACTTATCATCAAATCACCCCATGACAATCATCATCACAATTATCCATGGCCTTCTCATCACAATGCTCCATGACTTTGTCATCACAGTGCTCAATACACTTGTCATCACAATGCTCCCTGACACTTGTCGTCAGAATGCTCCTTGAACCCTGTCACAAAAAGGCTCCATGCCATTTTCATCACACTGCCCCATGCCGTTTTCATCACAATGCTCCATACCATTGTCAACAAAATACTCCACAAGCTTGTCATCAGAATGCTCCATGACCCTTGTCATCACAATTCTCCATGCACTTGTCAGCACAATGCTCGCTGACCCTTGTCATCACAATGCTCCAAGCCATTGTCATCACATTGCTCCATTACCTTTGTCATCAGAATCTTCAATGACACTTGGCATCACAATGCTCCATGCAATTGTCATCAAATGAGCCATTACATATGTCATCACAATGCTCCCTGACACCTGTCTTCACAATACTGCATGACCTGGTCATCACAATGCGCCATTCCAACTGTCATCTCAATAATCCATGAAACTTATTAAACCAATGCTCCATGCCCTTGTCATCACAGTGCTCCATGCCCTTGTTATCACAATCCTCCATGACCCCTGTCATCACAATTCTCCGTGACTCCAGTCATCACAATGCTTCATGACATTTGTCATCACAAAGGTCCATGCCCTCATCATCAACAGTCTCTGTGACCTTTTTAACCACAATGTTCCATGACCTTTTCATCACAATGCTCTTTGACCCTTGACATCACAATGCTCTACGCCTTTATCAGCACAATGTTCCATGCCCTTGTCATCACAATGCTCCATGACCCCTGTCATTCACAATGCTCTGTTACTCCAGTCATCACAATGCTTCATAACATTTGTCATCACAGTGGTCCATGCCCGCATCATCACAAGGCTCTGTGACCTATTTAACCACAGTGCTCCATGAACTTTTCATCACAGTGCTCTCTGACCCTTGTCATCACAGTGCTCCATGCCTTTGTCAGAAAAATGCTCCATGACCCTTGTCATCACTATGTGCCACGCAATTTTATCCCAACGGTCCACAAATTTGTCGTCACAGTGCTCTATAAACCTTGTAATCAAAATGCTCCATGCCCTTCCCATCACAATGCTCCATTACCCCTGTCATAACAATGCTCCATGACCCGTGCCATCACAATGTTCCACGGCCTTGTCATCACTAGGCTCCATGACACTTGTCATCACAATGCTCCAAGACCCCTGTAATCACAATGCTCCATGCCCCTTTTCATCTCTATGCTCCATGAACCCTGTCATCACAATGCATCATGCCCATCATCATAAGGCTTCCGGCTATTGTCAGCACAATGAAATCAAAATTTTCCATGACCTCTGTCATCACAATGCCCCATGCCCTTTTCATCACAATGCTCCATGACCCCTGTCATCACAATCCTCCGTGACTCCAGTCATCACATTGCTTCATAACTTTTGTCATCACAACGGTCCATGCCCGCATCATCAAAAGGCTTTGTGACCTTTGTAACCACAATGTTCCATGAACTTTTCATCACAATGCTCCGTGACCCTTGTCATCACAATGCTCTATGCCTTTGTCAGAACAATGCTCCATGACCCTTGTCATCACAATGTGCCACGTGCCTTTCATCACAGCGGTCCACAACCTTGTCATCGATATGCTCCATAAACATTGTAATCCCAATGCTCCATGTACTTCTCATCAAAATGCTCTCTCACATGAGATATCATAATGTTCCATCACTAGTCATCACATTACTCACTCACCCCTGTAATCACAATGTTCCATGACCCCTGTCATCACAATGCTACATCCCCTTATCATCACAATGTTCCATGACCCATGACATCACAATGTTCCACAACCCCTGTCATCAAAATGATCCATGACCCTTTTCATGCCAAAGCTCCATGACCCCTGACATCAAAATGTTCTATAACACCTGTCATCAAAATGTTCCATTATAATTTTCATCAAATTACTGCATGACCCTGTCCTCAAGCTGCTCCCTGCCCTTCTCATCAAAATGCACCACGCCCTTGTCATCAAAATGCTCCATGACTTTTGACATCACAAATCTCCATGACACTTGACATCACAATGCTCCATGTCATTGTCATCACAATGCTCCATGAACCTTCTCATCACATTTTTCCATGCCCTTGTCATCACAAAGCTCCATGACACTTGTCATCACAATGCTCAATGCCCTTCTCATCACAATGTTCCATGCCCTTGCCATTACAATCCTCCATGACCCATGTATCACAGCGTTCCGTGCTCTTGTCATCACAATGCTCCATGCCCACTCCCATTACAATAATCCATGAAACATTTCACAGCAATGCTTCCTGCCCTTCTCATCACAATGCTCCATTACACCTGTCATAACAATGTTCCATGACCCCTGCCATCACAATGTTCCACGGCCTTGTCATTCACAAGGCTCCATGACACTTGTCATCACAATGTTCCAAGACCCCTGTAATCACAATGCTCCATGCCCTTGTCATCAGAAAGCTCCATGACGCATGTCATCAGAATGTTCCATGGACTTCTCATCACAATGCTCCATGCCCTTGTCATCACAATGCTCCAAGACCCTTGTTATCAAAATGCTCGATGCCCATTTTCATCTCAAAGCTCCATGAATCCTATCATCACAGTGCACCATGCCCATCACAATAATGCTTCAGGCTGTTGTCATCACAATGAAATCAAAATGCTCCATGACCTCTGTCATCACAAAGCTCCAAACCGTTGTGATCACAATATTCCATATCACTTATCATCACAACACCCCATGATGCTTATATTCACAGTTATACATGGTCTTCTCATCACTATGCTCCATAACCTTAGTCATGACAATGCTCAATACACTTTTCATCACAATGCTCCCTGACACTTGTCGTCAGTATGTTCCTTGAACACTGTCATGACAAGGCTCCATGCCTTTTTCATCACAATGATCCATGCCCTTTTCATCACAGTGCTCCAAGACACCTATAATCACAATGCTCCATGCACTTGTCTTCACAGTGCTCCATGACACATTCATCAGAATGCTCCATGTCCTTCTCTTCACAATGCCCCATGCCCTTGTCATAACAATGCTCCAAGACCACTCTAATCACAAATGCTCCATGCCCCTTTTCATCAGAATACTCCATGAGACTTGTCATCATATGTCTCCATGGTCTTCTCATCACAATGCTCCAGGACCAATATCAACACAATGATCCATGACCAATGTCATCACAACACTCAATTACCCCTGACAACACAGTGATCCGGAACTCTTGTCATCACAATGCTCCATGACCCCTGTCATCACAATACTCCATGAACATTTTCAGCCCAATCTTCCATGACGCTTGTCATCACAATGATCCATGCCTTTTTCATCCCAATGCTCCATGACCCCTGTATTCACAATGCTCTGTGACGCATGGCATCACAGTGCTCCATGACACCTGTCATCACAATGCTCCATGCCTTTTTCAGCAAAATGCTACATGAACTTGTCATTACAATGTTCCATGCGCTTGTCAACAGTATACTCCATTACCATTGTCATCAAAATCCTCCATGAACCTTTGTATCACATTGTTTCATGCCCTTGTCATCACAATGCTCCATGCTTCTTGAAATAAAAATGATCCATGACCTGTGTCATCACAATGCTCCAAACACTTGTGATCACAATGTTCCATAACACTTGTCATCACAACGCTCCATGATGCCTGTCATCACAATACTGCATGCACTTTTCATCACAATGCTCCATGACCTTTGTCATCACAATTCTCAATACACTTGTCATCACAGTGCTCCCTGACACTTGTCGTCAGAATGCTCCATGAACCCTGTCAAGAAAAGGCTCCATGCCTTTTTCCTCACAATGACCCATGCAGTTTTCATCACAATGCTCCATGCCATTGTCATCAGAATACTCCACAAGTTTGTCATCAAAATGTTCCATGACCTTGGCATCACAATTCTCCATGCACTTGTCAGCACAATGCTCCCTGACCCTTGTCATCACAATGCTCCCAGCCATTGTCATCACACTGTTCCATTACCTTTGTCATCAGAATCCTCCATGACACTTGCATCACAATGCTCCATGCCATTGTCATCACAATGGGCCATTACATATGTCATCACAATGCTCCCTGACACCTGTCTTCACAATACTGTATGACCTGGTCTTCACAATGCTCCATGCCCTTGTCATCACAATGCACCATTCCAACTGTCATTGCAATAATCCATGAAACTTATTAGACCAATGATCCATGCCCTGGTCATCACAATGCTCCATGTTCCCTGTCATCAAAATTCTCCACGTTCTTGGCATAACTATGTTCCATGACACTTCCCATCACAGTGTAGAATGCTTTGTCATCAAAATACTCCACAAGCTTGTCATCACAATACTCCATGACCCTTGTCATCACAATGATCCATGACCCCTGTCATCACAATGCTCAATGAGACGTATCATCACAATGCTCCATGCCCCTTGTCATTACAGTGCTCCATGATGCTCGTCACTATAATTATCCATGGTCTTCTCATCACAGTGCTCCACGGTCTTGCCATCACAATGCTCCATGCCCTGGTCATCACAATGCTCCATGTCCCTTGTCATCACAATTCTTCACGTCCTTGTCATCACAATGCCCCATGACAGTTCTCATCACAGTTTAACATGCTCTTGTCATCACAATTCTCCATGCACTTGTCATCGCAATGCCCCATGACCCCTGTCATAGCAAGCCCCATGCCTTTGTCATCACAATGCTTCACGACATTTTCATCAAAATTCTCAATGGCCGTTGTCATCACAATGCTCCATGCCCTTGTCATCACAATGCTCCATGACCCTTGTCATCACAATGCTCCAAGCCCTTGTCATCACAATGCTCCATTACCTTTGTCATCACAATCCTCCATAACACTTGGCATCACAATGCTCCATGCCATTGTCATCACAATGGTACATGAAATATGCCATCACAATGTTCCCTGACACCTGTCTTCACCATACTCCATGACCTTGTCATCACAATGCTCCATGCCCTTGTCATCACAATGTGCCATGCCCACTGTCAACACAATTATCCATGAAACTTGTCAGACCAATGCTCCATGCCCCTGTTATCACAGTGCTACATGACCCCAGTCATCACAATGCTCCGTGTGTCCCGTCATCACAAGGCTTCATGACCTGTGTCATCACAATAGTCAATGCCCTCATCATCACAAGGCTCTGTGAAATTTGTCACCACAATGCTCCATGAACTTTTCATCACAATGTAGATACGTCCATGAGTGCAAGTGCCCTATGCTCTGTAGCTCATCTTTTAGATGTTTTAGCAAACACAATACACTTCGCCATAGTGGCCGTTGGCAAATTACAATTCCACTATCAGCCTCACAGGGCTCCCTTTTCTCCTCACCCTGTCCTGCATTTCTGGTGTTTACACTTTATGTGGATGGCCCTTCTGACTCATGTGAAGTGATACATTTTGTAGTATTGATTTCCAGTGCCCACCTGTCTGGTTGGATAAAAAGTGTGTATGGCCTTTACTTGAATATATTCACAAAAAAATGCATACGCCCTTTTGGGCCAACTGCATCATTGGCGATGTTCAGCCCCTTTTCTTGTGCTTTAATGGGGAGTCCTTTCTACCTCTTCAAATCTGTTTCCTGCCACTCTCCCTTGCTTACAAGTCCTTTTCTGTGACTTACCTCAAGACATTTTTCGACGATAGATATTTTCAACTCTGCAGTTTCATGAATTTTAGTGCCCCCGAGTTCCATTTTTCAACTTGTGTTTTTGGAAACCGGACACAAAACAGCGGGATTTCCTCTAGCCCTATTCTGTTTCCGTGGGCAATTCTAGCCTTTGATGAATTTGTCTTCCGGTTTGGAAATTAGAGTGGCATGTGCCTGTCCGAACACCTAAGACTTGTCTCTAAATTTTTCTCATCCTTCCACTTCATCCTCTGGACAAATTACAAACTGTGTGCAACAGGATGTTGACGGTGCTGATATCCCCAAGTGAGGAGATTGTTAGGAAAGATGCTGGAGGGGTGAACCCGAGCACCAGACGATAAGGAGATGAGGTGCCTTTTCCAAACTCTTTCTGATCAAATGGTGTACCATCCTCTAGGTGTGACAGGCATGTTTTAGCTGTAGGAAGGGTCCAGTGCATGGAAGGAGAACACCAGGTATTTTTCCAAATCAGTGCCTCCCCGTACCCCAAAGAGGGGAATTTTTAAGCTACGGCTACACGTATGTCCATTAAGCGCCTTGGGAAATAGGCAGAGCCCAAACTTTAGATGATTGAAATCTTCAGGGTCAGAAGCGTTCACCATCGGCCTTGCTTAGGTTACATTTTATCTGTCTTTGATAGACGATGTCAATAAAAATAACTATTCTTTTTCAGATTATTTCCCCTTATAGGTTATTGCAAAATATTCAGTGTAGTTCCCTGTGCTATACAGTAGTTCCTTGTTGATGATCTATTTTATACATAGCAGTGTGTATGTGTTAATCCCAAACTGTTAATTTATCCCTTGTCCTACCTTTCCCCTTTGGTAATAATAAATTATAAGATTTTATACTTCTCAGAAATGGGGGAGCTGAAAGAGAGGTATCCTTTTCAATGGAAAAGCATTCAAAACAAGATTGAAGCCTCAGCCAAGAGTACTCGATGTACATCCATGGAAATAAATCACTTCATTTCTCTAATGTTGACCTGACAAATAAGACAGACGTCTTCACTGAACTTGCTTATAGTAAAGTGATGGAAATATCAAAGGTAAGTCTTAGAAACATCTTATTTTACCCGAGCATTATACACTGCTCTGTGTTAACTACAGTTTGGCACACACATCTGTTCATTGAAGTTACAATGTTCTCAATTTCTGTTACTGATCCTCCAGAGTGGACCCCAACAGAAGTCCCCATGCCCAGTGTCATTGGAGCCAACAGATCAAGACTGAGTTTGGTTCAGAAGCAAAGGAAACATTATTTTGAAAACCGAATGGAGAGGTGAGAGTGTGCACTCCCCCACGGGCTGTGGGCTGGGATGCTGTGTAGGGATCCCAGCAGCGTCAGTGGGAGTTAGGGGATGGAGCTCTCGAGGGCTGTGTTGGCTGAAGCTCAGGCTCTATGCCGTGGAGTCTGCATGGGACCCCGCTAGCTGAGGTGTTGACCCAGCCATTCTGCACTACGAAATCGGGTCTGAAGTGCCGGGTGTGGGACCTCTGCATGCGGAACCCTAGGAGCACGTGAAATTAGAAAAAGCACAAAGGAAAAACAGCTTAGACTTTATTTTATTGCCCAGATTCTCTTTTTATCTCCCAGGAATTTTTAATGAACGTTGCCAGAGACGAACACCTCCTCTGCTTTTTGTTCCGTTACTCATTCTTGGGGTGTTGAGGGTGCAGACCCCTCTTTTGTAACTGCTTCATGCTGTGGTGGGAGCCCTGATACTTCGGGGGAGGGGCAAAACGTCTCCCCACCAGCCTCTAGGTGAGGTTGATTGTCCCAAGGCCTCCTGCCTCACTTCTCGTACGCCTGAGCACCAGCATTGGAAGTGTTATAGATTCTGATGACCTTTAAGTGTCCAGGAAAGAGATGTGCAGAGATGCTGAGGTGGCAGGTTACACCCCACCCCACATTTGTTCGGCGACCTTAGGCTGACGGTTTTTGCCAGCCTAGATGCTCTGACCAGTAGTCTGTGCTTTCTTTAATTAGGTCCCTGAATTAATGTACAAACAGCACCATGTGTCAGAACCCTGCCCACGCAACTCCCAGACAGTCCAGGGTCAGTGGTGATCCAGGACCATGACGTCCACTGAGTCAACGGCCTTTAGAAGTAGCCAGCAGTCCAGCCGGTCATATTGGCCACCATCACCGCGGTGTCTGTAGGGTTTTCTATGGTGAAAGCGTGATATACGTTTCCCCCGCCAAGCTTATTAGCTCCCCTCTGGGTGCAGTAAGTCCTGCAAGCAGTAGTCTGCTCTTTCGGGGCACAGTCTTCTTGTTTTCTGAGAGAAACTCCAGGTCAAGTGATGGTCACACGAGTCATCTTGGGGGCCCGTTGCCCCCGTTTGTCTCTCTGGAGGTTGGTGTTGGAGGGCCTCCTCACTCGAGGTCAGTGTGTCCACAGAGCGACCCCTGCAACTTCAGGGCATGATGGGTGGTTAGGATCACGACGTGGGGTCCTTTTCCCTTAGAAGGGAGCTAGCCTTGTGGGCTGCTGATTTCCAGCTTTTTAGATACCCCAGTATCCTGGCCTGATGAGTCAGTGGGCAAAGCCCTTGGTGACCATAGTTTATCATACCTGAAGGGCATTCTTGTGTTGCCCATTTCAAGTGGTCCCAGATTTTGCACTAAGGCTCCAAGGGCAATTAACCTTTGACCGGGTATGTAAAGGTCAAAGGGTTTAGCTAAATTAGCGAGTTCCTGGGCAAGGGTCTGAATTGACTGATCTTTCTATTATTGAAAGGCTGCTTCTGGATTCTATACAAAAGGATCATCATCTTTTCGTGTCAGTGTTTCATGTAGAGGCCCAGCTATTAGACTGTAGTTAGGGATCCAGATGCAGAAAACCTTGGCCTCCCCACGAACCCCTAAGCTGTCTTCTAGTTTTAGAAGAGGTAAGGCTGCAAATGGCTTCTTCCCTATCCTGGGATGCGTTTCTCTGAATATCTGTGAGAATGAAGCTTGGCATGTCACCTGAGCCTGGTATATTTGAGCCTTTTTCTTGGACACCTTCTATCCTTTCTTGGCTAGGTAGTTCAGAGGCGTCTTTAGTAGGCCTGGCGATCAGAATGTCATCTGCATATTGAAGGAGGGTTCCCTTTTACAGAGGTAGAACTTTTAGGTCTTTAGAGGACATTTCCCCAATGATGGTGTGGGGATTTTTGAACCATTGGGGCAGGACGGCCCAGCATTATTGCTTGTGTTGCATGTTGTGTCCTGCCACACACAAGCCAAAAATTCTTGTGACTCTGAGATGAATGGAATACAGAAGAAGGCATCATTGAAGTGTAATACAGAATGCCATGTCCTGGTGGATGGTAGAATGAGCAGCAGGGAGTAGGAAATAGGAGCTACTGGATGTATATCCTCGGTGGCTTCACTGACTGTCCTGATATCCTTTACCAGGTCTCCAGCAGCCCATGGGGCTCTCGTGGTCAGGCCAGTCCCAGGATATGGAGCTCACCTGGGCTGCACCCCCCACCCCACAGCCCACTTGGCTCTCGTGTTCAAGTCCCTCCCAGGGTATGGAGCTCACCTGTGCAGCTACCCAGCAGCCCATGGGGCTCTCATAGTCAGGCCCTTCCCAGTATACGGAGCTCCCCAGGGCAGGTACACCAGCAGGGATGGACACACAGGAACTGTGCACATAGCCCACCTTGCAGAGAACCCCCAGCTCACCTGTCGCTCACAGCTGACACAGAACACCTCAGAGCAGGACTTGAACTAACAAACAGCAGCTCTGACAGGTCTGTGACCCTGGCTATCACTCTGTGCAGCCTCTCTCTGCCTGGTCTTCCAGACACTTCCACTGCAGCTAGGGCACCAGGCCTCTGTCTCCACCCACCATCACTCCTCTCCCTGACTCCTGGGTTCCTCTCATTAGGATAGGGTCTTCTTGAAGTTGTTTTCCACTCATGGACCAGATAAAATGATAAGAAAACAAGCCGCAGCTGCAGCCCCTTGTCTATCCTGACTCTCAAGAGCCCACACCTGTTCCTTGGGCCTGGCCCGTTTAGCAAGTTTCATTTTCTGCAACTGTGAGCCCCTGAGGGGTGAGGATTGGCTGATTTGGGCAGCCTGACACTGCCTGCTGGCCCTCCCCATGTGTGCCTGGGTTGAGGTCAATATAAACACCTCTACAGTCAGCAAGAGCCCCTGTAGCTGTGCCTGACGCCATATTCTCTGCCCCGTCAGCAGTTTCGGGGCTGGGGTGGTGGTAGGGAGGGAGAGGCCGTGGCTTTGTGGGTGGCCCAGTGTGAGGGGGGCTCTGCTGGACTTTCTGCAGGAGTTGCCAGGCTGCCACCTGCTAAAGAAGAGGATGTGTCACCCATACCTGCCACTGGAATTTCTCCCCAGGCAGAGGTGAGGAAGTAAAAAAGCAGTGGGGGCCGTGGCAGGAGGGGTATCTCAGACAGGGAAATGGAAAGCTTCCAGAAGAGCATCTGGGGCCAGGACCATCCTGGCTGGCCTGCAGGCACCAAGTCGGCCTGCATGCTGTCGCTGGTGTGGCTCCACAGCCCTTCCTCTAGGCTTGCAAGTGCTTGTACATATTCAGGTGTTTTACCTGGAAAGGGAGGGAAGAGTTCAGCTGCAGCAGGACTGGGGCTCAGCTCACATTTACTCACAGACGCCTCGACACAGTCCCCCAGCTTTGCAATGAGGATGCTCCTTGTGGGGGGGAGTGCTGCTGACTGCATGGGAGACGATTTCCCAACTCTGATCAACTTAAGAATTTTTTACCACTGGAACAAGTGCCCTGATACGATTTTCCTCTGTATCACTGTTGGGTTCTGTTTTTTTTTTTTTTTCTTTTTTTCTTTTTGGTTCAAGGTAGATTTTATTTATTCCTCATTTTTTTAAATTTGGAAATATAAACATGGAAATAATGCATTAATATAAAGACATCTATGTGAAGGGAAAAACTTTTTTTCTGTTTTATTTTATTAAATGTTATTTATTTTTAATTTTTTTAAAATTTATTTATTCATTTTATACAGCAGGTTCTTATTGGATATCTATTTTATACATATAAGTGTGCACATGTGAATCCTAGTCTCCCAATTCATCCCACCACCACCCTCATATGGTGTTCCCCCCTTGGTGTCCATATGTTTGTTCTCTACATCTGTGTCTCTATCTCTGCCCTGCAAACCGGTTCATCTGTACCATTTTTCTAGGTTCCACATATATGCATTAATATACAATATTTGTTTTTCTCTTTCTGACTTACTTCACTCTGTATGACAGTCTCTAGATCCATCAAGGTCTCTACAAATGACCCAATTTCATTCCTATGTATGGCTGAGTAATATTCCATTATATATATGTACCATATCTTTATCCATTCGTCTGTCTGTGGGCACTTAGGTTGCTTTCATTACCTGGCTATTGTAAATAGTGCTGCAATGAACATTGTGGTGAATGTGTCTTTTTGATTTATGGTTTTCTCTGGGTATATGCCCAGTAGTGGGATTGCTGGATTATATGGTAATTCTATTTTTAATTTTTTTAAGGAACCTCCATACTGTTCTCCATAGAGACTGTATCGATTTACATTCCCAACAATAGTGGAAGAAGGTTCCTTTTCTCCACACCCTCTCCAGCATTTGTTGTTTGTAGATTTTCTGATGATTTGACGTGATACCTCATTGTAGTTTCGATTTCCATTTCTCTAATAATTAGTGATGTTGAGCAGATTTTCATGTGTGTACTGGCCATCTCTATGTCTTCTTGGAAGAAATATCTATTTAGATCTTCTTCCATTTTTGTATTGGGTTGTTTGTTTTATTAATATTGAGCTGCATGAGCTGTTTATATATATTGGAGATTAATCATTTGTCCATTGATTCGTTTGCAAATATTTTCTGCCATTCTGAGGGTTGTCTTTTGGTCTTGTTTGTAGTTTCCTTTGCTTTGCATAAGCTTTTACGTTTCATTAGGTCCCATCTGTTTAGTTTTCTTTTTTATTTCATTACTATAGGAGGTGGATCAAAAAAGATCTTGCTGTGATTTACGTCAGAGTATCTTTCGTAAGTTTTCCTCTCAGAGCTTTATACTGTCTGGTCTTACATTAAGGTCTCTAATCCATTTTGAATATATTTTTATGTATGGTGTTGGGGAGTGTTCTAATTTCATTCTTTTACATGTAGCTGTCCATATTTCCCAGCACCAATGATTGAAGAGACTGTCTTATCTCCATTGTATAGTCTTGCTTCCTTTGTCATAGATTAGTTGACCATAGGTGTGTAGGTTTATCCCTGGTCTTTTTTTTTTTCCTTTTACACGTTTATTGGAGTATAATTGCTTTACAATGGAGTGTTCGTTTCTGCTGTATAACAAAGTGAATCAGCTATACATATACAAATATCACCAGATCCCCTCCCTCTTGCATCTCCCTCCCACACTCCATATCCCACCCCTTTATGTGCTCACAGAGCACCAAGCTGATCTCCCTTTTCTATGTGGCTGCTTCCCAGTAGCTATTTGGTAATGTATTTATGTCCATGCCACTCTCTCACTTCGTCCCAGCTTACCCATCCCCCTTCCGGTGTCCTCAAGTCCTTTCTCTATGTCTGTGTCCTTAATCCTCTCCTGCCACTAGGTTCTTCAAAATCTTTTTTTTTTCTTCATTAGATTCCGTATATCTCTGTTAACATACAGTATTTGTTTTTCCCTTTCTGACTTACTTCACTGTGTAGGACAGATTCTAAGTCCATCCACCTCAGTACAAATAGCTCAGTTTGCTTCTTTTTTTGGCTGAGTAATATTCCATTGTATATATGTGCAAGAACTTCTTTATCCATTCATCTGTTGATGGACACTTAGGTTGCTTCCATGTCCTGGCTATTGCAAATAGAGCTGCAATGAACATTTTTGTACATAACTCTTTTTGAATTATGGTTTTCACAAGGCAAATGTCCAGTAGTTGGATTGTTGTGTCGTATGGTACTTCTATTGTTAGTTATTTAAAGGAACCTCCGTACTGTTCTCCCTAGTGCTCATATCAATTTACATTCCCAACCACAGTGCAAGTGTGTTCCATTTTCTCCAGTAAAGGCCTCTCCAGCATTTATTGTTTTGTAGATTTTTTTGATGATTGCCACTCTGGCTGCTGTGAGGTGATACCTCACGGTAGTTTTGATTTGCATTTCTCTAATGATTAGTGATGTTCAGCATCCTTTCATGTGTTTCTTGGTAATCTGTATATCTTCTTTGGAGAAATGTCTATTTAGGTCTTCTGCCCGTTTTTGGATTGGGTTGTTTGTTTTTGTGATATTGAGCTACATGCGGTGCTTGTAAAGTTAGGAGATTAATCCTTTGTCAATTGCTTCATTTGAAAATATTTTCTCCCATTCTAAGGGTTGTTTTTGAATCTTGTTTATGTTTTCCTGTACTGTGTAAAAGCTTTTAAGTTTCATTAGGTCCCATTTGTTGATTTCTGTTTTTATTTCCATTTCTCTAAGTGGTGGGTCAAAAAGGATCTTGCTGTGATTTATGTCATAGAGTGTTCTGCCTATGGTTTCCTCTAAGTGTTTTATAGTGTCTGGTCTTATATTTAGATCTCTAATCAATTTAGAGTCTATTTTTGTGTATGGTGTTATGGAGTGTTCTAATTTCATTCTTTTATGTGTAGGGGTCCAGTTTTCCCAGCACCAATTACTGAAGAGACTGTCTTTTTCTCCATTGTATATCCTTAGCTCCTTTGTCATAGATGAGATAGCCATAGGAATGTAGGTTTATCTCTGGGCTTTCTGTCCTGTTCCATTGATCTGTGTTTATGCCAATCTACATACACTTGATTCCATTATGCAGACATATAAATACATAGGTTTCAAGGTTATTACCAGTCAGATATATTCCTCTTCAGTGAATAGGGTGTTTTGTGTCCAGTTCATTGAGAAAGGAGTAGGTCTTGTCTATTACATATTTGGTATATGGAATGGGATCTGTGCTAATTTCAAACTCTGCTTTTACACATCACCCCACGTCACCTTTCCCCTTAAGGAGGCATAAGTGTGTTTTCTAAATGTGTAACTCTGTTCTCTTTTGAAATTCAGTTCATGTGTAGCCATGTTTACATTCCCTCTATAAGTGATATATTACAATAAGTTTCTTTTACTTTGTGGCTCATTTCACTTAGCATCATCGTACCTAAAGCCACTCATTAAGCTGCTATTGGCCTTATGACATTGATTTTATGTCTGAGTGACATTCCATTGTATATAAGTACCACAACATCTATATCCATTTTTTTTTCCTTTCCTGGGATATTTAAAGTGTACTGAAGTCGAGGTTCTTGTAAACAGAGCAGCCCTAAAGTTTGGGCTGGCTGTGTGTTATGGATTTTTAGTTTTCCCAAAATACACGCCCATGAGTGGAAGTGTGCTATGCTCTGTAGCTCTGTTCTAGAAAACAACATACAGTTCTCCAGCGAGGCTGTTGGCAATTTACATCCTGTCCATCGGCGTAACCAGGCTCCCTTTTCTCCATGGCCTGTCCTGCATTTGCAGTTTTTACACTATTTGTGGATGGCCCTTTTGACTGGAGGTAAGGGACACTTCTCTGTAGTGTGGATTTGCAATGTCTGATGGCTTGCTTAGCCAAAAAGGGCGTATGCATTTTTTCCCGAATATATTCATGAAAATACACATAGTCCCTTTTCAGCCAAGGGCAACATTGTCGAAATTCTGTCGCTTTTCATGTGCTTTAAAGACGACTCCAATCTACCTCTTGAAATCTGTTTCCTTCAATTCTGCCTTGCATTCAAATCCTCTTCACTGCCTTTCCTCAATATATTTCTGGATGATAGTTGTCCTTTATAATTCTGCAAGTTTGTGAATTGCTGTGCCCCTGATTTCCATTTTTCAACTCGCCTCTTTGTGAGCTGGCTGCAATACCGCAGGATGGCTTTAGGCCCTAGTCTGGTTCCGGGGCTTCAGGCTGAGCCTTTGGTTAATTCTTCTTCCTGGTGGGAAACTAGAGTGACATGTGCCCATCCAAACACCTACAGCCAATCTCTCATTTATTCCCCCTCTTCCTGTTCATCCTCTGCACAATTTGCACACTGTGCATAACAGGAGGGTAAAGGCCGTGACACTCTAAGTGGGGAGATTTTTAGTAATGCAGATGGAATGGCGAAGCCGAGCACGACAAAAGGAAAAATGAGGTACCTTATAGAAAACATTCCCAATTACACAGTGTACCATCCACTGGGTTTCCCATGCATGTTTTAACTGT
Organism: Mesoplodon mirus; assembly: GCF_964341445.2. Classification (NCBI taxonomy): domain Eukaryota; kingdom Metazoa; phylum Chordata; class Mammalia; order Artiodactyla; family Ziphiidae; genus Mesoplodon; species Mesoplodon mirus. The sequence continues at coordinate 34,506 of NW_028295720.1, forward strand.
AGGAAGATTCCCTTAATCCTGGAGAGTTGGGACCACTAGAATGGGTATCACACAGTATTGCTCTAAGTGGTGTTCTTTTGCTCACAAGACCTCAGCAATCTTGTCAGCCCCAAGTGTCCAGTCTTATGTCTCATCCAGCTGTGGGTGTAAAGGTGGTCAATCCAGGTTGCATCACAGGCCCTGAACGTAATTTTTAAGACTTTCTCACTGTTTCGCTGTTTTTGCATTTTGCTTTTGAAATTTATTTTTATAAGTGGGTTTAACTGAATTTCAGTGCTCTGTTCATGCCGTTATACACACACATGATTCCTTTATGGAGACATGAGAATACATATGTTTTAAAATACTGAGAGTCAGACTTATTCCTCTGCAATGAATAGGGGGTGTTGAGTCCAGTTCATTGTGGCGGGAGTAGGAGTTGTCTATTACATACATGGTATATGTAACGGTATCAGTGCTAATTTGAAACTGTGATTTTATGCATCACCCCACCTCGCCTTTCCCCTTAAGCAGGCAGAAGATTGTTTTCTAAATGTGTGATTCCGTTGTGTTTGTAAATCAGTTCATGTGTAGCCATGTGTACATTCCCGTTATGAGTGATATCTTATGATAAGATTCGTTACTCTGGTATCTTTCCTAACTCAGTTCATGTGAGGCCATGTTTATAGGACCTTCATAAGTGATATCTTATGGTAAGATTCTTTTTCTGTGTGACTTATTTCACTTAGAATCATCGTACCTGAATCCACTCATTTTGCTGCTCCTGGCCTTATGAAATTGATTTCATGGCTGAGGGATATTCCATCGTACGTAAGTACCAAAATTATTTGAACCATTTTTGTCTTTCCTGGGATATTTAAGGTATACACAAGTTGAGGTTCTTGTAAGCAGTGACGCCCTAAATTTTGGGGTGGCTCTGTCTTATTGATTTTCAGTTTTCCCAAGGTATATTTCCTAGACTGGAAGTGCTCTTGACTCTGTAGCTCTGTTGTATACTGGTTTTAGGGAACACAATGCACTTCTCCAGAGAGGCAGTTGGCAATTTACATCCCGCCCATCAGCATAACAAGGCTCCATGTTCTCCAGGGTCAGTCTTGCCTTTCTGGTTTTTACACATTTTGCAGATGTCCCTTTTGACCAGTGGGAAGTGATACTACTTTGTGGTGCAGATTTGCATTGCCCACTTGCTTGCTTGGCCAAAAAGGGCGTATGCGTTTTCTGCTGAATATATTCAGGAGAAAACGCATACGCTCATTTTGGCCAAGTGCATCATTGTCGAAGTTGTGCCCCTCTTCCTGTGCTTTAAAGGCGATTCCAACATACCTCTTGAAATCTGTTTCCTGCTATACTGCCTCCCTTTCAAGTCCGCCTCGATTCCTTCCCTCAACAGATTTTTAGGCGATAGTTGTCCGTTATTACTCTGCCAGTTTCTGAATTCCTGTGCCCCTGAGCTCCATTTTTAAATTCGTTTTTTGTGAGCAGACCGCAAGTCCAAAATTTTGGTTCAGGACCTATACTGGTTCCCGGCGCGTTTCTGAGTCTTTGGTTAATTATTCTTCCTGCGGGGCAATTAGTGTGACATGTACCCGTCCAAATGCTTAACATCTACTCTCTCATTTGTTCTCCCTCTTCCCTTTTATTTTTGCCAAATTGGTAACTGTGCGAACCAGGAGTTTAAAGGGGCTGTCTCTCCAAGTTGGCAGATTGATAGTAAAGCAGTTGGAAAGTCAAACCGTAGCACCAGGAGAGGGATTTTTAGTTGAGTTTTAGAAACCTTTCGTATTCACAGTGTGTCCATTCTCTAGGTTTCCCATACATGTTATAGTGGTAGTAATAGTCCCTTCAACCTGGACACATGGGACCCATGGAATGGGTGCTATGCATTATTTCTTTAAAGGGTCTGCATTTGCTCACCCAATCTCACCAATCCTCTCAGTTCCATGTGTCCAGCTTTATGCCACCTCCAGCTCTCATTGTAGATAGGGTCATTCAAGGTTTCATCAGAGACACTGAAGGAATTGTAAAGAATATCCCTTTTGATTTGTTTTTCAAATTCCTTTTTATAGTGGGTTTGAGCTGAATCTCGCTGCCAAGTTTATGCAAGTCTAGGCACACTTGATTCCCTTACGGAGACATATCAATACATAGGTTTAAAAATTCTTACTACTCAGATATAATCCTCTGTGGGAAATATGGGGTTTTGAGTCTCTTTCACTGAGGAAGGTGTAGGTCTTGTCTATTCCATAGTTGGTTTTTGGAATGGTACCTGTGCTTATATCAAACTCTGTTTTTATGCATCACCCCACCTCTCCTTGCCCGTTAAGCAGGCATAAGAGAGTTTTCTAAATGTGAGACTCTGTTCTCGTTTCTAACTCAGTTCATGTGTAGCCATGTTTACAGGATCTTCATAAGTGATATTTTATGATAAGTTTCTTTTTCTGTGTCACTTATTTCACTTAGAATCATCGTACCTGAATCCACTCATTTTGCTGCTACTGGTCTTATGACATTGATTTCATGGCTGAGGGATATTCCATTGTATGTAAATAACATAATTTTTTGAACGTTTTTATCTTTCCTTGGATATTTAAGGTGTACCCAAGTTGAGGTTCTTGTAAGCAGTGCAGCCCTAAATTTTGGAATGGCTCTGTCTTATTGATTTTCAGTTTTCCCAAGATATATTCCCTAGACTGGAAGGGCCCTTGGCTCTGTAGCTCTGCTGTTTACTTGGTTTAGGGAACACAATGCACACCTCCAGAGAGGCAGTTGGCAATTTACATCCTGCGCATCAGCATAACAAGGCTCCCTGTTCTCCAGGGCCTCTCTTGCCTTTCTGGATTTTACCCATTTTGTGGATGTCCCTTTTGACAGGTGGGAAGTGATACTTCTTTGTAGTGCAGATTTGCATTGCCCTCTTGCTTGCTTGGCCAAAAAGGGTTTATGCATTTTCTCCTGAATATATTCAGGAGAAAACGCATAAACCCTTTTTGGCCAAGTGCATCATTGTCGAAGTTGTGCCTCACTTCCTGTGCTTTAAAGGCGATTCCAACGTACCTCTTGAAATCTGTTTCCTGCTATTCTGCCTCGCTTTCAAGTCCGCCTCGTTGCCTTCCCTCAACAGATTTTTGGATGATAGTTGTTCTTTATTACTCTGCCTGTTTGTGAATTGTTTGCCCTTGAGCTCAATTATTTAACTTGTTTTTTGTGAGCTGAACGCAAGTCCAATATTTTGGTTCAGGACCTATACTGGTTCCCGGTGGGTGGCTGAGACTTTAGTTAATTCTTCTTCCTCCCGGGAAATAAGAGTGACATGTGCCCGTCCAAATGCCTAACAGCTACTCTTTCATTGGTTCTCCCTCTTCCCTTTCATCCTCTGCCAAATTGGCAACCTGTGCGAACCAGGAGGCTAAAGGGGCTGTCTCTATAAGTTGGGAGATTGATAGTAAAGCAGTTCGAAAGTCAAAGCATAGCACCACGAGAGGTTCTATTCGTTGAGTTTTAGAGATCTTTTGTATTCACAGTGTGTCCATTCTGTAGGTTTCCGATACATGTTATAGCTGTAGTAATATTCCCTTCACCCTGGACTGTTGGGACCATTGGAATGGGTGCCATGTATTATTGCTTTAAAGAGTCTGCATTTGCTCACCCAATCTTACCAATCCTCGCAGTCCCATGTGTCCTGCCTTATGCCACATCCAGCTGTCTTTGCAGATAGGGTCATTACAGGTTTCATCAGAGACCCAGAATGATTTGTAAAGAATTTACCTTTTCTTTTTGTTTTTCAAATTCCTTTTTATACTGGGTTTGAGCTGTTTCTCGCTGCCATGTTTATGCCAGTCTAGACACAGTTGATTCCCTTATGGAGACATATCAATACATAGGTTTTAAGATTCTTACTAGTCAGATATATTCCTCTGCATGAAATATGTTGTTTTGAGTCCCTTTTACTGAAGAAGGTGTAGGTCTTGCCTATTCCATAGTTGGTTTTTGGAACGGTACCTGTGCTTATATCAAACTCCGGTTTTAAGCATCTCCCCACCTCACATTCCCCCTTAAGCAGGCATAAGAGTGTTTTCTAAATGTGAGACTCTCTTCTCTTTCCTAACTCAGTTCTTGCGTAGCCATGTTTACAGGATCTTCATAAGTGATATCTTATGATAAGTTTCTTTTTCTGTGTGACTTATTTCACTTAGAATCATCGTACCTGAATCCACTCATTTTGCTGCTACTGGTCTTATGGCATTGATTTCATGGCTGAGGGATATTCCATCGTACCTAAGTACCACAATTTTTTGAACCATTTTTATATTTCCTGGGATATTTAAGGTGTACCCAAGTTGAGGTTCTTGTAAGCAGTGCAGCCCTAAATTTTGGTGTGGCTCTGTCTTATTGATTTTCATGTTTCCCAAGGTATATTCCATTGACTGGAAGTGGCCTTTGCTCTGTAGCTCTGTTGTTTACTTATTTTAGGGAACACAGTGCACTCCTCCAGAGAGGCAGTTGGCAATTTACATCCCGCCCATCAGCATAACAAGGCTCCCTGTTCTCCAGGGCCTCTCTTGCCTTTCTGGATTTTACCCATTTTGTGGATGTCCCTTTTGACCGGTGGGAAGTGATACTTCTTTGTAGTGCGGATTTGCATTGCCCACTTGCTTGCGTGGCCAAAAAGTGCGTATGCGTTTTCTCCTGAATATATTCAGGAGAAAACACATAGGCCCTTTTTGGCCAAGTGCATCATTGTCAAAGTTGTGCCTCACTTCCTGTGCTTTAAAGGCGATTCCAATGTACCTCTTGAAATCTTTTTCCTGCTATTCTGCCTCGCTTTCAAGTCCGCCTCGTTGCCTTCCCTCAACAGATTTGATGACAGGGTCATGGAAGATTGTGATTACAGGGGTGAGGGTGTATTCTGATGACTAGTCATGGAACACTGTGATATCTCTGGTGAGAGAGCATTTTGATGAGAAGTGCATGGACCATTTTGATTACAAGGTTTATGGAGCATTGCAATGACAAGTTGTGGACCGTTGTGATGAAATGCGCGTGGCACATTGTGAAGACAATGGTCATGGAGCATTGTTCTGACAAAGACATGGAGCATTGTGATGACAAGGGTCACTGTGAATTGTGATGAAAAGTTCATGGAGCATTGTGGTTACAAAGGTCACAGAACCTTGTGATGACACGGGCATTGAACATTGTGATGACAAATGTTATGAAGCATTGTGATGACTGGAGTCACGGAGCATTGTGATGACAGGGGTCATGGAGCATTGTGATGACATGTGTCATGGAGCATTGTGCTGACAAGCGCATGGAGCATTGTGATGACAAGGGTCATGGAGCATTGTGCTGAGAAATGCATAGAGCATTGTGATGACAAGGGTCAAAGAGCATTGTGATGAAAATTTCATGGATCATTTTGGTTAAAAAGCTCACAGAGAGTGATGATGACGAGGGCATGGCCCATTGTGGTGAAAAAGGTCATGAAGCATTGTGATGACTGGCGTCACAGAGCATTGTGATGGCAGGGGTCATGGAGAATTGTGATAACAAGGGCATGGAGCATTGTGATGACCAGGGCAAGGAGCATTGGTCTTATATGTTTCATGGATTATTGTGATGACAGTTAGAATGGCGCATTGTGATGACAACAGCATGGAGCATTGTGATGACCAGGCCATGCAGTATTGTGAAGACAGGTGTCAGGGAGCATTGTGATGACATATGTAATGGCCCATTTTGATGACAATGGCATGGAGCATTGGGATGCCAAGTGTCATGGAGGATTCTGATGACAAAAGTAATAGAGCATTGTGATGAAAATGGCTTGGAGCATTGTGATGACAAGGGTCAGGGAGCATTCTGATGACAAGCTTGTGGATTATTTTGATGACAATGGCATGGATCATTTTGATGAAAACGGCATGGGGCATTGTGATGAAAAAGGCATGGAGCCTTTTCGTGACAGGGTTCAAGGAGCATTCTGATGACAAGTGTCAGGGAGCATTGTGATGACAAGTGTATTGAAAATTGTGATGACAAACGTCATGGAGCATTGTGATGAAAAGGCCATGGAGTATTGTGATGACAGGCATCATGGAGCGTTGTGATGACAAGTGTTATGGAACATTGTGATCACAAGGGTTTGGAGTATTGTGATGACAGAGGTCATGGATCATTTTGATTTCAAGGAGCAGGGAGCATTGTGATGACAAGGGCATGAAGCAATGTGATCCCAAGGTTCATGGAGGATTGTGATGACAATAGAAATGGAGTATTTTGAGGACAAGCACATAGAGCATTGTAATGGAAAGGTCATGTAGCATTTTGCTGACAAAGGCATGGAGCATTGTGATGACATGTGTCATGGAGCACTGTGATGACATGCGTCACGGAGCATTATGAATACACGGGTCATGGAGCATTGGGATGACAAGGGCATGGATCATTGTGATGACAAGGGTCATGGAGCACTGCGCTGAAAATATTCATGGAGTGATGTGATGACAGTGGTCATGGAGCATTGTGATGACTATGGAATGGAGCATTGTGATGACAAGAGTCCCAGATCATTTTGTTGTCAGTTGTCATGGAGTGTTGTGATAACAGTGGTCATGGAGCATTGTGAAGATATTGGCCATGGAGCATTGTGATGAGTAGGTCGTGGAGCATTGGGCTGAAAATATTCATGGACTATTGTGATGACAGGGGTCATGGAGCATTGAGATGACAAGGGAATGGAGCATGGTGATGACAATGTCCTGGAGCATTGTGAGGAGAAGTCCATGGAGACTTGTGATGACAAGTCTCATGTAGCATTCTGATGAAAAGCGGCATGGAGCATTGTGATTACAGGGGTCTTGGAGCATTGTGATGACAAGGGCATGGAGCATTATGATGAGAAGGCCATGAAGCATTCTGATTACATGCGTCATGGAGCTTTTTGATGACAAAGGCATGGATCATTGTGATGACAAGGGTCATGGAGCACTGGGCTGATAATGTTCATGGAGTGTTGTGATGACAGGGGTCATGGAGCATTGTGATGACTATGGAATGGAGCATTGTGATGACAAGAGTCGCGGATCATTGTGTTGTCGGGTGTCATGGAGAGTTGTGAGGACAGTGGTCATGGAGCATTGTGATGATATTGGCCATGGAGCATTGTGATGAATAGGTCTTGGAACACTGGGCTGAAAATATTCATGGATTATTGTGATGACAGGGGTCATGAAGCATTGTGATGCGAAGGGAATGGAGCATGGTGATGACAATGTCCAGGAGCATTGTGATGAGAAGACCATGGAGACTTGTCATGACAAGTCTCATGGAGCATTCTGATGAAAAGTGGCATGGAGCATTGTGATTACAGGGGTCTTGGAGCATTGTGATGACTAGGGCATGGAACACTGTGATACATGTGTCATGGGTCATGGAGGATTGTGATGATAAGTCATGGAGCATTGTGATGACAAGGGCATGGAGCATTGTGATGACAGGAGCATGGAGCATTTGTCTTACAATTTTCATAGATTATTGTGATGACAGTGGACATGGTGCATTGTGATGACAAGGGCATGGATCATTGTGTAGATAAGGTCATGGTGTATTGTGAAGACAGGTGTCAGGGAGCATTGTGATGACATATGTCATGGTCCATTGCGATGACAATGGCAGGAATATTGTGATGCCAAATGAAATGGAGAATTGTGATGACAAATATAATGGAGCATCGTGATGACTATGGCTTGGAGCATTATGATGACAATGGCCATTGAGAATTTTCATGACAATGTCGTGAAGCATTGTGATGACAAGTTCCTTGAGCATTGTGATGACAAATCCATGGAGCCTTGTGAAGACAAGTCTCATGGAGCATACTGATGAAAAGGGTCTTGGAACATTGTGATGACAAGGGCATGGAGCATTGTGATTACATGGGTCTTGGAGCATTGTGATGAAAATGGCATGGATCATTGTGATGAAATAGGCATGGAGCCTTGTCATGACAGGGTTCAAGGAGCATACAGACAACAATTGTCAGGGAGCATTTTGAGGACAAGTGTATTGAGCATTGTGATGACAATGGTCATGAGGCATTGTGATGAGAAGACCATGCATAATTGTGATGACGAGCGTCATGGGGCATTGTGAGGACAAGTGTTATGGAATATTGTGATCACAAGGGTTTGGAGCATTGTTATGACAGAGGTCATGGAGCAATTTGATTTCATTGTGATGACAATAGCATGAAGCATTATGATGAAGGGCATGGTGCATTGTGATGACAGGGTTCATGGATCATTGAAATGAAAAGGGGCATAGAGCATTGTGATGACAGGGTTCTTGGAGCATTGTGATGAGAAGGGTCATGGAGCTTTGTGATGACAAGGCCATGGAACATCGTGATGGCAGGGGTCATGGAGCATTGTTATGACAGTGGTAATGGAGCATTGTGATGGCAAGGGCATGGATCATTGTGCTGAGAAGGCCATGGAGCATTCTGATGACATGTGTCATGGAGCTTTGTGAAGACAAGGGCATGGAGCAATGTGATGACAATGACATGGAGCACTGTGATGCCAAGTGTCATGGATCTTTGTGATGACAAAGGTCATGGAGCATTTTGATGGCAAGGGCGTTGTGCATTGTGATGAGAAAGGCAGGGAGCATTCTGATGACAGGGTCTTTGAGCAATTTGATGAAAATTGTCATGGAACATTTTGATGACAGGTGTTATGGAACATTGTGATGTCAGGGGACATCGAACATTGTTATTATAAGTGCATGTAGCATTGTGATGAAAGGAGTGACGGAGTATTGTGACAAATAGTGATGTAGCATTGTGATATCAGTGGTGAGAGAGCATTTTGATGAGAAGTGCATGGAGCATTGTGATGACAAATTTTATGGAGCACTGTGATGACAAGATTGTGGAGCACTGTGATGCCAAGCACATGGTGCATTGTGATGACATGTGTCATGGAGCATTGTGCTGCCAAGCGCATGGAGAATTGTGATGACAAGGGTCAAAGAGCATTGTGATGAAAAGTTCATGGAGCATTGTGGTTAAAAATGTCACAGAGACTGTTGATGACCAGGGCATGGACCATTGTGATGACAAAGGTCATGAAGCATTGTGATGATTGGAGTCACGGAGCATTGTGATGACAGGGGTCATGGAGCATTGTGATAACAAGGGCATGGAGCATTGTGATGACAAGGGCATGGAACATTGGTCTAATAAGTTTCATGGATTATTGTGATGACACTTAGAATGGCGCATTGTGATGACAACGGCATGGAGCATAGTGATGACCAGGCCATGCAGTATTGTGAAGACAGGTGTCACGGAGCATTGTGATGACATATGTAATGGCCCATTTTGATGACAATGGCATGGAGCATTGGGATGCCAAGTGTCATGGATGATTCTGATGACAAAAGTAATGGAGCATTGTGATGACAATGGCTTGGAGCATTGTGATGACAAGGGTCAGGGAGCATTGTGCTGACAAGTGCGTGGAGAATTGTAATGACAAGTGTCATGGAGCATTCTGATGACAAGCTTGTGGAGTATTTTGATGACAATGGCATGGATCATTTTGATGAAAACGGCATGGGGCATTGTGATGAAAAATGCATGGAGCCATTTCGTGACAGGGTTCAAGGAGCATTCTGATGACAAGTGTCACGGAGCATTGTGATGACAAGTGTATTGAAAATTGTGATGACAAAGGTCATGGAGCATTGTGATGAAAAGGGCATGGATATTGTGATGACAGGCATCATGGAGCGTTGTGATGACAAGTGTTATGGAACATTGTGATCACAAGGGTTTGGAGTATTGTGATGACAGAGGTCATGGATCATTTTGATTTCAAGGAGCAGGGAGCATTTTGATGACAAGGGCATGAAGCAATGTGATCCCAAGTTTCATGGACGATTGTGATGACAATGGAAATGGATTATTTTGATGACAAGCGCATAGAGCATTGTAATGGAAAGGTCATGTAGCATTTTGCTGACAAAGGCATGGAGCATTGTGATGACATGTGTCATGGAGCACTGTGATGACAAGCGTCACGGAGCATTGTGAATACATGGGTCATGGAGCATTGGGATGACAAGGGCATGGATCATTGTGATGACAAGTGTCATGGAGCACTGGGCTGAAAATGTTCATGGAGTGTTGTGATGACAGGGGTCATGGAGCATTGTGATGACGAGGGAATGGAGCATTGTGATGACAAGAGTCCCAGATCATTTTGTTGTCAGTTGTCATGGAGTGTTGTGATAACAGTTGTCATGGAGCATTGTGAAGATATTGGCCATGGAGCATTGTGATGAGTAGGTCGTGGAGCATTGGGCTGAAAATGTTCATGGACTATTGTGATGACAGGGTTCATGGAGCATTGTGATGACAAGGGAATGGAGCATGGTGATGACAAGGTCCTGGAACATTGTGAGGAGAAGACCATGGAGACTTGTGATGACAAGTCTCATGGAGCATTCTGATGAAAAGTGGCATGGAGCATTGTGATTACAGGGGTCTTGGAGCATTGTGATGACAAGGGCATGGAGCATTATGATGAGAAGGCCATGATGCATTCTGATGACATGCATCATGGAGCTTTTTGATGACAAGGGCATGGATCATTGTGATTACAGGGATCTTGGAGCATTGTGATGAAAAGGGCATGGATTATTGTGATGACAAAGGCATGGAGACTTGTCATGACAGGGTTCAAGGAGCATACTGATGGCATGTGTCAGGCAGCATTGTGATGACAAGTGTATTGAGCATTGTGATGACAAAGATCATGGAGCATTGTGAAGAGAAGACCATGGATAATTGTGATGATGAGCGTCATGGGGTGTTGTGATGATAAGTGTTATGGAACATTGTGATCACAAGTGTTTGGAGCATTATGATGAAAGAGGTCATGGAGAATATTGATTTCATTGTGATGACAATAGCCTGAAGCATTATGATGATGGGCATGGTGCATTGTGATGGCAGGGTTCATGGAGCATTGAGATGAAAAGGGGAATGGAGCATTGTGTTTAAAAAGGTCTTGGAGCATTGTGATGACAAGGGCATGGAGCACTGTGATGAGAAGGCCATGGAACTTTCTGATGACATTCGTCATGGAGCTTTGTGATGACAAGGGCAAGGAGCATTGTGATTACAGGGCCCGTCAGCATTGTGATGACAAGTGTTATGGAACCTTGTGATGACTAGGCCGTGGAACATTGTGATGTCAGGTGTCATGGTGCATTGTTATGACAGAGGTAATGGAGCATTGTGATGAGAAGGGCATGGGACATTGGTCTGAAATGTTTCATGGATTATTGTGATGAGAGTGGGCATGGAGCATTGTGATGACAAGGGTACGGAACACTATGATACATGGGTCAGGCAGGATTGTAATGGCAAGGGCAAGGAGCATTGCGATGAGAAGGGCATCGAGCATTGTGATGACAAGTGTCATGGAGCTTTGTGATGACAAGTGCATTGAGCAATGTTATGAGAGGGTTCATGGAGCATTGTGATGACAATGAAATGGAGCATTGTGATGCCAAGGGTCATGGAGATTTGTGATGACAAGTCATGGAGCATTTTGATGACAAGGGCATGGTGCATTGTGATGAGAAGTGCAGGGAGCATTTTGATGACCGGGCCATGCAGCAATTTGATGAAAAGTGTAATGGAATATTTTGATGGCAGGTGTTATAGAACATTGTGATGTCAGGGGTCTTGGAGCTTTGGGATGAAAAGGATCATGGAGCATTTTGATGACAGGGGTTATGGAACATTGTGATGTCAGGGGTCATGGAACATTGTGATGATAAGGGGATGTAGCAGTGTGATGACAGGATCGTGGAACATTGTGATTACAGGGGTGAGGGTGTATTGTGATGACTAGTCATGGAACACTGTGATATCTCTGGTGAGAGAGCATTTTGATGAGAAGTGCATGGACCATTGTGATTACAAGGTTTATGGAGCATTGCAATGACAAGGTTGTGGAACTTTGTGATGAAATGCGCGTGGCACATTGTGAAGACAATGGTCATGGAGCATTGTTCTGACAAAGACATGGAGCATTTTGATGACAAGTGTCACTGTGAATTGTGATGAAAAGTTCATGGAGCATTGTGGTTACAAAGGGCACAGAACCTTGTGATGACACGGGCATGGATCATTGTGATGACAAACGTTATGAAGCATTGTGATGACTGGAGTCACGGATCATTGTGATGACAGGGGTCATGGAGCATTGTGATGACATGTGTCATGGAGCATTCTGCTGACAAGCGCATGGAGCATTGTGATGACAAGGGTCATGGAACATTGTGCTGAGAAAGGCATAGAGCATTGTGATGACAAGGGTCAAAGAGCATTGTGAAGAAAAGTTCATGGATCATTTTGGTTAAAAAGCTCACAGAGAGTGATGATGACGAGGGCATGGACCATTGTGGTGACAAAGGTCATGAAGCATTGTGATGACTGGAGTCACAGAGCATTGTGATGGCAGGGGTCATGGAGCATTGTGATAACAAGGGCATGGAGCCTGGTGATGACCAGGGCAAGGAGCATTGGTCTAATAAGTTTCATGGATTATTGCGATGACAGTTGGAATGGCGCATTGTGATGACAAGGGCATGGAGCATTGTGATGGCCAGGTCATGCAGTATTGTGAAGACAGGTGTCAGGGAGCATTGTGATGACATATGTAATGGCCCATTGTGATGACAATGGCATGGAGCATTGGGATGCCAAGTGTCATGGAGCATTCTGATGTCAAAGGTAATGAAGCATTGTGATGACAATGGCTTGGAGCATTGTGATGACAAGGGTCAGGGAGCATTGTGCTGACAAGTGCATGGAGAAATGTGATGACAAGGGTCATGGAGCATTCTGATGACAAGCTTGTGGAGTATTTTGATGACAATGGCATGGAGCATTGTGATGAAAACGGCATGGGGCATTTTGATGAAAAAGGCATAGAGCCTTTTCCTGACAGGGTTCAAGGAGCATACTGATGACAAGTGTCAGGGAGCCTTGTGATGACAAGTGTATTGAGAATTGTGATGACAAAGGTCATGGAGCATTGTGATGAAAAGAGCATGGAGTATTGTGATGACAGGCATCATGGAGTGTTGTGATGACAAGTGTTATGGAACATTGTGATCACAAGTGTTTGGAGTATTGTGATGACAGAGGTCATGGATCATTTTGATTTCAAGGAGCAGGGAGCATTGTGAGGACAAGGGCATGAAGCAATGTGATCCCAAGGTTCATGGAGGATTGTGATGACAATGGAAATGGAGTATTGTGATGACAAGTGCATAGTGCATTGTAATGACAAGGTCATGTAGCATTTTGCTGACAAAGGCATGGAGCATTGTGATGACATGTGTCATGGAGCACTGTGATGACTAGCGTCACGGAGCATTGTGAATACAGGGGTCATGGAGCATTGGGATGACAAGGGCATGGAACATTGTGATGACAAGTGTCATGGAGCACTGGGCTGAAAATGTTCATGGAGTGTTGTGATGACAGGTGTCATGGAGCATTGTGATGACTATGGAATGGAGCATTGTGATGACAAGAGTCGCAGATCACTGTGTTGTCGGGTGTCATGGTGTGTTGTGATGACAGTGGTCATGGAGCATTGTGATGATATTGCCCATGGAGCATTGTGATGAATAGGTCTTGGAGCATTGGGCTGAAAATATTCATGGATTATTGTTATGACAGGGGTCATGGAGCATTGTGATGAGAAGGGAATGGAGCATGGTGATGACAAGGTCCTGGAGCATTGTGATGAGAAGACCATGGGGACTTGTCATGACAAGTCTCATGGATCATTCTGATGAAAAGGGGCATGGAGCATTGTGATTACAGGGGTCTTGAAGCATTGTGATGACTAGGGCATGGAACACTGTGATACATGTGTCATGGGTCATGGAGGATTGTGATGACAAGTCATGGAGCATTGTGATGACAGAAACATGGAGCATTTGTCTGACAATTTTCATAGATTATAGTGATGACAGTGGACATGGTGCATTGTGATGAAAAGGGCATGGATCATTGTGAAGAGAAGGTCATGGTATATTGTGAAGACAGGTGTCAGGGAGCATTGTGATGACATATGTCATGGTCCATTGCGATGAGAACGGCATGGAGTATTGTGATGCCAAATGAAATGGAGAATTGTGATGACAAATATAATGGAGCATTGTGATGACTAGGGCTTGGAGCATTATGATGACAAGGGCCATTGAGAATTTTCATGACAAGGTCGTGAAGCATTGTGATGACAAGTTCCTTGAGCATTGTGATGACAAATCCATGGAGCCTTGTGAAGACAAGTCTCATGGAGCATACTGATGGAAAGGGTCTTGGAACATTGTGATGACAAGAGCATGGAGCATTGTGAAGAGAAAACTGAGGAGCATTCTGATGGCATGCGTCATCGAGCTTTGTGATGACAAGGGCATGGAGCATTTTGATTACATGTGTCTTGGAGCACTGTGATGAAAATGGCATGGATCATTGTGATGAAAAAGGCATGGAGCCTTGTCATGACAGGGTTCAAGGAGCATACAGACAACAAGTGTCAGGGACCATTTTGATGACAAGTGTATTGAGCATTGTGATGACAAAGGTCATGGAGCATTGTGATGAGAAGACCATGGATAATTGTGATGACGAGCGTCATGTGGCATTGTGATGCCAAGTGTTATGGAATATTGTGACCACAAGGGTTTGGAGCATTGTTATGACAGAGGTCATGGAGCATTTTGATTTCATTGTGATGAAAATAGCATGAAGCATTAGGATGATGGGCATGGTGCATTGTGATGACAGGGTTCATGGATCAGTGAGATGAAAAGGGGCATAGAACATTCTGATTACAAGTTTCTTGGAGCATTGTGATGAGAAGTGTCATGGAGCCTTGTGATGACAAGGCCATGGAACATCGTGATGGCAGGGGTCATGGAGCTTTGTTATGACAGTGGTAATGGAGCATTGTGATGGCAAGGGCATGGAACATTGTGATGAGAAGGCCATGGAGCATTCTGATGACGTGTCATGGAGCTTTGTGATGACAAGCACATGGAGCAGTGTGATGAGAGCATTCATGGAGCATTGTGATGACAATGACATGGAGCATTGTGATGCCAAGGGTCATGGATCTTTGTGGTGACAAAGGTCACGGAGCATTTGGATGGCAAGGGCGTTGTGCATTGTGATGAGAAGGCCAGGGAGCATTGTGATGACAGGGTCATGGAGCAATTGGATGAAATGTGTCATGGAATATTTTGATGACAGGTGTTATGGAATATTGTGATGTCATGGGTCTTGGAGCATTTTGATGAAAAGGGTCATGGATCATTTTGATGACAGGTGTTATGGAACATTGTGATGTCAGGGGTCATCGAACATTGTGATGATAAGTGCATGTAGCATTGTAATGACAGGAGTCATGGAATATTGTGATGACAGGGATGAGGGTGTACTGTGACAAATAGTGATGTAGCATTGTGATATCAGTGGTGAGAGAGCATTTAGATGAGAAGTGCATGGAGCATTGTGATGACAAGCGCATGGTCCATTGAGATGACCTGTGTCATGGAGCATTGTGCTGAAAAGCGCATGGAGCATTGTGATGACAAGTGTCATGGAGCATTGTGCTGAGAAAGGCATAGAGCATTTTGATGACAAAGGTCAAAGAGCATTGTGATGAAAATTCATGTAGCATTGTCGTTAAAAAGGTCACAGAGACAGTTGATGATGAGGACATGGACCATTGTGATGACAAAGGTCATGAAGCATTGTTATGACTGGAGTCACGGAGCATTGTGATGACAGGGGTCATGGAGCATTGTGATAACAAGGGCATGCAGCATTGTGATGACAAGGGCATGGGACATTGGTCTAATAAGTTACATGAATTATTGTGATGACAGTTGGAATGGCACATTGTGATGACAAGGGCATGGAGTATTGTGATGACCATTTCATGCAGTATTGTGGAGACAGGTGTCAGGGAGCATTGTGATGACATATGTAATGGCCCATTGTGATGACAATGGCATGGAGCACTGAGATGCCAAATGTCATGGATGATTCTGATGACAAATGTAATGGAGCATTGTGATGACAATGGTTTGTAGCATTGTGATTACAAGGGTCAGGGAGCATTGTGCCGACAAGTGCATGGGGATTTGTGATGACAAGGGTCATGGAACATTCTGATGACAAGCTTGTAGAGTATTTTGATGACAATGGCATGGAGCATTGTGATGAGAAGGGCGTGGAACATTGGCCTGAAATATTTCATTGATGATTGTAATGAGAGTGGGCATGGAGCATTGTGATGACAAGGGCACGGAACACTGTGATACATGGGTCAATGGTCATGCAGCTTTGTGATGAAAATTCATGGAGCACTGTGATGACAAGGGCATGGAGCATTGTGATGACAGGGGCATGGAGCATTGGTCTGACAAGTTTCATTGATTATTGTGATGATATTGGACATGGTCCATTGTGATGACAAGGGCATTGATCATTGTGAAGAGAAGGTCATGGAATATTGTGAAGACAGGTGTCAGGGAGCATTGTGATGACATATGTCATGGTCCATTTCGATGAGAATGGCAGGGAGCACTGTGATGGCAAATATAATGGAGCATTGTGATGACTAGGGCTTGGAGCATTATGATGACATGGGCCATTGAGAATTTTCATGACAAGGTAGTGAAGCATTGTGATGACAAGATCCTGGAGCATTATGATGAGAAAACCATGGAGCTTTGTGATGACAAGTCTCATGGAGCATACTGATGAAAAGGGGCAAGGAGCATTGTGATTACAGGGGTCTTGCCACATTGTGATGACAAGGGCATGGAGCATTGTGAGCAGAAGGCCAAGGAGCATTCTGATGACATGTGTCATTGAGCTTTGTGATGACAAGGGCATGGAGCATTGTGATTACAGGGGTCTTGAAGCATTGTGATGAAAAAGGCATGGAGCCTTGTCATGACATGTTTAAAGGAGCATACAGAAAACAAGTGTCAGGGAGAATTTTGATGACAAGTGTTTTGAGCATTGTGATAACAAAGGTCATGGAACATTGTGATGAGAAGACCATGGATAATTGTGATGACGAGCATCATGGGGCATTGTGATGACAAGTGTTATGGAATATTGTGATCACAAGGGTTTTGAGCAATGTTATGACAGACGTCATGGAGCATTTTGATTTCATTGTGATCACAATAGCATGAAGCATTATGATGATGGGCATGGGGAATTGTGATGACAGGTTTCATGGATCATTGTAATGAAAAGGGGCATAGAGCATTGTGATTACAAGGTTCTTGGAGCATTGTGATGAGAAGGGTGATGAGCCTTGTGATGACAAGGCCATGGGATATCGTGATGGCAGGGGTCATGGAGCATTTTTATGACAGTGGTAATGGAGCATTGTGATGGCAAGGGCATGGAGCATTGTGATGAGAAGGCCATGGAGCATTCTGATGACATTTGTCATGGAGCTTTGTGAAGATAAGTGCATGGAGCAATGTGATGAGAGCGTTCATGGAGCATTGTGATGACAATGACATGGAGCATTGTGATGAGCAGGCCATAAAGCATTCTGATGACATGTGTCATGGAGCTTTTTGATGACAAGGGAATGGAGCATTGTGACTACAGGGATCTTGGAGCATTGTGATGAAAAGGGCATGGATTATTGTGATGAAAAAGGCATGGAGCCTTGTCATGACAAGGTTCAAAGATCATACTGACGACAATTGTCAGGGAGCATTGAGATAACAAGTGTATTGAGCATTGTGATGACAAAGATCATGGAGCGTTGTGATGAGAAGGCCATGGATAATTGTGGTGAGGAGCGTCATGGGGTATTGTGATGATAAGTGTTATGGAACATTGTGATCAAAATGGTTTGGAGCATTATGATGACAGAGGTCATGGAGAATATTGATTTCATTGTGATGACAATAGCCTGAAGCATTATGAGGATGGGCATGGTGCATTGTGATGATAGGGTTCATGGAGCATTGAGATGAAAAGGGGCATGGAGCATTGTGTTTACAGGGGTCTTGGAGCATTGTGATGACAAGTTCATGGAGCATTGTGATGAGAAGGTCATGCAATATTGTGAAGACGGGTGTCAGGGAGCATTGTGATGACATATGTCATGGCCCATTGTGATGAAAATGGCATGGAGCATTGTGATGCCAAGTGTCATGGAGGATTCTGATGACAAATGTAATGGAGCATTGTGATGACAATGGCTTGGAGCATTGTGATGACAAGTGTCAGGGAGCATTGTGCTGACACGTGCATGAAGATTTGTGATGACAAGGGTCATGGAACATTCTGATGATAAGCTTGTGGAGTATATTGATGGCAATGGCATGGAGCATTGTGATGTAAACGGCATGGGACATTGTGATGAAGAATGCATGGAGCCTTTTCGTGACTGGGTTCAAGGAGCATTCTGTCGACAAGTGTCAGGGAGCATTGTGATGACAAGTGTATTGAGAATTGTGATGACAAATGTCATGGAGCATTGTGATGAAAAGGGCATGGAGTATTGTGATGACAGGCATCATGGAGCGTTGTGATGACAAGTGTTATGGAACATTGTGATCACAAGGTCTTGGAGCATTGTGATGACAGAGGTCATGGATCATTTTGATTTCAAGGAGCATGGAGCATTGTGATGACAAGGGCATGAAGCAATGTGATCCCAAGGTTCATGGAGGGTTGTGATGACAATGGTAATGGAGTATTGTGATGACAAGCACATAGAGCATTGTAATGACAAGGTCATGTAGTATTTTGCTGACAGAGGCATGGAGCATTGTGATGACAGGTGGCATGGAGCACTGTGATGACAAGAGTCACAGAGCATTGTGAATACAGGGGTCATGGAGCATTGGAATGACATATGTCATGGCCCATTGTGATGACAATGGCATGGAGCATTGTGATGCCAAGTGTCATGGAGAATTCTGATGACAAAGTTATGGAGCATTGTGATTACAGTGTCAGGGAGCATTGTGCTGGCAAGTGCATGGAGAATTGTGATGACAAGGGTCATGGAGCATTTTGATGACAGGGGTTATGGAACATGGTTATGTCAGCGGTCATGGAACATTGTGATGATAAGGGGATGTAGCATTGTGATGACACTGTCATGGAATATTGTGATTACAGGGGTGTGGGAGTATTGTGATGACTAGTGATGGAACATTGTTATATCTCTGGTGAGAGAGCATTTTGATGAGAATTTCATGGACCATTCTGATTACAAAGTTTATGGAGCATTGCAAAGATAATTTTGTGGACCGTTGTGATGAAATGCGTGTGGCACATTGTGATGACAATGGTCATGGAGCATTGTTCTGACAAAGACATGGAACGTTGTGATGACAAGTGTCACAGAGAATTGTGATGAAATGTTCATGTAGCATTGTGGTTACAAAGGTCACAGATCCTTGTGATGACGCTGGCATGGATCATTGTGATGACAAACGTTATGAAGCATTGTGATGACTGGAGTCAAGGAGCATTGTGATGACAGAGGTCATGGAGCATTGTAATGACAAGTGCATGGAGCATTGTTTTGACAAGAGAATGGAGCATTCGTCTAACAAATTTCATAGATTATTGTGATGACAGTGGACATGGTGCATTGTGATGAGAAGGGCATGGAGCATTGTGATGAGAAGGTCATGGCGTATTGTGAAGACAGGTGTCAGGGAGCATTGTGATGACATATGTCATTGTCCATTGCGATGACAATGGCATGGAGCATTGTGATGCCAAACGTAATGGAGGATTGTGATGACAAATATAATGGAGCATTGTGATGATTAGCACTTGGAGCATTATGATGACAAGGGCCATTGAGAATTTTCATGACAAGGTCGTGAAGCATTGTGATGACAAGATCCTGGAGCATTGTGAAGACAAAACTATGGAGCCTTGAGATGACAAGTCTCATGGAGCATACTGATGTAAAGGGGCATGAAACATTGTGATTACAGGGGTCTTGGATCATTGTGATGACAAGGGCATGGAACATTGTGAGGAGAAGTCCAAGGAGCATTCTGATCGCATGTGCCATTGAGCTTTGTGATGACAAGGGCATGGAGCATTGTGATTACATGGGTCTTGGAGCATTGTGATGAAAAGGGCATGGATCATTGTGATGAAAAAGTCATGGAGCCTTGTCATGACAGGGTTCAAGGAGCATACAGACAACAAGTGTCAGGGAGCATTTTGATGACAAATGTATTGAGCATTGTGATGACAAGGGTCATGGAGCATTGTGATGAGAAGACCATGGATAATTGTGATGATGATCATCATGGGGCATTGTGATGACAAGTGCAATGGAATATTGTGATCACAAGGGTTTGGAGCATTGTTATGACAGAGGTCATGGAGCATTTTGATTTCATTGTGATGACAATACCATGAATAATTATGATGAAAGGCATGGTGCATTGTGATGACAGGGTTCATGGATCATTGTGATGAAAAGGGGCATGGAGCATTGTGATTACAGGGTTCTTGGAGTGTTGTGATGAGAAGGGTCATGGAGCCTTGTGATGACAAGGCCATGGATCATCGTGATGGCAGTGGTCATGGAGCATTGTTATGACAGGTGTAATGGATCTTTGTGATGGCAAGGTCATGGAGCATTGTGATGAGAATGCCATGGAACATTCTGATGGCTTTTGTCATGGAGCTTTGGGAAGACAAGGGCATGGAGAAATGTAATGAGAGCGTTCATGGAGCATTGTGATGATAATGACATATAACACTGTGATGACAAGGGTCATGGATCTTTGTGATGACAAAAGTCATGGAGCATTTTGATGGCAAGGGCGTTGTGCATTGTGATGAGTAGGGCAGGGAGAATTGTGATGACAGGGTCATGGAGCAATTGGATGAAAAATGTCATGGAACATTTTGATGACAGGGGTTATGGAACATTGTGATGTCAGGGGTCATCGAACTTTGTGATGATAAGTGAATGTAGCATTGTGATGACAGGAGTCATGGAACATTGTGATGACAGTGGTGAGGGAGTATTGTGACAAATAGTGATGTAGCATTGTGATATTAGTGGTGAGAGAGAATTGTGTTGAGAAGAGCATGGAGCATTATGATGACAATATTTATGGAGCACTGTGATGACAAGTTTGTGGAGCACTGTGATGACAAGCGTATGGTGCTTTGTGATGACATGTGTCGTGGAGCATTGTGCTGACAAGCACATGGAGCATTGTGATGCCAAGGGTCATGGAGCATTGTGATGAGAAAGGCATAGAGCATTGTGATGACAAGGGTCAAAGAGCATTGTGATGAATAGTTCACGGAGCATTGTGGTTCAAATGGTCACAGAGACTGTTGATGTCGAGGGCATGGACCATTGTGATGACAAACGACATGAAGCATTGTGATGACTGGAGTCACGGAGCATTGTGATGACAGGGGTCATGGAGCATTGTGATAACAAGGGCATGGAGGATTGTGATGACAAGGGCATGGAACTTTGGTCTAATAAGTTTCATGGATTGTTGCAATGACAGTTGGAATGGTGCATTGTGATGACAAGGGCATGGAGCATTGTGATGACCAGCTCATGCAGTATTGTGAAGACAGGTGTCAGGGAGCATTGTGATGACATATGTAACGGCCCATTGTGATGACAATGGCATGGAGCATTGTGATGCCAAGTGTCATGGAGGATTCTGATGACAAAGGTAATGGAGCACTGTGATGACAAGTGTCAGGGAGCATTGTGCTGACAAGTCCATGGAGAATTGTGATGACAAGGTTCATGGAGAATTCTGATGACAAGCTTCTGGAGTATTTTGATGACAATGGCATGGAGAATTGTGATGAAAACGGCATGGGCTATTGTGATGAAAAAGACATGGAGGCTTTTTGTGACAGGTTTCAAGGAGCATTCTGATGACAAGCGTCAGGGAGCATTGTGATGACAAGTGTATTGAGAATTGTGATGACAAAGGTCATGGAGTATTGTGATGAAAAGGGCATGGAGTATTGTGATGACAGGCATCATGGAGCATTGTGATGACAAGTGTTATGGAACATTGTGATC
The DNA here is from genome assembly GCF_964341445.2 of Mesoplodon mirus. Lineage (NCBI taxonomy): Eukaryota > Metazoa > Chordata > Mammalia > Artiodactyla > Ziphiidae > Mesoplodon > Mesoplodon mirus. The sequence continues at coordinate 56,702 of NW_028295720.1, forward strand.
ACATGGGTTTGGAGCATTGTGATGACAGAGGTCATGGATCATTTTGATTTCAAGGTGCATGGAGCATTGTAATGACAAGGGCATGTGTCAATGTGATCCCAAGGTTCATGGAGGATTGTGATGACAATGGAAATGGAGTATTGTGATGACAAGCGCATAGAGCATTATAATGACAAGGTCATGTAGCATTTTGCTGACAAAGGCATGGAGCATTGTGATGACATGTGTCATGGAGCACAATGATGACAAGAGTCACGGAGCATTGTGAATACAGGTGTCATGGAGCATTGGGATGACAAGTGTCATGGAGCACTGGGCTGAATTGTTCATGGAGTGTTGTGATGACAGGGGTCAGGGAGCATTGTGATGACTAGGGAATGGAGAATTGTGATGACAAGAGTCCCGAATCATTGTGTTGTCAGGAGTCATGGAGTGTTGTGATGACAGTGGTCATGGAGCATTGTGATGATATTGGCCATGGAGCACTGTGATGTGTAGGTCGTGGAGCATTGGGCTGAATATGTTCAGGGATTATTGTGATGATACGTGTCATGGAGCATTGTGATGACAAGGGAATGGTGCATGGTGATGACAATGTCCTGGAGCATTGTGATGAGAAGACCATGGAGACTTGTGGTGACATGTCTCATAGAGCATTCTGATGAAAATGGGCATGGAGCATTGTGAATACAGGGGTCTTGGAGCACTGTGATTACTAGGGCATGGAGCATTGTGATGAGAAGGCCATGGAGCATTCTGATGACATGTGTCATGGAGTTTTGTTATGACAAAGGCATGGAGCATTGTGATTACAGGGATCTTGGAGCATTGTGATGAAAACGGCACGGATCATTGTTATGAAAATGGTATGGAGCCTTGTCATGACAGGGTTCAAGGAGCATACTGACGACAAGTGTCAGGGAGCATTGTGATGACAAGTGTATTGAGCATTGTGATGACAAAGCTCATGGAGCATTGTGATAAGAAGACCATGGTTAATTGTTATGATGAGCGTCATGGGGTGTTGTGATGATAAGTGTTATGGAACATTGTGATCACAAGTGTTTGGAGCATTATGATGACAGAGGTCATGGAGATTATTTATTTCATTGTGATGACAATAGCCTGAAGCATCATGATGATGGGCATGGTGCATTGTGATGACAGGTTTCATGCAGCATTGAGATGAAAAGTGGAATGGAGCATTTTGTTTACAGGGATCTTGGAGCATTGTGATGACAAGGGCAAGGAGCATTGTGATGAGAAGGCCATGGAACATTCTGATGACATGTGTCATGGAGCTATGTGATAACAAGGGCATGGATCATTGTGATTAGAAGGGTCTTCAGCATTGTGATAACAAGTGTCATGGAACCTTGTGATGACTAGGCCGTGGAACAGTGTGATGGCAGGGGTCATGGTGCATAATTATGACAGAGGTAATGGAGCATTGTGATGAGAAGGGCATGGAACATTGGTCTAAAATGTTTCATGGATTATTGTGATGAGAGTGGGCATAGAGCATTGTGATGACTAGGGTACGGAACACTATGATGCATGAGTCATGCAGGATTGTAATGACAAGGGCAAGGAGCATTGTGATGACATAGATCATGAAGCATTGTGATGACCTGAGTCACGGAGCATTGTGATGACAAGGGCATGGAGTATTGTGATGAGAAGGTCATGGAGTATTGTGAAGACAGGTTTCAGGGAGCATTGTGATGACCTATGTCATGGTCCATTGCGTTTACAATGGCATGGAGCATTGTGATGCCAAATGTAAAGGAGTATTGTTATGACAAATATAATGGAGCATGGTGATGACTACGGCTTGGAGCATTATGATGACAAGGGCCATTGAGAATTTTCACGAAAATGTCGTGAAGCATTGTGATGACAAGGTCCTGGAGCATTGTGATGAGAAAACCATGGAGCCTTGTGATGACAAATCTCCTGAAGCATACTGATGAAAAGTGTGATGGACCATTGTGATTACAGGGGTCTTGGAACATTGTGATGAGAAGGGCATGGGACCTTGTTATGACAGGGTTCAAGGAGAGTACAGACAACAAGTGTCAGTGAGCATTTTGATGACAAGAGTATTGAGCATTGTGATGACAGTGGTCATGGAGCATTGTGATGTGAAGACCATAGATAACTGTGATGACGAGCGTCATGGGTCATTGTGATGACAAGTGTTATGGAATATTGTGATCACAAGGGTTTGGAGCATTGTCATGACAGAGGTCATGGAGCATTTTGATTTCATTGTGATGACAATAGCATGAAGCATTAGGATGATGGACATGGTGCATTGTGATGACAGGGTTCATGGATCATTGAGATGAAAAGGGTCATGGAGTATTGTGATTACAGTGGTCTTGGCGCATTGTGATGAGAAGGGTCATGGAGCCTTGTGAGGACATTGCCATGGAACATCGTGATGGCAGGGATCATGGAGCATTGTTATGACAGGTGTAATGCAGCATTGTGATGGCAAAGGCAAGGAGCATTGTGATGAGAAAGCCATGGAGCTTTCTGATGACATGTGTCATGGAGCATTTTGATGACAAGGGTCACGGAGCATTGTGATGAAAATTCATTGAGAATTGTGGTTATAAAAGTCACAGAGACTTGTGATGACGTGGGCATGGACCATTGTGATGACAAACGTTATGAAGCATTTTGATGACAGGTGTCACGAAGCATTGTGATGACAGGGGTCATGGAGCATTGTGATGACTAGGGAATGGAGCATAGTGATGACAATAGTCCCGGATCATTGTGTTTTCAGGTATCATGGAGGGTTGTGATGACAGTTGTCATGGTGCACTGTGATGATATTGGTCATGGAGCATTGTGATGAGAAGGTCATGCAGCATTGTGCTGATAATATTCATGGAGTATTGTGATGACAAGTGTCATGGATCATGGTGATGACAAGGTCTTGTAGCATTGTGATGAGAAGACCATGGAGGCTTGTGATGACAAGTTTCATGAAGCATTCTGATGAAAGGGGCATGGATCATTGTGATTACAGTGGTCTTGGAGCATTGTGATGACAAGGGCATGGAACATTGTCATGAGACGGCCATGCAGCATTCTGATGACATGCGTCATGGAGCTTTGTGATGACAAGGGCATGGAGTATTGTGATTACAGAGGTATTGGTGCACTGTGATGAAAAGGCCATGGATCACTGTGATGAAAAAGACATGGAGCCTTGTCATCACAGGGTTCAAGGAGCATACTGAAGACAAGTGACAGGTAGCATTGTGATGACAAGTGTATTTAGCATTGTGATGACAAAGGTCATGGAGCATTGTGATGAGAAGACCATGGATAATTGTGATGATGAGCGTCATTGTGTTTTGTGATGATAAGTGTTATGGAACATTGTGATCACAAGTGTTTGGAGCATTATGATGACAGAGGTCATGGAGAATTTTGATTTCATTGTGATGACAATAGCCTGAAGCATTATGATGATGGGCATGGTGCATTGTGATGACAGGGTTCACGGATCATTGAGATGAAAAGGGTCATGGAGCACTGTGATTACAGGGGTTTTGGAGCATTGTGATGACAAGGGCATGGAGCATTTTGATGAGAATGTCATGGAACATTCTGATGACATGCATCATGGAGCTTTGTGATGACAAGGACATGGAGCATTGTGATGAAAAGTGGCATGAAGCATTGGCCTGACAAGTTTCACTAATTATTGTGATAAGATTGGGCATGGCACATTGTGATGACAAGGGCATGGAGCACTGTGATGACAAGGTCATGGATTATTGTGATGAAAGGTGTCAGGGAGCATTGTGATGAAATATGTCATGTTCCACTTTGATGACAATATCATGGAGCACTGTGATGCCAAGTGTCATGGAGGTTTGCTCTGACAAAGTAAAGGAGCATTGTGACGACAATGGCATGGAGCATTGTGATATCAAGGGCCATTGATAATTTTAATGTCCAGGTCGTGAAACATTGTGATGAAAAGCGCATGGAGCTTCCTATGACAGTGGTCATGGAGCATTGCGATGACAAGTGCATGGAGTATTGTGATGACAAGAGCATATAACATTTTGATGTGAAGTGCCATGGAGCATTGTAATGACAAGGACGTGGAAAATTGTGAGGACAAGGGACATTGAGCTTTGAGATGACAAGGCATGGAGCATGGTGATGGCAAAACCGTGGAGCATTGTGATGAGAAGACCTTGGGTAATTGTGGTGTTGAGCATCATGGAGCACTGTAATGACAAGGGGCATGAAGAATTATGATGACAGGTGTCAGGAAGCATTGTGATGACAGGTGTCATGGAGCAATGTGATGACAAGGGCATGGAGCATTGTGATGACAAGTGCATGGAGCATTGTGATGACAAGTGCATGGAGCATTGCAATTTCAAGTGCATGGAGAATTGTGATGACAAGAGCATGTAATATTTTGATGAGAAGTGTCATGTAGCATTGTGATGACAAGGACGTGGAGAATTGTGATGACAAGAGACATGGATCATTGTGATAACCAGGGCATGGAGCATTGTGATGACAGGGGTCATGGAGCATTATTATGACAAGGCAATGGTGCATTCTGACATAAGATATCACTTATGAAGGGAATGTAAACATGGCTACATATGAACTGATTTAGGGAAGAGAACAGAGTCTCAGATTTAGAAAACATTCTAACGCTTGCTTAAGGGGAAAGACAGGTGGGGAGATGCACAAAACAAAAGTTTGATATTAGCACAGGTACCGTTCCATAATCCAAAAACAGAAGAGACAAGCCCTACTCTTTCCTCAGTGAACGGAACTCAACATCCTTATTCCCCGCAGAGAAATATATCTGACTAGTAAGAATTTTAAAACCTATGTATTGATATGTCTCCATAAGGGAACTAAGTGTGTCTAGAACGACATAAACATGGCAGTGAGAATCAGCTCAAACCCAATATAAAAATGAATTTCAAAACAAAACATAAAATCAGTAAAATTCTTACACAATACCTTCAGGGGTTCTGATGAAACCTGGAATGACCCTATCTACAATGACAGCTGGATGTGGCATAACGCTGGTCACTTGGGACTGAGAGAATTGGTGAGATTGGGTGAAAAAATGCAGACCCTTTGAAGCAATTATGCCTGCCACGCATTCCATGTTTCGCAACTCTCCAAGTAGAAGGGAATATCACTACAGTTATAACATGTATGGGAACCTAGAGAATGGAAACCATCTGATGGTGAAAGGTTTCTAAAACTCTACTACTTTTTTTCTCTCCTTGTGCTCCAGTTTGACATTCCAACTGCTTTACTATCAATCTCCCAACTTGGAGAGTCAGCCCCTATAAACTCCTGGTTCGCACAGTTGGCAAATTGTGCAGAGGATATAAGGGAAGAGAGAGAACCAAGGAGAGAGTAGCTGTAGGCATTTGGACGGCCACATTTCACTCTAATTTCCCGTCACGAAGAGGAATTAACCAAAGACTCAGCCTGCGCCCCCCCCCCAGAACCAGTATAGGTCCAGAAGCAAAATTGTGTATTTGCGGTCAGCACACAAAAACGCGAGTTGAAAAATGGAGCTCAGGGCCACAGCAATTCACTAACCTGCAGAGTTATAAAGGACTACTCTCTTCCAAAAATCTGTTAAGGGAAAGCCACGAGGCGGAAGTGAAAATGAGGCAGAATGGCATGAAACAGATTTCAAGAGGTACATTGGAATCGCCTTTAAACACAGGAAAGGCATCACAACTTCGAAAATAATGGAAATGGCCATAAAGGGCATATGGGTTTTCACGTGAATATATTTAGGAGAAAACGCATATGCCCTTTTCAGCCAAGCAAGCAAGTGGGCAAAGCAAGTCTGTAGTACAAAGAAGTATCACTTCCCACCGGTCAAAAGGGACAGCCACAAAATGGGTAAAAACCAGCAAGGCAAGACAGGCCCTGGAGAACAGGGAGCCTTGTTATGTTGATGGGCGAGATGTAAATTGCCAACTGCCTCTCTGGAGGAGTGCATTGTGTTCCCTAAAACATGTAAACAACAGTGCTACAGAGCCAAGGGCACTTCCAGTCTAGGGATTATACCTTGGGGAAACTGAAAGTCAATAAGAGAGAGCCACCCCAATATTTAGGGCTGCACTGCTTACAAGAACCTCAACTTGGGTACACCTTAAATATCCCAGGAAAGATAAAAATGGTTCAAGAAATTGTGGTACTTACGTACGATGGAATATCCCTCAGCCATGAATTCAATGTCAAAAGACCAGTAGCAGCAAAATGAGTGGATTCTGGTACGATGATTCTAAGTGAAATAAGTCACACAGAAAAAGAAGCTTATCATAAGATATCACTTATGAAGATCCTGTAAACATGGCTACACATGAACTGAGTTAGGAAATAGAACAGAGTCTCACATTTAGAAAACACTCTTATGCCTGCTTAAGGGGGAAGGAGAGGTGTGGTGATGCATAAAACCAGAGTTTGATATAAGCACAGGTACCGTTCGAAAAACCAACTATGGAATAGACAAGACCTACACCTTCCTCAGTGAAAGGGGCTCAAAACCCCATATTTCCCAAGGAGGAATATATCTGACTAGTAAGAATCTTAAAACCTATGTATTGATATGTCTCCATAACTGAATCAAGAGTGTCTAGACTGGCATAAACATGGCAGCGAGAATCAGCTCAAACCCACTATAAAAAGGAATTTCAAAAAAAAAAACAAAAAAACAGGGAAATTCTTTACAATTCCTTCAGGGTCTCTGATGAAACCTGAAATGACCCTATCTACAATGACAGCTGGTTGTGGCATAAGGCTGGACACATGGGGCTGAGAGGATTGGTGAGATTGGGTGAGCAAATGCAGACCCTTTAAAGCAATAATGCCTGACGCCCATTCCATGGGTCCCATGTCTCCAGGTTGAAGGGAATATTACTACACCTATAACATGTATGGGAAACCTAGAGAATGGACACACTGTGAATACGAAAGGTCTCTAAAACTCAACGAATAGTCCCTCTCCTGGTGCTCCGGTTTGACTTTCCAACTGCTTTACTATCAATCTCCAAGCTTGGAGAGACAGCACCTTTAACCTCCTGGATCGCACAGGTGGCCAATTTGGCAGTGGATGAAAGGGAAGAGGGAGAAACAATGAAAGAGTAGTTGTTAGGCATTTGGAAGGGCACATGTCACTCTTATTTCCCGGGAGGAAGAAGAATTAACCAAAGTCTCAGCCACCCTCCGGGAACCATTATAGTCCTGAACCAAAGTATTGGACTTGCATACAGCTTACAAAAAACGAGTTAAATAATGGATCTCGGGGGCACAGCAATTCACAAATACCAGAGTAATAAAGGACCACTATCGTCCAAAAATCTTTTGAGGGAAGGCAACGAGGCGGACTTGAAAGCGAGGCAGAATATCAGGAAACTGATTTCAAGAGGTACGTTGGAATTGCCTTTAAAACACAGGAAGAGGGGCACAACTTTGACAATGATGCACTTGGCCAAAAATGGGCGTATGCGTTTTCTCCTGAATATATTCAGGAGAAAACGCATACGCCCATTTTGTCCAAGCAAGCAAGCGGGCAATGCAAATCTGCACTACAAAGAAGTATCACTTCCCACCGGTCAAAAGGGACATCCACAAAATGGGTATAATTCAGAAAGGCAACACAGGCCCTGGAGAACAGGGAGCCTTGTTATGCTGATGGGCGGGATGTAAATTGCCAACTGCATCTCTGGAGGAGTGCATTGTGTTCCCTAAAACAAGTAAACAACAGAGCTACAGAGCCAAGGGCACTACCAGTCTGGGGAATATACCTTGGGTAAACTGAAAATCAATAAGAGAGAGCCACCCCAATATTTAGGGCTGCACTGCTTACAAGAACCTCAACTTGGGTACACCTTAAATATCCCAGGAAAGATAAAAATGGTTCAAGAAATTGTGGTACTTACGTACGATGGAATATCCCTCAGCCATGAATTCAATGTCAAAAGACCAGTAGCAGCAAAATGAGTGGATTCTGGTACGATGATTCTAAGTGAAATAAGTCACACAGAAAAAGCAACTTATCATAAGATATCACTTATGAAGATCCTGTAAACATGGCTACACATGAACTGAGTTAGGAAAGAGAACAGAGTATCACATTTAGAAAACACTCTTATGCTTGCTTAAGGGGGAAGGAGAGGTGAGGTGATGCATAATACCAGAGTTTGATATATGCACAGGTACCGTTCAAAAAACCAACTATGGAATAGACAAGACCTACACATTCCTCAGTGAAAGGGACTCAAAACCCCATATTTCCCACAGAGGAATATATCTGACTAGTAAGAATCTTAAAACCTATGTATTGATATGTCTCTGTAAGGGAATCAAGTGTGTCTAGACTGGCATAAACATGGCAGCGAGAATCAGCTCAAAACCACTATAAAAAGGAATTTGACCTTCCTCCCCATGGATACACCAGAAATACAGCTACACGTGGAACAACTCCTACAGAATACCCACTGATCGCTGGCAGAAGACCCCAGACCTCCCAAAAGACAAGAAACTCCCCACATATCTGGGTAGGGCAAAGCGGAGAGATTCCCGCACAGAGGATCAGTGCCGAGCGGCACTCACCAGTCCGAGAGGCTTGTCTGCTCCCACGCCAGGGCGCGCAGCGCTTGAAGCTGAGGCTCGGGCTTTGGTCAGAGTGCAGAGAGAGGACTGGGGCTGGTGGCGAGAACTCAGCGTGAAGGGGGCTAATGTGCCACAGCTAGCCGGGAGGGAGTCCGGGAAAACTCTAGAGCTGCCGAAGAGGCAAGAGACTTTTCCTTCCCTCTTGGTTTCCTGGTGTGCGAGGAGAGGGGATTAAGAGCGCTGCTTAAAAGGGCTCCACAGACGGGCGCGAGTCGCGACTGAAAGCGCGGAGCCCAGTGACGGGCGTGGGATGCTGGGGCTGTGGCTGCTGCCGTCAAGAAGCCTGTGTGCGAGCGCAGGTCACTGCCCACACCGCCCTTCCGGGAGCCTGTGCAGCCCGCCACTGCCAGGGTCCCGGGATCCAGGGGTGGCTACCCTGGGAGAACACACGGCGCGCCTCGGGCTGGTGCAACGTCACGCCGACCTCCGCCGCTGCAGGCTCACCCCGCACTCCGTGCCCCTCCCTCCTGCCCGGCCTGAGTGAGCAAGAGTCCCCGAAGCGGCTGCTCCTTTAACCCTGTCCTGTCTGAGCAAAGAACAGACGCCCTCCGGCGACCTACACGCAGAGGCGGGGCCAAATCCAAAGCTGAGACCCAGGAGCTGTGAGAAAAAAGAAGAGAAAGGGAAACCTCTCCCAGCAGCCTCAGAAGCAGCGGATTAAAGCTGCACAATCAACTTGATGCACCCTGCATGTGTGGAATACATGGATAGACAACACATCATCCCAAATTGAGGAGCCCTGAGTCAGAGCTGTGCCTCTGAGGTGGGAGAGCCAACTTCAGGACACTGGTCCAAAAGAGACCTCCCAGCTCCACATAATATCAAACGGCAAAAATCTTCCAGAGATCTCCATCTCAACACCAGCACCCAGCTTCACTCAACGACCAGCAAACTACAGTGCTGGACACCCTATGCCAAACAACTAGCAAGACAGGAACACAACGCCACCCATTAGGAGAGAGGTGGCCTAAAATCATAAAAAGTCTGCAGACACCCCAAACCACACCACCAGACCTGGACCTGCCCACCAGAAAGACAAGATCCAGCCTCATCCACCAGAACACAGGCACTAGTCCCCTCCACCAGAAAGCCTACACAACCCACTAAACCAACCTTAGCCACTGGGGACAGACACCAAAATCAACGAGAACTACGAACCTGCAGCCTGCAAAAAGGAGACCCCAAACACAGTAACATAAGCAAAATGAGAAGGCAGAAAAACACACAGCAGGAGAAGGAGCAAGATAAAAACCCACCAGACCTAACAAATGAAGAGGTAAAAGGCAGTCTACCTGAAAAAGAATTCAGAATAATGATGGTAATCATGATCCAAGATTCTATTGCCCAGATCCAAAACCTTGGAAATAGAATAGACAAAATGCAAGAAACAGTTAACAAGGACCTAGAAGAACTAAAGATGAATCAAGCATCGATTAAAAACACAATACATGAAATAAAAAATACTCTAGATGGGATCAATAGCAGAATAACTGAGGCAGAAGAACGGATAAGTGAGGTGGAAGATAAAATAGTGGAAATAACTGCTGCACAGCAAAATAAAGAAAAAAATAATGAAAAGAAAAGAGGACAGTCTCAGAGACCTCTGGGACAACATTAAACACACCAACATTCGAATTATAGGGGTTCCAGAAGAAGAAGAGAAAAAGAAAGGGACTGAGAAAATATTTGAAGAGATTATAGTTGAAAACTTCCCTAATATGGGAAAGGAAATAGTTAATCAAGTCCAAGAGGCACAGAGAGTCCCATACAGAATAAATCCAAGGAGAAATACGCCAAGACACATATTAATCAAACTGTCAAAAATTAAACACAAAGAAATCATATTAAAAGCAGCAAGGGAAAAACAACAAATAACACACAAGGGAATCCCCATCAGGATAACAGCTGATCTCTCAGCAGAAACTCTACAGGCCAGAAGGGAGTGGCAGGACATAATTAAAGTGATGAAGGAGAAAACCCTGCAACCAAGATTACTCTACCCATCAAGGATCTCATTCAGATTTGATGGAGAAATCAAAACGTTTACAGACAAGCAAAAGCTGAGAGAGTTCAGCACCACCAAACCAGCTTTACAACAAATGCTAAAGGAACTTCTTTAGGCAAGAAACACAACAGAAGGAAAAGACCTACAATAACGAACCCAAAACAATTAAGAAAATGGGAATAGGAACATACATATCGATAATTACCTTAAATGTAAATGGGCTAAATGCTCCCATCAAAAGACACAGATTGGCTGAATGGATACAAAAACAAGACCCATATATATGCTGTCTACAAGAGATCCACTTCAGACCTAGAGCCACATACAGACTGAAAGTAAGGGGATGGAAAAAGATATTCCATGCAAATGGAAACCAAAAGAAAGCTGGAGTAGCAATTCTCATATCAGACAAAATAGACTTTAAAATAAAGACTACTAGAAGAGATAAAGAAGGACACTACATAATGATCAAGGGATCGATCCAAGAAGAAGATATAACAATTGTAAATATTTATGCACCAAACATAGGAGCACCTCAATACATAAGGCAAATACTAACAGCCATAAAAGGAGAAATCGACAGTAACACAATCATAGTAGGGGACTATAACACCCCACTTTCACCCATGGACAGATCATACAAAATGAAAATAAAAAAGGAAACACAAGCTTTAAATGATACATTAAACAAGATGGACTTAATTGATATTTATAGGACATTCCATCCAAAAACAACAGAATACACATTTTTCTCAAGTGCTCATGGAACATTCTCCAGGATAGATGATATCTTGGGTCACAAATCAAGCCTTGGTAAATTTAAGAAAATTGAAATTGTATCAAGTATCTTTTCCAACCACAATGCTATGAGACTAGATATCAATTATAGGAAAAGAGCTGTAAAAAATACAAACACATGGAGGCTAAACAATACACTACTTAATAACAAAGTGATCACAGAAGAAATCAAAGAGGAAATTAAAAAATACCTAGAAACAAATGACAATGGAGACACGACGAAACAAAAGCTATGGGATACAGCAAAAGCGGTTCTAAGAGGGAAGTTTATAGCAATACAATCCCACCTTAAGAAACAGGAAACATCTCGAATAAACAACCTAACCTTGCACCTAAAGCAATTAGAGAAAGAAGAACAAAAACATCCCAAAGTTAGCAAAAGGAAAGAAATCATAAAAATCAGATCAGAAATAAATGAAAAAGAAATGAAGGAAACGATAGCAAAGATCAATAAAACTAAAAGCTGGTTCTTTGAGAAGATAAACAAAATTGATAAACCATTAGCCAGACTCATCAAGAAAAAAAGGGAGAAGACTCAAATCAATAGAATTAGAAATGAAAAAGGAGAAGTAACAACTGACACTGCAGAAATACAAAAGATCATGAGAGATTACTATAAGCAACTCTATGCCAATAAAATGGACAACCTGGAAGAAATGGACAAATTCTTAGAAATGCACAACCTGCCAAGACTGAACCAGGAAGAAATAGAAAATATGAACAGACCAATCACAAGCACTGAAATTGAAACTGTGATAAAAAATCTTCCAACAAACAAAAGCCCAGGACCAGATGGCTTCACAGGCGAATTCTATCAAACATTTAGAGAAGAGCTAACACCTATCCTTCTGAAACTCTTCCAAAATATAGCAGAGGGAGGAACACTCCCAAACTCATTCTACGAGGCCACCATCACCTTGATACCAAAACCAGACAAGGATGTCACAAAGAAAGAAAACTACAGGCCAATATCACTGATGAACATAGATGCAAAAATCCTCAACAAAATACTAGCAAACAGAATCCAACAGCACATTAAAAGGATCATACACCATGATCAAGTGGGGTTTATTCCAGGAATGCAAGGATTCTTCAATATACACAAATCAATCAACGTGATACACCATATTACCAAATTGAAGGAGAAAAACCATAAGATCATCTCAATAGATGCAGAGAAAGCTTTCGACAAAATTCAACACCCATTTATGATAAAAACCCTGCAGAATGTAGGCATAGAGGGAAATTTCCTCAACATAATAAAGGCCATATATGACAAACCCACAGCCAGCATCGTCCTCAATGGTGAAAAACTGAAACCATTTCCACTAAGATCAGGAACAAGACAAGGTTGCCCACTCTCACCACTCTTATTCAACCTAGTTTTGGAAGTTTTAGCCACAGCAATCAGAGAAGAAAAGGAAATAAAAGGAATCCAAATTGGAAAAGAAGAAGTAAAGCTGTCACTGTTTGCAGATGACATGATACTATACATAGAGAATCCTAAAGATGCTACCAGAAAACTACTAGAGTTAATCAATGAATTTGGTCAAGTTGCAGGATACAAAATTAATGCACAGAAATCTCTGGCATTCCTATATACTGATGATGAAAAATCTGAAAGTGAAATCAAGGAAACACTCCCATTTACCATTGCAACAAAAAGAATAAAATATCTAGGAATAAACCTACCTAAGGAGACAAAAGACCTGTATGCAGAAAATTATAAGACACTGATGAAAGAAATTAAAGATGATACAAATAGATGGAGAGATGTACCGTGTTCTTGGATTGGAAGAATCAACATTGTGAAAATGACTCTACTACCCAAAGCAATCTACAGATTCAATGCAATCCCTATCAAACTACCACTGGCATTTTTCACAGAACTAGAACAAAAAATTTCACAATTTGTATGGAAACACAAAAGACCCCGAATAGCCAAAGCAATCTTGAGAACGAAAAATGGAGCTGGAGGAATCAGGCTCCCTGACTTCAGACTATACTACAAAGCTACAGTAATCAAGACAGTATGGTACTGGCACAAAAACAGAAATATAGATCAGTGGAACAGGATAGAAAGCCCAGAGATAAACCCACGGACATAAGGTCACCTTATCTTTGATAAAGGAGGCAGGAATGTACAGTGGAGAAAGGACAGTCTCTTCAATAAGTGGTGCTGGGAAAACTGGATAGGGACATGTGAAAGTATGAGATTCGATCACTCCCTAACACCATACACAAAAATAAGCTCAAAATGGATTAAAGACCTAAATGTAAGGCCAGACACTATCAAACTCTTAGAGGAAAACATAGGCAGAACACTCTATGACATAAATCACAGCAAGATCCTTTTTGACCCACCTCCTAGAGAAATGGAAATAAAGACAAAAATAAACACATGGGACCTAATGAAACTTCAAAGCTTTTGCACAGCAAAGGAAACCATAAACAAGACCAAAAGACAACCCTCAGAATGGGAGAAAATATTTGCAAATGAAGCAACTGACAAAGGATTAATCTCCAAAATTTATAAGCAGCTCATGCAGCTCAATAGCAAAAAAAGAAACAACCCAATCCAAAAATGGGCAGAAGACCTAAATAGACATTTCTCCACAGAAGATATACAGACTGCCAACAAACACATGAAAGGATGCTCAACATCTTTACTCATTAGAGAAATGCAAATCAAAACTACAATGAGATATCATCTCACACCAGTCAGAATGGCCATCATCAAAAAATCTAGAAACAATAAATGCTGGAGAGGGTGCGGAGAAAAGGGAACACTCTTGCACTGCTGGTGGGAATGTGAATTGGTACAGCCACTATGGAGAACGGTATGGAAGTTCCTTAAAAAACTACAAATAGAACTACCATATGACCCAGCAATTCCACTACTAGGCATATACCCTGAGAAAACCATAATTCAAAAAGAGACATGTACCAAAATGTTCATAGCAGCCCTATTTACAATAGCCCGGAGATGGAAACAACCTAAGTGTCCATCATCGGATGAATGGATAAAGAAGATGTGGCACATATATACAATGGAATATTACTCAGCCATAAAAAAATGAAATTGAGCTATTTTTAATGAGGTGGATAGACCTAGAGTCTGTCATACAGAGTGAAGTAAGTCAGAAAGAGAAAGACAAATACTGTATGCTGACACATATATATGGAACTTAAGAAAAAAATGTCATGAAGAACATAGGGGTAAGACAGGAATAAAGACACAGACCTACTAGAGAATGGACTTGAGGATATGGGGAGGGGGAAGGGGAAGCTGTGACAAAGTGAAAGAGCGGCATGGACATATATACACTACCAAACGTGAGGTAGATAGCTAGTGGGAAGCAGCCGCATAGCACAGGGAGATCAGCTCGGTACTTTGTGACCGCCTGGAGGGGTGGGATAGGGAGGGTGGGAGGGAGACGCAAAAGGGAGGGGATATGGAAACATATGTATATGTATAACTGATTATATTTGTTATAAAGCAAAAAAATAAAATAAAATTAAAAAAAAATAAAAAGGAAAATAAATGCTCCACATTCACAGTGTTTTCCCTATACAGCTTAAAAAAATTAGACCACTACTGCCAGGCACAAACCCACAGACCTGAGCCACGAGGAAGCTGACTGCCTTAGGAATCTCACTTATGACCCACTAGGCATAAAATAAAGAGCCCCAAAGGCAAGTAAGTTAAGGGGGACCATGCAGGTGTGGGTTTGACTACAATGCACTGGAGCCTAATCATCAGTTAAGCAGGGTGGTCAAGCTTTGAAGAAAAAGACGTGATAAAGGAACCAGGGAAACGTAGGGCAAAGCAAGTCTCTGCAACTTGCAGATAAAGGCAGTGGAAACTAGGGTTCCAAGACATACTCGATAGGGGGATTGATACAGGATAGAGACGTCATGCCTTTCTTGAGGGCAAGGGTCAGCAGGGGGGTCAGTGGCACAAGTGGGAAGCTAGCAGGAGAAGTTCCAGGGTCAATATCCATCTTCTGCTAACAGATCTATAAAGGAAGAGCTTTTCCATTCTTCTCCCTTCAACGGGGGATCTAAGCAGGCAAGGAATATGTGTATAGGACTCTCAGACAATACAGAATTGGAGAATAAAGGGCAGCATTTGCTTTTCTATGTAGTTTTCTTTGATATGAAATGCAGTCTCTTATGACAAAGTAGCCAAGGTGTTCAGTTACCTGTTTCCATAATGAGCTCTAGTTTATAAAAGAGCTCTTGGGCTTCCCTGGTGGCACAGTGGTTAAGAGTCCGCCTGCCGATGCAGGGGACACGGGTTCGTGCCCTGGTCTGGGAAGATCCCACATGCCGCGGAGCGGCTGGGCCCATGAGCAATTAAAAAAAAAATAAAATAAATAAATAAATAAATAAAATAATGAGAGTCAGACTTATTTCTCTGCAATGAATAGGGGGTGTTGAGTCCAGTTCATTGTGGCGGGAGTAGGTGTTGTCTATTACATACTTGGTTTATGTAACGGTATCAGTGCTAATTTAAAACAGTGATTTTATGCATCACCCCACCTCGCCTTTCCCCTTAAGCAGGCAGAAGATTGTTTTCTAAATGTGTGATTCTGTTGTGTTTGTAAATCAGTTCATGTGTAGCCATGTGTACATTCCCGCTATGAGTGATATCTTATGATAAGATTCGTTACTCTGGTATCTTTCCTAACTCAGTTCATGTGAGGCCATGTTTATAGGACCTTCATAAGTGATATCTTATGATAAGATTCTTTTTCTGTGTGACTTATTTCACTTAGAATCATCGTACCTGAATCCACTCATTTTGCTGCTCCTGGACTTATGAAATTGATTTCATGGCTGAGGGATATTCCATCGTATGTAAGTACCAAAATTTCTTGAACCATTTTTGTCTTTCCTGGGATATTTAAGGTATACACAAGTTGAGGTTCTTGTAAGCAGTGAAGCCCTAAATTTTGGGGTGGCTCTGTCTTATTGATTTTCAGTTTTCCCAAGGTATATTTCCTAGACTGGAAGTGCCCTTGACTCTGTAGCTCTGTTGTATACTGGTTTTAGGGAACACAATGCACTCCTCCAGAGAGGCAGTTGGCAATTTATATCCCGCCCATCAGCATAACAAGGCTCCCTGTTCTCCAGGGCCTGTCTTGCCTTTCTGGTTTTTACACATTTTGCAGATGTCCCTTTGGACCAGTGGGAAGTGATACTATTTTCTAGTGCAGATTTGCATTGCCCGCTTGCTTGCTTGGCCAAAAAGGGCGTATGCGTTTTCTCCTGAATATATTCAGGAGAAAACGCATACGCTCATTTTGGCCAAGTTCATCATTGTCGAAGTTGTGCCCCTCTTCCTGTGCTTTAAAGGCGATTCCAACATACCTCTTGAAATCTGTTTCCTGCTATACTGCCTCCCTTTCAAGTCCGCCTCGATTCCTTCCCTCAACAGATTTTTAGGCGATAGTTGTCCTTTATTACTCTGCCAGTTTCTGAATTCCTGTGCCCCTGAGCTCCATTTTTAAATTCATTTTTTGTGAGCAGACCGCAAGTCCAAAATGTTGGTTCTGGACATATACTGGTTCCCGGCGCGTGGCTGAGACTTTGGTTAATTATTCTTCCTGCGGGGCAATTAGTGTGACATGTACCCGTCCAAATGCCTAACATCTACACTCTCATTTGTTCTCCCTCTTCCCTTTTATTTTTGCCAAATTGGTAACTGTGTGAACCAGGAGGTTAAAGGGGCTGTCTCTCCAAGTTGGCAGATTGATAGTAAAGCAGTTGGAAAGTCAAACCGGAGCACCAGGAGAGGGATTATTAGTTGAGTTTTAGAAAACTTTCGTATTCACAGTGTGTCCATTCTCTAGGTTTCCCGTACATGTATAGCGGTAGTAATAGTCCCTTCACCCTGGACACTTGGGACCATTGGAATGGGTGCCATGTATTATTGCTTTAAAGAGTCTGCATTTACTCACCCAATCTTACCAATCCTCGCAGTCCCATGTGTCCTGCCTTATGCCACATCCAGCTGTCGTTGCAGATAGGGTCATTACAGGTTTCATCAGAGAGCCAGAAGGATTTGTAAAGAATTTACCTTTTCTTTTTTTTTTCAAATTCCTTTTTATACTGGGTTTGAGCTGTTTCTCGCTGCCATGTTTATGCCAGTCTAGACACAGTTGATTCCCTTATGGAGACATATCAATACATAGGTTTTAAGATTCTTACTAGTCAGATATATTCCTCTGCGTGAAATATGGGGTTTTGAGTCCCTTTTACTGAAGAAGGTGTAGGTCTTGTCTATTGCATAGTTGGCTTTTGGAACGGTACCTGTGCTTATATCAAACTCTGGATTTATGCATCACCCCACCTCTCATTCCCCCTTAAGCAGACATAAGAGTGTTTTCTAAATGTGAGACTCTCTTCTCTTTCCTAACTCAGTTCTTCTGTAGCCATGTTTACAGGATCTTCATAAGTGATATCTCATGATAAGTTTCTTTTTCTGTGTGACTTATTTCACTTAGAATCATCGTACCTGAATCCACTCATTTTGCTGCTACTGGTCTTATGACATTGATTTCATGGCTGAGGGATATTCCATCGTACCTGAGTACCACAATTTTTTGAACCATTTTTATCTTTCCTTGGATATTTAAGGTGTACCCAAGTTGAGGTTCTTGTAAGCAGTGCAGCCCTAAATTTTGGTGTGGCCCTGTCTTATTGATTTTCAGGTTTCCCAAGGTATATTCCCTTACTGGAAGTGGCCTTTGCTCTGTAGCTCTGTTGTTTACTTGTTTTAGAGAACACAATGCACTCCCCCAGAGAGGCAGTTAGAAATTTACATCCCGCCCTTCAGCATAACAAGGCTCCCTGTTCTCCAGGGCCTGTCTTGACTTTCTGGTGTTTATCCATTTTGTGGATGTGCCTTTTGACTGGTGCGAAGTGATACTACTTTGTAGTGCAGATTTGCATTGCCCACTTGCTTGCTTGGCCAAAAAGGGCGTATGCGTTTTCTCCTGAATATATTCAGGAGAAAACACATACGCCCTTTTTGGCCAAGTGCATCATTGTCAAAGTTGTGCTTCACTTCCTGTGCTTTAAAGGTGATTCCAATGTACGTCTTGAAATCTGTTTCCTTCTATTCTGCCTCACTTTCAAGTCCGCCTCGTTGCCTTCCCTCAACAGATTTTTGGACGATAGTTGTCCTTTATTACTCTGCCAGTTTGTGAATTGCTGTGCCCCTGAGCTCCATTTTTTAACTCGTTTTTTGTGAGCTGAACGCAAGTCCAAGATTTTGGTTCAGGACCTATACTGGTTCCCGTTGGGTGGCTGAGATTATGATTAATTCTTCTTCCTCACGGGATATAAGAATGACATGTGCCCGTCCAAATGCCTAACAGCTACTCTCTCATTGGTTCTCCCACTTCCCTTTCATCCTCTGCCAAATTGGCAACCTGTGCGAACCAGGAGGTTAAAGGTGCTGTCTCTCCAAATTTGGAGATTGATAGTAAAGCAGTTGGAAAGTGAAAACGGAGCACCAGGTGGGGGATTATTCGCTGAGTTTTAGAGACCTTTCATATTCACAGTGCGTCCATTCTCTAGGTTTTCCGTACATGTTATAGCGGTAGTAATATTCCCTTCAACCTGGACACACGGGACCCATGGAATGGGTGCTATGCATTATTGCTTTAAAGGGTCTGCATTTGCTCACCCAATCTCAACAATCCTCTCAGTCCCATGTGTCCAGCCTTATGCCACTTCCAGCTCTCATTGTAGATAGGGTCATTCCAGCTTTCATCAGAGACACTGAAGGAATTGTAAAGAATATCCCTTTTTTTGTCATTCAAATTCCTTTTTATAGTGGGTTTGAGCTGATTCTCACTGCCAAGTTTATGCAAGTCTAGACACACTTGATTCCCTAACGGAGACATATCAATACATAGGTTTTAAAATTCTTACTAATCAGATATATTCCTCTGTGGGAAATATGGGCTTTTGAGTTCCTTTCACTGAGGAAGGTGTAGGTCTTGTCTATTCCATAGTTGGTTTTTGGAACGGTACCTGTGCTTATATCAAACTCTGGTTTTATGCATCACCCCACCTCTCCTTCTCCGTTAAGAAGTCATAAGAGTGTTTTCTAAATGTGAGACTCTCTTCTCTTTCCTAAATCAGTTCATGTGTAGCCATGTTTACAGGAACTTCCTAAGTGATATCTTATGATAAATTTCTTTTTCTGTGTGACTTATTTCACTTAGAATCATCGTACCTGAATCCACTCATTTTGCTGCTACTGGTCTTATGACATTGATTTCATGGCTGAGGTATATTCCATTGTATGGAAGTAACACAATTTTTTGAACCGTTTTTATCTTTCTGGGATATTTAAAGTGTACCCAAGTTGAGGTTCTTGTAAGCAGTGCAGCCCTAAATTTTGGAATGGATCTGTCTTATTGATTTTCAGTTTACCCAATATATATTCCCTAGAATGGAAGTGCCCTTGGCTCTGTAGCTCTGTTGTTTACTTGGTTTAGGGAACACAATGCACTCCTCAAGAGAGGCAGTTGGCAATTTACATCCCGCCCATCAGCATAACAAGGCTCCCTGTTCTCCAGGGCCTCTCTTGCCTTTCTGGATTTTACACATTTTGTGGATGTCCCTTTTGACCGGTGGATAGTGATACTTCTTGTAGTGCAGATTTGCACTGACCGCTTGCTTGCTTGCCCAAAAAGGGTGTATGCGTTTTCTCATGAATATATTCAGGAGAAAACGCATACACCCTTTTTGGCCAATTGCATCATTGTAGAAGTTGTGCCCCTTTTCCTGTGCTTTAAAGGCGATTCCAACGTACCTCTTGAATTCTGTTTCCTACTATTCTGCCTCGCTTTCAAGTCCGCCTCGTTGCCTTCCCTGAACAGATTTTTGGGTGATAGTTGTCCTTTATTACTCTGCCTGTTTGTGAATTGCTGTGCCCCTGAGCTCAATTATTTAACTTGTTTTTTGTGAGCTGAACGCACGTCCAAAATTTTGGCTGAGGACCTATACTGGTTCCCAGTGTGTGTCTGAGACTTTAGTTAATTCTTGTTCCTCCCGGGAAATAAGAGTGACATGTGAACGTCCAAATGCCTAACTGCTACTCTTTCATTAGTTCTCTCTCTTCCCTTTCATCCTCTGCCAAATTGGCAACCTGTGGGAACCAGGATGTTAAAGGTGCTGTCTCTCCAAGCTGGGAGATTGATAGTAAAGCATTTGGAAAGTCAATGCATAGCACCACGAGAGGTTCTATTCGTTGAGTTTTAGAGACCTTTCGTATTCAGAGTTTGTCCATTCTCTAGGTTTCCCGTACATATTATATCTGCAGTAATATTCCCTTCAACCTGGAGAGTTGGGACCCATGGAATGGGTGCCATGCATTATTGTTTTAAAGGGTCTGCATTTGCTCACCAATCTTACCAATCCTCTCAGTCCCATGTGTCCATCCTTATGCCACATCCATCTGTCATTGCAGATAGGGTCATTGCAGGTTTTGTCAGAGACCCTGAAGGAATTGTAAAAAATTTACCTTTTTTTTTTGTTTTTCAAATTCCTTTTTATAGTGGGTTTGAGCTGATTCTCGCTGCCATGTTTATGCCAGTCTAGACACACTTGATTCCCTTACGGAGACATATAAATACATAGGTTTTAAGATTCTTACTAGTCAGATATATTGCTCTGTGGGAAATATGGTGTTTTGTGTCCCTTTCACTGAGGAAGGTGTAGGTATTTTCTATTCCATAACTGGTTTTGGGAACGGTGCCTGTGCTTATATCAAACTCTGGTTTTATGCATCACCCCACCTCTCCTTTCCCCTTAAGCAGGCATAAGAGTGTTTTCTAAATGTGTGGCTCTGTTCTCTTTCCTAACTCAGTTCATGTGTAGCCATGTTTACAGGATCTTCATAAGTGATATATTATGATAAGTTTCTTTTTCTGTGTGACTTATTTCACTTAGAATTATCATACCTGAATCCACTCATTTTGCTGCTACTGGTCTTATGACATTGATTTCATGGCTGAGGGATATTCCATTGTATGTAAATAACATAATTTTTTGAACCGTTTTTATCTTTCCTTGGATATTTAATGTGTACCCAAGTTGAGGTCCTTGTAAGCAGTGCAACCCTAAATTTTGGAATGGCTCTGTCTTATTGATTTTCAGTTTTCCCAAGATATATTCCCTAGACTGGAAGTGCCCTTGGCTGTGTAGCTCTGCTGTTTACTTGGTTTAGGGAACACAATGCACACCTCCAGAGAGGCAGTTGGCAATTTACATCCCGTGCATCAGCAAAACAAAGCTCCCTGTTCTCCAGGGCCTGTCTTGCCTTTCTGGATTTTACCCATTTTGTGGATGTCCCTTTTGACAGTTGGGAAGTGATACTACTTTGTAGTGCAGATTTGCATTGCCCGCTTGCTTGCTTGGCCAAAAAGGGCGTATGCGTTTTCTCCTGAATATATTCAGGAGAAAACGCATACGCCCTTTTTGGCCAAGTGCATCATTGTCGAAGTTGTGCCCCTCTTCCTGTGCTTTAAAGGCGATTCCAATGTACCTCTTGAAATCTGTTTCCTGCTATTCTGCCTCGCTTTCAAGTCCACCTCGTTGCCTTCCCTCAACAGATTTTTGGACGATAGTTGTCCTTTATTACTCTGCCTGTTTGTGAATTGCTTTGCCCCTGAGCTCAATTATTTAACACGTTTTTTTGTGAGCTGAATGCAAGTCCAATATTTTGGTTCAGGACCTATACTTGTTCTCATTGGGTGGCTGAGACTTTAGTTAATTCTTCTTCCTCCAGGAAATAAGAGTGACATGTGCGCGTCCAAATGCCTAACAGCTACTCTTTCATTGGTTCTCCCTCTTCCCTTTCATCCTCTGCCTAATTGGCAACCTGTGCGAACCAGGAGGTTAAAGGTGCAGTCTCTGCAACCTGGGAGATTGATAGTAAAGCAGTTGGAATGTCAAACCAGAGCACCAGCAGAGGGACTATTTGTTGACTTTTAGAGACCTTTCATGTTCACAGTGTGTCCATTCTCTAGGTTTCCCATACATATTATAGCTGTAGTAATATTCCCTTCACCCTGGAGAGTTGGGACCCATGGAAGGGGGGCCATGCATTATTGCTTTAAAGGGTTTGCATTTGCTCACCCAATCTCACCAATCCTCTCAGTCCCAAGTGTCCAGCCTTATGCCAAATCCAGCTGTCGTTGTAGATAGGGTCATTCCAGGTTTCGTCAGAGACCATGAAGAAATTGTAAAGAATTTCCTGTTTTTTTTTCGTGTCTGAAATTCCTTTTTATAATGGGTTTGAGCTGATTCTCACTGCCATGTTTATGCCAGTCTAGACACAGTTGATTCCCTCCTGGAGACATATCAATAAATAGGTTATAAGATTCTTTCTCGTCAGATATATTCCTCTGAGGGAAATATGGGGTTTTGAGTCCCTTTCACTGAGGAAGGTGTAGGTCTTGTCTATTCCGTATTTGATTTTTTGAACGGTACCTGTGCTTATATAAAACTCTGGGTTTTATGCATCACCCCACCTCTCCTTCTCCCTTAAGCAGGCATAAGAATGTTTTCTAAATGTGAGACTCTGTTCTCTTTCCTAACTCAGTTCATGTGTAGCCATGTTTACAGAATCTCTATAAGTGATATCTTATGATAACTTTCTTTTTCTGTGTGACTTATTTCACTTAGATTCATCGTACCTGAATCCACTCATTTTGCTGCTACATGTCTTATGGCATTGATTTCATGGCTGAGGGATATTTCTTCGGATGTAAGTACCACAAATTTTTGTACCATTTTTATCTTTCCTGGGATATTTAAGGTGAATCCAAGATGAGGGTCTTGTAAGCAGTGCACCCCTAAATATCGGGGTGGCTGTGTCTTATTGATTTTCAGTTTTCCCAAGGTATCTTATGTAGACTGGATGTGCCCTGGGCTCTGTAGCTCTGTTGTTTACTTGTTTTAGGGAACACAATGCACTGCTCCAGAGAGGCCATTGGCAATTTGCCTCCCACCCATCAGCATAACAAGGCTCCCAGTTCGCCAGGGCCTGTCTTGCCTTTCTGGTTTTTACCCATTTTGTGGATAACCCTTTTGACTTGTGGGAAGTTATACTTCTTTGTAGTGCAGATTTGCATTGCCCGCTTGCTTGCTTGGCCAAAAAGGGTGTATGTGTTTTCTCCTGAATATATTCAGGAGAAAACTCATACACCCTTTTTGGCCAAGTGCATCATTGTCGAAGTTGAGCCCCTCTTCCCGTGCTTTAAAGGTGATTCCAGCATACCTCTTGAAATCTGTTTCCTGCTATTCTGCCTCACTTTCACGTCTGCCTCTTAACCTTCCCTCAACAGAGTTTTGGACGAGAGTTGTCCTTTACTACTCTGCCATTTGGTGAATTGCTGTGCCACTGAGCTCCATTATTCACCTCGTTTTTTCTGAGCTGAATGCAAGTCCAAATTTTGGTTCAGGACTTATACTGGTGTCCGGTGGGTGGCTGAGACTTTGGTTAATTCTTCTTCCGGCCGGAACATTAGAGTGACATTTGCCGGTCCAAATGCCTAACAGCTACTCTCTCATTGGTTCTCCCGCTTCCCTTTCATCCTCTGCCAAATTGGCAACCTGTGAGAAGCAGGAGTTTAAAGGGGCTGTCTCTCTAACTTGGGAGATTGATAGTAAAGCAGTTGGAAAGTCAAACCGAGGCACCAGGAGAGGGACTATTAGTTGAGTTTTAGAAACCTTTCGTATTCACAGTGTGTCCATTCTCTAGGTTTCCCGTACATGTTATAGCTGTTGTAATATTCCCTTCAACCTGGAGAGTTGGGATCCATGGAATGGGTGCCACTCATTATTGCTTTAAAGGGTCTGCATTTGCTCACCCAATCTCAACAATCCTCTCCGTCCAAAGTGTCCAGCCTTATGCCACATCCAGCTGTCATTGTAGATAGGGTAATTCCAGGTTTCATCAGAGACCCTGAAGGAATTTTAAGGAATTTCCCTGTTTTTTTGTTTGGTTTTTGATATTCCTTATTATAGTGGGTTGAGCTGATTCTCACTGCCATTTTTATGCCAGTCTAGACACAGTTGATTCCCTTACGGAGACATATCAATACATAGGTTTTAAGTTTCTTACTAGTAAGATATTTTACTCTGTGGTGAATATGGGGTGTTGAGTCCCTTTCACTGAGGAAGGTGTAGGTCTTGTCTATTCCGTATTTGGTTTTTGGAACTGTACCTGTACTAATATCAAACTCTGGTTTTATGCATCACCCCACCCCTCATTCCCCCTTAAGAAGGCATAAGGGTGTTTTCTAAATGTGAGACTCCCTTCTCTTTCCTAACTCAGTTCATGTTTAGCCATGTTTACAGGATCTTCATCATTGATATCTTATGATAATTTTATTTTTCTGTGTGACTTATTTCACTTAGAATTATCGTACCTGAATCCACTCATTTTGCTGCTACTGGTCTTATGACATTGATTTCATGGCTGAGGGATATTTCATCATACGTAAGTACCACAATTTCTTGAACCATTTTTGTCTTTCCTGGGATATTTAAGGTGTACCCAAGTTGAGGTTTTTGTAATCATTGCAGCCCTGAATTTTGGTGTGGATCTGTCTTATTAATTTTCAGTTTTCCCAAGCTATATTCCCTAGACTGGAAGTGCCCTTGGCTCTGTAGCTCTGTTGTTTACTTGTTTTAGGGAACACAATGCACTCCTCCAGAGAGGCAGTTGGCAATTTACATCCCACCCATCAGCATAACAAGGCTCCCTGTTGTCCAGTGCCAGTCTTGCCTGTCTGGTTTTTACACATTTTGCGGATATCCCTTTTGGCTGATGGAAAGTGATAGTTCTTTGTAATGCAGATTTGCATTGCCCGCTTGCTTGCTTGGCCGAAAAGGGCATATGCGTTTTCTCCTGAATATATTCACGTGAAAACCCACATGCCCTTTATGACCATTTCCATTATTTTCGAAGTTGTGATGCTTTTCCTGTATTTAAAGGCGATTCCAATGTTCCTCTTGAAATCTCTTTCATGCCACTCTGCCTCATTTTCACTTCCGCCTCGTGGCTTTCCCTCAACAGATTTTTGGAAGAGAGTAGTCCTTTCTAACTCTGCAGGTTAGTGAATTGCTGTGGCCCTGAGTTCCATTTTTCAAATCGCGTTTTTTGAGGTGACCACAAATCCACAGTTTTGCTTCTGGACCTATACTGGTTCTGGGGGGGGCAGGCTGAGTCTTTGGTTAATTCCTCTTCGTGACGGGAAATTAGAGTGAAATGTGGCCGTCCAAATGCCTACAGCTACTCTCTCATTGGTTCTCTCTGTTCCCTTATATCCTCTGCACAATTTGCCCGCTGTTCGAACCAGGAGGTTATAGGGCCTGACTCTCCAAGTTGGGAGATTGATAGTAAAGCAGTTGGAATGTCAAACTGGAGCACAAGGAGAGAAAAAAGTAGTAGAGTTTTAGAAACATTTCACCATCAGATGGTTTCCATTCTCTAGGTTCCCATACATTTTATAACTGTAGTGATATTCCCTTCTACTTGGAGAGTTCGGAACCATGGAATGCGTGGCAGGCATTATTGCTTTAAAGGGTCTGCATTTTTTCACCCAATCTCACCAATCCTCTCAGTCCCAAGTGTCCAGCCTTATGCCACATCCAGCTGTCATTGTAGATACGGTCATTCCAGGTTTCATCAGAACCCCTGAAGGTATTGTGTAAGAATTTTACTGTTTTTATGTTTTGTTTTGAAATTCATTTTTATAGTGGGTTTGAGCTTATTCTCACTGCCATGTTTATGTCGTTCTAGACACACTTAGTTCCCTTACGGAGACATATCAATACATAGGTTTTAAGATTCTTACTAGTTAGATATATTTCTCTGCGGGGAATAAGGATGTTGAGTTCCATTCACTGAGGAAGGAGTAGGGCTTGTCTCTTCTGTTTTTGGATTATGGAACGGTACCTGTGCTAATATCAAACTTTTTTTGTGCATCTCCCCACCTGTCTTTCCCCTTAAGCAAGCGTTAGAATGTTTTCTATATCTGAGACTCTGTTCTCTTCCCTAATTCAGTTCATATGTAGCCATGTTTACATTCCCTTCATAAGTGATATCTTATGTCAGAATGCACCATGGCCTTGTCATAATAATGCTCCATGGCCCCTGTCATCACAATGCTCCATGCCCTGGTTATCACAATGCTCCATGTCCCTTGTCATCACAATTCTCCACGTCCTTGTCATCACAATGCTACATGACACTTCTCATCAAAATATTACATGTTCTTGTCATCACAATTCTCCATGCACTTGAAATTGCAATGCTCCATGCACTTGTCATCACAATGCTCAATGCACTTGTCATCACAATGTTCCATGCCCTTGTCATCAGATTGCTCCATGACACCTGTCATCACAATGCTCCCTGATACCTGTCATCACAATGCTTCATGCCCCTTGTCATTACAGTGCTCCATGATGCTCGACACCACAATTACCCAAGGTCTTCTCATCACAATGCTCCACAGTTTTGCCATCACCATGCTCCATGTCTTGTCATCTCAAAGCTCAATGTCCCTTGTCCTCAGAATTCTCCACGACCTTGTCATTACAATGCTCCATGGCACTTCACATCAAAATGTTATATGCTCTTGTCATCACAATACTCCATGCACTTGTCATCGCAATGCTCCATGATCCCTGTCATAGGAAGCTCCATGCGCTGTTCATCACAATGTTTCACGACCTGGATATTAAAATGATCAATGGCCCTTGATATCACAATGTTCCATGCCCTTGTCATCACAATGCTCCTTTAATTTGTCACAGCAATCCTCCATGACACTTGGCATCAAAATGCTCCATGATATTGTCATCAAACTGGAACATGTCATATTTCATCACAATGCTCCCTGACATCTTTCTTCACAATAATCCATGACCTTGTCATCACAGTTCTCCATGCCCTTGTCATCACAATGTGCCATGGCCACTCTTATCACAATAATGCATGAAACTTGTCAGACCAATGCTCCATGCCACTTTTCATCACAATGCTCCATGAACGCTGTCATCACAATGCACCATGCCCATCATCATAATGCTTCATGCTATTGTCATCACAATGAAATCAAAATGCTCCATGACCTCTGTCCTCACAATGCTGCAAACCCTTGTGATCACAATGTTCCATAACACTTGTCATCACAATGACCCATGACGCTGGTCAGCACAATTATCCATGGTCTTCTCATCACAATGCACCATGATTTTGTCATCACAATGTTCAATACACTTGTCATCACAATGCTCTCTGATTATTGCCCTCAGTATGCACCTTGAACTCTTTCATGACAAGGCTCTTTGCCTATTTCATCACAATGATCCATGCCCTTTTCATCACAATGCTCCAAGACACCTGTGATCACAATGCTCCTTGCACTTGTCATCACAAAACTCCATGACGCATGTCATCAGAATGCTCCATGGTCTTCTTATCATAATTTTCCATGCCCTTGTCATCACAATGCTCCAAGACCCCTGTAATCACAGTGTTCCCTACGCCTTTTCATCAGAATGCTCCATGAGAATTGTCATCACAAGGTTCCATGGTCTTCACATAACAGTGCTCCAGGACATTGTCATCACAGTGCTCCATTCCCTTGTCATCACAATGGGCCATTACATATGTCATCACAATGCTCCCTGACATATGTCTTCACAATACTGCTTGACCTGGTCATCAAAATGCTCCATGCCCTTGTCATAACAATACGCCATTCAAACTGTCATCGCAATAATCCATGAAACTTATTAGACCAATGCTCCATGCCCTTGACATCACAATGCTCCATGCCCATGTTATCAAAATGCTCCATGACCCCTGTCATCACAATGTTCCATGACTTCAGTCATCACAATATTTCATGACGTTTGTCATCACAATGATCCATGCCCTCATCATCAACAGTCTCTGTGACCTTTTTAACCACAATGCTCCATGAACTTTTTATCACAATGCTCTTTGACCCTTGTCATCAATGTGCTCTATGCCTTTCTCAGCACAATGCTCCATAACACTTGTCATCACAATGCTCCATGAGCTTGTCAGCACAATGCTCCATGACACATGTCATCACAATGCACCATGCAACTGTCATCACAGTGCTCCACAATCTTGTCATCACAATGCTCCATAAAACTTGTCATCACAATGCTCCATGCACTTCTCATCAAAACGCTCTCTCACCACTGATATAACAATGATACATCACTATTCGTCACAATACTACCTCACCCCTGTCATCACAATATTCCATGACTCCTGTCATCACAATGCTACATGCACTTATCATCACAATGTTCGATGACGACTGACATCACAATTTTCCATAACCCATGTCATCAAAATGCTCCAAGACCCTTTTCATCAAAATGCTCCATGACCACTGACATCACAATGTTCCATAACCACTGTCATCAAAATGCTCCATGGCATTTTTCATCAAAATGCTCCATGACCCCTGCCATCAAGATGTTCCATGGCCTTGTCATCACAAAGCTCCCTGACCCTTCTCATCAAAATGCTCCAAGAACGCTGACATCACAATGTTCCATAACACCTGTCATCAAAATGTTCCATGACACTTTTCATCAAATAGCTCCATGACCCTGTCATCAGAATGCTCCCTGCTCTTCTCATCACAATGCACAATGCCCTTGCCATCAAAATGTTCCATGACCTTTGTCATCACAAAGATCCATGACCCTTGGCATCACAATGCTCCATGTCATTGTCATCACAATGATCCATGAACGCTCTCATCACATTGCTCCATGCCCTTGTCTTCACAAAGCTCCATGACACATGTCATTAGAATGCTCCATGGCCTTCTCATCACAATGCTCCATGCCCTTGCCATAACAATGCTCCATTACACCAGTCATAACAATGCTCCATGAAACCTGCCATCACGATGTTCCATGGTCTTGTCATCACAAAGCTCCATGACCCTTCTCATCACAATGCTCCAAGAACCCTGTAATCACAATGCTCTATGCCCCTTTTCATCTCAATGATCCATGAACCCTGTCATCACAGTGCACCTTGCCCATCATCATAAGGCTTCAGTCTATTGTCATCACAATGAAATCAAAATTATCCATGACCACTGTCATCATAATGCCCCAAACCCTTGTGATCACAATGTTCCATAACACTTGTCATCACAACACCCTGTGATGCTCATCATAACAATTATCCATGGTCTTCTCATCACAATGCTCCATGACCTTTGTCATCACAATTCGCAATACACTTGTCATCACAATGCTCCCTGACACTTGTCGTCAGAATGCTCCTTGAAACCTTTCACGAAAATGCTCCATGCCTTTTTCATCACAGTGCCCATGCCGTTTTCATCACAATGCTTCAAGACCTCTGTAATCACAATGCTCCATGCGCTTGTCATCAGAAAGCTCCATGACACATGTCATCAGAATGCTCCATGGATTCTCTTCACAATGCTCAATGCCCTTGTCATCACAATGCTCGAAGACCCCTGTAATCACAATGCTCCATGCCCCTTTTCATCAGAATGCTCCATGAGACTTGTCATCACAAGTCTCCATGGTCTTATCATCACAATGCTCCAGGACCTTGTCATCACCATGCTCCATTCCCTTGTCCTCACAATGCTCCATGACCCCTGTCATCACAATAATCCATGAATATTTTCAGCCCAATGCTCCATGATATTCTCATCACAATGCTCCATGACAAATATCATCAAAATGCTCCATGACCACGGTCATCACAACACTCCATGACACCTGACAATACAATGATCCGGGACTCTTGTCATCACAATGCTCCATTCTCTACTCATCACAATGCTCCATGACCCTTGTCATCACAATGATCCATGCCCTTGTCATCCCAATGCTCCTTGACCCATGTATTCACAATGCTCCATGACACTTGTCATCACAGTGCTCCATGACACCTGTCATCACAATGCTCCATGCCTTTGTCAGCAAAATGCTACATGACCTTGTCATTAAAATGCTCTATGCGTTTGTCATCACAATACTCCATTTCCATTGTCATCACAATCCTCCATGAACATTGGGATCACATTGCTTCATGCCCTTGTCATCACAATGCTCCATGCTCCTTGAAATGAAAATGATCCATGACCTCTGTCATCTCAGTGCACCAAACCCTTGTGATCACAATGTTCCATAACACTTTTCATCACAACGCTCCATGATGCCTGTCATCACGATACACCATGCCCTTTTCATCACAATGCTCCATGACATTTGTCATCACAATTCTCAATACACTTGTCATCACAATGCTCCCTGACACTTGTCATCAGATTGCTCCTTGCACCCTGTCACGAAAAGGCTCCATGCCTTTTTAATCACAATGCCCCATGCCATTTTCATAACAATGCTCCATGCCATTTTCATCAAAATACTCCACAAGCTTGTCATCAGAATGCTCCATGACCCTTGTTATCACAATTCTCCATGCACTTGTCAGCACAATGCTCCCTGACCCTTGTCATCACAATGCTCCAAGCCATTGTCATCACAATGCTCCATTACATTTGTCATCAGAATCCTCCATCACACTTGGCATCACAATGCTCCATGCCATTGCCATCACAAAGGGCCATTACATATGTCATCACAATGCTCCCTGACACCTCTCTTCACAATAATGCATGACCTGGTCATCACAATGCTCCATGCCCTAGTCATCACAATGCGCCATTTCAACTGTCTTCACAATAATCGATGAAACTTATTAGACCAATGCTCCATGCCCTTGTCATCACAATGTTCCATGCCCTTGTTATCACAATGTTCCAAGACCCCTGTAATCAGAATGCTCCATGCCCCTTTTCATCTCAATGCTCCATGAACCCTGTCATCACAATGCACCATGACTATCATCATAATGCTTCAGGCTATTGTCATCACAATTAAATCAAAATTCTCCATGACCTCTGTCATCATAATGCTCCAAAACCTTGTGATCACAATGTTCCATAACACTTATCATCTAAACACCCCATGACAATCATCATCACAATAATCCATGGCCTTCTTATCACAGTGCTCCATGACCTTTGTCATCACAGTTCTCAATACACTTTTCATCACAATGCTCCCTGACACTTGTCGTCAGAATGCTCCTTGAACCCTGTCACAAAAAGGCTCCATGCCATTTTCATCACACTGCCCCATGGCGTTTTCATCAAGATACTCCATACCATTGTCATCAAAATACTCCACAAGCTTGTCATCAGAATGCTCCATGACCCTTGTCATCACAATTCTCCATGCACTTGTCAGCACAATGCTCCCTGACCCTTGTCATCACAATGCTCCAAGCCATTGTCATCACATTGCTCCATTACCTTTGTCATCAGAATCTTCAATGACACTTGGCATCACAATGCTCCATGCCATTGTCATCACAATGGGCCATTACATATGTCATCACAATGCTCCCTGACACCTGTCTTCACAATACTGCATGACCTGGTCATCACAATGCGCCATTCCAACTGTCATCGCAATAATCCATGAAACTTATTAAACCAATGCTCCATGCCCTTGTCATCACAGTGCTCCATGCCCTTGTTATCACAATCCTCCATGACCCCTGTCATCACAATTCTCCGTGACTCCAGTCATCACAATGCTTCATGACCTTTGTCATCACAGTGGTCCATGCCCTCATCATCAACAGTCTCTGTGACCTTTTTAACCCCAATGTTCTATGAACTTTTCATCACAATGCTCTTTGACCCTTGACATCACAATGCTCTAAGCCTTTATCAGCACAATGTTCCATGCCCTTGTCATCACAATGCTCCATGACCCGTCATCACAATGCTCTGTTTCTCCAGTCATCACAATGCTTCATCACATTTGTCATCACAGTGGTCCATGCCCGCATCATCACAAGGCTCTGTGACCTATTTAACCACAATGCTCCATGAACTTTTCATCATAGTGCTCCGTGACCCTTGTCATCACAGTGCTCCATGCCTTTGTCAGAAAAATGCTCCATGACCCTTGTCATCACTATGTGCCATGCACTTTTTATCCCAACGGTCCACAAATTTGTCGTCACAGTGCTCTATAAACCTTGTAATCAAAATGCTCCATGCCCTTCCCATCACAATGCTCCATTACCCCTGTCATAAAAATGCTCCATGACCCCTGCCATCACAATGTTCCACGGCCTTGTCATCACTAGGCTCCATGACACATGTCATCACAATGCTCCAAGACCCCTGTAATCACAATGCTCCATGCCCCTTTTCATCTCTATGCTCCATGATCCCTGTCATCTCAATGCATCATGCCCATCATCATAAGGCTTCCGGCTATTGTCAGGACAATGAAATCAAAATTCTCCATGACCTCTGTCATCACAGTGCCCCATGCCCTTTTCATCACAATGCTCCATGACCCCTGTCATCACAATCCTCTGTGACTCTAGTCATCACATTGCTTCATAACTTTTGTCATCACAACGGTCCATGCCCGCGTCATCAAAAGGCTTTGTGACCATTGTAACCACAATGTTCCATGAAATTTTCATCACAATGCTCCGTGACCCTTGTCATCACAATGCTCCATACCTTTGTCAGAACAATGCTCCATGACCCTTGTCATCACAATGTGCCACGTGCCTTTCATCACAGCGGTCCACAACCTTGTCATCGATATGCTCCATAAACATTGTAATCCCAATGCTCCATGTACTTCTCATCAAAATGCTCTCTCACGTGAGATATCATAATGTTCCATCACTAGTCATCACATTACTCCCTCACCCCTGTAATCACAATGTTCCATGACCCCTGTCATCACAATGCTACATCCCCTTATCATCACAATGTTCTATGACCCCTGACATCACAATGTTCCACAACCCCTGTCATCAAAATGCTCCATGACCCTTTTCATGCCAAAGCTCCATGACCCCTGACATCAAAATGTTCTATAACAACTGTCATCAAAATGTTCCATTATAATTTTCATCAAATTGCTGCATGACCCAGTCCTCAAGCTGCTCCCTGCTCTTCTCATCAAAATGCACCACGCCCTTGTCATCAAAATGCTCCATGACTTTTGACATCACAGATCTCCATGACACTTGACATCACAATGCTCCATGTCATTGTCATCACAATGCTCCATGAACCCTCTCATCACATTGATCCATGCCCTTGTCATCACAAAGCTCCATGACACTTGTCATCACAATGCTCAATGCCCTTCTCATCACAATGCTCCATGCCCTTGCCATTACAATCCTCCATGACCCATGTATCACAGCGTTCCATGCTCTTGTCATCACAATGCTCCATGCCCACTCTCATTACAATAATCCATGAAACATTTCACAACAATGCTTCCTGCCCTTCTCATCACAATGCTCCATTACACCTGTCATAACAATGTTCCATGACCACTGCCATCACAATGTTCCACGGCCTTGTCATTCACAAGGCTCCATGACATTTGTCATCACAATGTTCCAAGACCCCTGTAATCACAATGCTCCATGCCCTTGTCATCACAATGCTCCAAGACCCTTGTTATCAAAATGCTCGATGCCCATTTTCATCTCAAAGCTCCATGAATCCTATCATCACAGTGCACCATGCCCATCACAATAATGCTTCAGGCTGTTGTCATCACAATGAAATCAAAATGCTCCATGACCTCTGTCATCACAAAGCTCCAAACCGTTGTGATCACAATATTCCAAAACACTTATCATCACAACACCCCATGATGCTCATATTCACAGTTATCCATGGTCTTCTCATCACTATGCTCCATAACCTTAGTCATCACAATGCTCAATACACTTTTCATCACAATGCTCCCTGACACTTGTCGTCAGTATGTTCCTTGAACTCTGTAATGACAAGGCTCCATGCCTTTTTCATCACAATGATCAATGCCCTTTTCATCACAGTGCTCCAAGACACCTGTAATCACAATGCTCCATGCACTTGTCATCACAGTGCTCCATGACGCATTCATCAGAATGCTCCATGTCCTTCTCTTCACAATGCCCCATGCCCCTGTCATAACAATGCTCCAAGACCACTGTAATCACAATGCTCCATGCCCCTTTTCATCAGAATACTCCATGAGACTTGTCATCACATGTCTCCATGGTCTTCTCATCACAATGCTCCAGGACCAATATCAACACAATGCTCCATGACCACTCTCATCACAACACTCAATTACCCCTGACAACACAGTGATCCGGAACTCTTGTCATCACAATGCTCCATGGCCCCTGTCATCACAATACTCCATGAACATTTTCAGCCCAATCTTCCATGACGCTTGTCATCACAATGATCCATGCCTTTTTCATCCCAATGCTCCATGACCCCTGTATTCACAATGCTCTGTGACGCATGGCATCACAGTGCTCCATGACACCTGTCATCACAATGCTCCATGCCTTTGTCAGCAAAATGCTACATGAACTTGTCATTACAATGTTCCATGCGCTTGTCATCACTATACTCCATTACCATTGTCATCAAAATCCTCCATGAACCTTTGTATCACATTGTTTCATGCCCTTGTCATCACAATGCTCCATGCTTCTTGAAATCAAAATGATCCATGACCTGTGTCATCACAATGCTCCAAACACTTGTTATCACCATGTTCCATAACACTTGTCATCACAACGCTCCATGATGCCTGTCATCACAATACTCCATGCACTTTTCATCACAATGCCCCACGACCTTTGTCATCACAATTCTCAATACACTTGTCATCACAGTGCTCCCTGACACTTGTCGTCAGAATGCTCCATGAACCCTGTCACGAAAAGGCTCCATGCCTTTTTCCTCACAATGACCCATGCAGTTATCATCACAATGCTCCATGCCATTGTCATCAGAATACTCCACAAGCTTGTCATCAAAATGCTACATGACCTTGGCATCACAATTCTCCATGCACTTGTCAGCCCAATGCTCCCTGACCCTTGTCATCACAATGCTCAAAGCCATTGTCATCACACTGTTCCATTACCTTTGTCATCAGAATCCTCCATGACACTTGCATCACAATGCTCCATGCCATTGTCATCACAATGGGCCATTACATATGTCATCACAATGCTCCCTGACACCTGTCTTCACAATACTGTATGACCTGGTCTTCACAATGCTCCATGCCCTTGTCATCACAATGCACCATTCCAACGGTCATTGCAATAATCCATGAAACTTATTAGACCAATGATCCATGCCCTTGTCATCGCAATGCTCCATGCCCTTGATATCACATAGCGCCATGACCCCTGTCATCACAATGCTCCGTGACTCCAGTCATCACAATGCTTCATGACCTTTGTCATCACAATGGTCCATGCCCTCATCATCAACAGTCTCTGTGACCTTTTTAACCACAATGCTCCATGAACTTTTCATCACAATGCTCTTTGACCATTGTCATCACAATACTCTATGCCTTTCTCAGCACAATGCTCTATGACCGTTGTCATTGCAATGCTCCATGCGCTTGTCAGCACAATGCTCCATGACACATGTCATCACAATTTGCCATGCGCTTGTCATCACAGTGCTCCACAATCTTGTCATCACAATGCTCCATAAACCTTGTCATCACAATGCTCCATGCACTTCTCATCAAAATGTTCTCTCACAACTGATATCAAAATGTTTCATCACTATTCATCACAATACACCCTCAGCCCTGTCATCACAATGTTCCATGACTCCTGTCATCACAATGCTACATGCACTTATCATCACAATGTTCGATGACCAGACATCACAATGTTCCATAACCCCTGTCATCAAAATGCTCCATGACCCCTTTTATCAAAATGTTCCATGACTCCTGTCATCACAATGCGCCATGATCCTTGAAATAACAATGATCCATGACCTCTGTCTTCACAATGCTCCAAACCCATGTGATCACAATGTTCCATAACCCTTGTCATCACAACGCTCCATGATGCCTGTCATCACAATACTCCATGCCCTTGTCGTCACAATGCTCCATGATATTTGTCATCACAATTCTCAATACACTTGTCATCACAATGCTCCCTGACATTTGTCGTCAGTATGCTCCTTGAACACTGTCATGAAAAGGCTCCATGCATTTTTCATCACAATGCTCCATGCCCTTTTCATCACAATGCTCCATGCCATTGTCATCACAATACTCCACAAGCTTGTCATCAGAATGCTCATTGACACTTGTCATCACAATGCTCCATGAGCACTGTCATCACAATGTTCCATACTCCTTGTCATGACAAGTGTTATGGAATATTGTGATCACAAGGGTTTGGAGCATTGTTATGACAGAGGTCATGGAGCATTTTGATTTCATTGTGATGACAATAGCATGAAGCATTACGATGATGGGCATGGTGCATTGTGATGACAGGGTTCATGGATCATTGAGATGAAAAGGGGCATAGAGCATTGTGATTACAGGGTTCTTGGAGCATTGTGATGAGAAGGGTCATGGAGCCTTGTGATGACAAGGCCATGGAACATCGTGATGGCAGGGGTCATGGAGTATTGTTATGACAGGGGTAAAGGAGCATTGTGATGAGAAGAGCATGCAACATTGTGATGAGAAGGCCATGGAGCATTCTGATGACATGTGTCATGGAGCTTTGTGATGACAAGGACATGGAGAAATGTGATGAAAGTGTTCATGGAGCATTGTGATGACAATGACATGGAGCATTGTGATGCCAAGGGTCATGGATCATTGTGATGACAAAGGTCATGGAGCATTTTGATGGCATGTGCGTTGTGCATTGTGATGACAAGGGCAGGGAGCATTGTGATGACAGGGTCATGGAGCAATTTGATGAAATGTGTCATGGAACATTTTGATGACAGGTGTTATGGAACATTGTGATTTCAGGGGTCATAGAGCATTTTGATGAAAATGCTCATGGAGCATTTTGATGACAGATGTTATGGAACATTGTGATGTCAGGCGTCATCGAACATTGTGATGATAAGTGCATGTAGCATTGTGATGACAGGAGTCATGGAAAATTGTGATGAGAGGGATGAGGGAGTACTGTGACATATAGTGATGTAGCATTGTGATATCAGTGGTGAGAGAGCATTTTGATGAGATGTGCATGGAGCATTGTGATGACAAGATTGTGGAGCACTGTGATGACAAGCGCATGGTTCATTGTGATGACATGTGTCATGGAGCATTGTGCTGACAAGCGCATGGAGCATTGTGATGACAAGGGTCATGGAGCATTGTGCTGAGAAAGGCATAGAGCATTTTGATGACAAGGGTCAAAGAGCATTGTCATGAAAATTCATGGAGCATTGTTGTTAAAAAGGTCACAGAGACAGTTGATGACGAGGACATGGTCCATTGTGATGAGAAAGTTCATGAAGCATTGTGATGACTGGAGTCACGGAGCATTGTGATGACAGGGGTCATGGAGCATTGTGATAACAAGGGCATGGAGCATGGTGATGACAAGGGCATGGAACATTGGACTAATAAGTTTCATGAATTATTGCGATGAGAGTTGGAATGGCGCAATGTGATGACAAGGGCATGGATCATTGTGATGACCAGGTCATGCAGTATTGTGAAGACAGGTGTCAGGGAGCATTGTGATGACATATGTCATGGCCCATTGTGATGACAATGGCATGGAGCATTGTGAGGCCAAGTGTCATGGAGGATTCTGATGACAAAGGTAATGGAGCTTTGTGATGACAATGGCTTGGAGCATTGTGATGACAAGGGTCAGGGAGCATTGTGCTGACAAGTGCATGGAGATTTGTGATGACACGGGTCATGGAACATTCTGATGACAAGCTTGTGGAGTATTTTTATGACAATGGCATGGAACATTGTGATGTAAATGGCATGAGGCATTGTGATGAAAAAGGCATGGATCCTTTTCGTGACAGGGTTCAAGGAGCATTCTGATGACAAGTGTCAGGGAGCATTGTGATGACAAGTGTATTGAAAATTGTGATGACAAAGGTCATGGAGCATTTTGATGAAAAGGGCATGGAGTATTGTGATGACAGGCATCATGGAGCGTTGTGATGACAAGTGTTATGGAACATTGTGATCACAAGGGCTTGGAGCATTGTGATGACAGAGGTCATGGATCATTTTGATTTCAAGGAGCATGGGGCATTGTGATGACAAGGGAATGAAGCAATGTGATCCCAAGGTTCATGGAGGGTTGTGATGACAATGGTAATGGAGTATTGGGATGACAAGCACATAGAGCATTGTAATGACAAGGTCATGAAGCATTTTGCTGACAAAGGCATAGAACATTGTGTTGACAGGTGTCATGGAGCACTGTGATGACAAGCGTCATGGAGCATTGTGAATACAGGGGTTATGGAGCATTGGGATGACAAGGGCATGGATCATTGTGATGACAAGTGTCCTGGAGCATTGTGATGACTAGGGAATGGAACATTGTGATGAAAAGAGTCCCGGATCATTGTGCTGTCAGGTGTCATGGAGTTTTGTGATGACAGTGGTCATGGAGAATTGTGATGATATTGGTCATGGAGCATTGCGATGGCAAGCGAATGGAGCATGGTGATGACAAAGTCCTGGAACATTTTGATGAGAAGACCATGGAGAATTTTGATGAGAAGTCTCATGGAGCATTCTGTTGAAAAGGGGCATGGAGCATTGTGATTACAGGGGTCTTGGAGCATTGTGATGACAAGGGCATGGATCATGGTGATGAGAAGGCCATTGAGCATTCTGATGACATGCGTCCAGGAGATTTGTGATGAAAAGGGCATGGAGCATTGTGATGAAAAAGGCATGGAGCCTTGTCATGACAGGTTTCAAGGAGCATACTGAAGACAAGTGTCAGGGAGCATTGTGATGACAAGTGTATTGAGCATTGTGATGACAAAAATCATAGAGCACTGTGATGAGAAGGCCATGGATAATTGTGATGATGATCATCATGGGGTGTTGTGATGATAAGTGTTATGGAACATTGTGATCACAAGTGTTCGGAGTATTATGATGACAGAGGTCATGGAGCATATTGATTTCATTGTGATGACAATAGCCTGAAGCATTATGATGATGGGCATGGTGTATTGTGGTGACAGGGTTCATGGAGCATTGATATGAAAAGGGGCATGGAGCATTGTGATTACAATGGTCTTGGAGCATTGTGATGACAAGGGCATGGAGCACTGAGATGAGAAGGCCATGGAACATTCTGATGACATGCATCATGGAGCTTTGTGATGACAAGGGCATGGAGCATTGTGATTTCAGGGGTCTTGAGAATTGTGATGACAATTGTCATGGAACCATGTGATGACTAGGCCGTGGAACATTGTGATGGCAGGGGTCATGGTGCATTGTTATGAAAGGGGTAATGGAGCATTGTGATGAGAAGGGCATGGAATATTGGTCTGAAATATTTCATGGATTATTGTGATGTGAGTGGTCATGGAGCACTGTGATGACAAGGGTACGGAACACTATGATACATGGGTCATGCAGGATTGTAATGACAAGGGCATGGAGCATTGTGATGAGAAGGGCATCGAGCATTGTGATGACAAGTATCATGGAACTTTGTTATGACAAGGGCATTGAGCAATGTTATGAGAATCTTCATGGAGCATTGTGATGCCAAGGGTCATGGAGATTTGTGATGACAAGTCTTGGAGCATTTTGATGACAAGGGCACAGTGCGTTGTGATGAGAAGGGCAGGGAGCGTTTTGATGACCGTGTCATGCAGCAATTTGATGAAATGTGTAATGGAACATTTTGATGGCAGGGGTTATAGAACAATGTGATGTCAGTGGTCTTGGAGATTTGGAATGAAAAGGGTCATGGAGCATTTTGATGACAGCGGTTATGGAACATTGTGATGTCAGGGGTCATCGAACAATGTGATGATAAGTGCATGTAGCATTGTGATGACAGGAGTCATGGAACATTGTGACAACACGGTTGAGGGATTATTGTGACGAATAGTGATGTAACATTGTGATATCTGTGGTGAGAGAGCATTTTGATGAGAAGTGCATGGAGCACTGTGATGACAAGGTTTATGGAGCATTGTGATAAAAAGATTGTGGAGCACTGTGATGACAAGTGCATGGTGCATTGTGATGACATGTGTCATGGAGCATTGTTCTGACAAAGACATGCAGCATTGTGTTGACAAGTGTCACAGAGAATTGTGATGAAAAGTTCATGGAGCATTGTGGTTACAAAGTTCACAGAGCCTTGTGATGAGTCGGGCATGGAACATTGTGATGACAAACATTATGAAGCATTGTGATGACTGGAGTCACGGAGCGCTGTGATGACAGGGGTCATGGAGCATTGTGAGGACAAGGGCATGGAGCATTGTGATGACAGTGGTATGGAGCATTGGTCTGACAAGTTTCATAGATTATTGTGATGACAGTGGGCATGGTGCATTGTGATGACAAGGGCATGGAGCATTGTGATCAGAAGGTCATGGAGTATTGTGAAGACAGGTGTCAGGGAGCATTGTGATGACATATGTCATGGTCCATTGCGATGACAATGGCATGGAACATTGTGATGCCAAATGTAATGGAGGATTGTGATGACAAATATAATGGAGCATTGTGATGACTAGGGCTTGGAGCATTATGATGACAAGGGCCGTTGAAAATTTTCATGACAAAGTCGTGAAGCATTGTGATGACAAGATCCTGGAGCATTGTAATGACAAAACCATGGAGCCTTGTGATGAGAATTCTCATGGAGCATACTGATGAAAAGGGGCATAGAGCATTGTGATTACAGGAGTCTTGGAACATTGTGATGAAAAGGGCATGGAACATTGTGAGGAGAAGTCCAGGGAGCATTCTGATGGCATGCATCATTGAGCATTGTGATGACAAGGGCATGGAGCATTGTAATTACATGGGTCTTGGAGCATTGTGATGAAAAAGGCATGGATCATTGTGATGAAAATGGCATGGAACCTTGTCATGACAGGGTTCAAGGAGCATACAGACAACAAGTGTCAGGGAGCATTTTGATTACAAGTGTATTGAGCATAGTGATGACAAATGTCATGGAGCATTGTGATGAGAAGACCATGGATAATTGTGATGACGAGCGTCATGGGGCATTGTGATGACAAGTGTTATGGAATATTGTGATCACAAGGGTTTGGAGCATTGTTATGACAGAGCTCATGGAACATTTTGATTTCATTGTGATGACAATAGCATGAAGCATTATGATGATGAGCATGGTGCATTGTGATGACAGGGTTCATGGATCATTGAGATGAAAAGGGGCATAGAGCATTGTGATTACAGGGTTCTTGGAGCATTGTGATGAGAAGGGTCATGGAGCCTTGTGATGACAAGGCCATGGAACATCGTGAT
The DNA here is from genome assembly GCF_964341445.2 of Mesoplodon mirus. NCBI lineage: Eukaryota > Metazoa > Chordata > Mammalia > Artiodactyla > Ziphiidae > Mesoplodon > Mesoplodon mirus. The sequence goes on from NW_028295720.1 coordinate 98,733, forward strand.
GGCAGGGGTCATGGAGTATTGTTATGACAGGGGTAAAGGAGCATTGTGATGGCAAGAGCATGGAACATTGTGATGAGAAGGCCATGGAGCATTCTGATGACATGAGTCATGGAGCTTTGTGATAACAAGGACATGGAGAAATGTGATGAGAGTGTTCATGGAGCATTGTGATGACAATGACATGGAGAATTGTGAGGCCAAGGGTCATGGATCATTGTGATGACAAAGGTCAAGGAGCATTTTGATGGCAAGTGCGTTATGCATTGTGATGAGAAGGGCAGGGAGTATTGTGATGACAGGGTCATGGAGCAATTTGATGAAATGTGTCATGGAACATTTTGATGTCAGTTGTTATGGAACATTGTGATGTCAGGGGTCATGGAGCATTTTGATGAAAATGGTCATGGAGCATTTTGATGACAGATGTTATGGAACACTGTGATGTCAGGAGTCATCGAACATTGTGATGATAATTGCATGTAGCATTGTGATGACAGGAGTCATGGAAAATTGTGATGAGAGGGATGAGGGAGTACTGTGACAAATAGTGATGTAGCATTGTGATATCAGTGGTGAGAGAGCATTTTGATGAGATGTGCATGGAGCATTGTGATGACAAGATTGTGGAGCACTGTGATGACAAGCGTATGGTTCATTGTAATGACATGTGTCATGGAGCATTGTGCTGACAAGCGCATGGAGCATTGTGATGACAAGGGTCATGGAGCATTGTGCTGAGAAAGGCATAGAGCATTTTGATGACAAGGGTCAAAGAGCATTGTCATGAAAATTCATGGAGCATTGTTGTTAAAAAGGTCACAGAGACAGTTGATGACGAGGACATGGACCACTGTGATGAGAAAGTTCATGAAGCATTGTGATGACTGGAGTCACGGAGCATTGTGATGACAGGGGTCATGGAGCATTGTGATAACAAGGGCATGGAGCATGGTGATGACAAGGGCATGGAACATTGGTCTAATAAGTTTCATGAATTATTGCGATGAGAGTTGGAATGGCGCATTGTGATGACTAGGGCATGGATCATTGTGATGACCAGGTCATGCAGTATTGTGAAGACAGGTGTCAGGGAGCATTGTGATGACATATGTCATGGCCCATTGTGATGACAATGGCATGGAGAATTGTGATGCCAATTGTCATGGAGGATTCTGATGACAAAGGTAATGGAGCTTTGTGATGACAATGGCTTGGAGCATTGTGATGACAAGGGTCAGGGAGCATTGTGCTGACAAGTGCATGGAGATTTGTGATGACACGGGTCATGGAACATTCTGATGACAAGCTTGTGGAGTATTTTTATGACAATGGCATGGAACATTGTGATGTAAATGGCATGAGGCATTGTGATGAAAAAGGCATGGATCCTTTTCGTGACAGGGTTCAAGGAGCATTCTGATGACAAGTGTCAGGGAGCATTGTGATGACAAGTGTATTGAAAATTGTGATGACAAAGGTCATGGAGCATTTTGATGAAAAGGGCATGGAGTATTGTGATGACAGGCATCATGGAGCGTTGTGATGACAAGTGTTATGGAACATTGTGATCACAAGGGCTTGGAGCATTGTGATGACAGAGGTCATGGATCATTTTGATTTCAAGGAGCATGGGGCATTGTGATGACAAGGGAATGAAGCAATGTGATCCCAAGGTTCATGGAGGGTTGTGATGACAATGGTAATGGAGTATTGTGATGACAAGCATATAGAGGATTGTAATGACAAGGTTATGTAGCATTTTGCTGACAAAGGCATGGAGCATTGTGATGACAGGTGTCATTGAGCACTGTGATGACAGGTGTCATTGAGCACTGTGATGACAAGCGTCATGGAGCATTGTGAATACAGGGGCTATGGAGCATTGGGATGACAAGGGCATGGATCATTGTGATGACAAGTGTCCTGGAGCATTGTGATGACTAGGGAATGGAACATTGTGATGAAAAGAGTCCCGGATCATTGTGCTGTCAAGTGTCATGGAGTGTTGTGATGACAGTGGTCATGGAGAATTGTGATGATATTGGTCATGGAGCATTGCGATGACAAGCGAATGGAGTATGGTGATGACAAAGTCCTGGAACATTTTGATGAGAATACCATGGAGACTTTTGATGAGAAGTCTCATGGAGCATTCTGTTGAAAAGGGCCATGGAACATTGTGATTACAGGGGTCTTGGAGCATTGTGATGACATGGTCATGGATCATGGTGATGAGAAGGCCATGGAGCATTCTGATGACATGCATCCAGGAGCTTTGTGATGACAAGAGCATGGAGCATTGTGATTAAAGGGGTCTTGGAGCATTGTGATGAAAAGGGCATGGATCATTGTGATGAAAAAGGCATGGAGCCTTGTCATGACAGGTTTCAAGGAGCATACTGAAGACAAGTGTCAGGGAGCATTGTGATGACAAGTTTATTGAACATTGTGATGACAAAAATCATAGAGCACTGTGATGAGAAGGCCATGGATAATTTTGATGATGAGTGTCATGTGGTGTTGTGATGATAAGTGTTATGGAACATTGTGATTACAAGGGTTCGGAGTATTATGATGACAGAGGTCATGGAGCATATTGATTTCATTGTGATGACAATAGCCTGAAGCATTATGATGATGGGCATGGTGTATTGTGATGACAGGGTTCATGGAGCATTGATATGAAAAGGGGCATGGAGCATTGTGATTACAATGGTCTTGGAGCCTTGTGATGACAATGACATGGAGCATTGTGATGCCAAGGGTCATGGAGATTTGTGATGACAAGTCTTGGAGCATTTTGATGACAAGGGCACGGTGCGTTGTGATGAGAAGGGCAGGGAGCATTTTGATGACCGGGTCATGCAGCAATTTGATGAAATGTGTAATGGAACATTTTGATGGCAGGGGTTATAGAACAATGTGATGTCAGTGGTCTTGTAGCTTTGGAATGAAAAGGGTCATGGAGCATTTTGATGACAGCGGTTATGGAACATTGTGATGACAGGGGTCAAGGAGCATTATGATGAAAAGGGCATGGATCATTGGTCTAATATGTTTCATGGAGTATTGTGATGACAGTTGGAATGTCACATTGTGATGACAAGGGCATGGAACATTGTGATGACAAGGTCATACAGTATTGTGAAGATAGGTGTCAGGGAGCATTGTGATGACATATGCAATGGCCCATTGGGATGACAATAGCATGGAGCATTGTGATGATAACGGCATGGGGCATTGTGATGAAAACATCATGGAGCCTTTTCGTGACAAGTTTCAAGGAGGATTCTGAAGACAAGTGTCAGGGAGCCTTGTGATGACAAGTGTATTGAGAATTGTGATGACAAAAGTCATGGAGCATTGTGATGAAAAGGGCATGGAATATTGTGATGACAGGCATCATGGAGCGTTGTGATGACAAGTGTTATGGAACATTGTGATCACAAGGGTTTGGAGCATTGTGATGACAGAGGTCATGGATCATTTTGTTTTCAAGGAGCATGGAGCATTGTGATGACAAGGGCATGAAGCAATGTGATCCCAAGGTTCATGGAGAATTGTGATGACAATGGTAATGGAGTATATTGATGACAAGCGCATAGAGCATTGTAATGACAAGGTCATGTAGCATTTTGCTGGCAAAGGCATGGAGCATTGTGATGACAGGTGTCATGGAGCACTGTGATGACAAGCGTCAAGGAGCATTGTGAATGCAGGTGTCATGGAGCACTGGGATGAAAAGGGCATGGATCATTGTGATGACAAGCGTCATGGAGCATTGGGCTGAAAATGTTCATGGAGTATTGTGATGACAGGGGTCATGGAGCATTGTGATGACAGAGGTCATGGAGAATTTTGATTTCATTGTGCTGACAATAGTCGGAAGCATTATGATGATGTGCATGATGCATTGTGATGACAGGGTTCATGGAGCATTGAGATGAAAAGGGGCATGGATCATTGTGTATACAGGGGTCTGGGAGCATTGTGATGACCAGGGCATGGAGCATTTTGATGAGAAGGCCATGGAACATTCTGATGACATGTGTCATGTAGCTTTGTGATGACAAGGGCATGGAGCATTGTGATTACATATGTCTTGGAGCCTTGTGATGACAAGGCCGTGGAACATTGTGATGGCAGGGCTCATGGAGCACTGTTATGACAGGGGTAATGGAGCATTGTGATGAGAAGGGCATGGAGCATTGTGATTACAAGGATTATGGAGCATTGTGATGACAAATTTGTGGACAATTGTGATGCAAAGCGCGTGGCACATTGTGATGACAAGGGTCATGGAGCATTTTTCTGTCAAAGGCATGGAGCATTGTGATGACAAGGTTCACGGAGCATTGTGATGAAAAGTTCATGGAGCATTGTGGTTACAAAGGTAACAGAGCCTTGTGATGACGTGGGCATCGAGCATTGTGATGACAAATGTTAAAGAGAATTGTGATGAATGGAGTCAAGGAGCAATGTGATGACAGGGTTCATGGAGCATTGTGATGAGAAGGGCATGGAGCATTGAGCTGAGAAAGGCATAGATCATTGTGATGACAGGGTCAAAGAGCATTGTGATGAAACGTTCATGGAACATTGTGGTTAAAAACGTCACAGAGACTTTTGATGATGAGGGCATGGACCATTGTGATGAGAAAGGTCATGGAGCATTGTGATGACTGGAGTCAAGGAGCATTGTGATGACAGGGGTCATGGAGCATTGTCATAACAAGGGCATGGAACATTTTGATGGCAAGGTCATGGATCTTTGGTCTAATAAGTTTCATGGATTATTGTGATGACAGTTGGAATGGTGCATTGTGATGACAAGGGCATGGAGCATTGTGATGACCAGGTCATGCAGTATTGTGAAGATAGGGGTCAGGGAGCATTGTGATGACATATGTAATGTCCCATTGTGATGACAATGGCATGGAGCATTGTGATGAAAACGGCATGGGGCATTGTGATGAAAACGTCATGGAGCCTTTTCGTTACAGGGTTCAAGGAGCATTCTGACGACAAGTGTCAGGGAGCATTGTGATGATAAGTGTATTGAGGATTGTGATGAAAAAGGTCATGGAGCATTGTGATGAAAAGGGCATGGAATATTGTGATGACAGGCATCATGGAGCGTTGTGATGACAAGTGTTATGGAACATTTTGATCAAAAGGGTTTGAAGAATTGTGATGCCAAAGGTCATGGTTCATTTTGATTTCAAGGATCATGGAGCATTGTGATGACAAGGGCATGAAGCGATGTGATTCCCAGGTTCATGGAGGATTGTGATGAAAATGTTAATGGAGTACTGTGATGACAAGCACATAGAGCATTGTAATGACAAGGTCATGTAGCATTTTGCTGACAAAAGCATGGAGCATTGTGATGACCGGTGTGATGCAGCACTGTGATGACAATTGTCACGGAGCATTGTGAATAGAGGGGTCATGGAGCATTGTGATGACAAGGGCATGGAACATTGTGATGACACGGGCATGAAACATTGGTCTGACATGTTGCTTAGATTATTGTGATGACAGAGGACATGGTGCATTGTGATGACAAGGGCATGGAGCATTGTGATGAGAAGGTCATGGAATATGGTGAAGTCAGATGTTAGGGAGCATTGTGATGACATATGTCATGGTCCATTGCGATGACAGTGTAATGGAGCATTGTGATGCGAAATGTAATGGAGGATTGTGATGAAAAATATAATGGAGCATTGTGATGACTAGGTCTTGGAGCATTATGATGACAAGGGCCATTGAGAATTTTCATAACAAGGTCATGAAGCATTGTGATAAAAAGGTCCTGGAGCATTTTGATGAGAAAACCATTTAGCCTTGTGATGAAATATCTCACGGAGCATACTAATGAAAAGGGGCATGGACCATAGTGATTACATGGGCCTAGGAACATTGTGATGACAAGGGCATGGAGCATTGAGATGAGTAGGTCATGGAATATGGTGAAGACAGATGTCAGGGAGCATTGTGATGACATATGTAATGGCCCATTGTGATGACAATGGCATGGAGCATTGTGATGCCAATTGTCATGGAGGATTCTGATGACAAAGGTAATGGAGTTTTGTGATGACAATGGCTTGGAGCATTGTGATGACAAGGGTCAGGGAGCATTGTGCTGACAAGTGCATGGAGAATTGTGATGACAAGGGTCATGGAGCATTCTGATGACAAGCTTGTGGAGTATTTTGATGACAATGGCATGGAGCATTGTGATGAAAATGGCATGGGGCTTTGTGATTAAAAAGGCATGGAGACGTTTCGTGACAGGGTTCAAGGAGCATTCTGACGACAAGTGTCAGGGAGCATTGTGATGACAAGTGTATTGAGAACTGTGATGACAAAGTCATGGAGCATTGTGATGAAAAGGGCATGGAGTATTGTGATGACAGGCATCATGGAGCATTGTGATGACAAGTGTTATGGAACATTGTAATCACAAGGGTTTGGAGCATTGTAATGACAGAGGTCATGGATCATTTTGATTTCAAGTAGCATGGAGCATTGTGATGACAAGGGCATGAAGCAATGTGATCCCAAATTTCATGGATCATTTTGATGACAAGGGTCATGGAGCATTGGGCTGAAAATATTCATGGAGTATTGTGATGACTGGGGTCAAGGAGCATTGTGATGGCTAGGGAATGGAGCATTGTGATGACAAAAGTCCCAGATCATTGTGTTGTCTGGTGTCATGGAGTGTTGTGACGACAGTGGTCATGGACCATTGTGATGATATTGGTCATGGTGCATTGTGATGAGAAGGTCATGGAGCATTGCGCTGAAAACGTTCATGGAGTATTGCGATGAAAATGGTCAAAGAGCATTGTGATGAAACGTTCATGGAGCATTGTGCTTAAGAAGGTCACAGAGACTGTTGATGATGAGGGCATGGACCATTGTGATGACAAACGTCATGAAGCATTTTGATGACTGGAACCACGGAACATTGTGATGACAGGGGTCATGGAGCATTGTGATAACAAGGGCATGGAGCATTGTGATGACAATGGCATGGAGCATTGGTCTAATAAGTTTCATGAATTATTGCAATGAGAGTTGGAATGGCGATTTGTGGTGAAAAGAGCATGGAGCATTGTGATGACCAGGTCATGCAGTATTGTGAAGAGAGGTGTCAGGGCACATTGTGATGACATATGTAATGGACCATTGTGATGACAATGGCATGGAGCATTGTGATGCCAAGTGTCATGGAGGATTCTGATGACAAATGTAATGGAGCATTGTGATGACAATGGCTTGGAACATTGTGATGACAAGTGTCATTGAGCATTTTGCAGACAAGTGTATAGAGAATTATGATGACAAGGGTCATGTAGCATTCTGATGACAAGCTTTGGAGTATTTTGATGACAATGACAAGGAACATTTTGATGAAAACGGCATGGGGCATTGTGATGAAAAAGTCATGGAACCTTTCGTGACAGGGTTCAAGGAGCATTCTGACGACAAGTGTCATGGAGCACTGTGATGACAAGTGTATTGCGAATTGTGATGACAAAGGTCATGGTGCATTGTGATGAAAAGGGCATGGAGTATTGTGATTACAGGCATTATGGAGTGTTGTGATGACAAGTGTTATGGAACATTGTTATCACAAGGGTTTGGAGTATTGCGATGACAGAGGTCATGGATCATATTGATTTCAAGGAGCATGGAGCATTGTGATGACAAGGGCATGAAGCAATGTGATCCCAAGGTTCATGGAGGATTGTGATGACAATGGTAATGGAGTATTGTGATGACAAGCGCATAGAGCATTGTAATGACAGGGTCATGTAGCATTTTGCTGACAAAGGCATGGAGCATTGTGATGACAGGTGTCATGGAGCACTGTGATGACAAGCGTCATGGAGCATTGTGAATACACGGGTCATGGGGCATTGGGATGACAAGGGCATGGATCATTGTGATGACAAGTGTCATGGAGCATTGGGCTGAAAATGTTCATGGAGTATTGTGATGACAGGGGTCATGGAGCATTGTGATGACAGAGGTCATAGAGAATTTTGATTTCATTGTGCTGACAATAGCCAGAAGCATTATGATGATGGGCATGATGCATTTTGATGACAGGGTTCATGGAGCATTGAGATGAAAAGGGGCCTGGAGCATTGTGATTACAGGGGTGTGGTATCATTGTGATGACAAGGGCATGGAGCATTTTGATGAGATGGCCATGGAACATTCTGATGACATGTGTGATGGAGCTTTGTGATGACAAGGGCATTGAGAATTGTGATTATGGGGTCTTGGAGCATTGTGATGACAAGGGTCATGGAGCCTTGTGATGACAATGCCGTGGAACCTTGTGATGGCAGGGGTCATGGAGCATTGTTATGACAGGGGTAATGGAGCATTGTGATTACAAGGTTTAGGGAGCATTGCGATGACAAATTTGTGGACCGTTTGGATGAAAAGCGTGTGGCACTTTGTGATGACAAGGGTCATGGAGCATTTTTCGGACAAAGGCATGGAGCATTTTGATGACAAAGGTCACGGAGCATTGTGATGAAATGTTCATGGAGCATTTTGGTTACAAATGTAACAGAGCTTTGTGATAACGCAGGCATCGATGATTGTGATGACAAATGTTATGAAGAATTGTGATGACTGGAGTCAAGGAGCATTGTGATGACAAGGGCATGGAGCATTGTGCTGAGAAAGGCAAGGAGCTTTGTGATGACAAGTGTTAAAGAGCATTGTGATGAAATGTTCATGGAGCATTGTGGTTAAAAAGGTCACCGAGACTGTTGATGATGAGGGCATGGACCATTGTGATGAAAAGGTCATGGAGCATTGTGATGACTGGAGTCACGGAGCATTGTGAGGACAGGGTTCATGGAGCATTGTGATAACAAGGTCATGAAGCATTGTGATGACAAGGTCATGGATCATTGGTATAATACGTTTCATGGATTATCGTGATGACAGTTGAAATGGGGCATTGTGATGACATGGGCATGGAATATTGTGATGACCAGGTCATGCAGTGTTGTGAAGAGAGGTGTCAGGGTGCATTGTGATGACATATGTAGTGGCCCATTGTGATGACAATGGCATGGAGCATTGTGATGCCAAGTGTCATGGAGGATTCTGATGAGAAAGGTCATGGAGCATTGTGATGACAATGGCTTTGAGCATTGTGATGACAAGTGTCAGGGAGCATTATGCTGACAAGTGCATGGAGAATTGTGATGACAAGGGTCATGGAGCATTCTGATGACAAGCTTGTGGAGTATTTTGATGACAATGGCATGCAGCATTGTGATGAAAACGGCATGTGGCATTGTGATGAAAAAGGCATGGAGCCTTTATGTGACATGGTTCAAGGAGCATTCTGATGACAAGTGTCAGGAAGCATTGTAATGACAAGTGTATTGAGAATTGTGATGACAAAGATCATGGAGCAGTGTGATGAAAAGGGCATGGAATATTGTGATGACAGTCATCATGGAGCGTTGTGATGACAAGTGTTATGGGACACTGTGATCACAAGGATTTGGAGCATTGTGATGACAGAGGTCATGGATCATTTTGATTTCAAGGAGCATGGAGCATTGTGATGACAAGAGCATGAAGCAATGTGATCCCAAGGTTCATGGAGGATTGTGATGACAATGGAAAAGGAGTATTGTGATGACAAGCGCATAAAGCATTGTAATGAAAATGTCATGTAGCATTTTGCTGACAAAAGCATGGAGCATTGTGATGACATGTGTCATGGAGCACTGTGATGATAAGTGTCACGGAGCATTGTGAATACAGCGGTCATGGAGCTTTGGGATGACAAAGGCATGGATCATTGTGATGACAGGTGTCATGGAGCACTGGGCTGAAAATGTTCATGGAGTGTTTTGATGACAGGGTTCATGGAGCATTGTGATAACTAAGGAATGGAGCAATGTGATGACAAGAGTCCGGATCATTGTGTTGTCAGGTGTCATGGAGTGTTGTGATGACAATGGTCATGGAGCATTGTGATGATATTGGCCATGGAGCATTGTGATGAATAGGTCGTGGAGCATTGGGCTGAAAATGTTCATGGATTATTGTGATGACAGGGGTCATGGAGCATTGTGATGACAAGGGAATGGAGCATGGTGATGACAAGGTCCTGGAGCATTGTGATGAGAAGACCATGGAGAATTTTGATGACAAGTCTCATGGAGCATACTGATTGAAAGGGGCATGGAGCATTGTGATTACAGGGGTCTTGGAGCATTGTGATGACAAGGGCATGGAGCATTGTGATGAGAAGGCCATGAAGAATTCTGATGACATGCGTCATGGAACTTTTTGATGACAAGGGCATGGAGCATTGTGATTACAGGGATCTTGGAGCATTGTGATGAAAACGGCATGGATTATTGTAATGAAAAAGTCATGAAGCCTTGTCATGAAATTGTTCAAGGAGCATACTGATGACAAGTGTCAGGGAGCATTGTGATGACAAGTGTATTGAGCATTGTGATGACAAAGATCATGGAGCATTGTGATGAGAAGACCATGGATAATTGTGATGATGAGCGTCATGGGGTGTTGTGATGATAAGTGTTATGGAACATTGTGATCACAAGGGTTTGGAGCATTATGATGACAGAGGTCATAGAGAATATTGATTTCATTGTGATGACAATAGCCTGAAGCATTATGATGATGGGCATGGTGTATTGTGATGACAGGGTTCATGGAGCATTGAGATGAAAAGGGGCATGGAGCATTGTGATTACAAGGGTCTTGGAGCATTGTGATGACATGGGCATGGAGCACTGTGATTAGAAGACCATGGAACATTCTGATGACATTCGTCATGGAGCTATGTGATGACAAGGGCATGGAGCATTGTGATTTCAGGGTTCTTGAGCATTGTGATGACAATTGTCATGGAACCTTGTGATGACTAGGCCGTGGAACATTGTTATGGCAAGGGTCATGGTGCATTGTTATGACAAGGGTTATGGAGCATTTTGATGAGAAGGGTATGGAACATTTGTCTGAAATGTTTCATGGATTATTGTGATGAGAGTGGGCATGGAGCACTGTGATGACAAGGGTACGGAACACTGTGATACATGGGTCATTCAGGATTGTAATGACAAGGGCATGGAGCATTGTGATGAGAAGGGCATCGAGCATTGTGATGACAAGTGTCATGTAGCTTTGTGATGACAAGGGCATGGAGCAATGTGATGAGAGTGTTCATGGAGCATTGTGATGACAATGACATGGAGCACTGTGATGCCATGGATCATGGAGCTTTGTGAAGACAAGTTATGGAGCATTTTGATGACAAGTGCATGGTGCATTGTGATGAGAAAGGCAGGGAGCTTTTTTATGAACGGGTCATGCAGCCATTTGATAAAAAGTGTAATGGATCATTTTGATGGCAGGGGTTATAGAACATTGTGATGTTAGGGGTCTTGGAGCTTTGGGATGAAAAGGGTCATGGAGCATTTTGATGACAGGTGTTATGGTACATTATGATGTCAGGGGTCATGGAACATTGTGATGATAAAGTGATATAGCATTGTGATGATAGGGTCATGGAACTTTGTGATACCAGGGGTGTGGGAGTATTGTGATGACTAGTGATGGACCATTGTGATATCTCTGGCGAGAGAGCATTTTGATGAGAAGTGCATGGACCATTTTGATTACAAAGTTTATGTAGCATTGCAATGACAAAGTTGTGGACCTTTGTGATGAAATGCGCGTGGAACATTGTGATGACAATGGTCATGGAGCACTGTTCTGACAAAGACATGGAGCTTTGTGATGACAAGGATCACAGAGAATTGTGATGAAAAGTTCATGGAGCATTGTGGTTTCAAAAGTCACAGAGCCTTGTGATGACGCGGGCATGGTCCATTGTGATGACAAACTTTATGAAACACTGTGAAAACTGGAGTCACGGAGCATTGAGATGACATGGTTCCTGGAGCATTGTGATGACAAGGGCATGGAGCATTGTGATGATAGGGGCATGGAGCATTAGTCTGACAGTTTTCATGGATTATTGTGATGAAAGTGGGCATGGTGCATTGTGATGACAAGGGCATGGAGCATTGTGATGAGAAGGTCATGGAGTATTGTGAAGACAGGTGTCAGGGAGCATTGTGATGACATATGTCATGGTCCATTGCGATGACAATGGCATGGAGCATTGTGATGCCAAATGTAATGGAGAATTGTGATGACAAATATAATGGAGCTTTGTGATGATTAGGGCTTGGAGCATTATGATGACAAGGGCCATTGAAAATTTTTAAGACAATGTCGAGAAGCATTGTGATGACAAGGTCCTGAAGCATTGTGATGGCAAAACCATGGAGCCTTGTGATGACAAGTCTCATGGAGCATACTGATGAAAAGGGGCATGGAGCATTGTGATTACAGGGGTCTTGGAACATTGTGATGATAAGGGCATGGAGCATTGTAAGGAGAAATCCAAGGAGCATTCTGATGGCATTCGTCCTTGAGTTTTGTGATGACAAGGGCATGGAGCATTGTGATTACATGGGTCTTGGACCATTGTAATGAAAAGACCATGGATCATTGTGATGAAAAAGGCATGGAGCCTTGTCATGACAGGGCTCAAGGAGCATACAGACAACATGTGTCAGGGAGCATTTTGATGACAAGTGTATTGAGCATTGTGATGACAAACGTCATGGAGCATTGTGATGAGAAGACCATTGATAATTGTGATGACGAGCTTCATGGGGCATTGTGATGACAAGTGTTATGGAATATTGTGATCACAAGGGTTTGGAGCATTGTTATGACAGAGGTCATGGAGCATTTTGATTTCATTGTGATGACAATAGCATGAAGCATTATGATGATGGGCATGGTGCATTTTGATGACAGTGTTCATGGATCATTGAGATAAAAAGGGGCATAGAGCATTGTGATTACAGGGTTCTTGGAGCATTGTGATGACAGGGTCATGGAGCAATTTGATGAAAATGGTCATGGAACCTTTTGATGACAGTTGTTATGGAACACTGTGATGTCAGGGGTCATCGAACATTGTGATGATAAGTGCATGTAGCATTGTGATGACAGGAGTCATGGATCATTGTGATGACAGGGGTGAGGGAGTATTGTGACAAATAGTGATGTAGCATTGTGATATCAGTGGTGAGAGAGCATTTTGATGAGAAGTGCATGGAGCATTGTGATGACAAATTTTAAGGAGCATTGTGATGAGAAGATTTTGGAGTACTGTGATGACAAGCGCATGGTGCATTGTGATGACATGGGTCATGGACATTTGTGCTGACAAGCGCAAGGAGCATTGTGATTACAAGTGTCAATGAGCATTGTGATGAAAAGTTCATGGAGCATTGTGGTTAAAAAGGTCACAGAACCTATTGATGACGAGGGCATGGACCATTGTGATGACAAAGGTCATGAAGCATGGTGATGACTGGAGTCACGGAGCATTGTGATGACAGGGTTCATGGAGAATTCTGATAACAAGAGCATGGAGCATTGTGATGACAAGGGCATGGAACATTGGTCTAATATGTTTCATAGATTATTGTGATGACAGTTGGAATGGCACATTGTGATGACAAGGACATGGTGCAATGTGATGACCAGGTCATGCAGTATTGTGAAGAGAGGTTTCAGGGAGCATTGTGATGATATATGTAGTGGCCCATTGTGATGACAATGGCATGGGGCATTGTGATGCCAAGTGTCATGGAGGATTCCGATGAGAAAGGTAATGGAGAATTGTGATGACAATGGCTTGGAGCATTGTGATGACAAGGGTCAGGGAGCATTTTGCTGACAAGTGCATGGAGAATTGTGATGATAAGGGTCATGGAGCATTCTGAGAACAAGATTGTGGAGTATTTTGATGACAATGGTATGCAGCATTGTGATGAAAACGGCATGGGGCCTTATGATGAAAATGGCATGGAGCCTTTTCGTGACATGGTTAAAGGAGCATTCTGACGACAAGTGTCAGGAAGCATTGTAATGACAAGTGTATTGAGAATTGTGATGACAAAGATCATGGAGCATTGTGATGAAAAGGGCATGGAGTATCGTGATGACAGGCATCATGGAGCGTTGTGATGAAAAGTGTTATGGAACATTGTGATCACAAGGGTTTGGTGCACTGAGATGACAGAGGTCATGGATCATTTTGATTTCAAGGAGCATGGGGCATTGTGATGACAAGGGCATGAAGCAATGTGATCCCAAGGTTCATGGAGGATTCTGATGACAATGGTAATGGAGTATTGTGATGACAAACGCATAGAGCATTTTAATGACAAGGTCATGTAGCATTTTGCTGACAAAGGCATTGAGCATTGTGAAGACATGTGTCATGGAGCACTGTGATGACAAGTGTCACGGAGCATTGTGAATACATGGGTCATGGAGCATTGGTATGACAAGGGCATGGATCATTGTGATGACAAAGGTCATGGAGCATTGTGATGACAAGAGTCCCAGATCATTGTGATGTCAGGTGTCATGGAGTGTTGTGATGACCGTGGTCATGGAGCATTTTGATGATATTTGTCATGGAGCATTGTGATGAGAATATCATGGAGCATTGGGCTGAAAATATTCATGGATTATTGTGATGACAGGTTTCATGGAGCATTGTGATGACAAGGGAATGGAGCATGGTGATGACAAGGTCCTGGAGCATTGTGATGATAAGACCATGGAGACTTGTGATGAAAAGTCTCATGGAGCATTCTGATGAAAAGGGGCATGGAGCATTGTGATTACAGGGGTCTTGGAGCATTGTGATGACAAGGGCATTGAGCATTGTGAAGAGATGTCCATGGAGCATTCTGATGACATGCATCCAGGAGCTTTGTGATGACAAGCGCATGGAGCATTGTGATTACAGGGGTCTTGAAGCATTGTGATGAAAAGGGCATGGATCATTGTGATGAAAAGGCATGGAGCCTTGTCATGACAGGGTTCACGGGGCATACTGATGACAAGTGTCAGTTAGCATTGTGATGACAAGTGTATTGAGCATTGTGATGACAAAGATCATGGAGCATTGTGATGAGAAGACCATGGATAATTGTGATGATGAGTGTCATGGAGCTTTTTGATGACAAGGGCATTGAGCAATGTTATGATAGTGTTCATGGAGCATTGTGATGACAATGACATGGAGCATTGTGATGCCAAGGGTCATGGAGATTTGTGATGACAAGTCATGGAGCATTTTCATGACAAGGGCATGGTAAAATTGTGATGAGAAGGGCAGGGAGCATTCTGATGACAGGGTCATTGAGCTATTTGATGAAAAGTGTCATGGAACTTTTTGATGACAGGTGTTATGGAACGTTGTGATGTCAGCGTTCTTGGAGCATTTTGATGAGAAGGGTCAGGAAGCTTTGTGATGACAAGGCCATGGAACCTCGTGATGGCAGGGGTCATTGAGCATTTTGATGAAAAATGCCATGGAGCATTTTGATGACAGGGGTTATGGAACATTGTGATGTCAGTGGTCATGGAGCATTTTGATGAAAAGGGTCTTGGAGCATTTTGATGACATGGGTTATGGAAAATTGTGATGTCAGTCGTCATCGAACATTGTGATGATAAGTGCATGTAGCATTGTGATGACAGGAGTTATGGAACATTGTGATGACAGGGGTGAGGTAGTATTGTGACGAATAGTGATGTATCATTGTGATATCAGTGGTGAGAGAGCGTTTTGATGAGAAGTGCATGGAGCATTGTGATGACAAGTTTTATGGAGCATTGTGATGACAAGATTGTGGAGCACTGTGATGACAGTTGCATGGTGCATTGTGATGACATGTGTCATGGAGCATTGTGCTGACAAGCTCATGGAGCATTGTGACGACAAGTGTTATGGAGCATTGTGCTGAGAAAGGCATAGAGCACATTGATGACAAGGGTCAAAGAGTATTGTGATGAAAAATTCATGGAGCATTGTGGTTAAAAAGGTCACAGAGATTCTTGATGATGAGGGCATGGATCATTGTGATGACAAACATCATGAAATATTGTGATGACTGGAGTCATGGAACATTGTGATGACAGGGGTAATGGAGCATTTTGATAACATGGGCATGCAGCATTGTGATGTCAAGGGCATGGAGCATTGGTCTAATAAGTTTCATGGATTATTGCGATGACAGTTCGAATGGCGTATTGTGATGACAAGGGCCTGGAGCATTTTGATGACCAGGTCAAGCATTATTGTGAAGACATTTGTCAGGGAGCATTGTGATGACATATGTAATGGCCCATTGTGATGACAAGGGAATGGAGCACTGTGATGATAATGTCCTGGAGCACTGTTATGTGAAGACCATGGAACCTTGTGATGACAATTCTCATGGAGCATTCTGATGAAAAGGCGTAGGGAACATTGTGATTACAGGGGTCTTGGAGCATTGTGATGACAAGGGCATGGAAAATTATGATAAGAAGACCATGGAGCATTCTGATGACATGCGTCATGGAGCTTTGTGATGACAAGTGCAAGGAGCATTGTGATCACAGGTGTCTTGGAGCATTGTGATGAAAAGGGCATGGATCATTGTGATGAAAAGGGCATGGATCATTGTGATGAAATAGGCAAAGAGCCTTGTCATGAAAGAGTTCAAGGTGCATACTGAGGGCAATAGTCAGAGAGCATTGTGATGACAAGTGTATTGAACATTGTGATGACAAAATCATGGTGCATTGTGATGAGAAGACCATGGATAATTGTGCTGACCAGCGTCATGTGTCATTGTGATGACAAGTGTTATGGAACATTGTGATCACAAGGGTTTGCAGCATTGTGAGGACAGAGGTCATGGAGCATTTTGATTTCATTGTGATGACAATAGCATGAAGCATTATGATGATGGGCATGGTGCATTGTGATGACAGCGTTCATGGAGCATTGTGATGAAAAGTGGCATGGAGCATTGGTCTGACAAGTTTCATACATTATTGTGATAAGAGTGGCCATGGCACATTGTGATGACAAGGGCATGGAGAACTGTGATGACAAGGTCATGGATTATTGTGAAGAAAGGTGTCAGGGAGCATTGTGATTAAATATGACATGTTCCAGTTTGATGACAATATCATGGAGCATTGTGATGCCAAGTGTCATGGAGGATTGCTGTGACAAATTAAAGGAGCATTGTGATGACAAGGGCATGGAGCATTGTGATATCAAGGGCCATTGATCATTTTAATATCAAGGTCGTGAAACATTGTGATGAACAGCGCATGGAGCTTCCTATGACAGTGGTCATGGAGCATTGCGATGACAAGTGCATGGAGTATTGTGATGACAAGAGCATATAACATTTTGATGTGAAGTGCCATGGAGCATTGTAATGACAAGGTCGTGGAGAATTCTGAGGAAAAGGGACATTGAGCTTTGAGATGACAAGGCATGGAGCATGGTGATGGCAAAACTGTGGAGCATTGTGATGAGAAGACCTTAGGTAATTGTGGTGTCGAGCATCATGGAGCACTGTAATGACAAGGGGCATGAAGCATTGTGATGACAGGTGTCAGTGAGCATTGTGATGACAGGTGTCATGGAGCAATCTGATGACAAGGGCATGGAACATTGTGATGACAAGGTCATTGAGCATTGTGATGACAATTGCATGGAGCATTGCAATTTCAATTGCATGGAGAATTGTGATGACAAGAGCATGTAATATTTTGATGAGAAGTGTCATGTAGCATTGTGATGACAAGGGGCATGGAGCATTGTGATGACAGGGGCCATGGAGCATTATTATGACAAGGCCATGGTGCATTCTGACATAAGATATCACTTATGAAGGGAATGTAAACATGGCTAAACATGAACTGAGTTAGGAAAGAGAAGGGAGTCTCACATTTAGAAAACACCCTTATGCCTTCTTAAGGGGAAAGAGGGGTGGGGTGATGCATAAAACAAGAGTTTGATATTAGTACATGTACAGTTCCAAAAACCAAATACGGAATAGACAAGACCTACACCTTCCTCAGTGAAAGGGACTCAACACCCCATATTCACCACAGAGTAAAATATCTTACTAGTAAGAAACTTAAAACCTATGTATTGATATGTCTCTGTAAGGGAATCAACTGTGTCTAGACTGGCATAAAAATGGCAGTGAGAATCAGCTCAACCCACTATAAAAAGGAATATCAAAAACAAAACAAAAAAAACAGGGAAATTCCTTAAAATTCCTTCAGGGTCTCTGATGAAACCTGGAATGAACCTATCTACAATGACAGCTGGATGTGGCATAAGGCTGGACACTTTGGACGGAGAGGATTGTTGAGATTGGGTGAGCAAATGCAGACCCTTTAAAGCAATAATGAGTGGCACCCATTCCATGGGTCCCAACTCTCCAGGTTGAAGGGAATATTACAACAGCTATAACATGTACGGGAAACCTAGAGAATGGACACACTGTGAATACGAAAGGTTTCTAAAACTCAACTAATAGTCCCTCTCCTTGTGCTCCGGTTTGACTTTCCAACTGCTTTACTATCAATCTCCCAACTTAGAGAGACAGCCCCTTTAACCTCCTGCTTCTCACAGGTTGCCAATTTGGCAGAGGATGAAAAGGAAGAGGGAGAACCAATGAGAGAGTAGCTGTTAGGCATTTGGACCGGCAAATGTCACTCTAATTTTCCGGCCGGAAGAAGAATTAACCAAAATCTCAGCCACCCACCGGACACCAGTATAAGTCCTGAACCAAAATTTGGACTTGCATTCAGCTCACAAAAAACGAGGTGAATAATGGAGCTCAGTGGCACAGCAATTCACCAAATGGCAGAGTAGTAAAGGACAACTCTCGTCCAAAACTCTGTTGAGGGAAGGTTAAGAGGCAGACGTGAAAGTGAGGCAGAATAGCAGGAAACAGATTTCAAGAGGTATGCTGGAATCGCCTTTAAAGCACGGGAAGAGGGGCTCAACTTCGACAATGATGCACTTGGCCAAAAAGGGTGTATGAGTTTTCTCCTGAATATATTCAGGAGAAAACACATACACCCTTTTTGGCCAAGCAAGCAAGCGGGCAATGCAAATCTGCACTACAAAGAAGTATAACTTCCCACAAATCAAAAGGGTTATCCACAAAATGGGTAAAAACCAGAAAGGCAAGACAGGCCCTGGCGAACTGGGAGCCTTGTTATGCTGATGGGTGGGAGGCAAATTGCCAATGGCCTCTCTGGAGCAGTGCATTGTGTTCCCTAAAACGAGTAAACAACAGAGGTACAGAGCCCAGGGCACATCCAGTCTACATAAGATACCTTGGGAAAACTGAAAATCAATAAGACACAGCCACCCCGATATTTAGGGGTGCACTGCTTACAAGACCCTCATCTTGGATTCACCTTAAATATCCCAGGAAAGATAAAAATGGTACAAAAATTTGTGGTACTTACGTCCGATGAAATATCCCTCAGCCACGAAGTCAATGCCATAAGACATGTAGCAGCAAAATGAGTGGATTCAGGTACGATGATTCTAAGTGAAATAAGTCACACAGAAAAAGAAAGTTATCATAAGATATCACTTATAGAGATTCTGTAAACATGGCTACACATGAACTGAGTTAGGAAAGAGAACAGAGTCCCACATTTAGAAAATATTCTTATGCCTGCTTAAGGGGGAAGGAGAGGTGGGGTGATGCATAAAACCCAGAGTTTTATATAAGCACAGGTACCGTTCAAAAAATCAAATACGGAATAGACAAGACCTACACCTTCCTCAGTGAAAGGGACTCAAAACCCCATATTTCCCTCAGAGGAATATATCTGACTAGTAAGAATCTTATAACCTATTTATTGATATGTCTCCATGAGGGAATCAACTGTCTAGACTGGCATAAACATGGCAGTGAGAATCAGCTCAAACCCATTATAAAAAGGAATTTCAGACACACAAAAAAACCAGGAAATTCTTTACAATTTCTTCATGGTCTATGACGAAACCTGGAATGAACCTGTCTACAACGACAGCTGGATTTGGCATAAGGCTGGACACTTGGGGCTGAGAGGATTGGTGAGATTGGGTGAGCAAATGCAGACCCTTTAAAGCAATAATGCATGGCCCCCCTTCCATGGGTCCCAACTCTCCAGGGTGAAGGGAATATTACTACAGCAATAATATGTATGGGAAACCTAGAGAATGGACACACTGTGAACATGAAAGGTCTCTAAAATTCAACAAATAGTCCCTCTGCTGGTGCTCTGGTTTGACTTTCCAACTGCTTTACTATCAATCTCCCAGGTTGCAGAGACTGCACCTTTAACATCCTGGTTCGCACAGGTTGCCAATTAGGCAGAGGATGAAAGGGAAGAGGGAGAACCAATGAAAGAGTAGCTGTTAGGCATTTGGACTCGCACATGTCACTCTTATTTCCTGGAGGAAGAAGAATTAACTAAAGTCTCAGCCACCCAATGAGAACCAGTATAGGTCCTGAACCAAAATATTGGACATGCATTCAGCTCACAAAAAAACGAGTTAAATAATTGAGCTCAGGGGCAAAGCAATTCACAAACAGGCAGAGTAATAAAGGACAACTATCGTCCAAAAATCTGTTGAGGGAAGGCAACGAGGTGGACTTGAAAGCGAGGCAGAATAGCAGGAAACAGATTTCAAGAGGTACGTTGGAATCGCCTTTAAAGCACAGGAAGAGGGGCACAACTTCGAAAATGATGCACTTGGCCAAAAAGGGCATATGCGTTTTCTCCTGAATATATTCAGGAGAAAACGCATACGCCCTTTTTGGCCAAGCAAGCAAGCGGGCAATGCAAATCTGCACTACAAAGAAGTATCACTTCCCACCTGTCAAAAGGGACATCCACAAAATGGGTAAAATCCAGAAAGGCAAGACAGGCCCTGGAGAACAGGGAGCATTGTTATGCAGATGGGCGGGATGTAAATAGCCAACTGCCTCTCTGGAGGTGTGCATTGTGTTCCCCAATACAAGTAAACAGCAGAGCTACAGAGCCAAGGGCACTTCCAGTCTAGGGAATATATCTTGGGAAAACTGAAAATCAATAAGCCAGAGCCATTCCAAAATTTAGGGCTGCACTGCTTACAAGAACCTCAACTTGGGTACACCTTAAATATCCAAGGAAAGATAAAAACGGTTCAAAAAATTATGTTATTTACATACAATGGAATATCCCTCAGCCATGAAATCAATGTCATAAGACCAGTAGCACCAAAATGAGTGGATTCAGGTACGATAATTCTAAGTGAAATAAGTCACACAGAAAAAGAAACTTATCATAATATATCACTTATGAAGATCCTGTAAACATGGCTACACATGAACTGAGTTAGGAAAGAGAACAGAGCCATACATTTAGAAAACACTCTTATGCCTGCTTAAGGGGAAAGGAGAGGTGGGGTGATGCATAAAACCAGAGTTTGATATAAGCAGAGGCACCGTTCCCAAAAACAATTATGGAATAGAAAATACCTACACCTTCCTCAGTGAAAGGGACACAAAACACCATATTTCCGACAGAGCAATATATCTGACTAGTAAGAATCTTAAAACATATGTATTGATATGTCTCCATAAGGGAATCAACTGTGTCTAGACTGGCATAAACATGGCAGCGAGAAACAGCTCAAACCCAGTATAAAAAGGAATTTGAAAAAAAAAAGAAAAGGTAAATTCTTTACAAATCCTTCTGGGTCTCAGATGAAACCTGTAATGACCTTATCTGCAACGACAGCTGGATGTGGCATAAGGCAGGACACATGGGACTGTGAGGATTGGTAAGATTGGGTGAGTAAATGCAGACTCTTTAAAGCAATAATACATGGCACCCACTCCAATGGTCCCAACTGTCCAGGGTGAAGGGACTATTACTACCGCTATAACATGTACGGGAAACCTAGAGAATGGACACACTGTGAATACGAAAGGTTTCTAAAACTCAACTAATAATCCCTCTCCTGGTGCTCCGGTTTGACTTTCCAACTGCTTTACTATCAATCTGCCAACTTGGAGAGACAGCCCCTTTAACCTCCTGGTTCGCACAGTTACCAAATTGGCAAAAATGAAAGGGAAGAGGGAGAACAAATGAGAGAGTAGATGTTAGGCATTTGGATGGGTACATGTCACACTAATTGCCCCGCAGGAAGAATAATTAACCAAAGTCTCAGCCACGCGCCGGGAACCAGTATAGGTCCTGAACCAACATTTTGGACTTGTGGTCTGCTCACAAAAAACGAATTTAAAAATGGAGCTCAGGGGCACAGGAATTCAGAAACTGGCAGAGTAATAAAGGACAACTATCGCCTAAAAATCTGTTGAGAGAAGGAATCGAGGCGGACTTGAAAGGGAGGCAGTATAGCAGGAAACAGATTTCAAGAGGTATGTTGGAATCGCCTTTAAAGCACAGGAAGAGGGGCACAACTTCGACAAAGATGCACTTGGCCAAAATGACCATATGCGTTTTCTCCTGAATATATTCAGGAGAAAACACATACGCCCTTTTTGGCCAAGCAAGCAAGCGGGCAATCCAAATCTGCACTACAAAATAGTATCACTTCCCACTGGTCCAAAGGGATATCTGCAAAATGTGTAAAAACCAGAAAGGCAAGACAGACCCTGGAGAACAGGGAGCCTTGTTATGCTGATGGGCGGGATGTAAATTGCCAACTGCCTCTCTGGAGGTGTGCATTGTGTTCCCTAAAACCAGTATACAACAGAGCTACAGAGTCAAGGGCACTTCCAGTCTAGGAAATATACCTTGGGAAAACTGAAAATCAATAAGACAGAGCCACCCCAAAATTTAGGGCTTCGCTGCTTACAAGAACCTCAACTTGTGTATACCTTAAATATCCCAGGAAAGACAAAAATGGTTCAAGAAATTTTGGTACTTACGTACGATGGAATATCTCTCAGCCATGAAATCAATTTCATAAGGCCAGGAGCAGCAAAATGAGTGGATTCAGGTACGATGATTCTAAGTGAAATAAGTCACACAGAAAAAGAATCTTATCATAAGATATCACTTATGAAGGTCCTATAAACATGGCCTCACATGAACTGAGTTAGGAAAGATACCAGAGTAACGAATCTTATCATAAGATATCACTCATAGCGGGAATGTACACATGGCTACACATGAACTGATTTACAAACACAACGGAATCACACATTTAGAAAACAATCTTCTGCCTGCTTAAGGGGAAAGGCGACGTGGGGTGATGCATAAAATCACAGTTTTAAATTAGCACTGATACCGTTACATAAACCAAGTATGTAATAGACAACACCTACTCCCGCCACAATGAACTGGACTCAACACCCCCTATTCATTGCAGAGGAATAAGTCTGACTCTCAGTATTTTAAAACATATGTATTCTCATGTCTCCATAAAGGAATCATGTGTGTGTATAACGGCATGAACAGAGCACTGAAATTCAGTTAAACCCACTTATAAAAATAAATTTCAAAAGCAAAATGCAAAAACAGCGAAACAGTGAGAAAGTCTTAAAAATTACGTTCAGGGCCTGTGATGCAACCTGGATTGACCACCTTTACACCCACAGCTGGATGAGACATAAGACTGGACACTTGGGGCTGACAAGATTGCTGAGGTTGTGTGAGCAAAAGAACACCACTTAGAGCAATACTGTGTGATACCCATTCTAGTGGTCCCAACTCTCCAGGTTTAAGGGAATCTTCCTACATTTAAAACATGCATGGGAAACCCAGTGGATGGTACACTGTGAAATTGGGAAAGTTTTCTATAAGGTACCTCATTTTTCCTTTTGTCGTGCTCGGCTTCGCCATTCCATCTGCATTACTAAAAATCTCCCCAATTAGAGTGTCACGGCCTTTACCCTCCTGTTATGCACAGTTTGCAAATTGTGCAGAGGATGAACAGGAAGAGGGGGAATAAATGAGAGATTAGCTGTAGGTGTTTGGATGGGCACATGTCACTCTAGTTTCCCACCAGGAAGAAGAATTAACCAAAGGCTCAGCCTGAAGCCCCTGAACCAGACTAGGGCCTAAAGCCATCCTGCGGTATTGCAGCCAGCTCACAAAGAGGCGAGTTGAAAAATGGAAATCAGGGGCACAGCAACTCACAAACTTGCAGAGTTATAAAGGACAACTATCATCCAGAAATATATTGAGGAAAGGCAGTGAAGAGGATTTGAATGCAAGGCAGAATTGAAGGAAACAGATTTCAAGAGGTAGATTGGAGTCGTCTTTAAAGCACATGAAAAGCGACAGAATTTCGACAATGTTGCCCTTGGCTGAAAAGGGACTATGTGTATTTTCTTGAATATATTCGGGAAAAAATGCATACGCCCTTTTTGGCTAAGCAAGCCATCAGGCATTGCAAATCCACACTACAGAGAAGTGTCCCTTACCTCCAGTCAAAAGGGCCATCCACAAATAGTGTAAAAACCGCAAATGCAGGACAGGCCATGGAGAAAAGGGAGCCTGGTTACGCCGATGGACAGGATGTAAATTGCCAACAGCCTCTCTGGAGAACTGTATGTTGTTTTCTAGAACAGAGCTACAGAGCATAGCACACTTCCACTCATGGGCGTGTATTTTGGGAAAACTAAAAATCCATAACACACAGCCAGCCCAAACTTTAGGGCTGCTCTGTTTACAAGAACCTCGACTTCAGTACACTTTAAATATCCCAGGAAAGGGAAAAAAATGGATATAGATGTTGTGGTACTTATATACAATGGAATGTCACTCAGACATAAAATCAATGTCATAAGGCCAATAGCAGCTTAATGAGTGGCTTTAGGTACGATGATGCTAAGTGAAATGAGCCACAAAGTAAAAGAAACTTATTGTAATATATCACTTATAGAGGGAATGTAAACATGGCTACACATGAACTGAATTTCAAAAGAGAACAGAGTTACACATTTAAAAAACACACTTATGCCTCCTTAAGGGGAAAGGTGACGTGGGGTGATGTATAAAAGCAGAGTTTGAAATTAGCACAGATCCTATTCCATATACCAAATATGTAATAGACAAGACCTACTCCTTTCTCAATGAACTGGACACAAAACACCCTATTCACTGAAGAGGAATATATCTGACTGGTAATAACCTTGAAACCTATGTATTTATATGTCTCCATAATGGAAACAAGTGTATGTAGATTGGCATAAACACAGGTCAATCGAACAGGACAGAAAGCCCAGAGATAAACCTACATACCTATGGCTATCTCATCTATGACAAAGGAGCTAAGGATATACAATGGAGAAAAGACAGTCTCTTCAGTAATTGGTGCTGGGAAAACTGGACCCCTACACATAAAAGAATGAAATTAGAACACTCCATAACAGCATACACAAAAATAAACTCTAAATTGATTAGAGATCTAAATATAAGACCAGACACTATAAAACACTTAGAGGAAACCATAGGCAGAACACTCTATGACATAAATCACAGCAAGATCCTTTTTGACCCACCACTTAGAGAAATGGAAATAAAAACAGAAATCAACAAATGGGACCTAATGAAACTTAAAAGCTTTTACACAGTACAGGAAAACATAAACAAGATTCAAAAACAACCCTTAGAATGGGAGAAAATATTTTCAAATGAAGCAATTGACAAAGGATTAATCTCCAAACTTTACAAGCACCTCATGTAGCTCAATATCACAAAAACAAACAACCCAATCCAAAAACGGGCAGAAGACCTAAATAGACATTTCTCAAAATAAGATATACAGATTACCAAGAAACACATGAAAGGATGCTGAACATCACTAATCATTAGAGAAATGCAAATCAAAACTACCGTGAGGTATCACCTCACAGCAGTCAGAGTGGCAATCATCAAAAAAATCTACAAAACAATAAACGCTGGAGAGACCTTTATTGGAGAAAAGGGAACATACTTGCACTGTGGGTGGGAATGTAAATTGATATGGGCACTAGGGAGAACATTACAGAGGTTCCTTTAAATAACTAACAATAGAAGTACCATACGACACAACAATCCAACTACTGGACATTTGCCTTGTGAAAACCATAATTCAAAAAGAGTTATGTACAAAAATGTTCATTGCAGCTCTATTTGCAATAGCCAGGACATGGAAGCAACCTAAGTGTCCATCAACAGATGAATGGATAAAGAAGTTCTGGCACATATATACAATGGAATATTACTCAGCCAAAAAAATAAGCAAACTGAGCTATTTGTACTGAGGTGGATGGACTTAAAATCTGTCCTACACAGTGAAGTAAGTCAGAAAGGGAAAAACAAATACTGTATGTTAACAGAGATATACGGAATCTAATGAAGAAAAAAAAAAGATTTTGAAGAACCTAGTGGCAGGACAGGATTAAGGACACAGACATAGAGAAAGGACTTGAGGACACCGGAAAGGGGATGGGTAAGCTGGGACGAAGTGAGAGAGTGGCATGGACATAAATACATTACCAAATGTAACACCGATAGCTACTGGGAAGCAGCCACATAGAACAGGGAGATCAGCTTGGTGCTCTGTGAGCACATAAAGGGGTGGGATAAGGAGTGTGGGAGGGAGATGCAAGAGGGAGGGGATCTGGTGATATTTGTATATGTATAGCTGATTCACTTTGTTATACAGCAGAAACGAACACTCCATTGTAAAGCAATTATACTCCAATAAACGTGTAAATGGAAAAAAAAAAAAAGAAAGCCCAGGGATAAACCTACCCACCTATGGTCAACTAATCTATGACAAAGGAAGCAAGACTATACAATGGAGATAAGACAGTCTCTTCAATCATTGGTGCTGGGAAATATGGACAGCTACATGTAAAAGAATAAAATTAGAACACTCCCCAACACCATACATAAAAATATATTCAAAATGGATTAGAGACCTTAATGTAAGACCAGACAGTATAAAACTCTGAGAGGAAAACTTACGAAGGATACTCTGACGTAAATCACAGCAACATCTTTTTTGATCCACCTCCTATAGTAATGAAATAAAAAAGAAAACTAAACAGATGGGACCTAATGAAACGTAAAAGCTTTTGCAAAGCAAAGGAAACTACAAACAAGACGAAAAGACAACACTCAGAATGGCAGAAAATATTTGCAGACGAATCAATGGACAAATGATTAATCTCCAATATATATAAACAGCTCATGCAGCTCAATATTAATAAAACAAACAACCCAATACAAAAATGGAAGAAGATCTAAATAGATATTTCTTCCAAGAAGACATAGAGATGGCCAGTACACACATGAAAATCTGCTCAACATCACTAATTATTAGAGAAATGGAAATCAAAACTACAATGAGGTATCACGTCAAATCATTCAGAAAATCTACAAACAACAAATGCTGGAGAGGGTGTGGAGAAAAGGAACCTTATTCCACTATTGTTGGGAATGTAAATCGATACAGACTCTATGGAGAACATTATGGAGGTTCCTTAAAAAAATTAAAAATAGAATTACCATATAATCCAGCAATCCCACTACTGGGCATATACCCAGAGAAAACCATAAATCAAAAAGACACATTCACCACAATGTTCATTGCAGCACTATTTACAATAGCCAGGTAATGAAAGCAACCTAAGTGCCCACAGACAGACGAATGGATAAAGATATGGTACATATATATAATGGAATATTACTCAGCCATACATAGGAATGAAATTGGGTCATTTGTAGAGACCTTGATGGATCTAGAGACTGTCATACAGAGTGAAGTAAGTCAGAAAGAGAAAAACAAATATTGTATAATAATGCATATATGTGGAACCTAGAAAAATGGTACAGATGAACCAGTTTGCAGGGCAGAGATAGAGACACAGATGTAGAGAACAAACATATGGACACCGAGGGGGGAACACCATGTGAGGGTGGTGGTGGGATGAATTGGGAGACTAGGATTCACATGTGCACACTTATATGTATAAAATAGATATCCAATAAGAACCTGCTGTATAAAATGAATAAATAAATTTTAAAAAATTAAAAATAAATAACATTTAATAAAATAAAACAGAAAAAAAGTTTTTCCCTTCACATAGATGTCTTTATATTAATGCATTATTTCCATGTTTATATCTCCAAATTAAAAAAAATGAGGAATAAATAAAATCTACCTTGAACCAAAAAGAAAAAAAAAAAAAAAAAACCAGAACCCACCAATTATACAGAGGAAAATCGTATAAGGGCTCTTGCTCCAGTGGTAAAAAATTTTTAAGTTGGTCAGAGTTGGGAAATCGTCTCCAATGCAGTCAGCAGCACTCCCCCCCACAAGGAGCATCCTCATTGCAAAGCTGGGGGACTGTGTCGAGGCGTCTGTGAGTAAATGTGAGCTGAGCCCCAGTCCTGCTGCAGCTGAACTCTTCCCTCCCTTTCCAGGTAAAACACCTGAATATGTACAAGCAGTTGCAAGCCTAGAGGAAGGGCTGTGGAGCCAAACCAGCGACAGCACGCAGGCCGACTTGGTGCCTGCAGGCCAGCCAGGATGGTCCTGGCCCCAGATGCTCTTCTGGAAGCTTTCCATTTCCCTGTCTGAGATACCCCTCCTGCCACGGCCACCACTGCTTTTTTACTTCCTCACCTCTGCCTGGGGAGAAATTCCTGTGGCAGGTATGGGTGACACATCCTCTTCTTTAGCAGGTGGCAGCCTGGCAACTCCTGCAGAAAGTCCAGCAGAGCCCCCCTCACACTGGGCCACCCACAACGCCACGGCCTCTCCCTCCCTACCACCACCCCAGCCCCGACACTGCTGACGGGGCAGAGAATATGGCGTCAGGCACAGCTACAGGGGCTCTTGCTGACTGGAGAGGTGTTTATATTGACCTCAACACAGGCACACATGGGGAGGGCCAGCAGGCAGTGTCAGGCTGCCCAAATCAGCCAATCCTCACCCCTCAGGGGCTCACAGTTGCAGAAAATGAACCTTGCTAAATGGGCCAGGCCCAAGGAACAGGTGTGGGCTCTTGAGAGTCAGGCTAGACAAGGGGCTGCAGCTGCGGCTTGTTTTCTTATCATTTTATCTGGTCCATGAGTGGAAAACAACTTCAAGAAGACCCTATCCTAATGAGAGGAACCCAGGAGTCAGGGAGAGGAGTGATGGTGGGTGGAGACAGAGGCCTGGTGCCCTGGCTGCAGTGGAAGTGTTTGGAAGACCAGGCAGAGAGAGGCTGCACAGAGTGATAGCCAGGGTCACAGACCTGTCAGAGCTGCTGTTTGTTAGTTCAAGTCCTGCTCTGAGGTGTTCTGTGTCAGCTGTGAGTGACAGGTGAGCTGGGGGTTCTCTGCAAGGTGGGCTATGTGCACAGTTCCTGTGTGTCCAGCCCTGCTGGGGTACCTGCCCTGGGGAGCTCCGTATACTGGGAAGGGCCTGACTATGAGAGCCCCATGGGCTGCTGGGTAGCTGCACAGGTGAGCTCCATAACCTGGGAGGGACTTGAACACGGGAGCCCCGTGGGCTGTGGGGTGGGTGGTGTAGCCCAGGTGAGCTCCATATCCTGGGATTGGCCTGACCACGAGAGCCCCATGGGATGCTGGAGACCTGGTAAAGGATATCAGGACAGTCAGTGAAGCCACCGAGGATATACATCCAGTAGCTCCTATTTCCTACTCCCTGCTGCTCATTCTACCATCCACCAGGACATGGCATTCTGTATTACACTTCAATGATGCCTTCTTCTGTATTCCATTCATCTCAGAGTCACAAGAATTTTTGGCTTGTGTGTGGCAGGACACAACATGCAACACAAGCAATAATGCTGGGCCGTCCTGCCCCAATGGTTCAAAAATCCCCACACCATCATTGGGGAAATGTCCTCTAAAGACCTAAAAGTTCTACCTCTATAAAAGGGAACCCTCCTTCAATATGCAGATGACATTCTGATCACCAGGCCTACTAAAGACGCCTCTGAACTACCTAGCCAAGAAAGGATAGAAGGTGTCCAAGAAAAAGGCTCAAATATACCAGGCTCAGGTGACATGCCAAGCTTCATTCTCACAGATATTCAGAGAAACGCATCCCAGGATAGGGAAGAAGCCATTTGCAGCCTTACCTCTTCTAAAACTAGAAGACAGCTTAGGGGTTCGTGGGGAGGCCAAGGTTTTCTGCATCTGGATCCCTAACTACAGTCTAATAGCTGGGACTCTACATGAAACACTGACACGAAAAGATGATGATCCTTTTGTATAGAATCCAGAAGCAGCCTTTCAAGAATAGAAAGATCAGTCAATTCAGACCCTTGCCCAGGAACTCGCTAATTTAGCTAAACCCTTTGACCTTTACATACCCGGTCAAAGGTTAATTGCCCTTGGAGCCTTAGAGCAAAAACTGGGACCACTTGAAATGGGCAACACAAGAATGCCCTTCAGGTATGATAAACTATGGTCACCAAGGGCTTTGCCCACTGACTCATCAGGCCAGGATACTGGGGTATCTAAAAAGCTGGAAATCAGCAGCCCACAAGGCCAGCTCCCTTCTAAGGGAAAAGGACCCCACGTCGTGATCCTAACCACCCATCAGGCCCTGAAGTTGCAGGGGTCGCTCTGTGGACACACTGACCTCGAGTGAGGAGGCCCTCCAACTCCAACCTCCAGAGAGACAAACGGGAGCAACGGGCCCCCAAGATGACTCGTGTGACCATCACTTGACCTGGAGTTTCTCTCAGAAAACAAGAAGACTGTGCCCCGAAAGAGCAGACTACTGCTTGCAGGACTTACTGCACCCAGAGGGGAGCTAATAAGCTTGGCGGGGGAAACGTATATCACGCTTTCACCATAGAAAACCCTACAGACACCGCGGTGATGGTGGCCAATATGACCGGCTGGACTGCTGGCTACTTCTAAAGGCCGTTGACTCAGTGGACGTCATGGTCCTGGATCACCACTGACCCTGGACTGTCTGGGAGTTGCGTGGGCAGGGTTCTGACACATGGTGCTGTTTGTACATTAATTCAGGGACCTAATTAAAGAAAGCACAGACTACTGGTCAGAGCATCTAGGGTGGCAAAAACCGTCAGCCTAAGGTCGCCGAACAAATGTGGGGTGGGGTGTAACCTGCCACCTCAGCATCTCTGCACATCTCTTTCCTGGACACTTAAAGGTCATCAGAATCTATAACACTTCCAATGCTGGTGCTCAGGCGTACGAGAAGTGAGGCAGGAGGCCTTGGGACAATCAACCTCACCTAGAGGCTGGTGGGGAGACGTTTTGCCCCTCCCCCGAAGTATCAGGGCTCCCACCACAGCATGAAGCAGTTACAAAAGAGGGGTCTGCACCCTCAACACCCCAAGAATGAGTAACGGAACAAAAAGCAGAGGAGGTGTTTGTCTCTGGCAACGTTCATTAAAAATTCCTGGGAGATAAAAAGAGAATCTGGGCAATAAAATAAAGTCTAAGCTGTTTTTCCTTTGTGCTTTGTCTAATTTCACGTGCTCCTAGGGTTGCACATGCAGAGGTCCCACACCCGGCACTTCAGACCCGATTTCGTAGTGCAGAATGGCTGGGTCAACACCTCAGGTAGCGGGGTCCCATGCAGACTCCACGGCATAGAGCCTGAGCTTCAGCCAACCCAGCCCTCGAGATCTCCATCCCCTCCCTCCCACTGACGCTGCTGGGATCACTACACAGCATCCCAGCCCACAGCCTGTGGGGGAGTGCACACTCTCACCTCTCCATTCGGTTTTCAAAATAATGTTTCCTTTGCTCCTGAACCAAACTCAGTCTTGATCTGTTGGCTCCAATGACACTGGGCACGGGGACTTCTGTTGGGGTCCACTCCGGAGGATCAGTAACAGAAATTGAGAACATTGTAACTTCAATGAACAGATGTGTGAGTCAAACTGTAGTTAACACAATGCAGTGTATAATGCTCGGGTAAAATAAGATGTTTCTAAGACTTACCTTTGATATTTCCATCACTTTACTATAAGCAAGTTCAGTGAAGACGTCTGTCTTATTTGTCAGGTCAACATTAGAGAAATGAAGTGATTTATTTCCATGGATGTACATCGAGTACTCTTGGCTGAGGCTTCAATCTTGTTTTGAATGCTTTTCCATTGAA
This sequence comes from Mesoplodon mirus, assembly GCF_964341445.2. Taxonomy (NCBI): domain Eukaryota; kingdom Metazoa; phylum Chordata; class Mammalia; order Artiodactyla; family Ziphiidae; genus Mesoplodon; species Mesoplodon mirus. Next base: position 130,846 of record NW_028295720.1, read on the forward strand.
AAGGATACCTCTCTTTCAGCTCCCCCATTTCTGAGAAGTATAAAATCTTATAATTTATTATTACCAAAGGGGAAAGGTAGGAGAAGGGATAAATTAACAGTTTGGGATTAACACATACACACTGCTATGTATAAAATAGATCATCAACAAGGAACTACTGTATAGCACAGGGAACTACACTGAATATTTTGCAATAACCTATAAGGGGAAATAATCTGAAAAAGAATAGATATTTTTATTGACATCATCTATCAAAGACAGATAAAATGTAACCTAAGCAAGGCCGATGGTGAACGCTTCTGAACCTGAAGATTTCAATCATCTAAAGTTTGGGCTCTGCCTATTTCCCAAGGCGCTTAATGGACATACGTGTAGCCGTAGCTTAAAAATTCCCCTCTTTGGGGTACGGGGAGGCACTGATTTGGAAAAATCCCTGGTGTTCTCCTTCCATGCACTGGACCCTTCCTACAGCTAAAACATGCCTGTCACACCTAGAGGATGGTACACCTTTTGATCAGAAAGAGTTTGGAAAAGGCACCTCATCTCCTCATCGTCTGGTGCTCGGGTTCACCCCTCCAGCATCTTTCCTAACAATCTCCTCACTTGGGGATATCAGCACCGTCAACATCCTGTTGCACACAGTTTGTAATTTGTCCAGAGGATGAAGTGGAAGGATGAGAAAAATTTAGAGACAAGTCTTAGGTTTTCGGACAGGCACATGCCACTCTAATTTCCAATCCGGAAGACAAATTCATCAAAGGCTAGAATTGCCCACGGAAACAGAATAGGGCTAGAGGAAATCCCGCTGTTTTGTGTCCAGTTTCCAAAAACACAAGTTGAATAATGGAACCCAGGGGCACTAAAATTCATGAAACTGCAGAGTTGAAAATATCTATCGTCGAAAAATGTCTTGAGGTAAGTCACAGAAAAGGACTTGTAAGCAAGGGAGAGTGGCAGGAAACAGATTTGAAGAGGTAGAAAGGACTCCCCATTAAAGCACAAGAAAAGTGGCTGAACATCGCCAATGATGCAGTTGGCCCAAAAGGGCGTATGCAATTTTTTCTGAATATATTCAAGTAAAGGCCGTACAAACTTTTTATCCAACCAAACAGGTGGGCACTGGAAATCAATACTACAAAATGTATCACTTCACATCAGTCAGAAGGGCCATCCACATAAAGTGTAAACACCAGAAATGCAGGACAGGGTGAGGAGAAAAGGGAGCCCTGTGAGGCTTATAGTGGAATTGTAATTTGCCAACGGCCACTATGGCGAAGTGTATTGTGTTTTCTAAAACATCTAAAAGATGAGCTACAGAGCATAGGGCACTTGCACTCATGGACGTATCTGCATTGTGATGAAATGTTCATGGAGCATTGTGGTGACAAATTTCACAGAGCCTTGTGATGATGAGGGCATTGACTATTGTGATGACACAGGTCATGAAACCTTGTGATGAAGGGACACACGGAGCATTGTGATGACTGGGGTCATGTAGCATTGTGATGACAGGGGCATGGAGCATTGGTCTGACAAGTTTCATGGATAATTGTGTTGACAGTGGGCATGGCACATTGTGATGACAAGGGCATGCAGCATTGTGATGACAAGGTCATGGACTATGCTGAAGACAGGTGTCAGGGAGCATTGTGATGGCATATTTCATGTACCATTGTGATGACAATGGCATGGAGCACTGTGATGCCAAGTGTTATGGAGGATTGTGATGACAAAGGTAATGGAGCATTGTGATGACAAGGGCTTGGAGCATTGTGATGACAAGGGTCATGGAGCATTGTGATGACAAGGGCATGGAGCATTGTGATGACAACGGCCATTGAGAATTTTGATGAAAATGTCGTGAAGCATTGTGATGACAAAGGCATGGGGCTTGCTATGACAGGGGTCATGGGGCATTGCGATGACAAGTGCATGGAGAATTGTGATGAGAAGAGCATGTTAAACTGTGATGAGAACTGTCATGGAGCATTGTGATGACAAGGATGTGAAGAATTGTGATGACAAGGGACATGGAGCATTATGATGACCAGGGCATGGAGCATTGTGATGGCAAGACCGTGGAGCACTGTGATGAGAAGACCATGGATAATTATAGTGACGAGCATCATGGAGCACTGTAATGACAAGGGGCATGGAGCATTGTGATGATACGTCTCATTGAGCATTGTGATGACAGGGGTCATGGATCATTGTGATGACAAGGGTCATGGAGTATTGTGATGACAAGCTTGTGGAGTATTGTGATGACAAAGCATTTAACACTGTGATGGGAAGTGTCATGGAACATAGTTATGCCAAGAATGTGGAGAATTTTGATGACAGGGAACATGGAGCATTGTGATGACCAGGGCATGGAGCACTGTGATGGCAAGACCGTGGAGCACTGTGATGAGAAGACCATGGATAATTGTGATGATGAGCACCATGGAGCGCTATAATGACAAAAGGTATGGAGAACTGTGATGACAGTGGCCATGGAGCATTGTGATGAAAAGAGTCATGGAGCATTTTGATGACAAGGGTGTGGAGCATTGTGATGAGAAGATCATGGATAATTGTGAATGACGAGCGTCATGGAGCACTGTAATGACAAGAAGTATGGAGCATTGTGATGACAGTGCTCATGGAGCATTGTGATGACAAGTGTCAATGAGCATTCTGATGACAAGCTTGTGGAGTATTGTGATGACAATGGCATGGAGCATTGTGACGACAAGAGCATGGAGCATTGTGATGAAAAATGCATGGAGCCTTTTCATGAGAGTGTTCAAGGAGCATACTGACAACAAATGTCAGGGAGCATTGTGATGACAAGTGTATTGAGAATTGTGATGACAAATATCATGGAGCATTGTGACGACAAGGGCATGGAGTATTGTGATGACAGGCATCATGGAGCGTTGTGATGACAAGGGTTATGGAACATTGTGATCACATGGGTTTGGAGCATTGTGAAGACAGAGGTCATGGATCATTGTGATTTCAAGGAGCATGGAGCATTGTGATGACAGGAGTCATGGAACATTTTGATGAAAGGGGTCATGGATCATTTTGATGACAGGGGTTATGGAACATTGTGATGTCAGTGGTCATCGAACATTGTGATGATAAGTGCATATAGCATTGTGATGACAGGAGTCATGGAACATTGTGATGACAGGGCTGAGGGAGTATTGTGATGAATAGTGATGAAACATTTTGATATCAGTTGTGAGAGAGCATTTTGATGAGAAGTGCATGGAGCATTGTGATGACAAGGTTTATGGAGCAATGTGATGACAAGATTGTGGAGCACTGTGATGAGAAGCGCATGGCAAATTGTGATGACATGTGTCATGGAGCATTGTGCTAACAAGCGCATGGAGCATTGCAATGACAACGGTCATAGAGCATTGTGCTGAGAAAGGCATAGAGTATTGTGATGACAAGGGTCAAAGAGCATTGTGATGAAAAGTTCATGGAGCATTGTTGTTAAAAAGGTCACAGAGACTGTTGATGATGAGGGCATGGACCATTGTGATGACAAAGGTCATGAAGCATTGTGATGACTGGAGTCACGGAGCATTGTGATGACAGGGGACATGGAGCTATGTGATATCAAGGGCATGGAGCATTGCGATGACAAGGGCATGGATCATTGGTCTAATAAGTTTCATGGATTATTGTAATGACAGTCGGAATGGTGCATTGTGATGACAAGGGCATGGAGCATTGTGAAGACCAGGTCATACAGTATTGTGAAGTCAGGTGTCAGGGAGCATTGTGATGACATATGTAATGGCCCATTGTGATGACAATGGCATGGAGCATTGTGATGCAAGTGTCATGGAGGATTCTGATGACAAAGGTAATGGAGAATTGTGATGACAATGGCTTGGAGCATTGTGATGACAAGTGTCAAGGAGCATTGTGCTGACAAGTGCATGGAGAATTGTGATGACAAGGGTCATGGAGCATTCTGATGACAAACTTGTGGAGTATTTTGATGACAGTGGCATGGAGCATTGTGATGAAAACGGCATGGGGCATTGTGAGGAAAATGGCATGGAGCCTTTTAGTGACAGGGTTCAAGGAGCATTCTGATGACAAGTGTCAGGGAGCATAGTGATGACAAGTGTATTGAGAATTGTGATGACAATGGTCATGGAGCATTGTGATGAAAGGGGCATGGAGTATTGTGATGACAGGCATCATGGAGCGTTGTGATGACAAGTGTTATGGAACACTGTGATCACAAGGGTTTGGAGCATTGTGATGACAGAGGTCATGGATCATTTTGATTTCAAGGAGCATGGAGCATTGTGATGACAAGGGCATGAAGGAATGTGATCCCAAGGTTCATGGATGATTGTGATGACAATGGAAATGGAGTATTGTGATGACAAGCGCATAGAGGAGTGTAATGACAAGGTCATGTAACATTTTGCTGACAAAGGCATGGAGCATTGTGATGACATGGGTCATGGAGCACTGTGATGAAATGTGTCACGGAGCATTGTGAATACAGGGGTCATGGAACATTGGGATGACAAGGGCATGGGTCATTTTGATGACAAGTGTCATGGAGCCCTGGGCTGACAATGTTCATGGAGTGTTTTGATGACATGGGTCATGGAGCACTGTGATGACTAGGGAATGGAGCAATGTGATGACAAGATTCCCGGATCATTGTGTTGTCAGTTGTCATGGAGTGTTGTGATGACAGTGGTCAAGGAGAATTGTGATGATATTGGCCATGGAGCATTGTGATGAGTAGGTCGTGGAGCATTGGGTTGAAAGTATTCATGGATTATTGTGATGACAGGGGTCATGGAACATTGTGATGACAAGGGAATGGAGCATGGTGATGCCAAGGTCCTGGAGCATTGTGATGAGAGTAGCATGGAGATTTGTGATGACAATTCTTATGGAGCATTCTGATGAAAATGGGCATGGAGCATTGTGATTACAGGGGTTTTGGAGCATTGTGATGACTAGGGCATGGAGCATTGTGATGAGAAAGCCATGGAGCATTCTGATGACATGTGTCATGGAGTTTTCTGATGACAAGGGCAAGGAGCATTGTTATTACAGGGATCTTGGAGCATTGTGATGAAAAGGGCATGGATCATTGTGATGAAAAAAGCATGGAGCCTTGTCATAACAGGGTTCAAGGAGCATACTGACGACAAGTGTCAGGGAGCATTTTGATGAAAAGTGTATTGAGCATTGTGATGACAAAGATCATGGAGCACTGTGATGAGAAGACCGTGGATAATTGTGAAGATGAGCGTCATGGGGTGTTTTGATGATAAGTGTTATGTAACATTGTGATCACAAGGGTTTGGAGCATTTTGATGACAGAGGTCATGGAGAATATTGATTTCTTTGTGATGACAATAGCCTGAAGCATTATGATGATGGGCATGGTGCATTGTGATGACAGGGTTCATGGAGCATTGAGATGAAAAGGGGCATGGAGCATTGTTTTTACAAGGGTCTGAGAGCATTGTCATGACAAGGGTATGGAGCATTGTGATGAGAAGGCCATGGAACATTCTGATGACATGCGTCATGGAGCTCTGTGATGACAATGGCATGTAGCATTGTTATTTCAGTGGTCTTGAGCATTGTGATGACAAGTGTCATGGAACCTTGTGATGACTAGGCCGTTGAACATTGTGATGGCAGGTGTCATGGTGCATTGTTATGACAGGTGTTATGGAGCATTTTGATGAGAAGGGCATGGATTATTGGTCTGAAATGTTTCATGGATTATTGTGATGAGAGTGGGCATGACGCATTGTGAGGACAAGGGTACGGAACAGTATGATACAAGGGTCATGCAGGAATGTAATGACAAGGGCATGGAGCATTGTGATGAGAAGGGCATCGAGCATTATGATGACAAGTGTCATGGAGCCTTCTGATGACATGGGCATTGCGTAATGTAATGACTGGTTTCATGGAGCATTGTGATGACAATGACATGGAGCATTGTGATGCCAAGGGTCATGGAGCTTTGTGATGACAAGTCATGGAGCATTTTGATGACAAGGGCATGGTGCATTGTGATGAGAAGGGCAGGGAGCATTTTGATGACCGGGTCATGCAGCAATTTGATGAAAAGTGTAATGGAATATTTTGATGGCAGGGGTTATAGAACATTGTGATGTCAGGGGTCTTGGAGCTTAGGGACGAAAAGGGTCATGGAGCATTTTGATGACAGGGGTTATGGAACATTATGATGTCAGCCTTCATGGAACATTGTGATGATAAAGGAATGTAGCAGTGTGATGACAGGGTCATGGATCATTGTGATTACAGGGTTGAGGGATCATTGTGATGACTATTGACTGAACACTGTGATATCTCTGGTGAGAGAGCATTTTGACGAGAAGTGCATGGAGCATTGTGATTACAAGGTTTATGGAGCATTGCAATGACAAGGTTGTGGACCGTTGTGATGAAATGCGTGTTGCATATTGTGAACAAATGGTCATGGAGCATTGTTCTGAGAAAGACATGGAGCATTGTGATGACAAGGGTCAAAGAGAATTGTGATGAAATGTTCATGGAGCATTGTGGTTACAAAGGTCACAGAGACTTGTGATGACACGGGCATGGAGCATTGTGATGACAAACGTTATGAAACATTGTGATGACTGGAGTCACGGAGCATTGTGATGACAGGTGTCATGGAGCATTGTGATGACATGTGTCATGGAGCATTGTGCTGACAAGCGCATGGAGCATTGTGATGACAAGGGTCATGGAGCATTGTGCTGTGAAAGGCATAGAGCATTGTGATGACAAGGTTCAAAGAGCATTGTGATGAAAAGTTCATGGAGAATTTTGGTTAAAAAGCTCACAGAGACTGATGATGATGAGGGCATGGACCATTGTGATGACAAAGGTCATGAAGCACAGTGATGACTGGAGTCACAGAGCATTGTAATGGCAGGGGTCATGGAGCATTGTGATAGCAAGGGCATGGAGCATTGTGATAATGAGGGCATGGAGCATTGGTCTAATAAGTTTCATGGATTATTGCGATGACAGTTGGAATGGCGCATTGTGATGACAAGTGCCATTGAAAATTTTCATGACAAGGTCGAGAAGCATTGTGATGACAAGGTCTTGGAGCATTGTGATGACAAAACCATGGAGCCTTGTGATGAATAGTCTCATGGAGCATACTGATGAAAAGGGGCATGGAACATTGTGATTACAGTTGTCTTGGAACATTGTGATGACAAGGGCATGGAGCATTGTGAGGAGAAGACCAAGGAGCATTTTGATGGCATGCATCCTTGAGCTTTGTGATGACAAGGACAAGGAGCATTTTGATTATATGGGTCTTGGAGCATTGTGATGAAAAAGGCATGGATCATTGTGATGAAATAGGCATGGAGACTTGTCATGACAGGGTTCAAGGAGCATACAGACAACAAGAGTCAGGGAGCATTTTGATGACAAGTGTATTGAGCATTGTGATGACAAGGGTCATGGAGCATTTTGCTGAGAAATGCATAGAGCATTGTGATGACAAGGTTCAAAGAGCATTGTCATGAAAAGTTCATGGAGCACTGTGATGACAATGAAATGTAGCATTGTGATGCCAAGGGTCATGGATCTTTGTGATGACAAAGGTCATGGAGCATTCTGATGGCACGGGCATTGTGCATTGTGATGAGAAGGGCAGGGAGCTTTTTGATGACAGGGTCATGGAGCAATTTGATGAAAAATGTCATGGAACATTTTGATGACAGGTTTTATGGAACACTGTGATGTCAGGTGTCATGGAGCATTTTGATGAAAAGGGTCATGGAGCATTTTGATGACAGGTGTTATGGAACATTGAGATGGCAGGGGTCATCGAACATTGTGATTATAAGTGCATGTATCACTGTGATGACAGGAGTCATGGAACATTGTGATGACAGGGGTGAGGGGGTATTGTGACCAATAGTTATGCAGCATTGGGATATCAGTGGTGAGAGAGCATTTTGATGAGAAGTGCATGGAGCATTGTGATGAGAAGTTTTATGCAGCATGGTGATGAGAATTTTGTGGAGCACTGTGATGACAAGCGCATGGTTCATTGAGATGACATGTGTCATGAAGTATTGTGCTAACAAGCTCATGGAGCATTGTGATGACAAGGGTCATGGAGCATTGTGCTGAGAAAGTCATAGAGCATTGTGATGTCAAGGGTCAAAGAGCATTGTGATGAAAACTTCATGGAGCATTGTCGTTAAAAAGGTCACAGAGACTGTTGATGACGAGGACATGGACAATTGTGATGGCAAAGTTCATGAAGCATTGTGATGACTGGAGTCACGGAGCACTGTGATGACAGGGGTCATGGAGCATTGTGATAACAAGGGCATGGCGCATTGTGATGACAAGGGCATGGAGCATTGTGATGACCAGGTCATGCAGTATTGTGAAGACAGGTGTCAGGGAGAATTGTGATGACATATGTAATGGCCCATTGTGATGACAATGGCATGGAGCATTGTGAGGCCAAGTGTCATGGAGGATTCTGATGACAAAGGTAATGGAGCATTGTGATGACAATGGCTTGGAGCATTGTGATGACAAGGGTCATGGAACATTGGGCTGAAAATGTTCATGGAGTATTGTGATGACAGGTGTCATGGAGCATTGTGATGACTAGGGAATGGAACATTGTGATGACAAGAGTCCGGAATCATTGTGTTGTCAGGTGTCATGGAGTGTTGTGATCACAGTGGTCATGGAGCATTTTGATGATATTGGCCAATGAGCATTGTGATGAAAAGACCTTGGGTAATTGTGATGTCGAGCATCATGGAGCACTGTAATGACATGGGGCATGAAGCATTGTGATGACAGGTGTCAGGGGGCATTGTGATGACAGGGGTCATGGAGCATTGTGATGACATGTGCATGGAGCATTGCAATGTCAAGTGGATGGAGAATTGTGATGACAAGAGCATGTAACATTTTGATGAGAAGTGTCATGTAGCATTGTGATGACAAGGACGTGGAGAATTGTGATGACAAGGGACATGGAGCATTGTGATAACCAGGGCATGGTGCATTGTGATGACATGGGACATGGAGCATTATTATGAGAACGACCATGGTGCATTTTGACATAAGATATCACTTATGAAAGGAATGTAAACATGGCTACATATGAACTGATTTAGGGAAGAGAACAGAGTCTCAGATTTAGAAAACAATCTAACGCTTGCTTAAGGGGAAAGAGAGGTGGGGAGATGCACAAAACATAAGATTGATATTAGCACAGGTACCGTTCCATAATCCAAAAACAGAAGAGACAAGCCCTACTCCTTCCTTAGTGAAGGGAACTAAACATCCCTATTCCCCGCAGAAAAATATATCTGACTAGTAAGAATTTTAAAACCTATGTATTGATATGTCTCCGTAAGGGAACTAAGTGTGTCTAGAACGACATAAACATGGCAGTGAGAATCAGCTCAATCCCACTATAAAAATGAATTTCAAAACAAAACATATAAACAGTAAAATTCTTACAAAATACCTTCAGGGGTTCTGATGAAACCTGGAATGACCCTATCTACAATGACAGCTGGATGTGGCACAAGGCTGGTCACTTGGGACTGAGAGGATTGGTGAGATTGGGTGAAAAAATGCAGACCCTTTAAAGCAATAATGCCTGCCACCCATTCCATGGTTCCCAACTCTCCAGGTAGAAGGGAATATCACTACAGTTATATCGTGTATGGGAACCTAGAGAATGGAAACCATCTGATGGTGAAAGGTTTCTAAAACTCTACTTGTATTCCAGTTTGACATTCCAACTGCTTTACTATCAATCTCCCAACTTGGAAAGTCAGCCACTATAACCTCCTGGTTCGCACAGTTGGCAAATTGTGCACAGGATATAAGGGAAGAGAGAGAACCAATGAGAGAGTAGCTGTAGGCATTTGGACGGCCACATGTCTCTCTAATTTCCCGTCACAAAGAGGAATTAACCAAAGTATCAGCCTGCCACCCAGAACCAGTATAAGTCTAGAAGCAAAACTGTTGATTTGCGGTCAGCTCACAAAAACGCAAGTTGAAAAATGGAGCTCAGGGCAACAGCAATTCACTAACCTGCAGAGTTATAAAGGACTACTCGCTGCCAAAAATCTGTTGAGGGAAAGCCATGAGGCGGAAGGGAAAATGAGGAAGAATGGCATGAAACAGATTTCAAGAGGTACATTGGAATCGCCTTTAAACACAGGAAAAGCATCACAACTTCGAAAATAATGGAAATGGTCATAAAGGGCATGTGGGTTTTCACGTGAATATATTTAGGAGAAAACACATATGCCCTTTTTGGAAAAGCAAGCCAGCGGGCAATGCAAATCGGCACTACAAAGAAGTATCACTTCCCACCACTCAAAAGGGACATCTGCAAAAAGTGTAAAAACCAGAAAGGCAAGAGAGGCCCTTGAGAACAGGGAGCCTTGTTATGCTGATGGGCGGGATGTAAATTGCCAACTGCCTCTCTGGAGGAGGGAATTGTGTTCCCTAAAACAAGTAAACAACAGAGCTACAGAGCCATGGGAACTTCCAGTCTAGGGAATATATCTTGGGAAAACTGAAAATAAATAAGACAGATCGACACCAAATTTCAGGGCTGCACTGCTTACAAAAACCTCAACTTGCGTACACCTTAAATATCCCAGGAAAGACAAAAATGGTTCAAGAAATTGTGGAACTTATGTACGATGGAATATCCCTCAGCCAAGAAATCAATGTCATAAGGCCAGTAGCAGCAAAATGAGTGGATTTAGGTACGATAATTCTAAGTGAAATAAGTCACACAGAAAAAGAAACTTATCATAAGATATCACTTATGAAGATCCTGTAAACATGGCTACACATGAACTGAGTTAGGAAAGAGAAGAGAGACTCACATTTAAAAAACACGCTTATTCCTGCTTAAGGGGGAAGGAGAGGTGTGGTGATGCATAAAATCAGAGTTTGATATTAGTGCAGGTAGCTTTCTAAAAACCAAATACGGAATAGACAAGACCTACACCTTCCTCAGTGAAAGGGACTCAACACCCCATATTCACCACAGAGTAATATATCTTACTAGTATGAATCTTAAAACGTATGTATTGATATGTCTCCGTAAGGGAATCAAGTGTGTCTAGACTGGCGTAAACATGACAGTGAGAATCAGCTCAAACCAAATATAAAAAGGAATTTCAAATACAAAACAAAAAAACAGCGAAATTTCTTACAATTCCTTCAGGGTCTCTGATGAAACCTGAAATGACCCTATGTACAATGACAGCTGGATGTGGCATAAGGCTGGATACTTGGGACTGAGAGGATTGGTGAGATTGGGTGAGCAAATGCAGACCCTTTAAAGCAATAATGAGTGGCACTCATTCCATGGGTCCCAACTCTCCAGGTTGAAGGGAATATTACTACAGCTATAACATGTACGGGAAACCTAGAGAATGGACACACTGTGAATACGAAAGGTCTCTAAAATTCAACTAATAGTCCCTCTCCTGGTGCTCCGGTTTGACTTACCAACTGCTTTACTATCAATCTCCCAACTTGGAGAGACAGCCCCTTTAACCTCCTGGTTCTCACAGGTTGCCAATTTGGCAGAGGATGAAAGGGACCAGGGAGAACCAATGAGAGAGTAGCTGTTAGGCATTTGGACGGGAACATGTCCCTCTAATTTTCCGGCCGGAAGAAGAATTAACCAAAGTATCAGCCACCCACCGGACACCAGTATAGGTCCTGAACCAAAGTTTGAACTTGCATTCAACTCACAAAAAACGAGTTGAAAAATGGAGCTCAGGGGAACAGCAATTCACAAACTGACAGAGAAATATAGGACAACTATCGTCCAAATATCTGTTTAATGGAAGGCAACGAGGCGGACTTGAAAGAGAGGCAGAATAGCAGGAAATAGATTTTAAGAGGTATGTTGGAATCACCTTTAAATCACAGGAAGAGGGGCACAACTTCGACAATGATGCACTTGGCCAAAAAGGGCGTATTCCTTTTCTCCTGTATATATTCAGGAGAAAACGAATACGCCATTTTTGGCCATCCAGCAAGCGGGCAATGCAAATCTGCACTACAAAGAATTATCACCTCCAACCAGTCAAAAGGGATATCAGCCAAATGTGTAAAAAGGAGAAAGGCAAGACAGCCCCTGGAGAACTGGGATCCTTGTTATGCTGATGGGCGGGACGTAAATTGACAACTGCCTCTCTGGAGGAGTGCATTGTGTTCCCGAAAACAAGTAAACAACAGAGCTACTGAGCCAAGGGCACTTCCAGCCTAGTGAATATACCTTGGGAAAACTGAAAATCAATAAGACAGAGCCACCCCCAAATTTAGGGCTGCACTGCTTACAAGAACCTCAACTTGTGTACATCTTAAATATCCCAGGAAAGATAAAAATTGTTCAAGAAATTGGGGTACATATGTACGATGGAATATCCCTCAGTCATGAAATCAATGTCATAAGACCAGTAGCAGCAAAATTAGTGGATTTAGGTACGATGATTCTAAGTGAAATAAGTCACAGAGAAAAAGAAACTTATCATAAGATATCACGTATGAAGGTCCTGTAAACATGGCTACACATGAACTGAGTTAGGAAAGAGAACAGAGTCTCACATTTAGAAAACACTCTTATGCCTGCTTAAGGGGGAAGGAGAGGTGGGGTGATGCATAAACCCAGAGTTTGATATTAGTACATATACCTTTCCAAAAATCAGATATGGAATAGACAAGACCTACACCTACCTCAGTGAAAGGCACTCAAAACCCCATATTACCTGCAGAGGAATATATCTGACTAGTAAGAATCTTATAACCTATTTATTGATATGTCTCCATGAGGCAATCAAGTGTTTCTAGACTGGCATAAACATGGCACTGAGAATCAGCTCACACCCACTATAAAAAGGAATTTCAAACACACAAAAAAAGGAGTAAATTCTTTACAATTTCTTCAGGGTCTTTGTCGAAACCTGGAATGACCCTATCTATATCGACAGCTGGATGTGGCATAAGGCTGGACACTTCGGACTGAGAGGATTGGTGAGATTGGGTGAGCAAATGCAGACCCCTTAAAGCAATAATGTGTGGCACCCATTCCATGGGTCCCAACTCTCCAGGTTGAAGGGAATATTACTACAGATATAACATGTATGGGAAACCTAGAGAAAGTACACTCTGTGAATAGGAAAGGTTTCTAAAACTCAACTAATAGTCCCTCTGCTGCTGCTCTGGTTTGACTTTCCAACTGCTTTACTATCAATCTCCCAACATGTAGAAACAGCCCCTTTAACCTCCTAGTTTGCCCAGGTTGCCAATTTGGCAGAGGATGAAATGGAAGAGGGAGAATCACAGAGAGATTAGCTGTTAGGCGTTTGCACGGTCACATGTCACTCTAATTTCATGTCAGGAAGGTGAATTAACCAAAGACTCAGCCAAGCACAGTAAACCAGTATAGGTCGTGAAGCAGTCTTTTGCACTTGCGTTCAGCTCACAAAAACAAGTTCAAAAAAGGAGCTCAGGGGCACAGCAATTCACAAACAGGCAGAGTAATAAAGGACAACTATCATCCAAAAATCTGTTGAGTGAAGGCAAAGGCGGACATGAAAGCGAGGCAGAATAGCAGGAAACAGATTTCAAGAGGTACGTTGGAATTGCCTTGAAAGAACAGGTAGAGGGCACAACTTTGTCAATGATGCACTTGGCCAAATAGGGCGTATGCATTTTCTCCTGAATATAATCAGGAGAAATCACATACGCCCTTTTTCACCAAGCAAGCAAGCGGGCAATGCAAATCTTCACTACAAAGAAGTATCACTTCCCACCGGTCAAAAGGGACATCCACAAAATGGGTAAAAACCAGAAAGGCAAGACAGGCCCTGGAGAACAGCGAGCTTTGTTATGCTGATGGGCTGGATGTAAATTGCCAACGGCCTCTATGGAGGAGTGCATTGTGTTCCATAAAACAAGTAATCAACAGAGCTACAGAGCCAAGCGCACTTCCAGTATAGGGAATAAACCTTGGGAAAACTGAAAATCAATAAGACACAGCCACCCGAAAATTTAGGGCTGCACTGCTTACAAGAACGTCAACTTGGGTACACCTTAAGTATCCCAGGAAAGATAAAAATAGTTCAAAATATTGTGGTACTTACGTATGATGGAATATCCCTCAGACATGAAATCAATGTCATAAGACCAGTAGCAGCAAAATGAGTGGATTCAGGTATGATGACTCTAAGTGAAATAAGTCACACAGAAAAAGAAACTTATCATAAGATATCACTTATGAAGATCCTGTAAACATGGCTACACATGAACTGAGTTAGGTAAGAGAAGAGAGTCTCACATTTAGAAATCACTCTCATGCCTGCTTAAGGGGGAAGGAGAGGTCGGGAGATGCATAAAACCAGAGTTTGATATAAGCACAGGTACCGTTCCAAAAACCAAGTACGGAATAGACAATACCTACACCTTCCTCAGTGAAAGGGACTCAAAACCCCATATTTCCCGCAGAAAAATATATGTGACTAGTAAGAATCTTAAAACCTATGTATTGATATGTCTCCATAACAGAATAAAAAATTTCTAGACTGGCATAATCATGGCAGCGAGAATCAGCTGAAACCCAATATAAAAAGGAATTTCAAAAACAAAACAAAAAAAGAGGGAAATTCTTTACAATTCCTTCAGGGTCTCTGATGAAACCTGGAATGACCTTATCTACAATGACAGCTGGATGTGGCATAAGGCTAGACACATGGGACTGAGAGGATTGGTGAGATAGGGCGAGCAAATGCAGACCCTTTGAAACAATAATGCAAGGCACCCATTCCATGGGCTCCAACTCTCCAGGTTGAAGGGAATATTACTACAGCTATTACATGTACGGGAATCCTAGAGAATGGACACACTGTGAATACGAAAGGTCTCTAAAACTCAACGAATAGTCCCTCTCCTAGTACTCCGGTTTGACTTTCCAACTGCTTTACTATCAATCTCCCAACCTGGAGAGACAGCACCTTTAACCTCCTGTTTTGCACAGGTTGCCAATTTGGCAAAGGATGAAAGGGAAGAGGGAGAACCAAAGAGAGAGTAGCTGTTAGGCATTTGGACGGGCACATGTCACTCTTATTTCCCGGGAGGAAGAAGAATTAACCAAAGTCTCAGCCACCTACCGGCAACCAGTAGAGGTCCTGAACCAAAATATGGGACTGGCGTTCAGCTCACTAAAAACGAGTTAAAAAAAGTAGCTATAGGGCAGAGCAATTCACAAACTGGCAGAGTAATAAAGGACAACTGTCATCCAAAAATCTTTTGAGGGAAGGCAACGAGGCAGACTTGAAAGTGAGGCGGAATAGCAGCAAACAGATTGCAAGAGGTACGTTGGAATCAACTTTAAAGCACATGAAGTGGGGCACAATTTCGACAATGATGCACTTGGCCAAAAAGGGCGTATGCGTTTTCTCCTGAGTATATTCAGGAGAAAACGCATACGCCCTTTTTGGCCAAGCAAGCAAGCGGACAATGTAAGTCTGCACTAAAAAGAAGTATCAATTCCCACCGGTCCAAAAGGATATCCACAAAAAGGGTAAAAACCAGAAATTCAAGACAGGCCCTGGAGAACAAGGAGCCTTGTTATGCTGATGGGCGGGATGTAAATTGCCAACTGCCTCTCTGTAGGAGTGAATTGTGTTCCCTAAAACAAGGAAACAACAGAGCTCCAGAGCCAAGGGCAGTTCCAGTCTAGGGAATATACCTTGGGAAAACTGAAAATCAATAAGACAGAGCCACCCCAAAATTTAGGGCTGCACTGCTTACAAGAACCTCAACTTCGGTACACCTTAAGTATCCCAGGAAATATAAAAATGATTCAAAAAATTGTGGTACTTACGTACGATGGAATATGCCTCAGCCATGAAATCAATGTCATAAGACCAGTAGCAGCAAAATGAGTGGATTCAGGTACGATGATTCTAAGGGAAATAAGTTACACAGAAAAAGAAGCTTATCAAAAGATATCAGTTATGAAGATCCTGTAAACATGGCTACAGATGAACTGAGTTAGGAAAGAGAACAGAGTCTCACATTTAGAAAACACTCTTATGCCTGCTTAAGGGGGAAGGAGAGGTGGGGTGATGCATAAAACCAGAGTTTGTTATAAGCACAGGTACCGTTCAAAAAACCAACTATGGAAGAGACAAGACCTACCTATACGTTCCTCAGTGAAAGGGACTCAAAACCCCATATTTCCTGCAGAAGAATATATCTGACTAGTAAGAATCTTAAAACCTAAGTATTGATATGTCTCCGTAAGGGAATCAAGTGTGTCTAGACTAGCATACACATGGCAGCGAGAACCAGCTCAAACCCACTATAAAAAGGAATTTCAAAAACAAAACACAAAAACAGGGAAATTCTTTACAATTCCTTCAGGGTCTCTGATGAAACCTGAAATGACCCTGTCTAAAATGACAGCTGGAAGTGGCATAAGGCTGGACACTTGGGACTGAGAGGATTGTTGAGATTGTGTGAGCAAATGCAGACACCTTAAAGCAATAATGCATGGCACCCATTCCATGGGTCCCAACTCTCCAGGTTGAAGGGAATATTACTACAGCTATAACATGCATGGGAAACCTAGAGAATGGACACACTGTGAATACGAAAGGTTTCTAAATCTCAACGAATATTCCCTCTCCTGGTGCTCAAGTTTGACATTCCAACTGCTTTACTATCAATCTCCCAACTTGGAGAGACAGCACCTTTAACTTCCTGGTTCGCACAGGTTGCCATTTTGGCAAAGAATGAAAGGAAAGAGGGAGAAACAATGAGAGAGTAGCTGTTAGGCATTTGGACGGGCACATGCCACTCTAATTTCCCGGGAGGAAGAAGAATTGACCAAAGTCTAAGCCACCCACCGGGAACCAGTATAGGTCCTGAACCAAAATATTGGACTTGTGTTCAGCTCAGAAAAAACGAGTTAAAAATGGAGCTCAGGGGCACAGCAATTCACAAACTGGCAGAGTAATAAAGGGCAACTATCGTCCAAAAATCTTTTGAGGGAAGGCAACGAGGCGGAATTGAAAGTGAGGCAGAATAGCAGGAATCAGATTTCAAGAGGTACGTAGGAATCGCCTGTAAAGAAAAGGAATAGGTGCACAACTTAGACAAAGATGCACTTGGCCAAAAAGTGCGTATGCGTTTTGTCCTGAATATATTCAGGAGAAAACGCATACGCCCTTTTTGGCCAAGCAAGCAAGCGGGCAATGCAAATCTGCACTACAAAGAAGTATCACTTCCCACCGGTCAAAAGGGTCATCCACAAAATGCGTAAAAATCGGAAAGGCAAGACAGGCCCTGGAGAACAGGGAGCCGTGTTATGCTGATGGGCGGGATATAAACTGCCAACTGCCTCTCTGCAGGAGTGCATTGTGTTCCCTAAAACAAGTAAACAACAGAGCTACAGAGCCAAGGGCACTTCCAGTCTAGGGAATATACCTTGGGAAACCTGAAAATCAATAAGACAGAGCCACCCAAAAATTTAGGCCTGCAATGCTTACAAGAACCTCAACTTGGGTACACCTTAAGTATCCCAGGAAAGATAAAAATTGTTCAAAAAATTGTGGTACTTACGTATGATGGAATATCCCTCAGCCATGAAATCAATGGCATAATACCAGTAGCAGCAAAATGATTGGATTCAGGTACGATGATTCTAAGTGAAATAAGTCACACAGAAAAAGAAACTTATCATAAGATAATACTTATGAAAATCCTGTAAACAAGGCTACACATGAACTGAGTTAGGAAAGAGCAGAGAGTCTCACATTTAGAAAACAATCTTATGCCTACTTAAGGGGGAAGGAGAGGTTGGGTGATGCATAAAACCAGAGTTTGATATAAGCACAAGTACCGTTCAAAAAACCAACTATGGAATAGACAAGACCTACACCTTCCTCAGTGAAAGGGACTCAGAACCCCATATTTCCCGCAGAGGAATATATCTGACTAGTAAGAATCTTAAAACCTATGTATTGATAGGTCTCTTTTAGGGAATCAAGTGTGTCTACACTGGCATAAACATGGCAGCGAGAATCAGCTCAAACCCACTATAAAAAGGAATTTGAAAAACAAAAAAAAAGGGAAATTCTTTACAATTCCTTCAGGGTCTCTGATGAAACCTGTAATGACCCTATCTACAATGACAGCTGCATGTGGCATAAGGCTGGACACATAGGACTGAGAGGATTGGTGAGATTGGGTGAGCAAATGCAGACCCTTTAAAGCAATAATGCGTGGCACACATTCCATGGGTCCCAACTCTCCGGGTTGAAGGGAATATTACTACAGCTATAACATGTATGGGAAACCTAGAGAATGGACACACTGTGAATACGAAAGGTTTCTAAATCTCAACGAATAGTCCCTCCCCTGGTGCTCCAGTTTGACTTTCCAACTGCTTTACTATCAATCTCCCAACTTGGAGAAGACAGCACCTTTACCCTCCTGGTTGGCACAGGTTTCCAATTTGACAAAGGATGAAAGGCAAGAGGGAGAACCAATGAGAGCGTAGCTGTTAGGCATCTGGACGGGCACATGTCACTCTTATTTCCTGGGAGGAAGAAGAATTAAGCAAAGTCTCAGCCACCCACCCGGAACCAGTGTAGATCCTCAACCAAAATATTGGACTTGCGTTCAGCTCACAAAAAACGAGTTAAAAAATGGAGCTCCGGGGCACAGCAATTCACAAACTGGCAGAGTAATAAAGGACAAGTATCATCCAAAAATCTGTTGAGGGAAGGCAACGAGGCGGACTTGAAACGGAAGCAGAATAGCAGGAAACAGATTTCAAGAGGTACGTTGGAATCGCCTTTAAAGCACAGGAAGTGAGGCACCACTTTGACAATGATGCACTTGGCCAAAAAGGGCATATGCGTTTTGTCCTGAGTATATTCAGGAGAAAATGCATAAACGCTTTTTGGCCAAGCAAGCACGCGGACAATGCAAGTCTGCACTACAAAGAAGTATCACTTCCCACCGGTCCAAATGGACATCCACAAAAAGGGTAAAAACCAGAAATTCAAGACAGGCACTGGAGAACACTGAGCCTTGTTATGCTGATGAGTGGCATGTAAATTGCCAACTGCCTCTCTGGAGGAGTGCATTGTGTTCCCTAAAACAAGTAAACAACAGAGCTACAGAGCCATGGACACTTCCAGTCTAGGGAATATACCTTGGGAAAACTGAAAATCAATAAGAGAGAGCCACCCCAAAATTTAGGGCTGCACTGCTTACAAGAACCTCAACTTTGGTACACCTTAAATATCCCAGGAAATATAAAAATGGTTCAAAAAATTGTGGAACTTACGTACGATGAAATATCCCTCAGCCATGAAATCAATGTCATAAGACCAGTAGCAGCAAAATGAGTGGATTCAGGTACGATGATTCTAAGTGAAATTAGTCACAGAGAAAAAGAAACGTATCATAAGATATCACTTATGAAGATCCTGTAAACATGGCTACACATGAACTGAGTTAGTAAATAGAACAGAGTCTCACATTTAGAAAACACCCTTATGCCTGCTTAACGGTGAAAGAGAGGGGGGTGATGCATAAAACCAGAGTTTGATATAAGCACAGGTACCGTTCCAAAAACAAACTATGGAATAGACAAGACCTACCTGTACCTTCCTCAGTGAAAGGGACTCAAAACCTCATATTTCCCGCAGAGGAATATATCTGACTAGTAAGAATCTTAAAACCTATGTATTGATATGTCTCTGTAAGGGAATCAAGTGTGTCTAGACTGGCATAAACATGGCAGCGAGAATCAGCTCAAACCCACTATTAAAAGGAATTTCAAAAACAAAACAACAAAACAGGGAAATTCTTTACAATTCCTTCAGGGTTTCTGATGAAACGTGGAATGACCCTGTCTACAATGACAGCTGGACGTGGCATAAGGCTGGACAGTTGGGACTGAGAGGATTGGTGAGATTGGGTGAGCAAATGCAGAGCCTTTAAAGAAATATTGCATGGCACCCATTCCATGGGTCCCAACTCTCCAGGTTGAAGGGAATATTACTACAGCTATAACATGTACGGGAAACCTACATAATGGACACTGTGAATACAAAAGGTTTCTAAAACTCAACGAATAGTCCCTCTCCTGATGCTCCGGTTTGACTTTCCAACTGCTTTACTATCAATCTCCCAACTTGGAGAGACAGCCCCTTTAACCTCCTGGTTCGCACAGGTTGCCAATTTGGCAGAGGATCAAAGGGAAGAGGGAGAACAAATGAGAGAGTAGCTGTTAGGCATTTGGACAGGCACATGTCACTCGAATTGCCCGGCAGGAAGAATAATTATACAAAGTCTCAGGCACTCACCGGGATCCAGTATAGGTCCTGAACCAAAATTTTGGACTTGCTTTCAGCTCACAAAAAACGAGTTGAAAAATGGAGCTCAGGGGCAGAGCAATTCACAAACTGCCAGAGTAATAAAGGCCAACTATGTTCCAGAAATCTGTTGAGGGAAGGCAATGAAGCGGACCCGAAAGTCAGGCCGGATAGCAGGAAACTGATTTCAAGAGGTACGTTGGAATCCTCTGTAAAGCAGAGGAAGAGGGGCACAACTTCGACAATGATGCACTTGGCCAAAAAGGGCGTATGCATTTTCTCCTGAATATATGCAGGAGAAAACGCATACGCCCTTTTTGGCCAAGCAAGAAAGCGGGCAATGCAAATCTGCACTAAAAAGAAGTATCACTTCCCACCGGTCAAAAGGGACATCCACAAAATGGGTAAAAACCAGAAAGGCAAGACAGGCCTTGGAGAACAGGGAGCCTTGTTATGCTGATGGGCGGGATGTAAGTTGTCAACTGCCTCTCTGTAGGAGTGCATTGTGTTCCCTAAAACAAGGAAACAACAGAGCTCCAGAGCCAAGGGCAGTTCCAGTCTAGGGAATATACCTTGGGAAAACTGAAAATCAATAAGACAGAGCCACCCCAAAATTTAGGGCTGCACTGCTTACAAGAACTTCAACTTGAGTACACCTTAAGTATTCCAGGAAAGATAAAAATGGTTCAAAAAATTATGGTACTTACGTATGATGGAATATCCCTTAGCCATGAAATCAATGTCATAAGACAAGTAGCAGCAAAATGAGTGGATTCAGGTATGATGATTCTAAGTGAAATAAGTCACACAGAAAAAGAAACTTATCATAAGATATCACTTATGAAGATCCTGTAAACATGGCTACACACGAACTGAGTTAGGAAAGAGAACAGAGTCTCACATTTAGAAAACACTCTTATGCCTTCTTAAGGGGGAAGGAGAGGTGGGATGATGCATAAAACCAGAGTTTGATATAAGAACAGGTACCGTTCAAAAAACCAACTATGGAATAGACAAGACCTACACCTTCCTCAGAGAAATGGACTCAAAATCCCATATTTCCCACAGAGGAATATATCTGACTATTAAGAAACTTAAAACCTGTGTATTGATATGTCTCCATAAGGCAAACAAGTGTGTCTAGACAGGCATAATCATGGCAGTGAGAATCAGCTCAAACCCACTATAAAAAGGAAATTCAAAAACAAACCAAAAAAAACAGGGAAATTCTTTACAATTCCTTCAGGGTCTCTGATGAAACCTGGAATGACACTATCTACAACGACAGCTGGATGTGGCATAAGGCTGGACACATGGGACTGAGAGGATTGGTGAGATTGGGTGAGCAATTGCAGACCCTTTAAAGCAATAATGCATGGCACCCATTCCATGGGTCCCAACTCTCCAGGTTGAAGGGAATATTACTACAGCTATAACATGTATGGGAAACCTAGAGAATGACACACTCTGAATACAAAAGGTTTCTAAATCTCAATGAATAGTCCCTCTCCTGGTGCTCCAATTTGACTTTCCAACTGCTTTACTATCAATCTCCCAACTTGGAGAGACAGCACCTTTAACCTCCTGGTTCGCACAGGTTGCCAATTTGGCATAGGATGAAAGGGAAGAGGGAGAACCAATGAGAGAGTAGCTGTTAGGCATTTGGACGGGCACATGTCACTCTTATTTCCCGGGAGGAAGAAGAATTAACCAAAGTCTCAGCCAACCACTGGGAACCATTATAGGTCCTGAACCAAAATATGGGACTGGCGTTAAGCTCACAAAAAACGAGTTAAAAAAAGGAGCTATAAGTCAGAGCAATTCACCAACTGGGAGAGTAATAAAGGACTACTGTCATCCAAAAATCTGTTGAGGGAAGACAACGAGGCGGACTTGAAAGTGAGGCAGAATAGCAGGAAACGGATTTCAAGAGGTACGTTGGAATCGTCTTTAAAGCACAGGAAGAGGGGCACAACTTCGACAATGATGACCTTGTCCAAAAATGGCGTATGCGTTTTTTCCTAAGTATATTCAGGAGAAAACACATACGCTCTTTTTGGCCAAGCAAGCAATCGGACAATATAAGTCTGCACTACAAAGAAGTATCACTTCCCACCGGTCCAAATGGACATCCACAAAAAGGGTAAAAACCAGAAATTCAAGACAGGCCCTGCAGAACAGGGAGCCTTGTTATGCTGATTGGAGGGATGTGAATTGCCAACAGCCTCTCTGGAGGAGTTCATTGTGTTCCCTAAAACAAGTAATCAAAAGATCTACAGAGCCAAGGACACTCCCAGTCTTGGGAATATACCTTGGGAAACTGAAAATCAATAAGACAGAGCCACCCCCAAATTTAAGGCTGCACTGTTTACAACAACCTCAACTTGGGTACACCTTAAATATCCCAGGAAATATAAAAATGGTTCAAAAAATTATGGTACTTACGTACGATGGAATATCCCTCAGCCATGAAATCAATGTCATAAGACCAGTAGCAGCAAAATGACTGGATTCAGGTACGATGATTCTAAGTGAAATAAGTCACACAGAAAAAGAAGCTTATCATAAGATATCACTTATGAAGATCCTGTAAACATGGCTACACATGAACTGAGTTAGGAAAGAGAAGAGAATCTCACATTTAGAAAACACTCTTATGCCTGCTTAATGGGGAAGGAGAGGGGGGTGATGCATAAAACCAGAGTTTGATATAAGCACAGGTACCGTTCCAAAAACCAACTATGGAATAGACAAGACCTACCTGTACCTTCCTCAGTGAAAGTGACTCAAAACCCCATATTTCCCGCAGAGGAATATATCTGACTAGTAAGAATCTTAAAACCTATGTATTGATATGTCTCTGTAAGGGAATCAAGTGTGCCTAGACTGGCATAAACATGGCAGCGAGAATCAGCTCAAACCCACTATTAAAAGGAATTTCAAAAACAAAACAACAAAACAGGGAAATTCTTTACAATTCCTTCAGGGTCTCTGATGAAACGTGGAATGACCCTGTCTACAATGACAGCTGGATGTGGCATAAGGCTGGACACTTGGGACTGAGAGGATTGGTGAGATTGGGTGAGCAAATGCAGAGCCTTTAAAGCAATAATGCATGGCACCCATTCCATGGGTCCCAACTCTCCAGGTTGAAGGGAATATTACTACAGCTATAACATGTACGGGAAACCTACATAATGGACACTGTGAATACGAAAGGTTTCTAAAACTCAACGAATAGTCCCTCTCCTGATGCTCCGGTTTGACTTTCCAACTGCTTTACTATCAATCTCCCAACTTGGAGAGACAGCCCCTTTAACCTCCTGGTTCGCACAGGTTGCCAATTTGGCAGAGGATCAAAGGGAAGAGGGAGAACAAATGAGAGAGTAGCTGTTAGGCACTTGGACAGGCACATGTCACTCTAATTGCCCGGCAGGAAGAATAATTATCCAAAGTCTCAGGCACTCACCGGGATCCAGTATAGGTCCTGAACCAAAATTTTGGACTTGCTTTCAGCTCACAAAAAACGAGTTGAAAAATGGAGCTCAGGGGCAGAGCAATTCACAAACTGGCAGAGTAATAAAGGGAAACTATGTTCCAGAAATCTGTTGAGGGAAGGCAATGAAGCGGACCCGAAAGTCAGGCTGAATAGCAGGAAACAGATTTCAAGAGGTACGTTGGAATCGCCTTTAAAGCACAGGAAGAGCGGCGCAACTTAGACAATGATGCACTTGGCCAAAAAGGGCGTATGCGTTTTGTCCTTAATATATTCAGGAGAAAACGCATACGCCCTTTTTGGCCAAGCAAGCAAGCGGGCAATGCAAATCTGCACTACAAAGAAGTATCACTTCCCACCGGTCATTAGGGGCATCCACACAATGGGTAAAAACCAGAAAGGCAAGACAGGCCCTGGAGAACAGGGAGCCTTTTTATGCTGATGGGCGGGATGTAAATTGCCAACTGCCTCTCTGGAGGAGTGCATTGTGTTCCCTAAAACAAATAAACAACAGAGCTATAGAGCCAAGGGCACTTCGAGTCTAGGGAATATACCTTGGGAAAACTGAAAATCAATAAGACAGAGCCACCCCAACATTTAGGCCTGCAATGCTTACAAGAACCTCAACTTGGGTACACCTTACATATCCCTGGAAATAAAAATGGTTCAAAAAATTGTGGTACTTACGTACGATGGAATATCCCTCAGCCATGAAATCAATGTCATAAAACCAGTAGCAGCAAAATGAGTGGATTAAGGTACGATGATTCTAAGTGAAATAAGTCACACAGAAAAAGAAACTTATCATAAGATATCATTTATGAAGATCCTGTAAACATGGCTACACATGAACTGAGTTAGGAAAGAGAACAGAGTCTCACATTTAGAAAACACTCTTATGCCTGCTTAATGGGGAAGGAGAGGTGGGGTGATGCATAAAACCAGAGTTTGATATAAGCAAAGGTACCGTTCCAAAAACCAACTATGGATTAGGCAAGACCTACACCTTCCTCAGTGAAAGGGACTCAAAGTCCCATATTTCCCACAGAGGAATATATCCGACTAGTAAGAAATTTAAAACCTATGTACTGATATGTCTCCGTAAGGGAATCAAGTGTGTCTAGACTGGCATAAACATGGCAGCGAGAATCAGCTCAAACCCAATCTAAAAAGGAATTTCAAAAACAAAACAAAATAACAGGGAAATTCTTTACAATTCCTTCAGGGTCTCTGTTGAAACCTGGAATGGCCCTATCTACAATTACTGCTGGATGTGGAATAAGGCTGGACACATGGGACTGAGAGGATTGCTGAGATTGGTTGAGCAAATGCAGACCATTTAAAACAATAAAGCATGGCACCCATTCCATGTGTCCCAACTCTCCAGGTTGAAGGGAATATTACTACAGCTATAACATGTATGGGAAACCTAGAGAATGGACACACTGTGAATATGAAAGGTTTCTAAAACTCAACGAATAGTCCCTCTCTTGTGCTCCCGTTTGACTTTCCAACTGCTTTACTATCAATCTCCCAACTTGTAGAGACAGCACCGTTAAACTCCTGGTTCGCACAGATGGCCAATTTGGCAGAGGATGAAAGGGAATAAGGAGAACCAATGAGAGAGAAGCTGTTAGGCATTTGGACGGGCACATGTCACTCTTATTTCCCGGGAGGAAGAAGAATTAACCAAAGTCTCAGCCACCCACCGAAAACCAATATATGTCCTGAAGCAAAATATTGGACTTGCATTCAGCTCAGAAAAAAAACAGTTAATAAATGGAGCTCAGGAGCACAGCAATTCACAAACTGGCAGAGTAATAAAGGGCAACTATCGGGCAAAAATCTGTTGAGGGAAGGCAACGAGGTGGACTTGAAAGCGAGGCAGAATAGCAGGAAACCGATTTCAAGACGTACGTTCGAATCGCCTTTAAAGCACAGGAAGAGTGGCACAACTTCGACAATGATGCACTTGGCCAAAAAGGGCGTATGTGATTTCTCCTGAATATATTCAGGAGAAAACATATACGCCCTTTTTGGCCAAGCAAGCAAGCGGGCAATGCAAATCTGCACTACAATGTAGTATCACTTCCCACCGGTCAAATGGGACATCGGAAAAATGTGTAAAAACCAGAAAGGCAAGACAGGCCCTGGAGAACAGGGAGCCTTGTTATGCTGAAAGAAGGCATGTAAATTTCCAACTGCCTCTCTGGAGGAGTGCATTGTGTTCCCTAAAACAAGTAAACAACAGAGCTACAGAGCCAAGGGCACTTCCAGTCTAGGGAATATTCCTTGGGAAAACTGAAAATCAATAAGACAGAGCCACCCCAAAATTTAGGGCTGCACTGCTGACAAGAACCTCAACTTGGGTACACCTTAAATATTCCGTGAAAGATAAAAATGGTTCAAAATATTGTGGTACTTACGTTATGATGGAATATCCCTCAGCCATGAAATCAATGTCATAAGACCAGTAGCAGCAAAATGAATGGATTCAGGTATGATGATTCTAAGTGAAATAAGTCACACAGAAAAAGAATCTTATCATAAGATATCACTTATGAAAATCCTGTAAACATGGCTACACATGAACTGAGTTAGGAAAGAGAACAGAGTCTCACATTTAGAAAACACTCTTACGCCTGCTTAAGGGGGAAGGAGAGGTGGGGTGTTGCATAAAACCAGAGTTTGATATAAGTACTGGCACCATTCCAGAAACCAAATACAGAATAGACAAGATCTACACCTTCCTCACTGAAAGGTTAACAAGACCCCATACTTCACACAGAAGAATATATCTGACTAGTAAGAATCTTAAAACCTATGTATTGATATATCACCGTAAGGGAAACAAGTGTGTCTAGACTGGCATAAACACGGCAGTGAGAATCAGCTCAAACACACTACAAAAAGGAATTTCAAAAACAAAACAACAAAACAGGGAAATTCTTTACAATTCCTTCAGGGTCTCTGATGAAACCTTGAATGACCCTGTGTACAACGACAGCTGGATGTGGCATAAGGCTGCACACTTGGGACTGAGAGGATTGGTGAATTTGGGTTAACAGATGCAGACCCTTCAAACCAATAATGCGTGGCACGCATTCCATGGTTCCCATCTCTCCATGTTGAAGGGAATATTACTACAGCTATAACACGTACAGGAAACCAAGAGAATGGACACACAGTGAATACGAAAGGTTTCTAAAACCCAACTAATTGTCCCTCTCCTGGTGCTCCAGTTTGACTTTCCAACTGCTTACCTATCAATCTCTCAACTTGGAGAGACAGCACCTTTAACCTCCTGGTTTGGTCAGGTTGCCAATTTGGAAGAGGATGAAAGGGAAAAGGGGGAACCAATGAAAGAGTAGCTGTTAGGCATTTGGACGGGCACATGTCACTCTAAATTCCCGGCAGGAAGAAGAATTAACCAAAGTCTCAGCCACCCGCCGTGAACAAGTATAGGTCCTGAAACAAAATTTTGGACTTGTGGTCAGCTCACAAAAAAACGAGTTAGAAAATGGAGCTCAAGGGCACAGCAATTCACAAACTGGCACAGTAATAAAGGACAACTATCGTCCAAAAAATTTGTTAAGTTAAGGCAACGAGGCGACCTTCTAAGCGAGGCAGAATAGCAGGAAACAGATTTCAAGTGGTTCGTTGGAATCACCTGTAAAGCACAGGAAGAGGGGCACAACTTCGAAAATGATGCACTTGGCCAAAAAGGGCGTATGCGTTTTCTCCTGAATATATTCAGGAGAAAATGCATAAGCCCTTTTTGGCCAAGCAAGCAAGTGGGCAATGCAAATCTGCACAGCAAAATAGAATCACTTCCCACCAGTCAAAAGGGACATCCAGAAAATGTGTAAAAACCAGAAATCCTAGAGAGGCCCTGGAGAACATGGAGCCTTGTTATGCTGATGGGCGGGATGTAAATTGCCAACTGCCTCTCTGGAGGAGTGCACTGTGTTCCCTAAAACAAGTAAACAACAGAGCTACAGAGCCAAGGGCACTTCCAGTCTAGGGAATATACCTTGGGAAAACTGAAAATCAATAAGATAGAAACACCCCAATATTTAGAGCTGCACTGCTTACAATAATCTCAAATTGAGTACTCTCTAAATATCCCAGGATAGATAAAAATGATTCAAAAAATTTTGGTACTTATGTACGATGGATTATCCCTCAGCCATGAAATCAATGTCATAATGCCAGTAACAGGAAAATGAATGGATTCAGGTATGATGATTCTAAGTGAAATAAGTCACACAGAAAAACAAACTTATCATAAGATAGCCCTTATGAATTTTCTGTAACATGGCTACACATGAACTGAGATAGGAAAGGGAACAGCGTCTCACATTTAGAAAACACACTTATGCCTGCTTAAGGAGGAAGGAGAGGTGGGGTGATGCATAGAACCAGAGTTTGATATTAGTACAAGTACCATTCCAAAATCAAAATACGGAATAGACAAGACCTACACCTTCATCAGTGAAAGGGACGCAAAACCCAATATTCTGCGCAGAGGTATATATCTGACAGAAAACAGGCACTCCAACGTTTGGGTTAACAACCTCTCTGTTAAAAAGGGCCTCCACTTGGATATAACCTAAATGTCCCTGGAAGGATAAAATGGATAAAAGAGATGGGGTACTTATGTAGAGTGGAATATTACTCATCCAGAAATCAATGAAATAAGGCCAGTTGTAACAACTCTGGAGGAGTTACATACGATCATTCTAAGTGACACATGTCAGAAAGACAAAGACACATATCATAAGATGTCACTTAAAGGTGGAATCAAAAATGGCTACACATGAAATAAACTACAAAACAGAAACATAGTCAAATATGTAGAAAATAGACATAAGGCTGCTAAATGGGAAAGGTGGGGAAAGGTGAGTTATTATCCAGGAGGTTGAAATTAGCAAAGATACCATTCCAAGTACCAAATTGAATAACTGGCAAGGCCTACACAGTACCTCAAAGAACGGCACTCAGTCCACTCAAGTCACTGGAAAATAATACATATGACTCGTAAGCATCTGAGAAAGAATTTATTGTTGTCTCACAGTACATGAATCAAGTGGATGTACAGCAGCAAAAAACAGAGCTTTGAAAATCAGCTGTAACCAATATAAAAATAAATTTAAATATATTTATAAAAACAGTGAGACAGACAAAAATTCTTACATCTTTTGTTGAAGGGCTACGATGTAACATGGATTGAACACATGTAGACCCACAGCAGGATGATATATAAGGCTGGAAGCTATGCACGCTAAGAGATGTTAGAGAGGCTGGGTGAGGAAATGCAGACCTTATAAAGTAATACTGCCTGGTACCCATTCCATGGGTCCCAAATCTGCAGTTTCAAGGGAATCTTCTGACAGGGAAAACATGCCTGGGAAACCGAGATGAATGTACACCGTGTGCTCAGGAGAGGTGTCTAAAATGCACCTCATTTTTGATCTCCTGGTGCTGGGGTTCGCCATTCCATCCACATTACTAACAATCTCCCGACTTGGAGAATCAGCACCTTTAACTTCCTGTTTCACACAGTTTGCAATTTTTGAAGAGGATAAATGGGAAGAGGAGGAACCAATGAGAGATTAGCTGTAGGAGTTTTGACAGGCACATGTCACTCTAATTTCCCATTAGGAAGAAGAATTAACCAAAGGCTCAGCCTGCCTCCCCAGGATCAGAATAGGGCCGGAATCAATCCAATGGTTTGGCGGTCAGCTCACAAAAAAAGCGAGTTGCAAAATGGAGCTCAGGAGCAGACAATTCAAAGACCTGCAAAGATATAAATGATAACCAACGTCCAAAAATATATTCAGGTAAGGCAACGAAGAGGTTCTGAATGAGAGGCAGAATTGCAGGAAACATTTTTCAAAAGGTAGATTGTACTCACATTTAAAGCATATGAAAAGCAGCAGAATTTCTAAAATGATGCAGTTGGGCAAAAGGGTGTATGCGTTTTTTTCGTGAATATCTTCAGGAAAAAAAAACACATACAGAGTTTTTGGCCAACCAAGCAAGAGGGAAATGCAAATCCGCACAATAAAGAAGTCTCAATTTCCACTGCTCAGAAAGGCCATCCAAAAAATGTGTACAAATCAAAAATGCAGGAGAGGCCATGGAAAACAGGGAGACTAGTCACGCTGATGGGTGGGGTATAAATATCCAAGAGCTACTCTGAAGAAGTGTATGCTGTTTCCTAAAACATCTAAAATACAAAGCCCCCGAGCAAAGGGGACTTCAACTCTTGGACATATAACTTGGGAAGACTAAATATCAACAAGACACAGGCACCCCAAAGTTTAGGGCTGCTCTGCATACAAGAACCTCAACTTCGGTACACCTAAAGTATCCCAGGAAAAAGAGAAATGCATAAAGAACTTGTGGTAATTTTGTACAATGGAATATCACTCAGACGTGAAATCAATGTCATAAGGCCAGTAGCAGCATAATGAGAGGATTTAGGTATGATGATTCTAAGGGAAATTAGTCACACAGAAAAAGAATCTTATCATAAGATATCACTTACAGAGGGAATGTCAACATCACAACACATGAACTGAATTAGGAAAGAGAGCAGCGTCTCACATTTAGAAAACACTCTTATGCCTCCTTAAGGGGAAAGGAGAGGTGGGGTGATGCATAAAACCAGAGTTTGATATTAGCACAGGTACCATTCCATAAACCAAATACAGAATAGACAAGACCTACACCTTCATCAGTGAACGGGACTCAAAACCCCTATTCCCCACAGAGGAATATATCTGATTAGTAAGAATCTTAAACCTATGTATTGATATGCCTCTGTAAGGGAATCAAGTGTGTCTAGACCGGCATAAACACGTCAGGGAAAATCAGCTCAACCCCATTATAAAAATGAATTTCAAAAACAAAACAAAAAAACAGCGAAATTCTTAAACAATTCCTTCAGGGGTTCTGATGAAACCTAGAATGACCCTATCTGCAAAGACAGCTGGATGAGACATAAGGCTGGACACTTGGGACTGAGAGGACTGGTGAGATTGGGAGAGAAAATGCAGACCCTTTAAAGTAGTAATGCATGCCACCATTCCATGGGTCCCAAATTTCCAGGTAGAAGGGAATATCACTACAGTTATAACATGTATGGGAAACCTAGAGAATGCACACCCTGTGATGGCGAAAGGTTTCTGAAAGTCTCCTACTTTTTCCTCTCCTTGTGCTCCAGTTTGGCATTCCAACTACTTTACTATCAATCTCCCAACTTAGGAGAGTCATCCCCTATAACCTCCTGGTTCGCACAGTTTGCTAATTGTGCAGAGGATGAAAGGGAAGAGGGAGAACAAATCAGAGAGTAGATGTAGGCCTTTGGACGGACACATGTCACTCTAAATTCCCGTCAGGAAGAAGATTTAAGCAAAGCCTAAGCCACCCACAGGGAACCAGTATAGCCACCCCTGGAACCAGTATAGGTCCTGAAGCAAAATTGTGGATTTGCGGTCAGCTCCCAATAATGGGATTTGAAAATTGGAGCTCAGGGGCAAAGCAAATCAAAAACCTGCAGAGTTATAAAGGACTACTCTCTTCCAAAAATCTGTTGAGGGAAGGCAAAAAAGCGGACTTGAAAATGAGGCAGAATTGCACAAAACATATTTCAAGAGGTAAATTGGAATCGCCTTTAAAGCACAGGAAAGGCATCACAACTTCGAGAATGATGCACTTGGCCAAAACAAGCGTGTGACTTTTCTCCTGAATATATTCAAGAGAAAAGGCATAGGCCCTTTTTGGCCAATCAAGCAAGCGTGCAATGCAAATCCACACTACAAAGAATTTTCACTTCCCACCGGTCCAAAAGGACATCCGAAAATCTGTAAAAACCAGAAAGGCAAGATAGAGATGACAAGGGCATAAAGCAATATGATCCCAAGGGTCATGGAGGATTGTGATGACAAGTGTATGGAGCATTGTGATGACAAGATTATGTATCATTTTGCTATCAAAGGCATTGTGATGACAAGGTTCATGGAGCACTGTGATGACAAGCGTCATGGAGCATTGTGATTACAGGGTTCATGGAGCATTGGGATGACAAGGGCATGGAGCATTGTGATGGCAAGACCGTGGAGCTTTTTGATGAGAAGACCATGGATAATTGTGATGACGAGCGTCATGGAGCACTGTAATGACAAGGGGAATGGAACATTGTGATGAGAGTGGCCATGGAGCATTGAGATGACAAGGGTCATGGAGCATTTTGATGACAAGGGCGTGGAGCATTGTGATGAGAAGACCATGGATAATTGTGATGACGAGCGTTATGGAGCACAGTAATGACAAGGGGTATGGATCATTGTGATGACAGTGGCCATGGAGCATTGTGATGACAAGTGTCATGGAGCATTCTGATGACAAGCTTGTGGAGTACTGTGACGACAATGGCATGGAACATTGTGATGAAAAGGGCATGGAGCATTGTGATAAAAAAGGCATGAAGCCATTTCATGACAGGTTTCAAGGAGCATTCTGACGACAAGTGTCAG
Organism: Mesoplodon mirus; assembly: GCF_964341445.2. NCBI lineage: Eukaryota > Metazoa > Chordata > Mammalia > Artiodactyla > Ziphiidae > Mesoplodon > Mesoplodon mirus. Next base: position 163,350 of record NW_028295720.1, read on the forward strand.
GGAACATTGTGATGACAAGTGTATTGAGAATGGTGATGAAAAAGATCATCGAGCATTTTGACGAAAAGGACATGGAGTATTGTGATGACAGGCATCATGGAGCATTGTGATGACAAGTGTTATGGAACACTGTGATCACAATGGTTTGGAGCATTGTGATGGTAGAAGTCATGGATCATTTTTTTTTCAAGGTGCATGGAGCATTGTGATGACAAGGGCATGAAGCAATGTGATCCCAAGTTTCATGGAGGATTGTGATGACAATGGTAAGGGAGTATTGTGATGACAAGCAAATGGAGCATTGTGATGACAAGGTCATGTAGAATTTTGCTGACACAGGCATGGAGCATTGTGATGATAAGGGTCATGGAGCACTGTGATGATAAGCATCACGGATCATTGTGATTACAGGGGTCATGGAGCATAGGGATGGCAAGGGCATGGATAATTGTGATGACAAGTGTCATGGAGCATTGGGCTGAAAATGTTCATGGAGCACTGGGATGACTAGGGAATGGAGCATTGTGATGACAATAGTCCCGGATCACTGTGTTGTCAGGGGTCATGGAGTGTTGTGATGACAGTGGTCATGGAGCATTGTGATGATAGGGATCATGAAGCATTGTGATGAGAAGTTCCTGGAGAATTGGCCTGAAATTATTCAGAAAGTATTGTGAGGACAGGGGTCATGGAGCATTGTGATGACAAGGGAATGGAGCACTGTGATGAAAAGTTCCTGGAGCATTGTGATGAGAAGACCATGGAGCCTTGTAATAACAAGTCTCATGGAGCATTCTGATGAAAAGGGGCATGGAGTATGGTGATTACAGGGGTCTTGGAGCATTGTGATGACAACGGCATGGAACATTGTGATTACATGGATCTTGGAGCATTGTGATGAAAATGGCATGGATCATTGTGATGAAAATGGCATGGAGCATTGTCATGACAGGGTTCAAGAAGAATATTGACGACAAGTGTCAGGGAGCATTGTGATGACAAGTGTATTTGAGAATTTTTATGACAAAGATCATGGAGCATTGTGTTGAGAAGACCATGTATAATTGTGATGACGAGCACCATGGGGCATTGTGATGACAAGTGTTTTGGAATATTGTGATCACAAGGGTTTGGAGCATTGTTATGACAGAGGTCATGGAGCATTTTGATTTCATTCTGATGACAATAGCATGAAGCATTATGATGATGGGCATGGTGCATTGTGATGACAGGGTTCATGGATCATTGAGATGAAAAGGGGCATAGAGCATTGTGATTACAGGGTTCTTGGAGTATTGTGATGAGATGGGTCATGGAGCTTTGTGATGAAAAGGCCATGGAACATAGTGATGGCAGGGGTCATGGAGCATTGTTATGACATGGGTAATGGAGCATTGTGATGGCAAGGGCATGGAGCATTGTGATGAGAAGGCCATGGAGCATTCTGATGACATGTGTCATGGAGCTTTGTGAAGACAAGGGCATGGAGCAATGGGATGAGAGCGTTCATGGGGCACTGTGATGACAATCACATGGAGCACTGTGATGCCAAAGGTCATGGATCTTTGTGATGACAAAATTCATGGAGCATTTTGATGGCAAGGGTGTTGTGCATTGTGATGAGAAGGGCAGGGAGCATTCTGATGACAGGGTCATGGAGCAATTTGATGAAAAGTGTCATGGAACATTTTGATGACAGGTGTTATGGAACATTGTGATGTCAGGGGTCATCGAACATTGTGAAGATAAGAGCATGTAGCATTGTGATGACAGCAGTCATGGAACATTGTGATGACAGGGGTGAGGGAGTATTGTGACAAATAGTGATGTAGCATTGTGATATCAGTGGTGAGAGAGCATTTTGATGAGAAGTACATGGAGCACTGTGATGACAAATTTTATGGAGCATTGTGATAACAAGATTGTGGAGCACTGTGATGACAAGTGCATGGTGCATTGTGATGACATGTGTCATGGAGCACTGTGCTGACAAGCGCATGGAGCATTGTGCTGACAAGGGTCAAAGAGCATTGTGATGAAAAGTTCATGGAGCATTGTGGTTAAAAAGGTCACAGAGACTGTTGATGACGAGGGCATGGACCACTGTGATGACAAAGTCATGAAGCATTGTGATGACTGGAGTAACGGAGCACTGTGATGACAGGGGTCATGGAGCATTGTGATAACAACGGCATGGAGCATTGTGATGACAAGGGCATGGAACATTGGTCTAATAAGTTTCATGGATTATTGCGATGACAGTTGGAATGGCACAATGTGATGACAAGGGCATGGAGAATTGTGATGACCAGGTCATGCAGTATTGTGAAGACAGGTGTCAGGGAGGATTGTGATGACATATGTAATGGCCCATTGTAATGACAATGGCATGGAGCATTGTGTTGCCAAGTGTCATGGAGGATTCTGATGACAAAGGTAATGGAGCATTGTGATGACAATGGCTTGGAGCATTGTGATGACAAGGGTCAGGGAGCATTGTGCTGACAAGTGCATGGAGAAATGTGATGACAAGCGTCATGGAGCATTCTGATGACAAGCTTGTGGAGTATTTTGATGACAATGGCATGGAGCATTGTGATGAAAACGGCCTGGGGCATTGTGATGGAAAAGGCATGGAGCCTTTTCATGACAGGGTTCAAGGAGCATTCTGATGACAAGTGTCAGTGAGCATTGTGATGACAAGTGTATTGAGAATTGTGATGACAAAGGTCATGGAGCATTGTGATGAAAAGGGCATGGTGTATTGTGATGACAGGCATCATGGAGCACTGTGATGACATGTGTTATGGAACACTGTGATCACAAGGTTTTGGAGCATTGTGATGACAGAGGTCATGGATCATTTTGATTTCAAGGACCATGGAGCATTGTGATGACAAGGGCATGAAGCAATGTGATCCCAAGGTTCATGGAGGATTGTGATGACAATGGAAATGGAGTATTGTGATTACAAGCGCATAGAGCATTGTAATGACAAGGTCATGTAGCATTTTGCTGACAAAGGCATGGAGCATTGTGATGACATGTGTAATGGAGCATTGTGATGACAATGGAGTGGAGCATGGTGATGAAAAGGTCCTGGAGCATTGTGATGAGAAGACCATGGAGACTTGTGATGACAAGTCTCATGGAGCATTCTGATGAAAAGGGGCATGGAGCATTGTGATTACATTGGTCTTGGAGCATTGTGATGACTAGTGCATGGAGCATTGTGATGAGAAGGCCATGGAGCGTTCTGATCACATGCGTCATGGAGTTTTGTGATGACAAGGGCATGGAGCATTTGTGATTACAGGGATCTTGGAACACTGTGATGAAATGTGCATGGATCATTGTTATGAAAAAGGCATGGAGCCTTGTCATGACAGGGTTCAAGGAGCATACTGACGACAAGTGTCAGGGAGCATTGTGATGACAAGTGTATTGAGCATTGTGATGACAAGATCATGGAGCTTTGTGATGAGAAGACCATGGATAATTGTGATGATGAGCGTCATGGGGTGTTGTGATGATAAGTGTTATGGAACATTGTGATCACAAGGGTTTGGAGCATTATGATGACAGAGGTCATGGAGAATATTGATTTCATTGTGATGACAATAGCCTGAAGCATTATGATCATGGGCCTGGTGCATTGTGATGACAGGGTTCATGGAGCATTGAGATGAAAAAGGCATGGAACATTCTGATGACATGCGTCATGGGGCTTTGTGATGACAAGTGCATGGGGCATTGTGATTTCAGGGGTCTGGAACATTGTGATGACAAGTGATATGGAGCATTGTGATTTCAGGGGTCTGGAGCATTGTGATGAAAAGTGTTATGGAACCTTATGATGACTAGGCCGTGGAACATTGGGATGGCAAGGGTCATGGAGCATTGTTATGACAGTGGTCATGGAGCATTTTGATTTCATTTTGATGACAATAGCATGAATCATTATGATGATGGGCATGGTGCATTGTGATGACAGGGTTCATGGATCATTGAGATGAAAAGGGGCATAGAGCATTGTGATTACAGGGTTCTTGGAGCATTGTGATGAGATGGGTCATGGAGCTTTGTGATGAAAAGGCCATGGAACATAGTGATGGCAGGGGTCATGGAGCATTGTTATGACATGGGTAATGGAGCATTGTGATGGCAAGGGCATGGAGCATTGTGATGAGAAGGCCATGGAGCATTCTGATGACATGTGTCATGGAGCTTTGTGAAGACAAGGGCATGGAGCACTGTGATGACAATCACATGGAGCACTGTGATGCCAAGGGTCATGGATCTTTGTGATGACAAAATTCATGGAGCATTTTGATGGCAAGGGTGTTGTGCATTGTGATGAGAAGGGCAGGGAACATTCTGATGACAGGGTCATGGAGCAATTTGATGACAAGTGTCATGGAACATTTTGATGACAGGTGTTCTGGAACATTGTGATGTCAGGGGTCATCGAACATTGTGAAGATAAGAGCATGTAGCATTGTGATGACAGCAGTCATGGAACATTGTGATGACAGGGGTGAGGGAGTATTGTGACAAATAGTGATGTAGCATTGTGATATCAGTGGTGAGAGAGCATTTTGATGAGAAGTACATGGAACACTGTGATGACAAATTTTATGGAGCACTGTGATGACAAGTGCATGGTGCATTGTGATGACATGTGTCATGGAGCACTGTGCTGACAAGCGCATGGAGCATTGTGCTGACAAGGGTCAAAGAGCATTGTGATGAAAAGTTCATGGAGCATTGTGGTTAAAAAGGTCACAGAGACTGTTGATGACGAGGGCATGGACCACTGTGATGACAAAGTCATGAAGCATTGTGATGACTGGAGTAACGGAGCACTGTGATGACAGGGGTCATGGAGCATTGTGATAACAACGGCATGGAGCATTGTGATGACAAGGGCATGGAACATTGGTCTAAAAAGTTTCATGGATTATTGCGATGACAGTTGGAATGGCACAATGTGATGACAAGGGCATGGAGAATTGTGATGACCAGGTCATGCAGTATTGTGAAGACAGGTGTCAGGGAGGATTGTGATGACATATGTAATGGCCCATTGTAATGACAATGGCATGGAGCATTGTGTTGCCAAGTGTCATAGAGGATTCTGATGACAAAGGTAATGGAGCATTGTGATGACAATGGCTTGGAGCATTGTGATGACAAGGGTCAGGGAGCATTGTGCTGACAAGTGCATGGAGAATTGTGATGACAAGCGTCATGGAGCATTCTGATGACAAGCTTGTGGAGTATTTTGATGACAATGGCATGGAGCATTGTGATGAAAACGGCCTGGGGCATTGTGATGGAAAAGGCATGGAGCCTTTTCATGACAGGGTTCAAGGAGCATTCTGATGACAAGTGTCAGTGAGCATTGTGATGACAAGTGTATTGAGAATTGTGATGACAAAGGTCATGGAGCATTGTGAGGAAAAGGGCATGGTGTATTGTGATGACAGGCATCATGGAGCACTGTGATGACATGTGTTATGGAACACTGTGATCACAAGGTTTTGGAGCATTGTGATGACAGAGGTCATGGATCATTTTGATTTCAAGGACCATGGAGCATTGTGATGACAAGGGCATGAAGCAATGTGATCCCAAGGTTCATGGAGGATTGTGATGACAATGGAAATGGAGTATTGTGATTACAAGCGCATAGAGCATTGTAATGACAAGGTCATGTAGCATTTTGCTGACAAAGGCATAGAGCATTGTGATGACATGTGTAATGGAGCATTGTGATGACAATGGAGTGGAGCATGGTGATGAAAAGGTCCTGGAGCATTGTGATGAGAAGACCATGGAGACTTGTGATGACAAGTCTCATGGAGCATTCTGATGAAAAGGGGCATGGAGCATTGTGATTACATTGGTCTTGGAGCATTGTGATGACTAGTGCATGGAGCATTGTGATGAGAAGGCCATGGAGCGTTCTGATCACATGCGTCATGGAGTTTTGTGATGACAAGGGCATGGAGCATTTGTGATTACAGGGATCTTGGAACACTGTGATGAAATGTGCATGGATCATTGTTATGAAAAAGGCATGGAGCCTTGTCATGACAGGGTTCAAGGAGCATACTGACGACAAGTGTCAGGGAGCATTGTGATGACAAGTGTATTGAGCATTGTGATGACAAGATCATGGAGCTTTGTGATGAGAAGACCATGGATAATTGTGATGATGAGCGTCATGGGGTGTTGTGATGATAAGTGTTATGGAACATTGTGATCACAAGGGTTTGGAGCATTATGATGACAGAGGTCATGGAGAATATTGATTTCATTGTGATGACAATAGCCTGAAGCATTATGATCATGGGCCTGGTGCATTGTGATGACAGGGTTCATGGAGCATTGAGATGAAAAAGGCATGGAACATTCTGATGACATGCGTCATGGGGCTTTGTGATGACAAGTGCATGGGGCATTGTGATTTCAGGGGTCTGGAACATTGTGATGACAAGTGATATGGAGCATTGTGATTTCAGGGGTCTGGAGCATTGTGATGAAAAGTGTTATGGAACCTTATGATGACTAGGCCGTGGAACATTGGGATGGCAAGGGTCATGGAGCATTGTTATGACAGTGGTCATGGAGCATTTTGATTTCATTTTGATGACAATAGCATGAATCATTATGATGATGGGCATGGTGCATTGTGATGACAGGGTTCATGGATCATTGAGATGAAAAGGGGCATAGAGCATTGTGATTACAGGGTTCTTGGAGCATTGTGATGAGATGGGTCATGGAGCTTTGTGATGAAAAGGCCATGGAACATAGTGATGGCAGGGGTCATGGAGCATTGTTATGACATGGGTAATGGAGCATTGTGATGGCAAGGGCATGGAGCATTGTGATGAGAAGGCCATGGAGCATTCTGATGACATGTGTCATGGAGCTTTGTGAAGACAAGGGCATGGAGCACTGTGATGACAATCACATGGAGCACTGTGATGCCAAGGGTCATGGATCTTTGTGATGACAAAATTCATGGAGCATTTTGATGGCAAGGGTGTTGTGCATTGTGATGAGAAGGGCAGGGAACATTTTGATGACAGGGTCATGGAGCAATTTGATGACAAGTGTCATGGAACATTTTGATGACAGGTGTTCTGGAACATTGTGATGTCAGGGGTCATCGAACATTGTGAAGATAAGAGCATGTAGCATTGTGATGACAGCAGTCATGGAACATTGTGATGACAGGGGTGAGGGAGTATTGTGACAAATAGTGATGTAGCATTGTGATATCAGTGGTGAGAGAGCATTTTGATGAGAAGTACATGGAGCACTGTGATGACAAATTTTATGGAGCATTGTGATAACAAGATTGTGGAGCACTGTGATGACAAGTGCATGGTGCATTGTGATGACATGTGTCATGGAGCATTGTGCTGACAAGCGCATGGAGCATTGTGCTGACAAGGGTCAAAGAGCATTGTGATGAAAAGTTCATGGAGCATTGTGGTTAAAAAGGTCACAGAGACTGTTGATGACGAGGGCATGGACCACTGTGATGACAAAGTCATGAAGCATTGTGATGACTGGAGTAACGGAGCACTGTGATGACAGGGGTCATGGAGCATTGTGATAACAACGGCATGGAGCATTGTGATGACAAGGGCATGGAACATTGGTCTAATAAGTTTCATGGATTATTGCGATGACAGTTGGAATGGCACAATGTGATGACAAGGGCATGGAGAATTGTGATGACCAGGTCATGCAGTATTGTGAAGACAGGTGTCAGGGAGGATTGTGATGACATATGTAATGGCCCATTGTAATGACAATGGCATGGAGCATTGTGTTGCCAAGTGTCATGGAGGATTCTGATGACAAAGGTAATGGAGCATTGTGATGACAATGGCTTGGAGCATTGTGATGACAAGGGTCAGGGAGCATTGTGCTGACAAGTGCATGGAGAATTGTGATGACAAGCGTCATGGAGCATTCTGATGACAAGCTTGTGGAGTATTTTGATGACAATGGCATGGAGCATTGTGATGAAAACGGCATGGGGCATTGTGATGGAAAAGGCATGGAGCCTTTTCATGACAGGGTTCAAGGAGCATTCTGATGACAAGTGTCAGTGAGCATTGTGATGACAAGTGTATTGAGAATTGTGATGACAAAGGTCATGGAGCATTGTGATGAAAAGGGCATGGTGTATTGTGATGACAGGCATCATGGAGCACTGTGATGACATGTGTTATGGAACACTGTGATCACAAGGTTTTGGAGCATTGTGATGACAGAGGTCATGGATCATTTTGATTTCAAGGACCATGGAGCATTGTGATGACAAGGGCATGAAGCAATGTGATCCCAAGGTTCATGGAGGATTGTGATGACAATGGAAATGGAGTATTGTGATTACAAGCGCATAGAGCATTGTAATGACAAGGTCATGTAGCATTTTGCTGACAAAGGCATGGAGCATTGTGATGACATGTGTAATGGAGCATTGTGATGACAATGGAGTGGAGCATGGTGATGAAAAGGTCCTGGAGCATTGTGATGAGAAGACCATGGAGACTTGTGATGACAAGTCTCATGGAGCATTCTGATGAAAAGGGGCATGGAGCATTGTGATTACATTGGTCTTGGAGCATTGTGATGACTAGTGCATGGAGCATTGTGATGAGAAGGCCATGGAGCGTTCTGATCACATGCGTCATGGAGTTTTGTGATGACAAGGGCATGGAGTATTTGTGATTACAGGGATCTTGGAACACTGTGATGAAATGTGCATGGATCATTGTTATGAAAAAGGCATGGAGCCTTGTCCTGACAGAGTTCAAGGAGCATACTGACGACAAGTGTCAGGGAGCATTGTGATGACAAGTGTATTGAGCATTGTGATGACAAGATCATGGAGCTTTGTGATGAGAAGACCATGGATAATTGTGATGATGAGCGTCATGGGGTGTTGTGATGATAAGTGTTATGGAACATTGTGATCACAAGGGTTTGGAGCATTATGATGACAGAGGTCATGGAGAATATTGATTTCATTGTGATGACAATAGCCTGAAGCATTATGATCATGGGCCTGGTGCATTGTGATGACAGGGTTCATGGAGCATTGAGATGAAAAAGGCATGGAACATTCTGATGACATGCGTCATGGGGCTTTGTGATGACAAGTGCATGGGGCATTGTGATTTCAGGGGTCTGGAACATTGTGATGACAAGTGATATGGAGCATTGTGATTTCAGGGGTCTGGAGCATTGTGATGAAAAGTGTTATGGAACCTTATGATGACTAGGCCGTGGAACATTGGGATGGCAAGGGTCATGGAGCATTGTTATGACAGTGGTCATGGAGCATTTTGATTTCATTTTGATGACAATAGCATGAATCATTATGATGATGGGCATGGTGCATTGTGATGACAGGGTTCATGGATCATTGAGATGAAAAGGGGCATAGAGCATTGTGATTACAGGGTTCTTGGAGCATTGTGATGAGATGGGTCATGGAGCTTTGTGATGAAAAGGCCATGGAACATAGTGATGGCAGGGGTCATGGAGCATTGTTATGACATGGGTAATGGAGCATTGTGATGGCAAGGGCATGGAGCATTGTGATGAGAAGGCCATGGAGCATTCTGATGACATGTGTCATGGAGCTTTGTGAAGACAAGGGCATGGAGCACTGTGATGACAATCACATGGAGCACTGTGATGCCAAGGGTCATGGATCTTTGTGATGACAAAATTCATGGAGCATTTTGATGGCAAGGGTGTTGTGCATTGTGATGAGAAGGGCAGGGAACATTCTGATGACAGGGTCATGGAGCAATTTGATGACAAGTGTCATGGAACATTTTGATGACAGGTGTTCTGGAACATTGTGATGTCAGGGGTCATCGAACATTGTGAAGATAAGAGCATGTAGCATTGTGATGACAGCAGTCATGGAACATTGTGATGACAGGGGTGAGGGAGTATTGTGACAAATAGTGATGTAGCATTGTGATATCAGTGGTGAGAGAGCATTTTGATGAGAAGTACATGGAGCACTGTGATGACAAATTTTATGGAGCATTGTGATAACAAGATTGTGGAGCACTGTGATGACAAGTGCATGGTGCATTGTGATGACATGTGTCATGGAGCATTGTGCTGACAAGCGCATGGAGCATTGTGCTGACAAGGGTCAAAGAGCACTGTGATGAAAAGTTCATGGAGCATTGTGGTTAAAAAGGTCACAGAGACTGTTGATGACGAGGGCATGGACCACTGTGATGACAAAGTCATGAAGCATTGTGATGACTGGAGTAACGGAGCACTGTGATGACAGGGGTCATGGAGCATTGTGATAACAACGGCATGGAGCATTGTGATGACAAGGGCATGGAACATTGGTCTAATAAGTTTCATGGATTATTGCGATGACAGTTGGAATGGCACAATGTGATGACAAGGGCATGGAGAATTGTGATGACCAGGTCATGCAGTATTGTGAAGACAGGTGTCAGGGAGGATTGTGATGACATATGTAATGGCCCATTGTAATGACAATGGCATGGAGCATTGTGTTGCCAAGTGTCATGGAGGATTCTGATGACAAAGGTAATGGAGCATTGTGATGACAATGGCTTGGAGCATTGTGATGACAAGGGTCAGGGAGCATTGTGCTGACAAGTGCATGGAGAATTGTGATGACAAGCGTCATGGAGCATTCTGATGACAAGCTTGTGGAGTATTTTGATGACAATGGCATGGAGCATTGTGATGAAAACGGCATGGGGCATTGTGATGGAAAAGGCATGGAGCCTTTTCATGACAGGGTTCAAGGAGCATTCTGATGACAAGTGTCAGTGAGCATTGTGATGACAAGTGTATTGAGAATTGTGATGACAAAGGTCATGGAGCATTGTGATGAAAAGGGCATGGAGTATTGTGATGACAGGCATCATGGAGCATTGTGATGACATGTGTTATGGAACACTGTGATCACAAGGTTTTGGAGCATTGTGATGACAGAGGTCATGGATCATTTTGATTTCAAGGACCATGGAGCATTGTGATGACAAGGGCATGAAGCAATGTGATCCCAAGGTTCATGGAGGATTGTGATGACAATGGAAATGGAGTATTGTGATTACAAGCGCATAGAGCATTGTAATGACAAGGTCATGTAGCATTTTGCTGACAAAGGCATGGAGCATTGTGATGACATGTGTAATGGAGCATTGTGATGACAATGGAGTGGAGCATGGTGATGAAAAGGTCCTGGAGCATTGTGATGAGAAGACCATGGAGACTTGTGATGACAAGTCTCATGGAGCATTCTGATGAAAAGGGGCATGGAGCATTGTGATTACATTGGTCTTGGAGCATTGTGATGACTAGTGCATGGAGCATTGTGATGAGAAGGCCATGGAGCGTTCTGATCACATGCGTCATGGAGTTTTGTGATGACAAGGGCATGGAGCATTTGTGATTACAGGGATCTTGGAACACTGTGATGAAATGTGCATGGATCATTGTTATGAAAAAGGCATGGAGCCTTGTAATGACAGGGTTCAAGGAGCATACTGATGACAAGTGTCAGGGAGCATTGTGATGACAAGTGTATTGAGCATTGTGATGACAAGATCATGGAGCTTTGTGATGAGAAGACCATGGATAATTGTGATGATGAGCGTCATGGGGTGTTGTGATGATAAGTGTTATGGAACATTGTGATCACAAGGGTTTGGAGCATTATGATGACAGAGGTCATGGAGAATATTGATTTCATTGTGATGACAATAGCCTGAAGCATTATGATCATGGGCCTGGTGCATTGTGATGACAGGGTTCATGGAGCATTGAGATGAAAAAGGCATGGAACATTCTGATGACATGCGTCATGGGGCTTTGTGATGACAAGTGCATGGGGCATTGTGATTTCAGGGGTCTGGAGCATTGTGATGACAAGTGATATGGAGCATTGTGATTTCAGGGGTCTGGAGCATTGTGATGAAAAGTGTTATGGAACCTTATGATGACTAGGCCGTGGAACATTGTGATGGCAAGGGTCATGAAGCATTGTTATGACAGTGGTCATGGAGCATTTTGATTTCATTTTGATGACAATAGCATGAATCATTATGATGATGGGCATGGTGCATTGTGATGACAGGGTTCATGGATCATTGAAATGAAAATGGGCATAGAGCATTGTGATTAGAGGGTTCTTGGAGCATTGTGATGAGAAGGGTAATGGAGCATTGTGATGACAAAGCCATGCAACATCGTGGTAGCAGGGGTCATGGAGCATTGTTATGACTGGGGTAATGGAGCATTGTGATGGCAAGGGCATGGAGTATTGTGATGCCAAGTCATGGAGCATTTTGATGACAAGGGTGTGGTGCATATTGATGAGAAGGGCAGGGAGCATTTTGATAACACGGTCATGGAACAATTTGATGACAGGTGTTATGGAACATTGTGATGTCAGGGGTCATGGAGCATTTTGATGAAAAGGATCATGGAGCAGTTTGATGACAGGTGTTATGGAACATTTTGATGTCAGGTGTCATCGAACATTGTGATGATAAGTGCATGTAGCATTGTGATGACAGATGTCATGAAACATTGTGATGACAGTGGTGAGGGAGTATTTTGACAAATAGTGATGTAGCATTGTGATATCAGTGGTGAGAGAGCATTTTGATGAGAAGTGCATGGAGCATTGTGATGACAAATTTGTGGAACATTTTGATGACAAGTGAATGGTGCATTGTGATGACATGTGTCATGGAGCATTGTGCTGAGAAAGGCATAGAGTATTTTGATGACAAGGGTCAAAGAGCATTGTGATGAAAATTTCATGGAGCATTGTGATTAAAAAGGTCACAGAGACTGTTGATGACGAGGACATGGACAATTGTGATGACAAAGTTCATGAAGCATTGTGATGACTGGAGTCACGGAGCATGGTGATGAATGGGGTCATGGAGAATTGTGATAACAAGGGCATGAAGCATTGTGAGGACAAGTGGATGGAACAGTGGTCTATTTAGTTTCATGGATTATTGTGATGACATTTGGAATGGGGCATTGTGATGACAAGGGCATGGAGAATTTTGATGCCAATTGTCATGTAGGATTCTGCTGTCAAAGATAATTGAGCATTGTGATGACAATAGCTTGGTGTATTGTGATGACAAGGATCAGGGAGCATTGTTCTGACAAGTGCATGGAGATTTGTGATGACAAGGGTCAAGGAACATTCTGATGACAAGCTTGTGGAGTATTTTGATGACAATGGCATGGAGCATTGTGATGAAAACGGCATGGGGCATTGTGATGAAAAAGGCATGGAGCCTTTTCGTGACAGGATTCAAGGAGCATTCTGACGACAAGTGTCAGGGAGCATTGTGATGACAAGTGTATTGAGAATTGTGATGACAAAGGTCATGGAGCATTGTGATGAAAAGGGCATGGATTTTTGTGATGACAGGCATCATGGAGCGTTGTGATGACAAGTGTTATGGAACACTGTGATCACAAGGGATTTGAGCATTTTGATGACAGAGGTCATGGATCATTTTGATTTCAAGGAACATGGAGCATTGTGATGACAAGGGCATGAAGCAATGTGATCCCAAGGTTCATGGAGGATTGTGATGACAATGGTAATGGAGTATTGTGATGACAAGCACATAGAGCATTGTAATGACAAGGCCATGTAGCATTTTGCTGACAAAGGCACGGAGCATTGTGATGACAGGGATCATGGAGCACTGTGATGAAAAGTGTCACGGAGCATTGTGAATACATGGGTCATGGAGCATTGGGATGACAAGGGCATGCATCACTGTGATGGCAAGGTACATGGAGCATTGGGCTGAATATGTTCATGGAGTATTGTGATGACAGGGGTCATGGAGCATTGTGATGACTAGGGAATGGAGCATTGTGATGACAAGAGTCCCGGATCATTGTGTTGACAGGTGTCATGGAGTGTTGTATTGACAGTTGTCATGGAGAATTGTGATGATATTGGCCATGGAGCATTGTGATGAATAGGTCGTGGAGCATTGGGCTGAAAATATTCATGGATTATTGTAATGACCGTGGTCAAGGAGCATTGTGATGACAAAGGCATGGGTCATTGTGATGAGAAAGCCATGAAGCATTCTGATGACATGCGTCATGGAGCTTTTTGATTACAAGGGCATGGAGCATTGTGATTACAGGGATCTTGGAACATTGTGAAGAAAAGGGCATAGATTATTGTGATGAAAAAGGCATGGAGCCTTGTCATGACAGGGTTCAAGGAGCATACTGACGACAAGTGTCAGGGGGCATTGTGATGACAAGTGTTTTGAGCACTGTGATGACAAAGATCATGGAGCATTGTGATGAGAAGACCATGGATAATTGTGATGATGAGCGTCATGGGTGTTGTGATGATAAGTGTTTTGGAACATTGTGTTCACAAGGGTTTGGAGCATTATGATGACAGAGGTCATGGAAAATATTGATTTCATTGTGATGACAATAGCCTGAAGCATTATGATGATGGGCATAGTGCATTGTGATGACAGGGTTCATGGAGCATTGAGAGGAAAAGGGGCATGGAGCATTGTGTTTACAGGGGTCTTGGAGCATTGTGATGACAAGGGCATGGAGCATGGTGATGAGAAGGCCATGGAACTTTCTGATGACATGCGTCATGGAGCTTTGTGATGACAAGTGCAAGGAGCATTGGGATTACAGTGGTCTTCAGCATTGTGATGACAAGTGTGATGGAACCTTGAGATGACTAGGCCGTGGATCATTGTGATGGCAGGGGTCATGGTGCATTGTTATGACAGAGATAATGGAGCATTGTGATGAGATGGGCATGGAACTTTGGTCTGAAATGTTTCATGGATTATTGTGATGAGAGTGGGCATGGAATATTGTGATGACAAGGGTACAGAACACTATGATACATGGGTCATGCAGGATTGTAATGACAAGGGCATGGAGCATTGTGATGAGAAGGGCATCGAGCATTGTGATGACAAGTGTCATTGAGCTTTGTGATGACAAGGGCATTGAGCAATATTATGAGCGGGTTCATGGAGCACTGTGATGACAATGACATGGAGCATTGTGATTCGAAGGGTCATGGAGCTTTGTGACGACAAGTCATGGAGCATTTTGATGACAAGGGCTTGATGCATTGTGATGAGAAGGGCAGGGAGCATTTTGATGACCCAGTCATGCAGTAATTTGATGAAAAGTGTAATGGAACACTTTGATGGCAGGTGTTATAGAACATTTTGATGTCAGGGGGCTTGGATCTTTAGGATGAAAAGGGTCATGGAGCATTTTGATGACAGGGGTCATGGAACATTGTGAAGATAAAGGGATGTAGCAGTGTGATGATAGGGTCATGGAACATTGTGATTACAAGGGTGAGGGGTATTGTGATGACTAGTAATGGAACACTGTGATATCTCTGGTGAGAGAGCATTTTGAGGAGAAGTGCATGGAGCATTGTGATTACAAGGCTTATGGAGCATTCCAATACCAATATTGTGGACCGTTGTGATGAAATGCGTGTGGCACATTGTGAAGACAATGGTCATGGAGCATTGTTCTGACAAAGACATGGAGCATTGTGATGACAAGGGTCACAGAGAATTGTGATGAAATGTTCATTGAGTGTTTTCGTTACAAAGGTCAGAGAGCCTTGGGATGACGCGGGCATGGACTATTATGATGACAAACATTATAAATCATTGAGACGACTTGAGTCACGGAGCATTGTGATGACAGGGTTCATGGAGCATTCTGATGACAAGGGCATGGAGCATTGCGATGACAGGGGCATGGAGCATTGGTCTGAGAAGTCTCATAGATTATTGTGAGGACAGTGGGCATGGTGCATTGTGATGAAAAGGGCATGGAGATTTGTGATGAGGAGGTCAGGGAGTATTGTGAAGACAGGTGTCAGGGAGCATTGTGATGACATATGTCATGGTCCATTGCGATGACAATGGCATGGAGCACTGTGATGCCAAATGTAATGGAGAATTGTGATGACAAATATAAAGGAGCATTGTGATGATTAGGGCTTCGAGCATTATGTTGACAAGGGCCATTGAAAATTTTCATGACAAGGTCGAGAAGCATTGTGATTACAAGATCCTGGAGCATTGTGATAACAAAACCATGGAGCCTTGTGATGACAATTCTCATGGAGCATACTGATGAAAAGGGGCATGGACCATTGTGATTACAGGGTTCTTGGAACATTGTGATGACAACGGCATGGAGCATTGTGTGGAGAAGACCAAGGAGCATTCTGATGGCATGCGTCATTGAGCTTTGTGATGACAAGGGCATGGAGCATTGTGATTACAAGGGTCTTGGATCATTGTGATAAAAAGGGCATGGATCATTGTGATGAAAAATGCATGGAGCCTTGTCATGACAGGATTCAAGGAGCATACAGACAACAAGTGTAAGGGAGCATTTTGATGACAAGTGTAATGAGCATTGTGATGACAAAGGTCATGGAGCATTGTGATGAGAAGTCCATGGATAATTGTGATGACGAGCGTCATGGGGCATTGTGATGACAAGTGTTATGGAATATTGTGATCACAAGGGTTTGGAGCATTGTTATGATGGAGGTCATGGAGCATTTTGATTTCATTGTGATGACAATAGCATGAAGCATTATAATGATGGGCATGGTGCATTGAGATGACAGGGTTCATGGATCATTGAGATGAAAAGGGGCATAGAGCATTGTGATTACAGGGTTCTTGGAGCATTGTGATGAGAAGGGTCATGGAGCTTTGTGATGAAAAGGCCATGGAACACTGTTATGGCAGGGGTCATGGAGCATTGTTCACACAGGGGAAATGGAGCATTGTGATGGCAACGGCATGGAGCATTGTGATGAGAAGGCCATGGAGCATTCTGAAGACATGTGTCATGGAGCTTTGTGAAGACAAGGGCATGGAGCAATGTGATGAGAGCGTTCATGGAGCATTGTGATGACAATGACATGGAGCATTGTGATGCCAAGGGTCATGGATCTTTGTGATGACAAATGTCATGGAGCATTTTGAAGGCAAGGGCGTTGTGCATTGTGATGAGAAGGGCAGGGAGCATTCTGATGACAGGGTCATGGAGCAATTTGATGAAAAGTGTCATGTAACATTTTGATGACATGTGTTATGGAACATTGTGATGTCAGGAGTCATCGAACACTGTGATGATAAGTGCATGTAGCATTGTGATGACAGGAGTCATGGAACATTGTGATGACAGGGGTGAGGGAATATTGTGACAAACAGTGATGTAGCATTGTGATATCAGTGGTGAGAGAGCATTTTGATGAGAAGTGCATGGAGCATTGTGATGACAAATTTTAAGGAGCATTGTGATGACAAGATTGTGGAGCACTGTGATGACAAGCGCATGGTGCATTGTGATGACATGTGTCATGGAGAATTGTGCTGACAAGCGCAAGGAGCTTTGTGATGACAAGGGTCAAAGAGCATTGTGATGAAAAGTTCATGGAGCATTGTGGTTAAAAATGTCACAGAGACTGTTGATGACGAGGTCATGGACCATTGTGATGACAAAGGTCATGAAGCATTGTGATGACTGGAATCAAGGAGCATTGTGATGACAGGGGTCATGGAACATTGTGATAACAAGGGCATGGAGCATTGTGATGACAAGGGCATGCAACATTGGTCTATTAAGTTTCATGGATTATTGCAATGACAGTTGGAATGGCGCATTGTGATGACAAGGGCATGGAGAATTGAGATGACCAGGTCATGCAGTATTGTGAAGACAGGTGTTAGGGAGCATTGTGATGACATATGTAATGGCCCATTGTGATGACAATGGCATGGAACATTGTGATGCCAAGTGTCATGAAGGATTCTGATGACAAAGGTAATGGAGCATTGTGATGACAATGGCTTGGAGCATTGTGATGACAAGGGTCAGGGAGCATTGTGCTGACAAGTGCATGCAGAATTGTGATGACAAGGGTCATGGAGCATTCTGAGGACAAGCTTGTGGAGTATTTTGATGACAATGGCATGGAGCTTTGTAATGAAAACGGCATGGGGCATTGTGATGAAAAAAGCTTGGAGCCTTTTCTTGACAGGTTTCAAGGAGCATTCTGATGACAAGGGTCAGGGAGCACTGTGATGACAAGTGTATTGAGTATTGTGATGAGAAAGGTCATGGAGCATTGTGATGAAAAGGGAACGGAGTATTGTGATGACAGGCATCATGGAGCGTTGTGATGACAAGTGTTATGGAACACTGTGATCACAAGTGTTTGGAGCATTGTGATGACAGAGGTGATGGATCATTTTGATTTCTAGGAGCATGGAGCATTGTGATGAAAAGGGCATGAAGCAATGTGATCCCAAGGTTCATGGAGGATTGTGTTGACAATGGAAATGGAGTATTGTGATGACAAGGCATAGAGCATTGTAATGACTAGGTCATGTAGCATTTTTCTGACAAAGGCATGGAGCATTGTGATGACAGGTGTCATGCAGCACTGTGATGACAAGCGTCACGGAGCATTGTGAATACAGGGGTCATGGAGCATTGGGATGACAAGGGCATGGATCATTATGATGACAAGTGTCATGGAGCACTGGGCTGACAATGTTCATGGAGTGTTGTGATGACATGGGTCATGGAGCATTGTGATGACTAGGGAATGGAGCAATGTGATGACAAGAGTCCTGGATCATTGTGTTGTCAGTTGCCATGGAGTGTTGTGATGACAGTGGTCAAGGAGAACTGTGATGATATTGGCCATGGAGCATTGTGATGAGTAGGTCGTGCATCACTGGGCTGAAAATGTTCATGGATTATTGTGATGACTGCGGTCATGGAACATTGTGATGACAAGGGAATGGAGCATGGTGATGACAAGGTCCTGGAGCATTGTGATGAGAAGAGCATGGAGACTTGTGATGACAAGTGTTATGGAGCATTCTGATGAAAAGGGGCATGGAGCATTGTGATTACATGGGTCTTTTAGCACTGTGATGACTAGGGCATGGAGCATTGTGATGAGAAGGCCATGGAGCATTCTGATGACATGCATCATGGAGTTTTGTGATGACAAGAGCATGGAGCATTGTTATTACAGGGATCTTGGAGCACTGTGATGAAAAGGGCAAGGATCATTGTGATGAAAAAAGCATGGAGCCTTGTCATAACAGGGTTCAAGGAGCATACTGAGGACAAGTGTCTGTGAGCATTGTGATGACAAGTGTTTTGAGCATTGTGATTACAAAGATCATGGAGTATTGTGATCAGGAGACCATGGATAATTGTGATGATGAGCGTCATGGGGTGTTGTGATAAGTGTTATGGAACATTGTGATCACAAGGGTTTGGAGCATTTTGATGACTGAAGTCATGGAGAATATTGATTTCATTGTGATGACAGTAGCCTGAAGCATTATGATGATGGGCATGGTGCACTGTGATGACAGGGTTCATGGAGCATTGAGATGAAAAGGGGCATGGAACATTGTGATTACAAGGGTCTTGGTGCATTGTGATGACAAGGGCATGGAGCATGGTGATGAGAAGGCGATGGAACATTCCGATGACATGCGTCATGGTACATTGTGATGACAAGGGCATGGAGCATTGTGATTTCAGTGGTATTGAGCTTTGTGATGACAAGTGTCATGGAACCTTGTGATGACTAGGCCGTGGAACATTGTGATGGCAGGGGTCATGGTGCATTGTTATGACAGGTGTAATGGAGCATTTTGATGAGAAGGGCATGGAACTTTGGTCTGAAATGTTTCATGGATTATTGTGATGAGAGTGGGCATGGAATATTGTGATGACAAGGGTACAGAACACTATGATACATGGGTCATGCAGGATTGTAATGACAAGGGCATGGAGCATTGTGATGAGAAGGGCATCGAGCATTATGATGACAAGTGTCATGGAGCCTTCTGATGACAAGGGCATTGAGTAATGTGATGAGAGTTTTCATGGAGCATTGTGATGACAATGACATGGAGCACTGTGATGCCAAGGGTCATGGAGCTTTGTGATGACAAGTCATGGAGCATTTTGATGACAAGGGCATGATGCACTGTGATGAGAAGTGCAGGGAGCATTTTGATGACCGGGTCATGCAGCAATTTGATGAAAAGTGTAATGGAATATTTTGATGGCAGGGGTTATAGAACATTGTGATGTCAGGGGTCTTGGAGCTTTGGGACGAAAAAGGTCATGGAGCATTTTGATGACAGGGTTTATGGAACATTGTGATGTCAGGTGTCATGGAGCATTTTGATGACAAGTGTTATGGAACATTGTGATCACAAGGGATTGGAGCATTGTGATGACAGATGTCATGGATCATTTTTCTTTGAAGGAGCATGGAGCATTGTGATGACAAGGGCATGAAGCAATGTGATCCCTATATTCATGGAGGATTGTGATGACAATGGTAATGGAGTATTTTGATGACAAGAGCATAGAGCATTGTAATGACAAGGCCATGTAGCTTTTTGCTGATAAAGGCATGGATCATTTTGATGACAGGTGTCATGGAGCACTGTGATGACAAGCGTCACGGAGCATTGTGAAAACAGTGGTCATGGAGCATAGGGATGACAAGGACATGGATCATTGTGATGACAAGTGTCATGGAACATTGGGCTGAAAATGTTCATGGAGTATTGTGATGACAGGTGTCATGGAGCATTGTGATGACTAGGGAATGGAACATTGTGATGACAAGAGTCCCGAATCATTGTGTTGTCAGGTGTCATGGAGGGTTGTGATGACAGTGGTCATGGATTATTGTGATGATATTGGCCAATGAGCATTGTGATGAGAAGACCTTGCGTAATTGTGATGTCGAGCATCATGTAGCACTGAAATGACAAGGGGCATGAAGGATTGTGATGACAGGTGTCACGGAGTATTGTGATGACAGGGGTCATGGAGCATTGTGATGACAAGGGCATGGAGCTTTGTGATGACATGTGCATGGAGCATTGTGATGACTAGTGCATGGAGCATTGCAATGTCAAGTGGATGGAGAATTGTGATGACAAGAGCATGTAATATTTTGATGAGAAGTGTCATGTAGCCTTGTGATTACAAGGACGTGGAGAATTGTGATGACAAGGGACATGGAGCATTGTGATAACCAGGGCATGGTGCATTGTGATGACATGGGTCATGGAGCATTATTATGAGAACGGCCATGGTGCATTCTGACATAAGATATCACTTATGAAGGGAATGTAAACATGGCTACATATGAACTGATTTAGGGAAGAGAACAGAGTCTCAGATTTAGAAAACAATCTAACGCTTGCTTAAGGGGAAATAGAGGTCGGGAGATGCACAAAACATAGGACTGATATTAGCACAGGTACCATTCCATAATCCAAAAACAGAAGAAACAAGCCCTACTCCTTCCTCAGTGAACGGAACTCAACATCCCTATTCCCCGCAGAGAAATATATCTGACTAGTAAGAATTTTAAAACCTATGTATTGATATGTCTCTGTAAGGGAACCAAGTGTGTCTAGAACGATATAAACATGGCAGTGAGAATCAGCTCAAACCCACTATAAAAATGAATTTCAAAACAAAACATAAAAACAGTAAAATTCTTACACAATACCTTCAGGGGTTCTGATGAAACCTGGAATGACCCTATCTACAATGACAGCTGGATGTGGCATAAGGCTGGTCACTTGGGACTGAGAGGATTGGTGAGATTGGGTGAAAAAATGCAGACCCTTTAAAGCAATAATGCCTGCCACCCATTCCATGGTTCCCAACTCTCCAGGTAGATGGGAATATCACTACAGTTATAACTTGTATGGGAACATAGAGAATGGAAACCAGCTGATGGTGAAAGCTTTCTAAAACTCTACTACTTTTTTCTCTCCTTGTGATCCAGTTTGACATTCCAACTGCTTTACTATCAATCACCCAACTTGGAAAGTCAGCCCCTATAACCTCCTGGTTCGCACAGTTGGCAAATTATGCAGAGGGTATAAGGGAAGACAGAGAACCAATGAGAGAGTAGCTATAGGCATTCGGACGGCCACATGTCTCTCTAAATTCCCGTCACAAAGAGGAATTAACCAAAGTCTCAGCCTGCCCCCCAGAACAAGTATAAGTCCAGAAGCAAAAGGGTTGATTTGCAGTCATCTCACAAAAACGCGAGTTGAAAAATGGAGCTCAGGGCCACAGCAATTCACTAACCTGCAGAGTTATAAAGGACTACTCTTTTCGAAAAATCTGTTGAGGGAAAGCCACGAGGCGGAAGGGAAAATGAGGAAGAATGGCATGAAAGAGATTTCAAGAGGTACATTGGAATCGCCTTTAAACACAGGAAAAGCATTACAACTTAGAAAATTATGGAAATGGCCATAAAGGGCATATGGGTTTTCACGTGAATATATTCAGGATAAAACGCATATGCCCTTTTTGGACAAGCAAGCAAACGGGCAATGCAAATCGGCACTACAAAGAAGTATCTCTTCACACCGGTCAAAAGGGACATCCAAAAAATGGGTAAAAACCAGACAGGCAAGACAGGCCCTGGAGAACAGGGAGCCCTGTTATGCTGATGGG
This sequence comes from Mesoplodon mirus, assembly GCF_964341445.2. Classification (NCBI taxonomy): domain Eukaryota; kingdom Metazoa; phylum Chordata; class Mammalia; order Artiodactyla; family Ziphiidae; genus Mesoplodon; species Mesoplodon mirus. The sequence goes on from NW_028295720.1 coordinate 186,021, forward strand.
TGGGATGTAAATTGCCAACTGCCTCACTGAAGGAGTGCATCGTGTTCCCTAAAACAAGTAAACAACAGAGCTACAGAGCCAAGGGCACTTCCAGTCTAGGGAATATACCTTGGGAAAACTGAAAATCAATAAGACAGAGCCACCCCAAAATTTAGGGCTGCACTGCTTACAAAAACCTCAACTTTGGTACACCTTAAATAAACCAGGAAAGACAAAAATGGTTCAAGAAATTGTGGTACTTACGTAAGATGGAATGTCCCTCAGCCATGAAATCAATGTCATAAGACAAGTAGCAGCAAAATGAGTGGATTCAGGTATGATGATTCTAAGTGAAATAAGTCACACAGAAAAAGAAACTTATCATAAGATATCACTTATGAAGATCCTGTAAATATGGCTACACATCAACTGAGTTAAAAAAGAGAACAGAGTCTCACATTTAGAAAACACGCTTATGCCTGCTTAAGGGGGAAGGAGAGGTGGGGTGATGCACAAAACCAGAGTTTGATATTAGTACAGGTACCATTCCAAATATCAAATATGGAATAGACAAGACCTACAACTTCCTCAGTGAAAGGGACTCAAAAGCCCATATTCCCCACAGAGGAATATATCTTACTAGTTAGAATTTTAAAACCTATGTATTGATATGTCTCCGTAAGGGAATCAAGTGTGTCTAGACTGGCATAAACATGGCAGTGAGAATCAGCTCAAACCCACTATAAAGAGGACTTTCAAAAAAAAAAAAACAGGGAAATTCTTTACAATTCCTTCAGGGTCTATGATGAAACCTGGAATGACCCTATCTACAGCAACAGCTGGAAGTGGCATAAGGCTGGTCACCTGGGACTGAGAGGATGGGTGAGACTGGGTGAGCAAATGCACACCCTTTAATGCAATAATACGTGGCACCCATTCCATGGGTCCCAACTCTCCAGGTTGAAGGGAATATTGCAACAGCTATAACATGTACCGGAAACCAAGAGAATGTACATTTTCAAAAACCTAATACGGAATAGACAAGACCTACACCTTCCTCAGGGAAAGGGACTCAACAACCCATATTCCCCGCAGAGGATTTTATCATACTATTAAGAATCTTAAAACCTATGTATTGATATATCTCCGTAAGGGAATCACGTATATCTAAACTGGCATAAACATGGCAGTGAGAGTCAGCTCAAACCCAATATAAAAAGGAATTTCAAAATCAAACCAAAAACACTGGGAAATTCTTTACAAGTCCTTCAGGGTCTCTGATGAAACCTGGTATGACTCTACCTACAATGACAGCAGGATGTGGCATAATGCTGGACACTTGGGACTGAGAGGATTGGTGTGATTGTGTGAGCAATTGCAGACCCTTTAAAGCAATAATGCATGGCACCCATTCCATGTCTCCCAACTCTGCAGGTTGAAGGGACTATTACTACAGCTATAACATGTATGGGAAACCTAGAGAATGGACACACTGTGAATAGGAAAGGTCTCTAAAACTCAACGAATAGTCCCTCTCCTGGTGCTCCGGTTTGACTTCCAACTGCTTTACTATCAATCACCCAACTTGCAGAGACAGCCTCTTTAACCTCCTGGTTCGCACAGGTTTCCAATTTGGCAGAGCATGAAAGGGAAGAGGGTGAGCCAATGAGAGAGTAGCTGTTAGGCATTTGGACGGGCACATGACACTCTTATTTCCTGGGAGGAAAAAGAATTAACCAACGTCTCAGCCACCCTCCGGGAACCAGTATAGGTCCTGAACCAAAATTTTGGACTTGCATTCAGCACACAAAAAACGAGTTGAAAAATGGAGCTCTGGGGCAGACTAATTCACAAACTGGCAGAGGAGTAATGGACCGCTATCGTGCAAAAATCTCTTGAGGGAAGGCAACGAGGCGGACATGAAATCGAAGCAGAATAGGCGGAAACAGATTTCAAGAGGTACGTTGGAAGTGCCGTTAAAGCACAGGAAGAGGGGCAAAACTTCGACAATGATGCACTTGGCCAAAAAGGGCGTATGAGTTTTCTCCTGAATATATTCAGGAGAAAACACATAGAACCTTTTTGGCCAGGCAAGCAAACGGGCAATGCGAATCTACACTACAAAGAAGTATCACTTCCCACCGGTCAAAAGGGACATCCACAAAATGTGTAAAAACCAGAAACGCAAGACAGGCCCTGGAAAACAGGGAGCCTTGTTATGATGATGGTGGGGACGTAAGTTGCCAACTGCCTCTCTGGAGGAGTGCATTGTGTTCCCTGAAAAAGTAAACAACAGAGCTACAGAGCCAAGGGCACTTCCAGGCTAAGGAATATACCTTGGGAAAATTGAAAATCAATAAGCCAGAGACACCCCAAAATTTAGGTTTGCACTGCTTAAATGATCATCAACTTGGGACCACCTTAAATATCCCAGGAAATAGGGGCTTCCCTGGTGGCGCAGTGGTTGAGCGTCCGCCTGCTGATTCAGGAGGACACTGGTTCGTGCTCCGGTTCGGGAAGACCCACGTGCGGCGGAGCGGCTGGGCCCGTGAGCCATGGCCGCTGAGCCTGCAAGTCCGGAGCCTGTGCTCCGCAACAGGAGAGGCCACAACAGTGAGAGGCCCGCGTACCGCAAAAAAAAAAAAAAAAAATATCCCAGGAAATACAAAAAGGGTTTAAGAAATTGTGGAACTTACGTACGATGGAATATCCCTCAGCCATGAAATCAATGTCTTAAGGCCAGTAGCAGCCAAATGAGTGGATTCAGGTACGATGATTCTAAGTGAAATAAGTCACACAGAAAAAGAAACTTATCATAAGATATCACTTATGAAGATCCTTAAACATGGCTACACATGAACTGAGTTAGGAAAGAGAACAGAGTCTCATATTTAGAAAACACTCTTATGCCTGATTAAGTGGGAAGGAGAGGTGGGGTGACGCATAAAACCATAGTTTGATATAATCACAGGTACCGTTCCAAAAACCAACGATGGAATAGACAAGGCCTACACATTCCTCAGTGAAAGGGACCCAAAACCCCATATTTCCCACAGAGGAATATATCTGACTAGTAAGAATATTAAAATCTATGTATTGATATGTCCCCATAAGGGAATCAAGTGTGTCTAGACTGGTATAAACATAGCAGTGAGAATCAGCTCAAACCCACTATAAAATGGAATTTCAAAAACAAAACAAAAATGCAGGGAAATTCTTTACAATTCCTTCAGGGTCTCTGATGAAATCTGGAATGACCCTATCTACAACGACAGCTGGATGTGGCATAAGGCTGGACAGTTGGGACTGAGAGGATTGGTGATACTGGATGAGCAAATGCAGACCCTTTAAAGCAATAATTTGTAGCACCCATTCCATGGGTTCAACTCTCCATGTTGAAGGGAGTATTACTACAGCTATAACATGTACGGGAAACTTAGAGAATGGACACACTGTGAATATGAAATGTTTCTATAAGTCAACTAATAGTCCCTCTCCTGGTGCTCTGTTTTGATTTTCCAACTGCTTTACTATCAATCTCCCAACTTGGACAGACAGCCCCTTTATCCTCCTGGTTCACACAGGTTGCCAATTTGGCAGAGTATGAAAGGGAAGAGGAAGAACCAATGAGAGAGTAGCTGTTAGGCATTTGGACAGGTACATGTCACTCTAATTTCCTGAGTGGAAGAAGAATTAACCAAAGTCTCAGCCACCCACTTGGAACAAGTATAGGTCTTGAACCAAAATTTTGGACTTGCTGTCAGCTCCCAAATGACGAGTTGAAAAATGGAGCTCAGGGACATAGCAATTCTCAAACTAGCAAAGGATTAAAAGACCACTATCGTGAAAAATCTGTTGAGGAAAGGCACCGAGGCGGAATTCAAAGCGAGGCAGAATAGCCAGAAACAGATTTCAAGAGGTACGTACGAAGTGCCTTTAAAGAACAGGAAGAGGGGCACAACTTCGACAATGATGCACTTGGCCAAAAAGGGCGTATAAGTTTTCTCCTGCATATATTCAGGCGAAAACACATACGCCCTTTTTGGCCATGCAAGCAAGCGGGCAATGCAAATCTGCACTACAAAGAAGTATCACTTCCCACCAGTCAAAAGGGGCATCCGCAAAATATGTAAAAACCAGAAAGGCAAGACAGGCCCTGGAGAACAGGGTGCCTTGTTATGCTGATTGGCGGGAATAGTTGCCAACTGCCTCTCAGGAGGAGTGCATTGTGTTCCCTAAAACAAGTAAACAACAGAGCTACAGAGCCAAGGGCACTTCCAGTCTAGGGAATATACCTTTAGAAAACTGGAAATCAGTAAGACAGAGTCACCCCTAAATTTAGGGTTGCACTTCTTTCAAGAACATCAACTTGGGTACACCTTAAATATCTCAGGAAAGACATAAATGGTTCAAGAAATTGTGGTACTTATGTACAAGAAATATCCCTCCACCATGTAATCAATGTCATAAGGCCATTAGCAGCAAAATGAGTGGATTCAGGTACGATGATTCTAAGTGAAATAAGTCACACAGAAAAAGAAAATAATCATAAGATATCACTTATGAAGATCCTGTAAACATGGCTACACATGAACTGTGTTAGGAAAGAGAAGAGAGACTCACATTTAGAAAACATTCTTATGCCTACTTAAGAGGGATTGAGAGGTGGGGTGATGCATAAAACCAGAGTTTGAATTAGTACAGGTACCTTTCCAAAAACCTAATATGGAATAGACAAGACCTACATCTTCCTCAGGGAAAGGGACTCAACAAACCATATTCCCCTCAGAGTAATATATCTAACTAATAAGAATCTTAAAACCTATGTATTGATATATCCCCGTAAGGGCATCATGGATGTCTAGACTGGCATAAACATGGCAGTGATAATCAGCTTAAACCCACTATAAAAAGGAATTTCAAAATCAAACCAAAAAAACAGGGAAATTCTTTACAATTCCTTCAGGGTCTCTGATGAAACCTGGTATGACTCTATCTACAATGACAGCAGGATGTGGCATATGGCTGGACACTTGGGAATCAGAGGATTGGTGAGATTGGGTGAGCAAATGCAGAACCTTTAAAGCAATAATGTGTTGCACCCATTCCATGGGTCCCAACTCTCCAGGTTGAAGGAAATATTACTACAGCTATAACATGTATGGGAAACCAAGAGAATGGACCCACTGTGAACACGAAATGTCTCTAAAACTCAACTAATAGTCCCTCTCCTGTTGCTCCGGTTTGACTTTCCAATGGCTTTACTATCAATCTCCCAAATTTGAGAGACAGGCCCTTTAACCTCCTGGTTTGCACAGGTTGCCAATTTGGCAGAGGATGAAAGGGAAGAGGAAGAACCAATGGGAGAGTAGCTCTTAGGCATTTGGAGGGGCACATATCACACTAATTTCCCGGCAGGAAGGAGAATTAACCAAAGTCTCAGCCACAAGCCAAGAACCAGTATAGGTCCTGAACCAAAATTTTGGACTTGCATTCAGCTCACAAAAAACGAGTTGAAAAATGGAGCTCAGGGGCGCAGCAATTCACAAACTGGCAGAGTAGTAAAGGACGACTATCGGGCAAAAATCTGTTGAGGGAAGGCAACGAGGCAGACTTGAAAGCGAGGCAGAATAGCCGGAAAGAGATTTCAAGAGGTACATTGGAAGTGCCTTTAAAGGACAGGAAGAGGGGCACAACTTCGACAATGATGCACTTGGCCAAATAGGGCTTATGAGTTTTCTCCTGAATATATACAGGAGAAAACACATACACATATTTTGGCCAAGCAAGCAAGCGGGCAATGCAAATCTGCACTACAAAGAAGTATCACGTCTCACGGGTCAAAAGGGGCATCTGCAATATCTGTATAAACCAGAAAGGCAAGACAGGCACTGGAGAACAGGGAGGCTTGTTATGCTGATTGGCGGGATTAAGTTGCCAACTGCCTCTCTGGAGGAGTGCATTGTGTTCCATAAAACAAATAAACAACAGAGCTACAGAGCCAAGGGCACTTCCAGTCTAGGGAATAAACCATCGGAAAACTGGAAATCAATAAGACAGAGCCACCCCCAAATTTAGGGCTGCACTTCTTTAAAGAACCTCAACTTGGTTACACCTTAAATTTCCCAGGAAAGACAAAAATGGTTCACGAAATTGTGCTACTTATGTACAAGAAATATCCTTCAGCCATGTAATCAATGTCATAAGGCCAGTAGCACCAAAATGGGTGGATTCAGGTACGATGATTCTAAGTGAAATAAGTCACACAGACAAAGAAGCTTATCATAAGATATCACTTATGAAAATCCTGTAAACATGGCTACACATGAACTGAGTTAGGAAAGAGAACAGAGTCTCACATTTAGAAAACACTCTTATGCCTGCTTAAGGGGGAAGGAGAGGTGGGGTGATGCATAAAACCAGAGTTTGATATAAGCACATGTACCGTTCCAAAAACCTATTATGGAACACACAATACCTTTACCTTCCTCAGTGAAAGGGACTCAACACACCATATTCCCCACAGAGGAATATATCTGACTAGTAAGAATGTTAAAACCTATGTACTGATATGTCTCCGTAAGGGAAACAAGTGTGCCTAGACTGGCATAAACATGGCAGTGAGAATCAGCTCAAACACACTAAAAAAAGGAATTTCAAAAACAAATGAAAAAAACTGGGAAATTCTTTACAATTCCTTCAGAGTCTTTGATGAAACCTGGAATGACCCTATCTACAACGACAGATGGATGTGGCATAAGGCTGAGACACTTGGGATTGAGAGGATGAGTTTAACTGGGTGAGCAAATGCAGACCATTTAAAGCAATAATGCGTGGCACACATTCCAAGGGTCCCAACTCTCCAGGTTGAAGGGAGTATTACTACAGCTGTAACACGTAAGGGAAACCTAGAGAATGGACACACTGTGAATAGGAAAGGTCTCTAAAACTCAACGAATACTCCCTCTCCTGGTGCTCAGATTTGACTTTCCAACTGCTTTACTATCAATCTCCCAACTTGGAGAGACAGCCGCTTTAACCTCCTGGTGTGCAAAGTTTGCCAATTTGGCAAAGGATGAAAGGGAAGAGGGATAACCAATGAGAGAGTAGCTGCTAGGCTTTTGGAGGGGCACATGTCACTCTAATTTCCCGGCAGGAAGAAGAATTAACCAAAGTCTCAGCCACCCTCAGGAAACCAGTATAGGTCCTGAACCAAAATTTTCGACTTGCGGTCAGCTCACAAAAAACGAGTTGAAAAATGGAGCCTGGGTCACAGCAATTCACAAACTGGCAGAGTAATAAATGACAACTATCGTCCAAAAATGTGTTGAGGGAAGGCAACGAGGCAGACTTGAAAGCGAGGCAGAATAACAGGAAACAGATTTCAAGATGTACATTGGAATCGCCTTTAAACACAGGAAGAGGGGCACAACTTCGAAAATGTTGCACTTGGCCAAAAAGGGTGTAAGCGTTTTCTCCTGAATATATTCAATTCAAAACGCATATGCCCTTTTTGGCCAAGCAAGCAAGCAGGCAATGCAAATCTGCACTACAAAGTAACATCACTTCCCACCAGTCAAAAGGGACATCTTCAAAATGTGAAAAAACCAGAAAGGCAAGACAGGCCCTGGAGAACAGGGAGCCTTGTTATGCTGTTGGGCGGGATGTAAATTGCCAACTGCCTCTCTGGAGGAGGGAAATGTGTTCCCTAAAACAAGTAAACAACAGAGCTACAGAGGCAGGGACACTTCCAGTCTGGGGAATATAGCTTGGGAAAACTGAAAATCAATAAGACAGAGCCTCCCCAAAATTTAAGGCTGCACTGTTTACAAGAACCTCAACTTGGGTACACCGTAAATATCTCAGGAAATATAAAAATGGTTCAAAAAATTGTGGTACTTACGTATGATAGAACATCCCTCAGCCACGAAATCAATGTCATAAGACCAGTAGCAGCAAAATGAGTGGATTCAGGTACGATGATTCTAAGTGAAATAAGTCACACAGAAAAAGAAACGTATCATAAGATATCACTTATGAAGATCCTGTAAACATGGCTACACATGAAATGAGTTAGGAAAGAGAACACAGTCTCACATTTAGAAAAAAACACTTATGCCTGCTTAAGGGGGAAGGAGAGGTGAGGTGATGCATAAAACCAGAGTTTGATATAAGCACAGGTACCGTTCCAAAAACCAACTATGGAATAGAGAAGACTTACACCTTCCTCAGTGAAAGGAATTCAAAATCCCATATTTCCCGCAGAGGAATATATCTGACTAGTAAGAATCTTAAAACCTATGTATTGATATGTCTCTGTAAGGGAATCAAGTGTTTCTAGACTGGCAAAAACATGGCAGCGAGAATCAGCTCAAACCCACTATAAAAAGGAATTTCAAAAACAAAACAAAAACCAGGGAAATTCTATACAATTCCTTCAGGGTCTCTGATGAAACCTGGAATGACCCTATCTATAATGACAGCTGGATGTGGCATAAGGCTGAACACATGGGACTGAGAGGATTTGTGAGTTTGGGTGAGCAAATGCAGACCCTTTAATGCAATAATGCATGGCAGCCATTCCATTGGTCACAAATCTCCAGGTTGAAGGGAATATGACTACAGCTATAACACGTACAGGAAACCTAGAGAATGGACACATTGTGAATATGAAAGGTCTCTAAAACTCAAGGAATAATCCCTCTCCTTGTGCTCCAGTTTGACTTTCCAACTGCTTTACTATCAATCTCCCAAATTGTAGAGACAGCACCTTTAACCTCCTGGTGTACACATTTTGCCAATTTAGCAAAGGATGAAAGGAAAGAGGGAGAACCAATGAGAGAGTAGCTGTTAGACATTTGGACGGGCACATGTCTTTCTTATTTCCCGGGAGGAAGAAGAATTAACCAAAGTCTCAGCCACCCACCAAAAACCAGTATAGGTCCTGAACCAAAATATTGGACTTGCGTTCAGCTCACAAAAAACGAGTTAAAAAATGGAGCTCAGGGACACAACAATTAACAAACTGGCAGAGTAATAAAGGGCAACTATCGTCCAAAAATCTGTTGAGGGAAGTCAACCAGGCGGACTTGAAAGCGAGGCAGAATAGCAGGAAACAGATTTCAAGAGCCACGTTGGAATCGCCTTTAAAGCACAGAAGATGGGCAGAACTTCGACAATGATGCACCTGGCCACAAATGGCGTATGCGTTTTCTCCTGAATATATTCAGGAGAAAACGCATACGCCATTTTTGGCCAAGCAAGCAAGCGGGCAATGCAAATCTGCACTAAAAAGAAGTATCACTTCCCACCAGTCAAAAGGGACATCCACAAAATGGGTAAAAACCAGAGGCTAGACAGGCCCTGGAGAACAGGGAGCCTTGTTATGCTGATGGGCGGGATGTAAATTGCCAACTGCCTCACTGGACGAGTGCATTGTGTTCCCTAAAACAAGTAAACAAGAAAGCTACAGAGCCAAAGGCACTTCCAGTCTAGGGAATATACCTTGGGAAAACTGAAAATCAATAAGACAGAGCCACCCCAAAATTTAGGGCTGCACTGCTTACAAGAACCTCAACTTGGGTATACATTAAATATCCCAGGAAATATAAAAATGGTTCAAAAAATTGTGGTACTTACATACGATGGAATATCCCTCAGCCATGAAATCAATGTCATAAGACCAGTAGCAGCAAAATGAGTGGATTCAGGTACGATGATTCTAAGTGAAATAAGTCACACAGAAAAAGAAACTTATCATGAGATATCACTTATGAAGATCCTGTAAACATGGCTACATATGAACTAAGTTAGGAAAGAGAACAGAGTCTCACATTTAGAAAACATTCTTATGCCTGCTTAAGGGGGAAGGAGAGGTGGGGTGATGCATAAAACCAGAGTTTGATATAAGCACAGGTAACATTCAAAAACCAACTATGGAATAGACAAGACTTACACCTTCCTCAGTGAAAGGGATTCAAAACCCCATATTTCCCACAGAGGAATATATTGGATTAGTTAGAATCTTAAAACCTATGTATTGATATGTCTCCATAAGGGAATCAAGTGTGTCTAGACTGGCATAAACATGGCAGCGAGAATCATCTCAAACCCACTATAAAAGGGAAATTCAAAAACAAAACAAAAAAACAGGGAAATTCTTTACAATTCCTTCAGGGTCTCTGATGAAACCTGGAATGACCCTATCTACAATGACAGCTGGATATGGCATAAGGCTGGACACATGGGACTGAGAGGATTGGTGAGATTGGGTGAGCAAATGCAGACCCTATAAAGCAATAATGCATGGCAACCATTCCATGGGTCCCAACTCTCCAGGTTGAAGAGTATATTACTACAGCTATAAAATGTACGGAAAACCTAGAGACTGGACACACTGTGAATACGAAAGGTCTCTAAAACTCAACGAATAGTCCCTCTCCTGGTGCTCAGGTTTGACTTTCCAACTGCTTTACTATCAATCTCCCAGCTTGGAGAGACTGCACTTTTAACCTCCTGTTTCGCACAGGTTGCCAATTTGGCAGAGGATGAAAGGGAAGAAGGAGAACCAATGAGAGAGTGGCTGTTAGGCATTTGGACGGGCACATGTCACTCTTATTTCCCAGGAGCAAGAAGAATTAACCAAAGTCTAAGCCACCCACCGCAAACCAGTATAGGTCCTGAACCAAAATATTGGACTTGCTTTCAGCTCACAATAAACGAGTTAAATTATGGAGCTCAGGGTCACAGCAATTCACAAACTGGTAGAGTAATAAAGGACAACTATCGTACAAAAATCTGTTGAGGGAAGGCAACGAGGCGGAATTGAAAGCGAGGCAGAATAGAAGGAAACAGATTTCAACATATAAGTTGGAATCGCTTTTAAAGCACAGGAAGAGGGGCACAACTTCGAAAATGATGCACTTGGCCAAAAAGGGTGTATGCGTTTTCTCCTGAGTATATTCAGGAGAAAACGCATACGCCCTTTTTGGCCAAGCAAGCAAGCGGGCAATGCAAAACTGCACTACAAAGAAGTATCACTTCCCACAGGTCAAAAGGGATATCCACAAAATGGGTAAAAAGCAGAAAGACAAGACAGGGGCTGGAGACAGGGAGCCTTGTTATGCTGATGGGCGGGATGTAAATTGCCAACTGCCTCTCTGGAGGAGTGCATTTTGTTCCCTAAAAGAAGTAAACAACAGAGCTACAGAGACAAGGGCACTTCCAGTCTAGGGTATATACCTTGGGAAAACTGAAAATCAGTAAGACAGAGCCACCCCAAAATTTAGGGCTGCACTGCTTACAAGAACCTCAACTAGGCTACACCTTAAATATCCCAGGAAAGACAAAAATTTTTCAAGAGTTTGTGGTAAATACATACGATGGATTATTTCTCTGCAATGAAATCAATGTCATCAGGCCACTATCAGCAAATTTAGTGGATTCAGTTACGATGATTCTAAGTGAAATTAGTCACAGAGTAAAAGAAACTTATCATAAGATATCCCTTATGAAGGTCCTGTAAACATGGCTACACATGAACTGAGTTAGGAAAGAGAACAGAGTCTCACATTTAGAAAACACACTCATGCCTCCTTAAGGGGGAAGGCGAGGTGGGGTGATGAATAAAACCAGAGTTTGATATAAGCACAGGTACCGTTCCCAAAACCATCAATGGTGTAGACAAGACCTACCTATACCTTCCTCAGTGAAAGGGACTCAACACACCATATTCCCCACAGAGGAATATATCTGACTAGTAAGAATCTTAAAACCTATGTATTGATATGTCTCTGTAAGGGAATCAAGTGTGTCTAGACTGCCATAAACATGGCAGCGAGAATCAGCTCAAACCCACTATAAAATGGCATTTCAAAAACAAAACAAAAAAACAGGGAAATTCTTTTCAATTCCTTCAGGGTCTCTTATGAAACCTGGAATGACCCTATCTAAAATGACAGCTGGATGTGGCATAAGGCTGGACACATGGGACTGAGAGGATTGGTGAGATTGGGTGAGCAAATGCAGATGCTTTAAAGCAATAATCCATGGCACCCATTCCATGGGTCCCAACTCTCCAGGGTGAAGCGAATATTACTATAGCTATAACATGTACGGGAAACCGAGAGAATGGACACACTGTGAATACGAAAGGTCTCTAAAACTCAACAAATAGTCCCTCCCCTGGTACTCCAGTTTGACTTTCCAACTGCTTTACTATCAATCTCCCAACTTGGAGAGACAGCCCCTTTAATCTCCTGTTTCACACAGGTAGCCAATTTGGCAGAGGATGAAACGGAAGAGGGAGAACCAATGAGAGAGTAGCTGTTAGCTATTTGGACGGGCACATGTCACTCTTGTTTCCCGGGAGGAAGAAGAATTAACCAAAGTCTCAGCCACCCACCGGGTACCAGTGTAGGTCCTGAACCAAAATATTGGACTTGCATTCAGCTCACAGAAAACGAGTTAAATAATGGTGCTCTGGGGCACGGCAATTCACAAACAGGCAGAGTAATAAAGGACAACTATCGTCCAAAAATCTGTTGAAGGAAGGCAACGAGGCGGACTTGAAAGCGAGGCAGAATAGCAGGAAACAGATTTCAAGAGGTACGTTGGAATCGCCTTTAAAGCACAGAAAGAGGGGCACAACTTCGAAAATGATGCACTTGGCCAAAAAGTGCATATGCGTTTTCTCCTGAATATATTCAGCAGAAAACGCATATGCCCTTTTTGGCCAAACAAGCAAACGGGCAATGCAAATCTGCACTACAAAGAAGTATCACTTCCCACAGGTTAAAAGGGAAATCCACAAAATGTGTAAAAACCAGAAAGGCAAGAGAGGCCCTGGAGAACAGGGAGCCTTGTTATGCTGATGGGCGGGATGTACATTGCCAACTGCCTCTCTGGAGGAGTGCATTGTGTTCCCTAAAACAAGTAAACAACAGAGCTACAGAGCCAAGGGCACTTCGAGTCTAGGGAATATATCTTGGGAAAACTGAAAATCAATAAGACAGAGCCACCCCCAAATTTAGGGCTGCACTGCTTACAAGAACCTCAACTTGGGTACACCATAAATATCCCAGGAAATATAAAAATGGTTCAAAAAATTGTGGTACTTACGTACGATGGATTATCCCTCAGCCATGAAATCAATGTCATAAGACCAGTAGCAGCAAAATGAGTGGATTCAGATACGATGATTCTAAGTGAAATAAGTCACACAGAAAAAGAAGCTAATCATAAGATATCACTTACGAAGACCCTGGAATCATGCCTACACATGAACAGAGTTAAGAAAGTGAAGAGAGTTTGACATTTAGAAAGCATTCTTATGCCTGCTTAAGGGGGAAGGAGAGGTGGGGTGATGCATAAAACCAGATTTTGATATTAGTTCAGGTACCGTTCCAAAAACCAAATACGGAATAGACAAGAACTACACGTTCCTCCGTGAAAGGGACTCAACTCCCCTTATTCCATGCAGAGGGATATAACTTACTAGTAAGAATCTTAAAACTTATGTATTGATATGTCCCAATAATGGAATCAAGTGTGTCTAGACTGGCATAAACTTGGCAGCAAGAATAAGCTCAAACCCACTATATAAAGGAATTTCAAAAACAAAACAAAAAAACAGGGAAATTCTTTACAATTCCTTCAGGGTCTCTGATGAAACGTGGAATAACCCTGTCTACAATGACAGCTGGATGTGGCATAAGGCTGGAGAATTGGGACTGAGAGGATTGGTGAGATTTGGTGAGCAAATGCAGACCCTTTAAAGCAATAATGCATGGCACTCTTTCCATGGGTCCCAACTCTCCAGATTGAAGGGAATGTTACTACAGCTATAACATGTATGGGAAACCTAGAGAATGGACACACTGTGAATAAAAAATGTTTCTAAAACTCAACGAATAGTCCCTCTCCTGGTGCTCCAGTTTGACTTTCCAACTGCTTTACTATCAATCTCCCAACTTGGAGAGACTGCCCCATTAACCTCCTGGTTCGCACAGGTTGCCAATTTGGCAGAGGATGAAAGGGAAGAGGGAGAACCAATGAGAGAATAGCTGTTAGCCATTTGCACGGGCACATGTCACTCTAATTACCCGGGAGGAAGAAGAATTAACCAAAGTCTCAGCCACTCACCGGGAAACAGTATAGGTCCTAAACCACAATTTTGGACTTGCATTCAGCTCAAAAATAACTAGTTGAAAAATGGAGCTCAGGGGAAGAGCAATTCACAAACTGGCAGAGAAATAAAGGCCAACTATCGTCCAGGAATCTGTTGAGGGAAGGCAACGAAGCGGACTTGAAAGCGAGGCAGAATAGCAGGAAACAGATTTCAAGAGTTACCTTGGAATCGTCTGTAAAGCACAGGGAGAGTGGCACAACTTCGACAATGATGCACTTGGCCAAAAAGGGCGTATGCATTTTCTCCTGAATATATGCAGGAGAAAACACATACGCCCTTTTTGGCCAAGCAAGCAATTGGGCAATGCAAATCTGCACTACAAAGGAGTATAACTTCCCACCAGTCAAAAGGGACATCCACAAAATTTGTAAAAACCTGAAAGGCAAGACAGGCATTGGAGAACAGCGAGCCTTGTTATGCTGATGGGCGGGATGTAAATTGTCAACTGCCTCTCTGGAGGAGTGCATTGTGTTCCCTAAAACAAGTAAACAACAGAGCTACAGAGCCAAGAGAAGTTCCAGTCTAAGGAATATACCTTGGGCAAACTGAATATCAGTAAGACAGAGCCAGCCCAAAATTTAGGGCTGCACTGCTTACAAGAACTTCAACTTGTCTACACCTTAAATATCCCTGGAACCATAAAAATGTTTCAAAAAATTGTGGTACTTACGTACGATGGAATATCCTTCAGCCATGAAATCAATGTCATAAGACCAGTAGCAGCAAAATGAGTGGATTCAGGTACGATGATTCTAAGTGAAATAAGTCACACAGAAAAAGAAACTTATCATAAGATATCACTTATGAAGGTCCTGTAAACATGGCTACACATGAACTGAGTTAGGAAAGAGAAGAGAGTTTGACCTTTAGAAAACATTCTTATGCCTGCTTAAGGGGGAAGGAGAGGTGGGGTGATGCATTAAACCAGATTTTGATATTAGTTCTGGTACCGTTCCACAAACCATATACCGAATAGACAAGAAATACACCTTCTTCAGTGAAAAGGACTCAACTCCCCATATTCCATGCAGAGGGATATATCTTAATAGTAAGAACCTTAAAACGTATGTATTGATATGTCCACATAATGGAATCAAGTGTGTCTAGACTGGCATAAACATGGCAGTGAGAATCAGCTCAAACCCAGTATAAAATTGAATTTCAATAACAAAACAAAAAAAACAGGGAAATACTTTTCAATTCCTTCAGGGTCTCTGATGAAACCTGGAATGACCCTATCTACAACGACAGCTGGATGTGGCATAAGCCTGGACACATGGGACTGAGAGGATTGGTGAGATTGGTTGAGCAAATGCAGACCCTTTAAAGCAATAATGCATGGCACCCATTCCCTGGGTCCCAACTCTCCAGGTTGAAGGGAATATTACTACAGCTATAACATGTACGGTAGACCTAGAGAATGGACACACTGTGAATACGAAAGTTCTCTAAAACTCAACGAATACTCCCTCTCCTGGTGCTCCTGTTTGACTTTCCAACTGCTTTACTATCAATCTCCCTACCCTGAGAGATAGCACTTTTAACCTACTGTTTCGCACAGGTTTCCAATTTGGCAGAGGATGAATGGGAAGAGGGAAATCCAATGAGAGAGTAGCTGTTAGGCATTTGGAAGGGCATATGTCACACTTATTTCCCGGGAGGAAGAAGAATTAACCAAAGTCTCAGCCACCCACCGAAAACCAGTATAGGTCCTGAACCAAAATATTGGACTTGCGTTCAGCTCACAAAAAAACGAGTTAAATAATGTAGCTCAGGGGCACAGCAATTCACAAAATGGCAGAGTAATAAAGGGCAACTATCGTCCAACAATCTGTTGAGGGGAGGCAACGAGGCGGACTTGAAAGCGAGGCAGAATAGCAGGAAACAGATTTCAAGAGGTTCATTGGAATCACCTTTAAAGCACAGGAAGAGGGGCACAACATTGACAATGATGCACTTGGCCAAAGAGGGCGTATGCATTTTCTCCTGAATATATTCAGGAGAAAACGCATACGCCCTCTTTGGCCAAGCCAACAAGCGGGCAATGCAAATCTGCACTAAAAAGAAGTATCACTTCCCACCAGTCAAAAGGGACATCCACAAATGTGTAAAAACCAGAAAGGAAAGACAGGCCCTGGAGAACAGGAAGCCTTGTTATGCAGATGGGCGTGATGTAAATAGCCAACTGCCTCTCTGGAGGAGTGCATTGTGTTCCCTAAAACAAGTAAACAACAGAGCTACAGAGCCAAGTGCACTTCCAGTCTAGGAAATATACCTTGGGAAACCTGAAAATCAATAAGACAGAGCCACCCCAAAATTTAGGGCTGCACTTCTTACAAGAACCTGAACTGGCTTACAAGAACTTCAACTTGTCTACACCTTAAATATCCCAGGAAATATAAAAATGGTTCAAAAAATTGTGGTACTTACGTACGATGGAATATCCCTCAGCCATGAAATCAATCTCATAAGACCAGTAGCAGCAAAATGTGTGGATTCAGGTACGATGATTCTAAGTGAAATAAGTCACACAGAAAAAGAAACTTATCATAAGATATCACTTATGAAGATCCTGTAATCATGGCTACACATGAAATGAGTTAGGATAGAGAACAGAGTCTCACATTTACAAAACACTCTTATTCCTGCTTAAGGGGGAAGGAGAGGTGGGGTGATGCATAAAACCAGAATTTGATATAAGCCCAGGTACCGTTCCAAAAACCAAATATGGAATACACAAGACCTACAACTTCCTCAGTGAAAGGGATTCAAAATCCCATATTTCCTGCAGAGGAATATATCTGACTAGTAAGAATCATAAAACCTATGTATTGATATGTCTCCGTAAGGGAATCATGTGTGTCTAGACTGGCATAAACATGACAGCGAGAATCAGCTCAAACCCACAATATAATGAATTTCAAAAACAAAAAAAAAAGGGAAATTCTTTACAATTCCTTCAGGGTCTCTGATGAAACCTGGAATGACACTATCTACAACGACAGCTGGATGTGGCATAAGGCTGGACACATGGGACTGAGAGGATTGGTGAGATTGGGTGAGCAAATGCAGACCCTTTAAAGCAATAATGCATGGCACACTTTCCATGGGTCCCAACTCTCCAGGTTGAAGGGAATATTACTATAGCTATAACATGTACGGGAAACCTAGAGAATGGACACACTGTGAATACGAAAGGTCTCTAATACTCAACGAATAATCCCCCTCCTGTTCCTCCGCTTTGACTTTCCAACTGCTTTACTATCAATCTCCCAACCTAGAGCGACAGCACCTTTAACCTCCTGTTTTGCACAGGTTGCCAATTTGGCAGAGGATGAATGGCAAGAGGGAGAACCAATGAGAGAGTAGCGGTTAGGAATTTAATGGGCATATGTCACTCTTATTTCCCGGGAGGAAGAAGAATTAACGAAAGTCTCAGACACCCACCAAAAACCAGTATAGGTCCTGAACCAAAATATAGGACTTGCATTCAGCTTACAAAAAACCGAGTTAAATAATGTAGCTCAGGGGCACAGCAATTCACAAAATGGCAGAGTAATAAAGGGCAACTATCGTCCAACAATCTGTTGAGGGGAGGCAACGAGGCGGACTTGAAAGCGAGGCAGAATAGCAGGAAACAGATTTCAAGAGGTACGTTGGAATCGCCTTTAAAGCACAGGAAGATGGGCACAGTTTCGACAATGATGCACCTGGCCAAATAGGGCGTATGTGTTTTCTCCTAAATATATTCAGGAGAAAACGCATACACCCTTTTTGGCCAAGCAAGCAAGTGGGCAATGCAAGTCAGCACTACAAACAGGTATCACTTTCCACCGGTCAAAAGGGACATCCACAAAATGGGTAAAAACCAGAAAGCAAGACAGACCCTGGATAACAGGAAGCCTTGTTATGCTGATGGGCGGGACATAAACTGACAACTGCCTCTCTGGAGGATTGCATTGTGTTCCCTAAAACAAGTAAACAACAGAGCTACAGAGCCAAGGGCACTTCCAGTCTAGGGAATATACCTTGGGAAAACTGAAAATCAAAAAGATACAGCCACCCCAAAATTTAGGACTACACTGCTTACAAGAACCTCAACTTGTGTACACTTTAAATATCCCAGAAAATATAAAAATGGTTCAAAAAATTGTGATACTTACGTATGATGGAATATCCCTCAGCCATGAAATCAATGTCATAAGACCACTAGCAGCAAAATGTGTGGATTCAGTTACGATGATTCTAAGTGAAATAAGTCACACAGAAAAAGAAACTTATCATAAGATATCACTTATGAAGATCCTGTAAACATGGCTACACATGAAATGAGTTAGGAAAGAGAACAGAGTCTCACATTTAGAAAACACTCTTATCCCTGCTTAAGGGGGAAGGAGAGGTGGGGTGATGCATAAAACCAGAGTTTGATATAAGCACAGGTAGCGTTCCAAAATCCAACTATGGAATAGACAAGACCTACACCTTCCTCAGTGAATGGGATTCAAAACCCCATATTTCCGCAGAGGAATATATCTGACTAGTAAGAATCTTAAAACCTATGTATTGATATGTCTCCGTAAGGGAATCAAGTGTGTCTAGACTGGCATAAACATGGCAGTGAGATTCAGCTCAAACCCAATACAAAAATGAATTTGAAAAAAAAAATAATGGGAAATTCTTTACAATTCCTTCAGGATTTCTGATGAAACCTGGAATGACCCTATCTACAATGACAGCAGGATGTGGCATAAGGCTGGACACATGGGACTGAGAGGATTGTTGAGATTGGGTGAGCAAATGCAGACCGTTTAAAGCAATAATGCATGGCACCCATTCCATGGGTCCCATGTCTCCAGGTTGAAGGGAATATTACTACAGCTATAACATGTACGGGAAACCTTGAGAATGGACACACTGTGAATACGAAAGGTCTCTAAAACTCAACGAATAGTCCCTCTCCTGGTGCTCCGGTTTGAATTTCCAACAGCTTTACTATCAATCTCCCAACGTGGAGAGACAGCACCTTTAACCTCCTGGTTCGCACAGGTTCCCATTTGACAGAGGAGGAAAGGGAAGAGGGAGAACCAATGAGAGAGTAGCTGTTAGGCATTTGGACGGGCACATGTCAGTCTTATATCCCGGGAGGAAGAAGAATTCACCAAAGTCTCAGCCACCCACCGGGAACCAGTTTAGGTCCTGAACCAAAATTTTGGACTTGCGATCATCTCACAAAAAACAAGTTAAATAATGGAGCTCAGGGGCACAGCAATTCACAAACTGGCAGAGTAATAAATGACAACTCTCGTCCAAAAATCTGTTGTGGGAAGGCAACGAGGTGGACTTGAAAGCGAGGCAGAATAGCAGGAAAATGATTTCACGAGGTACGTAAGAATCACCTTTAAAGCACAGGAAGAGGGGCACAACATCGACAATGATGCACTTGGACAAAAAGGGCGTATGCGTTTTCTCCTGAAAATATTCAGGAGAAAACGCATACGCCCCTTTTGGCTAAGCCATCAAGCGGGCAATGCAAATCTTCACTACAAAGAAGTATCACTTCCCACCAGTAAAAAGGGACATCCACAAAATGGATAAAAAGGAGAAAGGCAAGACAGGCCCTGGAGAACAGGGAGCCTTGTTATGCTGATGGGCGGGATGTAAATTGCCAATTGCCTCTCTGGAGGAGTGCATTGTGTCCCTAAAACAAGTAAACAACAGAGCTACATAGCCAAGGGCACTTCCAGTCTAGGGAATATACCTTGGGAAAACTGAAAATCAATAAGACAGAGCGTCCTCAAAATTTAGGGCTACACTGCTTACAATAACCTCAACTTGGGTACACCTTCAATATCCCAGGAAATATAAAAATGGTTCAAAAAATTGTGGTACTTACGTATGATGGAATATCCCTCAGCCATGAAATCAATGTCATAAAACCAGTAGCAGCAAAATGAGTGGATTCAGGTACGATGATTCTAAGTGAAATAAGTCACACAGAAAAAGAAACTTATCATAAGATATCACTTATGAAGATCCTGTAAACATGGCTACACATGAACTGAGTTAGGAAAGAGAACAGAGTCTCCCATTTAGAAAACACTCTTCTGCCTGCTTAAGGGGGAAGGAGAGGTGAGGTGATGCATAAAACCAGAGTTTGATATAAGCACAGGTAACATTCAAAAACCAACTATGGAATAGACAAGACTTACACCTTCCTCAGTGAAAGGGACTCAAAACCCCATATATCCCGCAGAGGAATATATCTTACTCGTAAGAATCTTAAAAACTATGTATTGATATGTCTCCGTAAGGGAATTAAGTGTGTCTAGACTGGCATAAACATGGCACCGAGAGTCAGTTCAAACCCAAAATCAAAAGGAATTTCAAAAACAAAACAAAAAAAACAGGAAAATTCTTTACAATTCCTTCTGGGTCTCTGATGAAACCTGGAATGACCCTATCTACAACGATAGCTAGATGTGGCATAAGGCTGGACACAAGGGACTGAGAGGATTGGTGAGATTGGGTGAGCAAATGCAGACCCTTTAAAGCAATAATGCATGGCACCCATTCCATTGGTCCCAACTCTCCGGGTTGAAGGGAATATTACTACAGCTATAACATGTACGGGAAACCTAGAGAATGGACACACTGTCAATACGAAAGGTCTCTAAAACTCAACGAATAGTCCCTCTCCTGGTGATCCGGTTTGATTTTCCAACTTCATTACTATCAGTCTCCAAACCTGGAGAGACAGCACTTTTAACCTCCTATTTCGCACAGGTTGCCAATTAGGCAGAGGATGAATGGGAAGAGGGAGAACCAATGAGAGAGTAGCTGTTAGGCATTTGGACGGGCACATATCACTCTTATTTCCTGGGAGGAAGAAGAATTTACCAAAGTCTCAGCCACCCACCAAGAACCAGTATAGGTACTGAACCAAAATATTAAACTTGCGCTCAGCTCAAAAAAAACGAGTTAAAAAATCGAGATCTGGGGCACAGCAATTCACAAACTGGCAGAGTAATTAAGGGAAACTATCATCCAAAAATCTGTTGAGGGAAGGCAACAAGGCGGACTTGATAAGGAGGCAGAATAGCAGGAAACATATTTCAAGAGGTACGTTGGAATCACCTTTAAAGCACAGGAAGAAGGGCACAACTTAGACAATGATGCACTTTGCCAAAAAGGGCGTATGCGTTTTCTCCTGAATATATTCAGGAGAAAACGCATACGCCCTTTTTGGCCAAGCAACCAAGGGGGCAATGCAAATCTGCACTACAAAGAAGTATCACTTCCCACAATCAAAAGGGACATAGGAAATATGTGTAAAAACCAGAAAGGCAAGACAGGCCCTGGAGAACAGGGAGCCTTGTTATGCGGATGGGCGGGATGTAAATTGTCAACTGCCTCTCTGGAGGAGTGCATTGAGTTCCCTAAAACAACTAAACAACAGAGGTACAGAGCCAAGGGCACGTCCCGTCTAGGGAATATACCTTGGGAAACCTGAAAATCAATAAGACAGAGCCACCCCACTATTTAGGGCTGCACTGCTTACAAGAAGCTCATTTGGGTGCACCTTAAATATCCCTGAAAGATAAAAATGGTACAAAAAAATTGTGGTACTTACGTCCGATGAAATATCCCTCAGCCATGAAATCAATGTCATAAGACCAGTAGAAGCAAAATGAGTGGATTCAGGTACGATGATTCTAAGTGAAATAAGTCACATAGAAAAAGAAACTTATCATAAGATATCACTTATAGGTATCCTGTAAACATGGCTACACATGAACTGAGTTAGGAAAGAGAACAGAGTCTCACATTTAGAAAACACTCTGATGTCTGCATAAGGGGGAAGGAGAGGTGGGGTGATGCATAAAACAAGAGTTTAATATTAGAACAAGTACCGTTCCAAATACCTAATACATAATAGCAAGACCTACAACTTCCTCAGTGAACGGGACGCAACAACCCATATTCCGTGCAGAGGAATATATCTGACTAATAAGAATCTTAAAACCTATGTACTGATATGTCTCCGTAAGGGAATCAAGTGTGTCTAGACTGGCATAAACATGGCAGCGAGAATCAGCTCAAACCCACTATAAAAAAATTTTCAAAAACAAAACAAAAAAACAGGGAAATTCTTTACAATTCCTTCAGGGTCTCTGATAAAACCTGGAATGACCATGTCTACAATGACAGCTGGATGTGGCATAAGGCTGGACACTTGGGACTGGGAGGATTGGTGAGACTGTGTGAGCAAATGCAGACCCTTTAAAGCAATAATGCATGGCACCCGTTCCATGGGTCCCAACTCTCCAGGTTGAAGGGAATATTACTACAGCTATAACATGTACGGGAAACCTAGAGAATGGACACACTGTGAATATGAAAGGTTTCTAAAACTCAACGAATAGTCCCTCTCCTTGTGTGCCAGTTTGACTTTCCAACTGCTTTACTATCAATCTCCCAACTTGGAGAGACAGCACCTTTAACCTCCTGGTTCTCACAGGTTGCCAATTTGGCAGAGGATGAAAGGGAAGAGGGAGAACCAAAGAGAGAGTATCTGTTAGGCATTTGGACGGGCACATGTCACTCTAATAGCCTGGCAGGAAGAAGAATTAACCAAAGACTCTTCCCCCTGCCGGGAACCAGTATAGGTCCTGAACCGAAATTTTGGGCTTGCGGTCAGCTCACAAAAAACGATTTGATAAATGGAACTCAGGTGCACAGCAATTCACAAACTGGCAGAGTAATAAAGGACAGCTATCTTCCAAAAATCTTTTGAAGGAAGGCAAAGAGGCGGACTTGAAAGCGAGGCAGAATAGCAGGAAACAGATTTCAAGCGATACGTTGGAATCACCTGTAAAGCACAGGAAGAGGGGCACAACTTCGACAATGATGCACTTGGCCAAAAATTGTGTATGTGTTTTCTCCTGAATATATTCAGGGGAAAACGCATACGCCCTTTTTGGCCAAGCAAGCAAGCGGGCAATGCAAATCTGCAGTACAAAGAAGTATCACTTCCCACCAGTCAAAAGGGACATCGGCAAAATGTGTAAAAACCAGAAAGGCAAAAGAGGACCTGGAGAACCGGGAGCCTTTTTATGCTGATGGGCGGAATGTAAGTTGCCAACTGCCACTCTGGAGGAGTGCATTGTGTTCCCTAAAACAAGTAAACAACTGAGCTACATAGCCAAGGGCACTTCAAGTCTAGGGAATATACCTTGGGAAAACTGAAAATCAATAAGACAGACCCAAAATGATACATTAAACAAGATGGATTTAGTTGATATTTATAGGACATTCCATCCAAAAACAACAGAATACACATTTTTCTCAAGTGCTCATGGAACATTCTCCAGGATAGATCATATCTTGGGTCACAAATCAAGCCTTGGTAAATTTAAGAAAATTGAAATTGTATCAAGTATCTTTTCTGACCACAATGCTATGAGACTAGATATCAATTACAGGAAAAGAGCTGTAAAAAATACAAACACATGGAGGCTAAACAATACACTACTCAATAACGAAGTGATCACTGAAGAAATCAAAGAGGAAATTAAAATACACCTAGAAACAAATGACAATGGAGACACGAGACCCAAAACCTATGGGACGCAGCAAAAGCAGTTCTAAGGGGGAAGTTTATAGCAACACAATCCCACCTTAAGAAACAGAAAACATCTCGAGTAAACAACCTGACCCTGCACCTAAAGCAATTAGAGAAAGAAGAACAAAAAAACCACAAAGTTAGCAGAAGGAAAGAAATCATAAAAATCAGATCAGAAATAAATGAAAAAGAAATGAAGGAAACGATAGCAAAGATCAATAAAACTAAAAGCTGGTTCTTTGAGAAGATAAACAAAATTGATAAACCATTAGCCAGACTCATCAAGAAAAAAAGGGAGAAGACTCAAATCAATAGAATTAGAAATGAAAAAGGAGAAGTAACAACGGACACTGCAGAAATACAAAAGATCATAAGAGATTACTATAAGCAAATCTATGCCAATAAAATGGACAACCTGGAAGAAATGGACACATTCTTAGAAATGCACAACCTGCCAAGACTGAATCAGGAAGAAATAGAAAATATGAACAGACCAATCACAAGCACTGAAATTGAAACTGTGATAAAAAATCTTCCAACAAACAAAAGCCCAGGACCAGATGGCTTCACAGGCGAATTCTATCAAGCATTTAGAGAAGAGCTAACACCCATCCTTCTGAAACTCTTCCAAAATATAGCAGAGGGAGGAACACTCCCAAATTCATTCTACGAGGCCACCATCACCTTGATACCAAAACCAGACAAGGATGTCACAAAGAAAGAAAACTACAGGCCAATATCACTGATGAACATAGATGCAAAAATCCTCAACAAAATACTAGCAAACAGAATCCAACAGCACATTAAAAGGATCATACACCATGATCAAGTGGGGTTTATTCCAGGAATGCAAGGATTCTTCAATATACGCAAATCAATCAACGTGATACACCATATTAACAAATTGAAGGAGAAAAACCATATGATCATCTCAATAGATGCAGAGAAAGCTTTCGACAAAATTCAACACCCATTTATGATAAAAACCCTGCAGAAAGTAGGCATAGAGGGAACTTTCCTCAACATAATAAAGGCCATATATGACAAACCCACAGCCAGCATCGTCCTCAATGGTGAAAAACTGAAACCATTTCCACTAAGATCAGGAACAAGACAAGGTTGCCCACTCTCACCACTCTTATTCAACCTAGTTTTGGAAGTTTTAGCCACAGCAATCAGAGAAGAAAAGGAAATAAAAGGAATCCAAATTGGAAAGGAAGTAAAGCTGTCACTATTTGCAGAAGACATGATACTATACATAGAGAATCCTAAAGATGCTACCAGAAAACTACTAGAGTTAATCAATGAATTTGGTCAAGTTGCAGGATACAAAATTAATGCACAGAAATCTCTGGCATTCCTATATACTGATGATGAAAAATCTGAAAGTGAAATCAAGGAAACACTCCCATTTACCACTGCAACAAAAAGAATAAAATATCTAGGAATAAACCTACCTAAGGAGACAAAAGACCTGTATGCAGAAAATTATAAGACACTGATGAAAGAAATTAAAGATGATACAAA
This sequence comes from Mesoplodon mirus, assembly GCF_964341445.2. Taxonomy (NCBI): domain Eukaryota; kingdom Metazoa; phylum Chordata; class Mammalia; order Artiodactyla; family Ziphiidae; genus Mesoplodon; species Mesoplodon mirus. Next base: position 211,337 of record NW_028295720.1, read on the forward strand.
TAGATGGAGAGATGTACCATGTTCTTGGATTGGAAGAATCAACATTGTGAAAATGACTCTACTACCCAAAGCAATCTACAGGTTCAATGCAATCCCTATCAAACTACCACTGGCATTTTTCACAGAACTAGAACAAAAACTTTCACAATTTGTATGGAAACACAAAAGACCCCGAATAGCCAAAGCAATCTTGAGAACGAAAAATGGAGCTGGAGGAATCAGGCTCCCTGACTTCAGACTATACTACAAAGCTACAGTAATCAAGACAGTATGGTACTGGCACAAAAACAGAAAGATAGATCAATGGAACAGGATAGAAAGCCCAGAGTTAAACCCACGGACATATGGTCACCTTATCTTTGATAAAGGAGGCAGGAATGTACAGTGGAGAAAGGACAGTCTCTTCAATAAGTGGTGCTGGGAAAACTGGATAGGGACATGTAAAAGTATGAGATTAGATCACTCCCTAACACCATACACAAAAATAAGCTCAAAATGGATTAAAGACCTAAATGTAAGGCCAGACACTATCAAACTCTTAGAGGAAAACATAGGCAGAACACTCTATGACATAAATCACAGCAAGATCCTTTTTGACCCACCTCCTAGAGAAATGGAAATAAAGACAAAAATAAACACATGGGACCTAATGAAACTTAAAAGCTTTTGCACAGCAAAGGAAACCATAAACAAGACCAAAAGACAACCCTCAGAATGGGAGAAAATATTTGCCAATGAAGCAACTGACAAAGGATTAATCTCCAAAATTTATAAGCAGCTCATGCAGCTCAATAACAAAAAAACAAACAACCCAATCCAAAAATGGGCAGAAGACCTAAATAGACATTTCTCCACAGAAGATATACAGACTGCCAACAAACACATGAAAGGATGCTCAACATCTTTACTCATTAGAGAAATGCAAATCAAAACTACCATGAGATATCATCTCACACCAGTCAGAATGGCCATAATCAAAAAATCTAGAAACAATAAATGCTGGAGAGGGTGTGGAAAAAAGGGAACACTCTTGCACTGCTGGTGGGAATGTGAATTGGTACAGCCGCTATGGAGAACGGTATGGAGGTTCCTTAAAAAACTACAAATAGAACTACCATATGACCCAGCAATCCCACTACTGGGCATATACCCTGAGGAAACCATAATTCAAAAAGAGACATGTACCAAAATGTTCATAGCAGCCCTATTTACAATAGCCCGGAGATGGAAACAACCTAAGTGTCCATCATCGGATGAATGGATAAAGAAGATGTGGCACATATATACAATGGAATATTACTCAGCCATAAAAAGAAATGAAATTGAGCTATTTGTAATGAGGTGGATAGACCTAGAGTCTGTCATACAGAGTGAAGTAAGTCAGAAAGAGAAAGACAAATACTGTATGCTAACACATATATATGGAATTTAAGAAAAAAAAATGTCATGAAGAAAATAGGGGTAAGACAGGAATAAAGACACAGACCTACTAGAGAATGGACTTGCGGATATGGGGAGGGGGAAGGGTAAGCTGTGACAAAGTGAAAGAGCGGCATGGACATATATACACTACCAAACGTGAGGTAGATAGCTAGTGGGAAGCAGCCGCATAGCACAGGGAGATCAGCTTGATACTTTGTGACTGCCTGGAGGGGTGGGATAGGGAGGGTGGGAGGGAGACGCAAAAGGGAGGGGATATGGAAACATATATATATGTATAACTGATTAAATTTGTTATAAAGCAAAAAAATAAAATAAAATAAAATTTAAAAAAAAAAATAAGACAGACCCACACCAAAATTTAGGGATGCACTGCTTACAAGAACCTCAACTTGGGTACATATTAATTATCACAAGAAAGTTAAAAATGGTTCAAAAAATTGTGGTACTTACGTACGATGGAATATCCCTCAGCCATAAAATCAATGTCATAAGACCAGTAGCAGCAAAATGAGTGGATTCAGGTACGATGATTCTAAGTGAAATAAGTCACACAGAAAAAGAAGCTTCTCATAGGATATGACTTATGAAGATACTGTAAACATGGCTACACATGAACTGAGTTAGGAAAGAGAACAGAGTCTCACATTTAGAATACACTCTTATGCCTGCTTAAGGGGGAAGGAGAGGTGGGGTGATGCATAAAACCAGAGTTTGATATAAGCACAGGTACTGTTCCAAAAACCAACTATGGAATAGTTAAACCTACACCTTCCTCGGGGAAAGGGACTCAAAACACCATATTTTCCACAGAGGAATATATCTGACTAGTTAGAATCTTAAAACCTATGTATTGATATGTCTCCATAAGGGAATCAAGTGTGTCTAGACTGGCATAAACATGGCAGTGAGAATCAGCTCAAACCCACTATTAAAAGGAATTTCAAAAACAAAACAACAAAGCAGGGAAATTCTTTACAATTCCTTCAGGGTCTCTGATGAAACCTGGACTGAATCTATCTACAACTACAGCTTGATGGGGCATAAGGCTGGACACTTGGGACTGAGAGGCTTGGTGAGACTGCGTGAGCAAACACAGACCATTTAAAGCAATAATGTGTGGCCTCCATTCCATGGTTCCAAACTCTCCAGGTTGAAGGGAATATTAATACAGCTATAACATGTACTGGAAACCTAGAGAATGGACACTCTGTGAATACGAAAACTTTCTAAAACTCAAGGAATAGTCCCTCTACTGGTGTTCCAATTTGACTTTCCAACCGCTTGACTATCAATCTCCCAACTTAGAGAGACAGCCCCTTTAACCTCCTGGATAACACAGGTTGCCAATTTGGCAGAGAATGAAAGGGACCAGGGAGAACCAATGAGAGAGTAGCTGTTAGGCATTTGGACGGGCACATGTGACTCTAATTGCCCGGCAGGAAGAAGAATTAACCAAAGACTCATCCCGCTGCCGGAAACCAGTATAGGTCCTGAACCGAAATTTTGGACTTGCGGTCAGCTCACAAAAAACGATTTGATAAATGGAGCTCAGAGGCACAGCAGTTCACAAACTGGCAGAGTAATAAAGGACAGCTATCGTCCAAAAATTGTTTGAAGGAAGGCAACGAGGTGGACTTGAATGCGAGGCAGAATCGCAGTAAACAGATTTCAAGAAGTACGTTGGAATCACCTTTCAAGCACAGGAAGAGGGGCACAACTTCGACAATGATACACTTGTACAAAAATGGTGTATTCGTTTTCTCCTGTATATATTCAGGAGAAAATGCATACGCCCTTTTTGGCCAAGCAAGCAAGTGGGCAAGGCAAATCTGCAGTGCAAGGAAATATCCCTTCCCACCAGTCAAAAGGGACATAGGCAAAATGTGTAAAAACCAGAAAGGCAAGAGAGGACCTGGAGAACAGGGAGGCTTGTTATGCTGTTGGGTGGGATGTAAGTTGGCAACTGCCTCTCTGGAGGAGTGTATTGTGATCCCTAAAACATGTAAACAACAGAGCTACATAGCCAAGGGCACTTCCAGTCTAGGCAATATACCTTGGGAAAACTGAAAATCAATAAGACAGAGCCACCCTAAAATTTAGCGCTGCACTGCTTACAAGAACCTCAACTTGGGTACACCTTAAATATCCCAGGAAAGTTAAAAATTGTTCAAAAAATAGTGGTACTTACGTACGATGGAATATCCCTCAGCCATGAAATCAATGTCATAAGACCAGTAGCAACAAAATGAGTGGATTCAGGTACGATGATTCTAAGTGAAATAAGTCACACAGAAAAAGAAACTTATCATAAAATATCACTTACGAAGGTCCTGTAAACATGGCTACACATGAACGGAGTTAGGAAAAATTACACAGTAACTAATCTTATCATAAGTTATCACTCATAGCGGGAATGTACACATGACTACACATGAACTGAATGACAAACACAACAGAGTCACACATTTAGGAAACATCTTTTGCCTGCTTAAGAGGAAAGCCGATGTGGGGTGATGCATAAAACCACAGTTTTAAATTAGCACAGATACCGTTATATAAACCATGTATGTAATAGACAACACCTACTCCCGGCACAATGAACTGGACTCAACACCCCGTATTCATTGCAGAGGAATATGTCTGACTCTATGTATTTTAAAACATATGTATTCTCATGTCTCCATAAAGGAATCATATGTGTGTATAACGGCATGAACACAGCACTGAAATTCAGTTAAACCCACTTATAACAATAAATTTCAAAAGCAAAATGCAAAAACAGAGAGAAAGTCTTAAAAATTACGTTCACGGCCTGTGATGCAAGCTAGATTGACCACCTTTACACCCACAGCTGGATGAGACATAAGACTGGACACTTGGGGCTGACAAGATTTCTGAGGTTGTGTGAACAAAAGAACACCACTTAGAGCAATACTCTGTGCTACCCATTCTAGTGGTCCCAACTCTCCAGGTTTAAGGGAATCTTCCTCCAGTTAAAACATGCATGGGAAACCCAGTGGATGGTACACTGTGTAATTGGGAAAGTTTTCTAAAAGGTACCTCATTTTTCCTTTTGTCGTGCTCGGCTTCGCCATTCCATCTGCATTACTAAAAATCTCCCCACTTGGAGTGTCAGCGCCTTTACCCTCCCATTATGCACAGTTTGCAAATTGTGCAGAGGATGAACAGGAAGAGGGGAAATAAATGAGAGATTAGCTGTAGGTGTTTGGATGGGCACATGTCACTCTAGTTTCCCATCAGGAAGAAGAATTAACCAAAGGCTCAGCCTGAAGCCCCGGAACCAGACTAGGGCCTAAAGCCATCCTGCGGTATTGCAGCCAGCTCACAAAGAGGCGAGTTGAAAAATGGAAATCAGGGGCACAGCAATTCACAAACTTGCAGAGTTATAAAGGACAACTATCATCCAGAAATATATTGAGGAAAGGCAGTGAAGAGGATTTGAATGCAAGGCAGAATTGAAGGAAACAGATTTCAAGAGGTAGATTGGAGTCGTCTTTAAAGCACATGAAAAGCGACAGAATTTCGACAATGTTGCCCTTGGCTGAAAAGGGACTATGTGTATTTTCCTGAATATATTCGGGAAAAAATGCATATGCCCTTTTAGGCCAAGCAAGCCATCAGGCATTGCAAATCCACACTACATAGAAGTGCCCCTTACCTCCAGTCAAAAGGACCATCCACAAATAGTGTAAAAGCCACAAATGCCAGACAGGCCATGGAGAAAAGGGAGCCTGGTTACGCAGATGGACAGCATGTAAATTGTCAAGAGACCCTCTGGAGAACTGTATGTTGTTTTCTAAAACAGAGCTACAGAGCATAGCACACTTCCACTCATGGGCGTGTATTTTGGGAAAACTAAAAATCCACAACACACAGCCAGCCCAAAGTTTAGGGCTGCTCTGTTTACAAGAACCTCGACTTCGGTAGACTTTATATATCCCACGAAAGGAAAAAAAAATGGATATAGATGTTGTGGTACTTATATACAATGGAATGTCACTCAGACATAAAATCAATGTCATAAGGCCAAAAGCAGCTTAATGAGTGGCTTTAGATACGATGATGCTAAGTGAAATGAGCCACAAAGAAAAAGAAACTTATTGTAATATATCACTTATAGAGGAAATGTAAACATAGCTACACATGAACTGAATTTCAAAAGAGAACAGAGTTACACATTTAGAAAACACACTTATGCCTCCTTAAGTGGAAAGGTGACATGGGGTGATGTGTAAAAGCAGAGTTTGAAATTAGCACAGATCCCATTTCATATACCAAATATGTAATAGACAAGACCTACTCCTTTCTCAATGAACTGGACACAAAACACCCTATTCACTGAAGAGGAATATATCTGACTGGTAATAACCTTGAAACCTATGTATTTATATGTCTCCATAATGGAATCAAGTGTATGTAGATTGGCATAAACACAGATCAATGGAACAGGACAGAAAGCCCAGAGATAAACCTACATACCTATGGCTATCTCATCTATGACAAAGGAGCTAAGGATATACAATGGAGAAAAGACAGTCTCTTCAGTAATTGGTGCTGGGAAAACTGGACACCTACACATAAAAGAATGAAATTAGAACACTCCATAACACCATACACAAATATAGACTCTAAATTAATTAGAGATCTAAATATAAGACCAGACACTATAAAACACTTAGAGGAAACCATAGGCAGAACACTCTATGACATAAATCACAGCAAGATCCTTTTGGACCCACCTCCTAGAGAAATGGAAATAAAAACAGAAATCAACAAATGGGACCTAATGAAACTTAAAAGCTTTTACACAGTACAGGAAAACATAAACAAGATGCAAAAACAACCCTCAGAATGGGAGAAAATATTTTCAAATGAAGCAATTGACAAAGGATTAATCTCCAAACTTTACAAGCACCGCATGTAGCTCAATATCACAAAAACAAACAACCCAATCCAAAAACGGGCAGAAGACCTAAATAGACATTTCTCCAAAGAAGATATACAGATTACCAAGAAACACATGAAAGAATGCTGAATATCACCAATCATTAGAGAAATGCAAATCAAAACTACCCTGAGGTATCACCTCACAGCAATCAGAGTGGCAATCATCAAAAAAATCTACAAAACAATAAATGCTGGAGAGGCCTTTATTGGAGAAAATGGAACACACTTGCACTGTGGGTGGGAATGTAAATTGATATGGGCACTAGGGAGAACAGTACGGAGGTTCCTTTAAATAACTAACAATAGAAGTACCATACGACACAACAATCCAACTACTGGGCATTTGCCTTGCGAAAACCATAATTCAAAAAGAGTTATGTACAAAAATGTTCATTGCAGCTCTATTTGCATTAGCCAGGACATGGAAGCAACCTAAGTGTCCATCGACAGATGAATGGATAAAGAAGATCTGGCACATATATACAATCAAATATTACTCAACCATAAAAAGAAGCAAAACTGAGTTATTTGTACTGAGGTGGATGGACTTAGAATCTGTCCTACACAGTGAAGTAAGTCTGAAAGGGAAAAACAAATACTGTATGTTAACAGAGATATACGGAATTTAATGAAGAAAAAAAAGGATTTTGAAGAACCTAGTGGCAGGACAGGATTAAGGACACAGACATAGAGAAAGGACTTGAGGACACCGGAAGGGGAATGGGTAAGCTGGGACGAAGTGAGAGAGTGGCATGGACATAAATACATTACCAAATGTAACACCGATAATTACTGTGAAGCAGCCACATAGAACAGGGAGATCAGCTCGGTGCTTTGTGACCACATAAAGGGGTGGGATATGGAGTGTGGGAGGGAGATGCAAGAGGGAGGGGATCTGGTGATATTTGTATATGTATAGCTGATTCACTTTGTTATACAGCAGAAACGAACACTCCATTGTAAAGCAAATATACTCCAATAAACGTGTAAAAGGAAAAAAAAAAAGAAAGAAAGCCCAAGGATAAACCTACACACCTATGGTCAACTAATCTATGACAAAGGAGGCAAGACTATACAATGGAGATAAGACAGTCTCTTCAATCATTGGTGCTGGGAAATATGGAGAGCTTCATGTAAAAGAATGAAATAGAACACTCCCCAACACAATACATAAAAATATATTCAAAATGGATTAGAGACCTTAATGTAAGACCGGACAGTATAAAACTCTGAGAGGAAAACTTACGAAGGATACTCTGACTGATCTTTTGATCCACCTCATATACTAATGAAATAAAAAAGAAAACTTAACAGATGGGACCTAATGAAACTTAAAAGCTTTTGCAAAGCAAAGGAAACTACAAACAAGACGAAAAGACAACCTTCAGAATGGCAGAAAATATTTGCAAACGAATCAATGGACAAATGATTAATCTCCAATATATATAAACAGCTCATGCAGCTCAATATTAATAAAACAAACAACCCAATACAAAAATGGAAGATCTAAATAGACATTTCTTCCAAGAAGAAATAGAGATGGCCAGTACGCACATGAAAATCTGCTCAACATCACTAATTATTAGAGAAATGGAAATCGAAACTACAATGAGGTATTATGTCACACCTGTTAGAATGGGCATCATCAGAAAATCTACAAACAACAAATGCTGGAGAGGGTGTGGAGAAAAGGAACCTTCTTCCACTATTGGTGGGAATGTAAATCGATACAGTCTCTATGGAGAACAGTATGGAGGTTCCTTAAAAAACTAAAAATAGAATTACCATATAATCCAGCAATCCCACTACTGGGCATATACCCAGAGAAAACCATAAATCAAAAAGACACATTCACCACAATGTTCACTGCAGCACTATTTACAATAGACAGGTAATGAAAGCAACCTAAGTGCCCACAGACAGACGAATGGATAAATATGTGGTACATATATACAACGGAATATTACTCAGCCATACATAGGAATGAAATTGGGTCATTTGTAGAGACCTTGATGGATCTAGAGACTGTCATACAGAGTGAAGTAAGTCAGAAAGAGAAAAACAAATATTGTATATTAATGCACATATGTGGAACCTAGAAAAATGGTACAGATGCACCGGTGTGCAGGGCAGAGATAGAGACATAGATGTAAAGAACAAACATATGGACACCAAGGAGGGAACGCCATGTGAGGGTGGTGGTGGGATGAATTGGGAGACTGGGATTCACATGTGCACACTTATATGTATGAAATAGATATCCAATAAGAACTTGCTGTATAAAAGAAATAAATTTTAAAAAAAACTAAATAAATAATATTTAATAAAATAAAACAGAAAAAAAGTATTTCCCTTCACATAGACGTCTTTATATTAATGCATTATTTCTATGTATATATCTCCAAATTAAAAAAAAAGGAATAAATAAAATCTAACTTGAACCAAAAAAAAAAAAAAAGAAAAAAAAAAAAAACAAACAGAACTCACCAGTTATAGAGAGGATAATCATATCAGGGCACTTGCTCCAGTGGTAAAAAATTCTTAAGTTGGTCAGAGGTGGGAAATCGTCTCCCATGCAGTCAGCAGTGCTCCCCCCGACAAGGAGCATCCTCATTGCAAAGCTGGGGGACTGTGTCGAGGCGTCTGTGAGTAAATGTGAGCTGAGCCCCAGTCCTGCTGCAGCTGAACTCTTCCCACCATTTCCAGGTAAAACACCTGAATATGTACAAGCACTTGCAAGCCTAGAGGAAGGGCTGTGGAGCCACAGTAGCGAGAGCACGCAGGCCGACTTGGTGCCTGCAGGCCAGCCAGGATGGTCCTGGCTCCAGATGCTCTTCTGGAATCTTTCCATTTCCCTGCCTGAGATACCCCTCCTGCTACGGCCCCCACTGCTTTTTTACTTCCTCACCTCTGCCTGGGGAGAAATTCCAGTGGCAGGTATGGGTGACACATCCTCTTCTTTAGCAGGTGGCAGCCTGGCAACTCCTGCAGAGAGTCCAGCAGAGCCCAAATCACACTGGGCCACCCACAAAGCCACGGCCCCTCACTCCCTCCCACCACCCCAGCCCCGACACTGCTGACGGGGCAGAGAATATGGTGTCAGGCACAGCTACAGGGGCTCTTGCTGACTGGAGAGGTGTTTATATTGACCTGAACCCAGGCACACCTGTGGGGGGGTCTGGCAGGCAGTGTCAGGCTGCCCAAATCAGCCAATCCTCACCCCTCAGGGGCTCACAGTTGCAGAAAATGAACCTTGCTAAACGGGTCAGTCCCAAGGAACAGGTGTGGGCTCTTGAGAGTCAGGATAGACAAGGGGCTGCAGCTGCGGCTTGTTTTCTTATCATTTTATCTGGTCCATGAGTGGAAAACAACTTCAAGAAGACCCTATCCTAATGAGAGGAACCCAGGAGTCAGGGAGAGGAGTGATGGTGGGTGGAGACAGAGGCCTGGTGCCCTAGCTGCAGTGGAAGTGTCTGGAAGACCAGGCAGAGAGAGGCTGCACAGAGTGATAGCCAGGGTCACAGACCTGTCAGAGCTGCTGTTTGTTAGTTCAAGTCCTGCTCGGAGGTGTTCTGTGTCAGCTGTGAGCGACAGGTGAGCTGGGGGTTCTCTGCAAGGTGGGCTATGTGCACAGTTCCTGTGTGTCCAGCCCTGCTGGGGTACCTGCCCAGGGGAGTTCCGTATCCTGGGAAGGGCCTGACTATGAGAGCCCCATGGGCTGCTGGGTAGCTGCACAGGTGAGCTCCGTACTCTGGGAGGGACTTGAACACGAGAGCTCCGTGGGCTGTGGGGTGCGGGATGCAGCCCAGGTGAGCTCCATATCCTGGGATTGGCCTGACCACGAGAGCCCCATGGGCTGCTGGAGACCTGGTAAAGGATATCAGGACAGTCAGTGAAGCCACCGAGGATATACATCCAGTAGCTCCTATTTCCTACACCCTGCTGCTGATTCTACCATCCACCAGGCCATGGCATTCTGTATTAGACTTCAATGATGCCTTCTTGTGTATTCCATTCATCTCAGATTCACAAGAATTTTTGGCTTGTGAGTTTCAGGACACAACATGCAACACAAGCAATAATGCTGGGCCGTCCTGCCCCAATGGTTCAAAAATCCCCACACCATCATTGGGGAAATGTCCTCTAAAGACTTAAAAGTTCTACCTCTGTAAAAGGGAACCCTCCTTCAATATGCAGATGACATTCTGATCGCCAGGCCTACTAAAGACGCCTCTGAACTACCTAGCCAAGAAAGGATAGAAGGTGTCCAAGGAAAAGCTCAAATATCCCAGGCTCAGGTGACATGCCTGGGCTTCATTCTCACAGATATTCAGAGAAACGCATCCCAGGATAGGGAAGAAGCCATTTGCAGCCTTACCTCTTCTAAAACTAGAAGACAGCTTAGGGGTTCCTGGGGTGGCCAAGGTTTTCTGCATCTGGATACCTAACTACAGTCTAATAGCTGGGCCTCTACATGAAACACTGACATGAAAAGATGATGATCCTTTTGAATAGAATCCAGAAGCAGCCTTTCAAGAATGGAAAAAGCAGTCAATTCAGATCCTTGCCCAGGAACTCACTAATTTAGCTAAACTCTTTGACGTTTACATACCCGGTCAAAGGTTAATCACCCTTGGAGACTTAGTGCAAAAACTGGGACCACTTGAAATGGAGCAACACAAGAATGCCCTTCAGGTATGATAAACTATGGTCACCAAGGGCTTTGCCCACCGACTCATCAGGCCAGGATACTGGGGTATCTAAAAAGCTAGAAATCAGCCGCCCGCAAGGCCAGCTCCCTCCTAAGGGAATAGGACCCCACGTCGTGATCCTAACCACCCATCATGCCCTGAAGTTGCAGGGGTCGCTCTGTGGACACACTGACCTCGAGTGAGGAGGCCTTCCAACTCCAACCTCCAGAGAGACAAATGGGGGCATTGGGCCCCCAAGATGACTTGTGTGACCATCACTTGACCTGGAGTTTCTCTCAGAAAACAAGCAGACTGTGCCCCGAAAGAGCAGACTACTGCTTGCAGGACTTACTGCACCCAGAAGGGAGCTAATAAGCTTGGCGGGGGAAACGTATATAATGCTTTCACCATAGAAAACCCTACAGACACCACGGTGATGGTGGCCAATATGACCAGCTGGACGGCTGGCTATTTCTAAAGGCCGTTGACTCAGTGGACGTCATGGTCCTGGATCACCACTGACCCTGGACTGTCTGGGAGTTGCGCGGGCAGGGCTCAAACACATGGTGCTGTTTGTACATTAATTCAGGGACCTAATTAAAGAAAGCACAGACTACTGGTCAGAGCATCTAGGCTGGCAAAAACCATCAGCCTAAGGTCACCGAACAAATGTGGGGTGGGGTGAAACCTGCCACCACAGCATCTCTGCGCATCTCTTTCCTGGACCCTTAAAGGTCATTAGAATCTATAACACTTCCAATGCTGGTGCTCAGGTGGACGAGAAGTGAGGCAGCAGTCTTTGGAACAATCAAACTCACCTGGAGGCTGGTTGGGAGACGTTTTGCCCCTCCCCCCAGGTATCAGGGCTGCCACCACAGCATGAAGCAGTTACAAAAGAGGGGTCTGCACACTCAACACCCCAAGAATGAGGAACGGAACAAAAAGCAGAGGAGGTGTTCGTCTTTGGCAACGTTCATTAAAAATTCCTGGGAGATAAAAAGAGAATCTGGGCAATAAAATAAAGTCTAACATGTTTTTCCTTGGTGCTTTGTCTAATTTCACGTGCTCCTAGGGTTCCGCATGCAGAGGCCCCACACCCGGCACTTCAGACCTGATTTCCTAGTGCAGAATGCCTGGGTCGACACCTCAGCTAGCGGAGTCCCATGCAGACTCCACGGCATAGAGCCTGAGCTGCAGCCAACACAGCCCTCGAGAGCTCCATCCCTTAACTCCCACTGACGCTGCCGGGATCCCTACACAGCAGCCCAGCCCACAGCCTGTGGGGGAGTGCACGCACTCACCTCTCCATTCTGTTTTCAAAATAATGTTTCCTTTGCTTCTGAACCAAACTCAGTCTTGATCTGTTGGCTCCAATGACACTGGGCTCGGCGACTCCTGTTGTGGTACACTCTGGAGGATCAGTAACAGAAATTGAGAACATTGTAACTTCAATGAACAGATGTGTGAGCCAAACTGTAGTTAACATAGAGCAGTGTATAATGCTCGGGTAAAATAAGATTTGTCTAAGACTTACATTTGATAATTCCATCACTTTACTATAAGCAAGTTCAATGAAGACGTCTGTCTTATTTGTCAGTTCAACATTAGAGAAATGAAGTGATTTATTTCCATGGTTGTACATCGAATACTCTTGGCTGAAACTTCAATCTTGTTTTGAATGCTTTTCCATTGAAAAGGATACCTCCCTTTCAGCTCCCCCATTCCTGAGAAGTATAAAATCTTATAATTTATTATTACCAAAGGGGAAAGGTAGGAAAAGGGATAAATTAACAGTTTGGGATTAACACATACACACTGCTATGTATAAAATAGATCATCAACAAGGAACTACTGTATAGCACAGGGAACTACACTGAATATTTTGCAATAACCTATAAGGGGAAATAATCTGAAAAAGAATCGATATTTTTATTGACGTCATCTATCAATGACAGATAAAATGTAACCTAAGCAAGGCCGATGGTGAGTGATTCTGAACCTGAAGATTTCAATCATCTAAAATTTGGGCTCTGCCTATATCCCAAGGCCCTTAATGGACATACGTGTAGCCGTAGCTTAAAAATTCCCCAGTTTGGGGTACGGGGAGGCACTGATTTGGAAAAATCCCTGGTGTTCTCCTTCCATGCACGGGACCCTTCCTACAGCTAAAACATGCCTGTCACACCTAGACGATGGTACACCGTATGATCGGAAAGGTTTTGGAAAAGGCACCTCATCTCCTCATCACCTGGTTCACGGGTTCAACCCTCCAGCATCTTTCCTGACAATCTCCTTACTTGGGGATATCAGCACCGTCAACATCCTGTTGCACACAGTTTGGAATTTGTCCAGAGGATGAAGCGGAAGGATGAGAAAAATTTAGAGACAAGTCTTAGTTGTTCAGACAGGCAAATGCCACTCTAATTTCCTATCTGGAAGACAAATTCATCAAAGGCTAGAATTGCCCATGGAAACAGAATAGGGCTAGAGGAAATCCCGCTGTTTTGTGTCCAGTTTCCAAAAACACAAGTTGAAAAATGGAACTCGGGGGCAATAAAATTCATGAAACTGCAGAGTTGAAAATATCTATTGTCGAAAAATGTCTTGAGGTAAGTCACAGAAAAGGACTTGTAAGCAAGGGAGAGTGGCAGGAAACAGGTTTGAAGAGGTAGAAAGGACTCCCCATTAAAGCACAAGAAAAGGGGCTGAACATCGCCAATGATGCAGTTGGCCCAAAAGGGCGTATGCATTTTTTTGTGAATATATTCAAGTAAAGGCCATACACACTTTTTATCCAACCAAACAGGTGGGCACTGGAAATCAATACTACAATATGTATCACTTCACATCAGTCAGAAGGGCCATCCACATAAAGTGTAAACACAAGAAATGCAGGACAGGGTGAGGAGAAAAGGGAGCCCTGTGAGGCTGATAGTGGAAATGTAATTTACAAACGGCCACTCTGGAGAAGTGTATTGTGTTTGCTAAAACATCTGAAAACTGAGCTACAGAGCATAGGGCACTTGCACTCATGGGCGTATACCTTGGGAAAAACAAAAAAATGACAGAAAACAGGCACTCCAACGTTTACCACCTCTCTGCTAAAAAGGGCCTCCACTTGGATATAACCTAAATGTCCCTGGAAGGATAAAATGGATAAAAGAGATGGGGTACTTATGTAGAGTGGAATATTACTCATCCAGAAATCAATGAAATAAGGCCAGTTGGAAAAACTCTGGAGGAGTTACATACGATCATTCTAAGTGACACATGTCAGAAAGAAAAAGACACATATCACAAGATGTCACTTAAAGGTGGAATCAAAAATGGCTACACATGAAATAAACTAAAAAACAGAAACATAGTCAAATATGTAGAAAAGAGTCATAAGGCTGCTAAATGGGAAAGGTGGGGAATGGTGAGGTATTATCCAGGAGGTTGAAATTAGCAAAGATACCATTCCAAGTACCAAACTGAATAACTGGCAAGGCCTACACGGTACCTCAAAGAACTGCACTCAGTCCACTCAAGTAACTGGAAAATAATACATATGTCTCTTAAGCATCTGAGAAAGAATTTATTGTTGTCTCACAGTACATGAATCAAGTGGATGTACAGCAGCAAAAAACAGAGCTTTGAAAATCAGCTGTAACCAATATAAAAATAAATTTAAAAATATTTATAAAAACAGTGAGACAGACAAAAATTCTTACAACTTTTGTTGAAGGGCTACGATGTAACATGGATTGAACACATGTAGACCCACAGCAGGATGATATATAAGGCTGGAAGCTATGCACGCTAAGAGATGTTAGAGAGGCTGGGTGAGGAAATGCAGACCTTTTAAAGTAATACTGCCTGGTACCCATTCCATGGGTCCCAAATCGGCAGTTTCAAGGGAATCTTCTGACAGCAAAAACATGCCTGGGAAACCGAGATGAATGTACACTGTGTGCTCAGGAAAGGTGTCTAAAATGCACCTCATTTTTGATCTCCTGGTGCTGGGGTTCACCATTCCAGCCACATTACTAACAATCTCCCCACTTGGAGAATCAGCACCTTTAACCTCCTGTTTCACACAGTTTGCAATTTTTGAAGAGGATAAATGGGAAGAGGAGGAACCAGTGAGAGATTAGCTGTAGGAGTTTTGACAGGCACATGTCACTCTAATATCCCTTTAGGAATAAGAATTAACCAAAGGCTCAGCCTGCCTCCCCAGAACCAGAATAGGGCCGGAATCAATCCAAAGGTTTGGCGGCCAGCTCACAAAAAAAGCGAGTTGCAAAATGGAGCTCAGGAGCAGACAATTCAAAGACCTGCAAAGATATAAATGATAACCAACGTCCAAAAATATATTCAGGTAAGGCAACGAAGAGGTTCTGAATGAGAGGCAGAATTGCAGGAAACATTTTTCAAAAGGTAGATTGTACTCACATTTAAAGCATATGAAAAGCAGCAGAATTTCTAAAATGATGCAGTTGGGCAAAAGGGTGTATGCGTTTGTTTCGTGAATATCTTCAGGAAAAAAACACATACAGAGTTTTTGGCCAACCAAGCAAGAGGGAAATGCAAATCCGCACAATAAAGAAGTCTCAATTTCCACTGCTCAGAAAGGCCATCCAAAAAATGTGTACAAATCAAAAATGCAGGAGAGGCCATGGAAAACAGGGAGACTAGTCACGCTGATGGGTGGGGTATAAATATCCAAGAGCTACTCTGAAGAAGTGTATGCTGTTTCCTAAAACATCTAAAATACAAAGCCCCCGAGCAAAGGGGACTTCAACTCATGGACATATAACTTGGGAAGACTAAATATCAACAAGACACAGGCACCACAAAGTTTAGGGCTGCTCTGCATACAAGAACCTCAACTTCGGTACACCTAAAGTATCCCAAGAAAAAGAGAAATGCATAAAGTACTTGTGGTAATTTTGTACAACAGAATATCACTCAGACGTGAAATCAATGTCATAAGGCCTGTAGCAGCATAATGAGAGGATTTAGGTATGATGATTCTAAGGGAAATTAGTCACACAGAAAAAGAATCTTATCATAAGATATCACTTACAGAGGGAATGTCAACATCACAACACATGAACTGAATTAGGAAAGAGAGCAGCGTCTCACATTTAGAAAACACTCTTATGCCTCCTTAAGGGGAAAGGAGAGGTGGGGTGATGCATAAAACCAGAGTTTGATATTAGCACAGGTACCATTCCATAAACCAAATACAGAATAGACAAGACCTACACCTTCCTCAGTGAACGGGACTCAAAACCCCTATTCCCCACAGAGGAATATATCTGATTAGTAAGAATCTTAAAACCTATGTACTGATATGCCTCTGTAAGGGAATCAAGTGTGTCTAGACTGGCATAAACACGTCAGTGAAAATCAGCTCAACCCCATTATAAAAATGAATTTCAAAAACAAAACAAAAAACAGCGAAATTCTTACACAATTCCTTCAGGGGTTCTGATGAAACCTAGAATGACCCTATCTGCAAAGACAGCTGGATGAGACATAAGGCTGGACACTTGGGACTGAGAGGACTGGTGAGATTGGGAGAGAAAATGCAGACCCTTTAAAGTAGTAATGCATGCCACCATTCCATGGGTCCCAAATTTCCAGGTAGAAGGGAATATCACTACAGTTATAACATGTATGGGAAACCTAGAGAATGGACACCCTGTGATGGCGAAAGGTTTCTGAAAGTCTCTTACTTTTTCCTCTCCTTGTGCTCCAGTTTGGCATTCCAACTACTTTACTATCAATCTCCCAACTTAGGAGAGTCATCCCCTATAACCTCCTGGTTCGCACAGTTTGCTAATTGTGCAGAGGATGAAAGGGAAGAGGGAGAACAAATCAGAGAGTAGATGTAGGCCTTTGGATGGACACATGTCACTCTAAATTCCCGTCAGGAAGAAGAATTAACCAAAGCCTCAGCCACCCACAGGGAACCAGTATAGCCACCCCTGAAACCAGTATAGGTCCTGAAGCAAAATTGTGGATTTGCGGTCAGCTCCCAAAAATGGGATTTGAAAATTGGAGCTCAGGGGCAAAGCAAATCAAAACCCTGCAGAGTTATAAAGGACTACTCTCTTCCAAAAATCTGTTGAGGGAAGGCAACAAAGCGGACTTGAAAATGAGGCGGAATTGCACAAAACATATATCAAGAGGTAAATTGGAATCGCCTTTAAAGCACAGGAAAGGCATCACAACTTAGAGAATGGTGCACTTGGCCAAAAACTGCATATGAATTTTCTCCTGAATATATTCAGGAGAAAAGGCATAGGCCCTTTTTGGCCAATCAAGCAAGCGTGCAATGCAAATCCACACTACAAAGAATTGTCACTTCCCACCGGTCCAAAAGGACATCCGAAAATCTGTAAAAACCAGAAAGGCAAGATAGAGATGACAAGGGCATAAAGCAATATGATCCCAAGGGTCATGGAGGATTGTGATGTCAAGCGCTTGGAGCATTGTGATGACAAGATTATGTATCATTTTGCTGTCAAAGGCATTGTGATGACAAGGTTCATGGAGCACTGTGATGACAAGCGTCATGGAGCATTGTGATTACAGGGTTCATGGAGCATTGGGATGACAAGGGCATGGAGCATTTTGATGACAAGATTCCCGGATCATTGTGTTGTCAGGGTTCATGGAGCGTTGTGATGACAGTGGTCATGGAGCATTGTGATGACAGAGGTCATGGAGCATTGTGATGAGAACGTCATGGAGCATTGGGCTGAAAATGTTCATGGAGTATTGTGATGACAGGGGTCAAAGAGCATTGTGATGACAAGGTACTGGAGCATTGTGATGAGAAGACCATGGAGCCATGTGATGACAAGTCTCATGGAGCATTCTGATGAAAAGGGTCATGGAGCATTGTGATTACAGGGGTCTTGGAGCATTGTGATGACAAGGGCATGGAACATTGGGATGAGAATGTCATGGAGCGTTCTGATGACATGCATCATGGAGCTTTGTGATGACAAGGGCATGGAACATTGTGATTACAGGGCTCTTGGAGCATTGTGATGACAAGGGCAGTGAACAATGGGATGAGAATGTCATGGAGCGTTTTGATGACATGCATCATGGAGCTCTGTGATGACAAGGGCCTGGAGCATTGTGATTACAGGGGTCTTGGAGCACTGTGAGGGAAAGGGCATGTAACATTGTGATGAAAAAGGCATGGAGCATTGTCATGAGAGGGTTCAAGGAGCATACTGATGACAAGTGTCAGGGACCATTGTGATGACAAGGGTATTGAGCACTGTGATGACAAATGTCATGAAGCATTGTGATTAGAAGACCATGGATACTTGCGATGACGAGCGTTATGGGGCGTTCTGATGATAGGTGTTATGGAATATTGTGATCACAAGGATTTGGAGCATTGTGATGACAGAGGTCATAGAGCATTTTGATTTCATTGTGATGACAATAGCATGAAGCATTATGATGATGCACATTTGGTGCATTGTGATGACAGCGTTCATGGAGCATTGAGATGAAAAGGGGCATGGAGCATTATGATTACAGGAGTCTTGGATCATTGTGATGAAAAGGGCATGGAACATTGGTCTGAAATGTTTCATGGATTATTGTGATGAGAGGGGGCAAGGAGCATTGTGATAACAATGGCATGGAACACTGTGATACATGGTTCATGGAGGATTGTAATGAGAAGCGCATGGAGCATTGTGAGAAGAATGGCATCGAGCACTGTGATGAAAAGCATCATGGATCCTGTGATGACAAGGGCTTGGAACAATGTGATGAGAGGTTTTTGGAGCATTGTGATGACAATGGCATGGAGCATTGTGATGCCAAGGGTCATGGAGTTTTGTGATGACAAAGGTCATGGAGCCTTTTGATGACAAGTGTGTGGTGATTTCTCTTGTGATGGGCAGGGAGCATTGTGATGAAAGGGTCATGGAGCAATGTGATGAAAAGTGTCATGGAACATTTTGATGACGGGTTATGGAACATTGTGATGTGAGGAGTCATGGAACATTTTCATGACGGTGTTGTGGACCATTGTGATGACAGGGGAGTGGGTGTATTGTGATGACTAGTGAGGGAACATTTTGATATCATTCGTGAGAGAGCATTTTGATAAGAAGTGCATGGAGCATTGTGAGGACAAGTTTTATGGAGCATTGTGATGACAAGATTGTGGAGCACTGTGATGACAAGCACATGGCGCATTGTGATGACATGGGTCATGGAGCACTGTGCTGACAAAGGCATAGAGCAATGTGATGACAAGGGACACCGAGCATTGTGATGAAAATTTCATGGAGCATTTTGGTGACAAAGGTCACAGAGCCTTGTGATGACCAGGGCATGGACCATTGTGATGACAAAGGTCATGAAGCATTGTGATGACTGGAGTCACGGAGCATTGTGATGACAGGGGTCATAGAGCTTTGTGATGAAAAGGCAATGAGCATTGTGATGACAGGGGCATGGAGCATTGGCCTGACATGTTTCATGGATTATTGTGATGACAGTGGGCATGGTGCAATGTGATGACAAAGGCATGGAGCATTGTGATGAGAAGGTCATGGAGTATTTTGAAGACAGTTCTCAGGGAGCATTGTGATGACATATGTCATGGTCCATTGCGATGACAATGGAATGGAATATTGTGATGCCAAGTGTCATGGAGGATTGTGATGACAAATGTAATGGAGCATTTTGATGAAAAGGGCTTGAAGCATTGTGATGACAATGGACATGGAGCATTGTGATGACAAGGGCATGGAGCATTGTGATGACAAGGGCCATTGAGAATTTTGATGACAAGTTCATGAAGCATTGTGATGGGAAGCACATGGAGCTTCCTATGACAGGGGTGATGGAGCATTGCGATGAAAAGTGCATACAGAATTGTGATGACAAATCATGTAACACGGTGATGAGAAGTGTCATGGAGCATAGTGATGCCAAGAACGAGGAGAATTGTGATGACAGGGGACATGGAGCATTTTGATGACCAGGGCATGGAGCATTGTGATGGCAAGACCGTGGAGCTTTGTGATGAGAAGACCATGGATAATTGTGATGACGAGCGTCATGGAGCACTGTAATGACAAGGGGAATGGAGCATTGTGATGAGAGTGGCCATGGAGCATTGTGATGACAAGGGTCATGGAGCATTTTGATGACAAGGGCGTGGAGCATTGTGATGAGAAGACCATGCATAATTGTGATGACGAGCATCATGGAGCACAGTAATGACAAGGGGTATGGAGCATTGTGATGACAGTGGCCATGGAGCATTGTGATGACAAGTGTCATGGAGCATTCTGATGACAAGCTTGTGCAGTATTGTGATGACAATGGCATGGAGCATTGTGATGAAAAGGGCATGGAGCATTGTGATAAAAAAGGCATGAAGCCATTTCATGACAGGTTTCAAGGAGCATACTGACGACAAGTGTCAGGGAACACTGTGATGACTAGTGTATTGAGAATGGTGATGAAAAAGATCATGGAGCATTTTGACGAAAAGGGCATGGAGTATTGTGATGACAGGCATCATGGAGCGTTGTGGTGACAAGTGTTATGGAACATTGTGATCACAAGGGTTTGGAGCATTGTGATGATAGAAGTCATGGATAATTTTGTTTTCAAGGAGCATGGAGCATTGGGATGACAAGGGCATGAAGCAATGTGATCCCAAGGTTCATGGAGGATTGTGATGACAATGGTAATAGAGTATTGTGATGACAAGCAAATGGAGCATTGTGATGACAAGGTCATGTAGCATTTTGCTGACACAGGCATGGAGCATTGTGATGATAAGGTTCATGGAGCACTGTGATGAGAAGCATCACGGATCATTGTGATTACAGGGTTCATGGAGCATAGGGATGGCAAGGCCATGGATCATTGTGATGACAAGTGTCATGGAGCATTGGGCTGAAAATGTTCATGGAGCATTGTGATGACTAGGGAATGGTGCATTGTGATGACAAGAGTCCCGGATCACTGTGTTGTCAGGGGTCATGAAGCGTTGTGATGACAGTGGTCATGGAGCATTGTGATGATAGGGATCATGAAGCATTGTGATGAGAAGTTCCTGGAGAATTGGACAGAAAATGTTCAGGAAGTATTGTGAGGACAGGGGTCATGGAGCATTGTGATGACAAGGGAATGGAGCACTGTGATGAAAAGTTCCTGGAGCATTGTGATGAGAAGACCATGGAGCCTTGTAATAACAAGTCTCATGGAGCATTCTGATGAAAAGGGGCATGGAGTATTGTGATTACAGGGGTCTTGGAGCATTGTGATGACAAGGGCATGGAGCACTGTGATTACTGGTGTCTTGGAGCATTGTGATGAAATTGACATGGATCATTGTTATGAAAATGATATGGAGCCTTGTCATGACAGGTTTCCAGGAGCATACTGATGACAAGTGTCAGGGAGCATTGTGATGACAAGTTTATAGAGCACTGTGATGACAAAGGTCATGGAGCACTGTGATGAGAAGAGCATGGATAATTGTGATGATGAGCGTCATGGGGCGTTGTGATGATAAGTGTTATAGAATATTGTGATCACAAGGATTTGGAGCATTGTGATGAGACAGATGATCGAATATTTTTATTTCATAGTGATGACACGAGCCTGAAGCATTATGATGATGGGCGTGGTGCATTTTGATGACAGGGTTCATGAAGCATTGAGATGCAAAGGGGCATGGAGCATTGTGATTAGAGGGTTCATGGAGCATTGTGATGCCAAGGGTCATGGAGCTTTGTGATGACAAAGGTCATGGAGCAATTTGATGACAAGGGGTGGTGCAATGTGATGAGAAGGGCAGGGAGCAGTGTGATGACATGGTCAAAGAGCAATTTGATGAAAAGGGTCATGGAATATTTTGATGACAGGGGTTATGGAACATTGTGATGTCAGTGGTCATCGAACTTTGTGATGATAAGTGCATGTAGCATTGCAAAGACAGGAGTCATGGAACATTGTGATGACAGTGGTGAGGGAGTATTGTGATGAATAGTGATGTAACATTGTGATATCTGTGGTGAGAGAGCATTTTGATGAGAAGTGCATGGAGAATTGTGATGACAAGTTTTATGGAGCATTGTGGTGACAAGATTGTGGAGCACTGTGATGACAAGTGCAGGGTGCATTGTGATGACATGGGTCATGGTGCATTGTGCTGACAAGCGCATGGAGCATTGTGATGACAAGGGTCATTCAGCATTGTGCTGAGGAACGCATAGAGCATTGTGATGACAAGGGTCAAAGAGCACTGTGATGAAAATTTCATGGAGCATTGTGGTTAAATATGTCACAGAGACTGTGGATGACGAGGGCATGGACCATTGTGATGACAAAGGTCATGAAGCATTGTGATGAACCGATTCATGGAGCATTGTGATGACAGGGTTCATGGAGCATTGTGATAACAAGGGCATGGAGCATTGTGATGACAAGGGCAGGAAACATTGGTCTAATAAGTTTCATGGACTATTGCGATGACAGTTGGAATGGCGCATTGTGATGACAAGGTCATGGAGCATTGTGATGACCAGGTCATGCAGTATTGTGAAGACAGGTGTCAGGGAGCATAGTGATGACATATGTAATGGCCCATTGTGATGACAATGGCATGGAGCATTGTGATGCCAAGTGTCATGGAGGATTCTGATGACAATGGAAATGGAGCATTGTGATGACAATGGCTTGGAGCATTGTGATGACAAGGGTCAGGGAGCATTGTGCTGACAAGTGCATGGAGAATTGTGATGACAAGCGTCATGGAGCATTCTGATGACAATCTTGTGGAGTATTTTGATGACAATGGCATGGATCATTGTGATGAAAACGGCATGGGCATTGTGATGAAAAAGGCATGGAGCATTTTCGTGAAAGGGTTCAAGGAGCATTCTGATGACAAGTGTCAGGGAGCATTGTGATGACAAGTGTATTGAGAATTGTGATGCCAAAATCATGGAGCATTGTGATGAAATAGGCATGGAGTAATGTGATGACAGGCATCTTAGAGCGTTGTGATGACAAGTGCTATGGAACATTGTGATCACAAGGGTTTGGAGCATTGTGATGACAAAGGTCATGGATCATTTAGATTTCAAGGAGCATGGAGCATTGTGATGACAAGGGCATGAAGCAATGTGATCCCAAGGTTCATGGAGGACTGTGATGACAATGGGAATGGAGAATAGTGATGACAAGCGCATAGAGCATTGCAATGACAAGGTCAGGTAGTATTTTGCTGAAAAAGGCATGGAGCATTGTGATGACAGGTTTCATGGCGCACTGTGATGACAAGCGTCACGGAGCATTGTGAATACAGGGTTCATGGAGCATTGGGATGACCAGGGCATGGATCATTGTGATGACAAGGGTCATGGAGCATTGGGCTGAAAATGTTCATGGAGTATTGTGATGACAGGGATCATGGAGCATTTTGATGACCAGTTCCTGGAGCACTTTGATGAGAAGACAATGGAAACTTGTGATGACAAGTCTCATGGAGCATTCTGATGAAAAGGGACATGGAGCATTGTGATTACAGGGGTCTTGGAGCACTGTGATGACAAGGGCATGGAGCATTGTGATGAGAAATCCATGGAGCATTCTGATGACATGCATCATTGAGCTTTATGATGACAAGGGCATGGAGCATTGTGATTACAGGTGTCTTGGAGCATTGTGATTAAAATGGCATGGATCATTGTGATGAAAAAGGCATGGAGACGTGTCATGTCAGGGTAAATGGAGCATACTGATGACAAGTGTCAGGGAGCATTGTGATAACAAGAGTATTAAGCATTGTGATGACAAAGGTCATGGAGCATTGTGATGAGAAGCCCATGGATAATTGTGATGATTAGCGTCAAGGGGTGTTGTGATGATAAGTGTTATGGAACATTGTGATCACCAGGGTTTGGAGAATTGTGATGACAGAGGTCATGGAGCATTTTGATTTCATTGTGATGACAATAGCCTGAAGCATTATGATGATGGGCATGGTCCATTGTGATGACAGGTTTCATGGAGCATTGAGATGAAAAGACGCATGGAGCATTTTGATTACAAGGGTCTTGGAGCATTGTGATGACAAGGGCATGGAGAATTTTGATGACAGGGCCATGGAACATTCTGATGACATGCGTCATGTAGCTTTTTGATGACAAGTGCATGGAGCATTTTGATTAGATGTGTCGTGGAGCATTGTGATGACAAGTGTCATGGAGCCTTGTGATGACAAGGCCGTGGAACATTGTGATGGCAGGTGTCATGGAGCGTAGTTATGACAGAGGTAAAGGAGCATTGTGATGAGAAGGGCATGGAGCATTGATCTGAAATGATTCATGGATTATTGTGATGAGAGTGGGCATAGAGCATTGTGATGATAAGGACATGGAACACTGTGATACATGGGTCATGGAGGATTGTAATGACAAGGGCAAGGGGCATTGTGATGAGAAGGGCATCGAGCATTGTGATTACAAGTGTCATGGAACTCTGTGATGACAAGGGCATGGCGAAATGTGAGGAGAGGGTTCATGGAGCATTGTGATGACAATGACATCGAGCATTGTGATGCCTGGGGTCATGGAGCTTTGTGATGACAAAGGTCATGGAGCATTTTGATGACAAGTGCATGGTGCATTGTGGTGAGAATGGCAGGGAGTATTTTGATGCCAGGGTCATGCAGCAATTTGATGAAAAGTGTATTGGAACATTTTGATGACAGGGGTTATAGAACATTGTGATGTCAGGGGTAAAGGAACATTGTGATGATAAGGGGATGTAGCATTGTGATGACAGGGGTCATGGGACATTGTGATTACAGGGGTGAGGGAGTATTGTGACGACTAGTGATGAAACACTGTGATATCTCTGGTGAGAGAGCATTTTGATGAGAAATGTATGGAGCATTGTGATTACAAGGTTTATGGAGCATTGCAATGACAAGTTTCTGGACCGTTGTGATGAAAAGCGAATCCACATTGTGATGACAAGGGTCATGGAACATTTTTCAAACAAAGGCATGGAGCATTTTGATGACAATGGTCAAAGAGCATTGTGATGAAAACGGCATGGGGCATTGTGATGAAAATGGCATGGAGCCTTTTCGTGACAGGGTTGAAGGAGCATTCTGATGACAAGTGACAGGGAGCAGTTTGATGACAAGTGAACTGAGCATTGTGATGACAAAGGTCATGGAGCATTGTGATGAAAAGGGCATGGAATTTTGTGATGACAGTCAACATGGAGCATTGTGATGACAAGTGTTATGGAACTTTGGGATCACAATGGTTTGGAGCATTGTGATGACAGAGGTCATGGATCATTTTGATTTCAAGGAGCATGGAGCATTGTGATGACAAGGGCATGAAGCAATGTGATCCCAAGGTTCATGGAGGATTGTGATGACAATGGAAATGGAGTATTTTGATGACAAGCACATAGAGCATTTTAATGACAAGGTCATGTAGCATTTTGCTGACAAAGTCATGGAGCATTGTGATGACAGGTGTCATGGAGCACTGTGATGACAAGCGTCATGGAGCATTGTGAATTCAGGGGTCATAGAGCATTGGGATGACAAGGGCATGGATCATTGTGATGACAAGTGTCATGGAGCTGTGGGCTGAAAATATTCATGGAGTATTGTGATGACAGGGGTCATGGAGCTTTGTGATGACAGAGGTCAAGGAGAATTTTGATTTCATTTTGCTGACAATAGCCGGAAGCAACATGATGATGGGCATGATGCATTGAGATGACAGGGTTCATGGAGCATGGAGATGAATAGGAGCATGGAGCATTGTGATTACAGGGGTCTTGGAGCACTGTAATGACAAGGACATGGAGCATTTAATGAGAAGTCCATGGAACATTCTGAATACATGTGTCATGGTGCTTTGTGATGACAAGGGCATGGAGCATTGTGATTATAGTGGTCTTGGAGCATTGTGATGACAAGTGTCATGGAGCCTTGTGATGACAAGGCCATGGAACATCGTGATGGATGGGGTCATGGAGAACTGTTATGACCGGGGTAATGGAGCATTGTGATGAGAAGGGCATGGAGCATTGTGATTACAAGTTTTATGGAGCATTGCAATGAGAAAATTGGGGACCGTTGTGATGAAAAGTGCGTGGCAAATTTTGATGAAAAGTGTCATGGAGCATTTTTTTGACAAAGGCATGGAGCATTGTGATGACAAGGGTCACGGAGCATTGTGATGAAATGTTCATGGAGCATTGTGGTTACAAACGACACAGAGCCTTGTGATGATGCGGGCATGGAGCATTGTGATGACAAATATTATGAAACATTGTGATGACTGGAGTCACGGAGCATTGTGATGACAGGGGTCATGGTGCATTGTGATGACAAGGGCATGGAGCATTGTGATGACAGGGGCATGGAGCATTCGTCTGACAACTTTCATAGATTATTGTGATGACAGTGGACATGGTGCATTGTGATGACAAGGACATGGATCATTGTGATGAGAAGGTCATGGAGTATTGTGAAGACAGTTGTCAGGGAGCATTGTGATGACATATGTCATGGTCCATTGCGATGACAATAGCAGGGAGCCTTGTGATGCCAAATGTAATGGAGGATTGTGTTGACAAATATAATGGAGCACTGTGATGACTAGGGCTTGGACCATTATGATGACAAGGGCCATTGAGAATTTTCAGGACAAGGTCGTGAAGCATTGTGATGACAATGTCCTGGAGCATTGTGATGAGAAAAACATGGAGCCTTGTGATGACAAATCTCATGGAGCATACTGATGAAAATGGACATGGACCATTGTGATTACAGGCGTCTTGGAACATTGTGATGACATGTGCATGGAGCATTGTGAGGAGAAGGCCAAGAGCATTCTGAAGACATGCGTCCTTTAGCTTTGTGATGACAAGGGCATTGAGCATTGTGATTACAGTGGTCTTGGAGAATTGTGATGAGAAAGCATGGAGCCTTGTCATGACAGTGTTCAAGTAGCATACAGACAACAAGTGTCAGGGAGCATTTTGATGACAAGTGTATTGAGCATCGTGATGACAAAGGTCATGGAGCATTGTGATGAGAAGACCATGGATAACTGTGATGACGAGCGTCATGGAGCATTGTGATGACAAGCGTTTTGGAATATTGTGATCACAAGCGTTTGGAGCATTGTTATGACAGAGGTCATGGAGCATTTTGATTTCATTGTGAAGACAATAGCATGAAGCATTATGATGATGGTCATGGTGCATTGTGATGACAGATTTCATGAATCATTGAGATGAAAATGGGCATGGATCATTGTGGTTACAGGGTTTTTGGAGCATTGTGATGAGAAGGGTGATGGAGCCTTGTGATGACAAGGCCATGGAATATCGTGATGGCAGGGGTCATGGATCATGGGTATGGCAGGGATAATGGAGCATTGTGATGGCAGGGCAAGGATCATTGTGATGAGAAGGCCATGGAGCATTCTGATGATAGGTGTCATGGAGGTTTGTGATGACAAGGACATGAAGCAATGTGATAAGAACCTTAATGGAACATCGTGATGACAATGACATGGAGCATTTTGATGACAAGTGCTTTCTGCATTGTGATGAGAAGTGTAGGGAGCATTGTGATGACAGGGTCATGGAGCAATTTGATGAAAAGTGTCATGGAACATTTTGATGACAGTGGTTATGGAACATTGTGATGCCAGGGGTCATCGAACATTGTGATGATAAATGCATGTAGCACTGTGATGACAGGAGTCATGGCACATTTTGATGACAGGGGTGAGGGAATATTGTGACGAATTGTGATATAACATTGTGATATCAGTGGTAAGAGAGCATTTTGGTGAGAAGTCCATGGAGCATTGTGATGACAAGTTTCATGGAGCATTGTGATGTCAAGATTGGAGAGCCCTATGATGACAAGCGCATGGTTCATTGGGATGACATGTGTCATGGAGCATTGTGCTGACAAGTGCATGGAGCATTGTGATGACAAGGGTCATGGAGCATTGTGCTGAGAAAGGCATAGAGCATTGTGATGACAAGGGTCAAAGAGCATTGTGATGAAAAGTTCATGGAGCATTGTGGTTAAAATGGTCACAGAGACTGTTGATGACGAGGTCATGGACCATTGTGATGACAAAGGTCATGAAGCATTGTGATAACAAGGGCATGGAGTATTGTGATGACAAGGGCATGGAGCATTGGTCTAATAATTTTCATGGATTATTGCGATCACAGTTGGAATGGCGCATTGTGATGACCAGGGCATGGAGCATTGTGATGACCAGGTCATGCAGTATTGTGAAGACAGGTGTCAGGGAGCATTGTGATGACATATGTAATGACCCATTGTGATGACAATGGCATGGAGCATTGTGATGCCAAGTGTCATGGAGGATTCTGATGACAAATGTAATGGAGCATTGTGATGACAATGGCTTGGAGCATTGTGATGACAAGGGTCACGGAGCATTGTGCTGACAAGTGCATGGAGAATTGTGATGACAAGGGTCATGGAGCATTCTGATGATAAGCTTTTGGAGTATTTTGATGACAATGGCATGGAGCATTGTGATGAAAACGGCATGGGGCATTGTGATGAAAAAGGCATGGAATCTTTTCGTGACAGGGTTCAAGTAGCATTTTGATGACAAGTGTCAGGGAGCATTGTGATGACAAGTGTATTGAGAATTGTGATGACAAAGGTCATGGAGCATTGTGATGAAAAGTGCATGGAGTATTGTGATGACAGGCATCATGGAGCATTGTGATGAAAAGGGTTATGGAACATTGTGATCACAAGGGTTTGGAGCATTGCGATGATAGAGGTCATGGATCATTTTGATTTCAAGGAGCATGGAGCATTGTGATGACAAGGGCATGAAGCAATGGGATCCCAAGATTCATGGAGGATAGTGATGACAAGCACATAGAGCATTGTAATGACAAAGTCATGTAGCATTTTGCTGACAAAGGCATGGAGCATTGTGATGACAGGTGTCATGGAGCACTGTGATGACAAGCGTCACAGAGCACTGTGAATACAGGGGTCATGGAGCATTGGGATGACAAGGGCATGGATCATTGTGATAACAAGGGTCATGGAGCATTGGGCTGAAAATGTTCATGGAGTATTGTGAAGAATGGGGTCATGGAGCATTGTGATGACTAGGGAAAGGAGCATTGTGATGACAAGTGTCCCGGATCATTGTGTTGTCAGGTGTCATTGAGTGTTGTGATGACAGTGACCATGGAGCATTGTGATGATATTTGTCTTGCAGCATTGTGATGAGAAGGTCATGGGGCATTGGGCTGAAAATATTCATGGAGTATTGTGATGACAGGCTTCATGGAGCATTGTGATGACAAGGGAATGGAGCATGGTGATGACAAGGTCCTGGAGCATTGTGATGAGATGACCATGGAGACTTATGATGACAATTCTCATGGAGCATTCTGATGAAAAGGCGAATGGAGCATTGTGATTACAGGGGTCTTGGAGCATTGTGATGACAAGGGAATTGAGCATTGTGTGGAGAAGGCCATGGAACATTCTGATGACATGCGTCATGGAGCTTTGTGATGACAAGGGCATGGAGCTTTGTGATTACAGGGGTCTTGGTGCATTGTGATGATAGAGGTAATGGAGAATTGTGATGATAAGGGAATGGAGCATTGTGATTACAAGGTTTATGGAGCATTGCGATGACAAATTTCTGGACCTTTGGGATGAAAAGCGTGTCACACATTGTGATGACAAGTGTCATGGAGCAATTTTCTAACAAAGGCATGGAACATTGTAATGACAAGTGTCACGGAGCATTGTGATGAAAATTTCATGGAGCATTGTGGTTACAAAGGTAAGAGTGCCTTGTGATGACACGGGTATCGACCATTGTGATGACAAATATTATGAAGAATTGTGATGAGTGGAGTCACGGAGCATTGTGATGACAGGGGTCATGGAGCATTGTGATGAAAATGGCATGGAGCATTGTGCTGAGAATGGCATAGAGCATTGTGATGACATGTGTCAATGAGCATTGTGATGACAAGCGTCTCGGAGCATTGTGAATACAGGGGTCACGGAGCATTAGGATGACAAGGGCATGGATCATTGTGATGACAAGGGTCATGGAGAATTGGGCTGAAAATATTCCTGGAGTATTGTGATGACGGGGGTCATGGAGCATTGCGATGACAATGGAATGGAGCATGGTGATGACAAGGTCCTGGAGCATTGTGATGAGATGACCAGGGAGACTTGTGATGACAAGTTTCATGGAGCATCCTGATGAAAATGGGCATGGAGCATTGTGATTACAGGGGTCTTGGAGCATTGTGATGACAAGGGCATGGAGCATTGTGAGGAGAACGCCATGGAACATTCTGATTACATGCGTCATGGAGCTTTGTGATGAAATGGGCATGGAGCCTTGTGATTACAGAGGTCTTGGAGCATTGTGATGACAAGGGTCATGGAGCCTTGTGATGATAAGGCCGTGGAACATTGTGATGGCAGGTGTCATAGAGCATTGTTATGACAGAGGTAATGGAGCATTGTGATGAGAAGAGCATTGAGCATTGGTCTGAAGTATTTCATGGATTGTTGTGATGAGAGTGGGCATGGAGCATTGTGATGACAAGGGCATGGAGCACTGTGATACATGGGTCATGGAGCATTGTGATGACAATGACATGGAGCATTTTGATGCCAAGGGTCATGGAGCTTTGTGATGACAAAGGTCATGGAGCATTTTGATGACAAGGGTGTGGTGCATTGTGATGAGAAGTGCAGGGAGCATTTTGATGACAGGGTCATGCAGCAATTTGATGAAAAGTGTAATGGAACATTTTGATGACAGGGGTTATAGAACACTGTGATGCCAGGGGTCATGGAGCTTTTGGATGAAAAGTGTCATGGAGCATTTTGATGACAGTGGTTATGGAACATTGTGATGTCATGGGTCATGGAACATTGTGATGATAAGGGGATGTAGCATTGTGATGACAGGGGTCATGGAACATTGTGATAACAGGGGTGAGGGAGGATTGTGATGACTAGTGATGGAACATTGTGATATCTCTGGTGAGAGAGCATTTGAATGAGAAGTTCATGGAGCATTGTGATTACAAGGTTTATGGAGCATAGCGATGACAAGGTTGTGGATCATTGTGATGAAAAGCGCATGGCACACTGTGATGACAAGGGTCATGGAGCATTGTTCTGACAAAGGCATGGAGCATTTGATGACAAGTGTCATGGAGCATTGTGATGAATAGATCGTGGAGCATTGTGGTTAAAATGGTCACAGAGCCTTGTGATGATGCAGGCATGGACCGTTGTGATGACAAACGTTATGAAGCATTGTGATGACTGGAGTCACGGGGCATTGTGATGACAGGGGTCATGGAGCATTGTGATGACCAGGGCATGGAGCACTGTGATGACAGGGGCATGGAGCATTGGTCTGACAAGTTTCATAAATGATTGTGATGACAGTGGACATGGTTGCATTGTGATGACAAGGGCATGGAACTTTATGATGACAAGGTCATGGATTATTGTGAAGACAGTTTTCAGGGAGCATTGTGATGACATATGTCATGGTCCATTGCGATGACAATGGCATGGAGCATTGTGATGCCAAATGTAATGGAGGATTGTAATGACAAATATAATGGAGCATTGTTATGACTACGGCTTGTAGCATTATCATGACAAGGGCCATTGGGAATTTTCATGACAATGTCATGAAGCATTGTGATGACAATGTCCTGGAGCACTGTGATGAGAAAAACATGGAGCCTTGTGATGACAAGTCTCATGGAGCATACTGATGAAAAGGGGCATGGAGCATTCTGATTACAGGGGTCTTGGAATATTGTGATAACAAGGGCATGGAGCATTGTGATGACAAGGGCATGGGGCTTTGGTCTAATAAGTTTCATGGATTATTGCGATGACAGTTGGAATGGCGCATTGTGATGACAAGGGCATGGAGCATTGTGATGACCAGGTCATGCAGTATTGTGAGAAGAGGTGTCACGGAGCATTGTGATGACATATGTATTAGCCCAATGTGATGACAATGGCATGGAGCATTGTGATGCCAAATTTCATCGAGGATTCTGATGACAAA
Organism: Mesoplodon mirus; assembly: GCF_964341445.2. Lineage (NCBI taxonomy): Eukaryota > Metazoa > Chordata > Mammalia > Artiodactyla > Ziphiidae > Mesoplodon > Mesoplodon mirus. The sequence continues at coordinate 243,633 of NW_028295720.1, forward strand.
TGTAAAGGAGCATTGTGATGACAATGGCTTGGATCATAGTGATGACAAGGTTCAGGGAGCATTGTGCTGACAAGTGCATGGAGAATTGTGATGACAAGGGTCATGGAGCATTCTGATGACAAGCTTGTGGAGTATTTTGATGACAATGGCATGGAGCATTGTGATGAAAACGGCATGCGGCTTTGTGATAAAAAATGCAAGGAGCCTTTTCGTGACAGGGTTCAAGGAGCATTCTGTCGACAAGTGTCTGGGAGCATTGTGATGACAAGTGTATTGAGAATTGTGATGACAAAGTTCATGGAGCATTGTGATGAAAAGGGCATGGAGTATTGTGATGACAGGCATCATGGAGCGTTGTGATGAAAAGTGTTATGGAACATGGTGATCACAAGGGTTTGGAGCATTGCGATGACAGAGGTCATGGATCATTTTGATTTCAAGGTGCATGGAGCATTGTGATGACGAGGGCATGAAGCAATGGGATCCCAAGTTTCATGGAGGATAGTGATGACAATGGTAATTCAGTATTGTGATGACAAGCACATAGAGCATTGTAATGACAAGGTCATGTAGCATTTTGCTGACAAAGGCATGGAGCATTGTGATGACAGGTGTCAAGGAGCACTGTGATGACAAGCGTCACGGATCATTGTGAATACATGGGTCATGGAGCATTGGGATGACAAGGGCATGGATAATTGTGATGACAAGTGTGATGGAGCATTGGGCTGAAAATGTTCATGGAGTATTGTGATGACAGGGGTAATGGAGCATTGTGATGACTAGGGAATGGAGCATTGTGATGACAAGTGTCCAGGATCATTGTGTTTTCAGGTGTCATTGAGTGTTGTGATGACAGTGATCATGGAGCATTGTGATGATATTGGTCTTGGAGCATTGTGATGAGAAGGTCATGGGGCATTGGGCTGAAAATGTTCATGGAGTATTGTGATGACAGGGGTCATGGAGCATTGTGATCACTAGGGAATGGAGCATGGTGATGACAATGTCCTGTAGCATTGTGATGAAATGACCATGGAGACTTGTGATGACAAGTCTCATGGAGCATTCTCATGAACAGGGGCATGGAGCATTGTGATTACAGGGGTCTTGGAGCATTGTGATGACAAGGGCATGGAGCATTGTGTGGAGAAGGCCATGGAACATTCTGATGACATGTGTCATGGAGCTTTGTGATGACAAGAGCAAGGAGCACTGTGATGACAGGGTCATGGAGCATTGGTCTGACAAGTTTCATAGATGATTGTGATGACAGTGGACATGGAGCATTGTGATGACAAGGTCATGGAGCATTGGTCTAATAAGTTTCATGGATTATTGTGATGACAGTTGGAATGGCACATTGTGATTACAAGGGCATGGAGCATTGTGATGACCAGGTCAAGCAATATTGTGAAGAGAGGTTTCAGGGAGCATTGTGATGACATATGTATTGGCCCATTGTGATGGCAATGGCATGGAGAATTGTGATGCCAAGTGTCATGGAGGATTCTGATGACAAATGTAATGGAGCATTGTGATGACAATGGCTTGGAGCATAGTGATGACAAGTTTCAGGGAGCATTGTGCTGACAAGTGCATGGAGAATTGTGATGACAAGGGTCAAGGAACATTCTGATGACAAGCTTGTGGAGTATTTTGATGACAATGGCATGGAGAATTGTGATGAAAACGGCATGGGGCTTTGTGATGAAAAATGCATGGAGCCTTTTCGAGACATGGTTCAAGGAGCATTCTGACTACAAGGGTCTGGGAGCATTGTGATGACAAGTGTATTGAGAATTGTGATGACAAAGGTCATGAAGCAGTGTGATGAAAAGGGCATGGAGTATTGTGTTGACAGGCATCATGGAGCGTTGTGATGACAAGTGTTATGGAACACTGTGATCACAAGTGTTTGGAGCATTGTGATGACAGTGGTCATGGATCATATTGATTTCAAAGAGCATGGAGCATTGTGATGACAAGGGCATGAAGCAATGTGATCCCAAGGTTCATGGAGGATTGTGATGACAATGGAAATGGAGTATTGTGATGACAAGCACATAGAACATTGTAATGAAAAGGTCATGTAGCATTTTGCTGACAAAGGCATGGAGCATTTTGATGACAGATGTCATGGAGCACTGTGATGACAAGCGTCACGGAGCATTGTGAATATAGCGGTCATGGAGCATTGGGATGACAAGGACATGGATGATTTTGATGACAAGTGTCCCGGATCATTGTGTTGTCAGGTGTCATGGAGTGTTGTGATGACAGTGGTCATGGAACATTTTGATGATATTTGTCATGGAGCATTTTGATGAGAAATTCATGGAGCATTAGGCTGAAAATGTTCATGAAGTATTTTGATGACAGGGGTCATGGAGCATTGTGATGACAAGGGAATGGAGCATGCTGATGACAAGGTTCTGGAGCATTGTGATGAAAAGAACATGGAGAATTGTGATGACAAGTCTCATGGAGCATTCTGAAGAAAAGGGGCATGGAGCATTGTGATTACAGGGGTCGTGGAACAATGTGATGACAAGGGCATGGAGCATTGTGAGGAGAAGGCCATGGAGCATTCTGATGGCATGCGTCATGGAGCTTTGTGATGAGAAGTGTATGGAGCATTGTGATTACAGGGGTCTTGGAGCATTGTGATGAAAAGGGCATGGATCATTTTGATGAAAAGGCATGGAGCCTTGTTATGACAGGGTTCAAGGAGCATACTGACGACAAGTGTCAGGTAGCATTGTGATGAAAAGTGTATTTGAGAATTGTGATGACAACAATCATGGAGCATTGTGATGAGAAAACATGGATAATTGTGATGATGAGCGTCATAGCATGTTGTGATGATAAGTGTTATGGAACATTGTGATCAGAAGGGTTTGGAGCATTAGGATGACAGTGGTCACGGAGAAATTTGATTTCATTGTGATGAAAAGAGCCTGAAACATTATGATGATGGGCATGGTGCATTTTGATGACAGTGTTCATGGAGCATTGAGATGAAAAGGGGCATGGAGCATTGTGATTACAGGGGTCTTGGAGGATTGTCATGACAAGGGCATGGAGCATTGTGATGAGAAGGCCATGAAACATTCTGATGGCATGCGTCATGGAGCTCTGTGATGACAAGGGCGTGGAACATCGTGATTACAGGGGTCTTGGAGCATTGTGATGAGAAGTGTCATGGAGTCTTGTGATGACAAGGCCGTGGAACATTTTGATGGCAGGGGTCATGGAGCATTGTTATGACAGAGGTAATGGAGCATTGTGATGAGAAGGGCATTGAGCATTGGTCTGAAATATTTCATCGATTATTGTAATGAGAGTGGGCATGGAGCATTTTGATGACAAGGGCACGGAACACTGTGATGCATGGGTCATGGAGGATTGTAATGACAAGGGCATGGAGCATTGTGATGAGAAGGGCATCGAGCATTGTGATGACAAGTGTCATGGAGCTTTGTGATGACAAGGGCATGGAGCAAAGTGATGAGAGTGTTCATGGAGTATTGTGATGACAATGACATGGAGCATTGTGATGCCAAGGGTCATGGAGCTTTGTGATGACAAAGGTCATGGAGCATTTTGATGACAATTGTGTGGTGCATTGTGATGGGAAATGCAGGGAGCATTTTGATGACAGGGTCATGCTGCAATTTGATGAAAAGTGTAATGGAACATTTTGATGACAGGGGTTATAGAATATTGTGATGCCAGGGGTCATGGAGCTTTGGGATGAAAAGGATCATGGAGCATTTTGATGACAGTGGTTATGGAACATGGTTATGTCAGGGGTCATGGAACATTGTCTGATAAGGGGATGTAGCATTGTGATGACAGGGGTCATGGAACATTGTGAACACAGGGGTGAGGGAGGATTGTGATGACTAGTGATAGAACATTGTGATATCTCATGTGAGAGAGCATTTGGATGAGAAGTGCATGGAGCATTGTGATTACAAGTTTAATGGAGCATAGCGATGACAAGGTTGTGGATCATTGTGATGAAAAGTGCATGGCATTGTGATTACAGGGGTCTTGGAGCATTGTGATGACTAGGGCATGGAACACTGTGATACATGTGTCATGGGTCATGGAGGATTGTGATGACAAGTCATGGAGCATTGTGATGACAAGGGCATGGAGCATTGTGATGACAGGAGCATGGAGCGTTTGTCTGACAAGTTTCATAGATTATTGTGATGACAGTGGACATGGTGCATTGTGATGACAAGGGCATGGATAATTGTGTAGAGAAGGTCATGGTTTATTGTGAAGACAGGTGTCAGGGAGCATTGTGATGACATATGTCATGGTCCATTGTGATGACAATGGCAGGGAGTAATGTGATGCCAAATGTAATGGAGGATTGTGATGACAAATATAATGGAGCATTGTGATGACTACGGATTGGAGCATTATGATGACAAGGAACATTGAGAATTTTCATGACAATGTCGTGAAGCATTGTGATGACAAGTCCTGGAGCATTGTGATGAGAAAACCATGAAGCCTTGTGATGACAAGTCTCATGGAGCATACTGATGAAAAAGGGCATGGAACATTCTGATTAAAGGGGTTTTGGAACATTGTGATAACAAGAGCATTGAGCATTGTGATGACAAGGGCATGGAGCATTGGTCTAATAAGTTTCATGTATTATTGTGATGACAGTTGGAATGGAGCATTGTGATGACAAGGGCATGGAGCATTGTGATGACAAGGGCATGCAGTATTATTAAGAGAGGTGTCAGGGAGCATTGTGATGACATATGTAATGGCCCATTGTGATGAAAATGGCATGAAGCATTGCGATGCCATGTGTCATGGAGTATTCTGATGACAAAAGTAATGGAGCATGGTGATGACAATGGCTTGGAGCATTGTGATGACAAGGGTCAGGGAGCATTGTGCTGACAAGTGCATGGATAATTGTGATGACAAGGGTCATGGAGCATTCTGATGACAAGCTTCTGGAGTATTTTGATGACAATGGCATGGAGCATTGTGATTAAAATGGCATGGGGATTTGTGAAGAAAAAGGCATGGAGCCTTTTCGTGACAGGGTTCAAGGAGCATTCTGACGACAAGTGTCCGGGAGCATTGTGATGACAAGTGTTTAGAGAATTGTGATGACAAATTCATGGAGCATTGTGATGAAAAGGGCATGGAGTATTGTGATGACAGGCATCATGGAGTGTTGTTATGACAAGTGTTATGGAACATTGTGATTAAAAATGTTTGGTGCATTTCGATGACAGAGGTCATGGATCATTTTGATTTCAAGGAGCATGGAGCATTGTGATGACAAGGGAATGAAGCAATGTGATCCCAAGGTTCATGGAGGATAGTGATGACAACGGTAATGGAGTATTGTGATGACAAGCGCATAGAGCATTGTAATGACAAGGTCATGTAGCATTTTGCTGACAAAATCATGGAGCATTCTGATGACAGGTGTCATAGAGCACTGTGATGACAAGTGTCACGGAGCATTGTGAATACAGGGGCCATGGAGCTTTGGGATGACAAGGGCATGGATCCTTGTGATGAAAAGTGTCATGGAGCATTGGGCTGAAATGGTTCATGGAGTATTGTGATGACAGGGGTCATGGAGCACCGTGATTACAGGTGTCTTTGAGCACTGTGATGACAAGAGTCCCGAATCATTGTGTTGTCAGGTGTCATGGAGTGTTGTGATGACAGCGGTCATTCAGCATTGTGATGATATTGGTCATGGAGCATTGTGATGAGAAGGTCATGGAGCATTGGGCTGAAAATATTCATGGATTATTGTGATGACAGGAATCATGCAGCATTGTGATGACAAGGGAATGGAGCATGGTGATGACAAGGTGCTGGAGCATTGTGATGAGATAACCATGGAGCCTGGTGATGACAGGTCTCATAGAGCATTCTGATGAAAAGGGGCATCGAACATTGTGATTACAGTGGTCTTGGAGCATTGTGATGACAAGGGCATGGAGCATTGTGAGGAGAAGCCCATGGAACATTCTGATGACATGCGTCATGGAGCTTTGTGATGACAAGGGCATGGAGAATTGTGATTACAGGGGTCTTTGAGCATTGTGATGACATATGTCATGGTCCATTGCGATGACAATGGCATGGAGCATTGGTCTAATAATTTTCATGGATTATTGTGATGACATTTGGAATGGCGCATTGTGATGACAAGGGCATGGAGCATTGTGATGACCAGGTCATGAAGTATTGTGAAGAGAGTTGTCAGGGAGCATTGTTATGACAAGAGTCACGGAGCATTGTGATGCAATGTTCATGGAGCATTTTGGATACAACGGTAACAGAGCCTTGTGATGACGCGGGCATGGACCATTGTGATGACAAATATTATAAAGCACTGTGATGACTGGAGTCACAGAGCATTGTGATGACAGGGGTCTTGGAGCACTGTGATGACAAGAGTCCCGGATCATTGTGTTGTCAAGTGTCATGCAGTGTTGTGATGACAGCAGTCATTCAGCATTGTGATGATATTGGTCACGGAGCATTGTGATGAGAAGGTCATTGAGCATTGGGCTGAAAATGTTCATGGATTATTGTGATGACAGGGGTCATGGAGCATTGTGATGACAAGGGAATGGAGCATGGTGATGACAAGGTCCTTGAGCATTGTGATGAGATGACCATGTAGACTGGTGATGACAAGTCTCATGGAGCATTCTTATGAAAAGGGGCATGGAGGATTGTGATTACAGGGGTCTTGGAGCATTGTGATGACAAGGGCATGGAGCATTTTGAGGAGAATGCCATGGAACATTCTGATGAGATGCGTCATGGAGCTTGGTAATGACAAGGGCATGGAGCATTGTGATTACAGGGGTCTTTGAGCATTGTGATGACATATGTCATGGTCCATTGAGATGACAATGGCATGGAGCATTGGTCTAATAATTTTCATGGATTATTGTGATGACATTTGCCATGGCGCATTGTGATGACAAGGGCATGGAGCATTGTGATGACCAGGTCATGAAGTATTGTGAAGAGAGTTGTCAGGGAGCATTGTTATGACAAGGGTCACGGAGCATTGTGATGAAATGTTCATGGAGCATTTTGGATACAAATGTAACAGAGCCCTGTGATGATGCGGGCATGGACCATTGTGATGACAAATATTATAAAGCATTGTGATGACTGGAGTCACAGAGCATTGTGATGACAGGGGTCTTGGAGCACTGTGATGACAAGAGTCCCAGATCATTGTGTTGTCAAGTGTCATGGAGTGATGTGATGACAGCGGTCATTCAGCATTGTGATGATATTGGTCATGGAGCATAGTGATGAGAAGGTCATTGAGCATTGGGCTGAAAATATTCATGGATTATTGTGATGACAGGGGTCATGGAGCATTGTGATGACAAGGTCCTGGAGCACTGTGAAGAGATGAACATGGAGAATTGTGATGACAAGTCTCATGGAGCATTCTGATGAAAAGGGACATGGATCATTGTGAATACAGGGGTCTTGGAGCACTGTGATGACAAGGGCATGGAGCATTGTGAGGAGAAGACCATGGAGCATTCTGATGACATGCGTCATGGAGCATTGTGCTGAGAAAGGCATAGAGCATTCTGATGACAGGGGTTAAAGAACATTATGAAGAAAAGTTCATGGAGCATTGTGGTTAAAAAGGTCACAGAGACTGTTGATGATGAGGGCATGGACAATTGTGATGACAAAGGTCATGAAGAATTGTGATGACTGGAGTCACGGAGCATTGTGATGACAGGGGTCATGGAGCATTGTCATAACAAGGACATGGAGCATTGTGTTGACAAGGGCATGGAACATTGTGATGACCAGGTGATGCAGTATTGTGAAGACAGGTGTCAGGGAGCATTGTGATGACATATATAATGGTCCATTGTGATGACAATGGCATGGAGCATTGTGATGCCAAGTGTCATGGAGGATTCTGATGACAAAGCTAATGGAGCATTGTGATGACAATGGCTTGGAACATTGTGATGACAAGGATCACGGAGCATTGTGCTGACAAGTGCATGGAGAATTGTGATGACCAGGGTCATGGAGCATTCTGGTGACAAGCTTGTGGAGTATTTTCATGACAATGGCATGGAGCATTGTGATGAAAACGGCATGGGGCATTGTGATGAAAATGGCATGGAGCCTTTTCGTGACAGGGTTCAAGGAGCATTCTGATGACAAATATCAGGGAGCATTGTGATGTCAATGTACTGAGAATTGTGATGACAAAGGTCATGGAGCATTGTGATGAAAAGGGCATGGAGTATTGTGATGACAGGCATCATGGAGCGTTGTGATGACAAGTGCTAAGGAACATTGTGATCACAAGGGTTTGGAGCATTGTGATGACAGTGGTCATGGATCATTTTGATTTCAAGGAGCATGGAAAATTGTGATGACAAGGGCATGAAGCAATGTGATCCCAAGTTTCATGGAGGATTGTGATGACAATGGTAATGGAGTATTGTGATGACAAGCGCATAGAGCATTGTAATGACAAACTCATGTAGCATTCTGCTTACAAAGGCATGGAGCATTGTGATGCCAGGGGTCATGGAGCACTGTGATGACAAGCGTCACGGAGCATTGTGAATACAGGGGTCATGGAGCATTGGGATGACAAGGGCATGGTTCATTGTGATGACAAGTGTCATGGAGCATTGGGCTGAAAATATTCATGGAGTATTGTGATGACAGGGTTCATGGAGCACTGTGATGACTAGGGAATGGAGCATTGTAATGACAAGAGTCCCGGATCATTGTGTTGTCAGGTGTCATGGAGTGGTGTGATGACAGTGGTCCTGGCGCATTGTGATGATATTTGTCATGGAGCATTGTGATGAGAAGGTCATGGAGTATTTGGCTGAAAATATTCATGGAGTATTGTGATGACAGTGGTCATGGAGCATTGTGATGACAAGGGAATGGAACATGGTGATGACAGGGGTCATGGAATATTTTGATTACAGTTGTGAGCGAGGATTGTGATGACTAGTGAGAGAACATGGTGATATCTCAGGTGAGAGAGCATTTGGATGAGAAGAGCATGGAGCATTGTGATTACAAGGTTTATGGAGCATAGCGATTACAAGGTGGTGGATCATTGTGATGGAAAGCCCGTGGCACATTTTCATGACAAGGGTCAAGGAGCATTGTTCTGACAAAGGCATGGAGCATTGTGATGACAAGGGTCACGGAGCATTGTGATGAAATGTTCATGGAGCATTGTTGTTACAAAGGTCACAGAGCCTTGTGATGACGCGGGCATGGATCGTTGTGATGACAAATGTTATGAAGCATTGTGATGACTGGAGTCACGGAGCATTGTGTTGACAGGGGTCATGGAGGATTGTGATGACAAGGTCATGGAGCATTGTGATGAGAAAATCATGGAGAATTGTGAAGACTGGTGTGAGGGAGCATTGTGATGACATATGTCATGGTCCATTTCGATGACAATGGCATGGTGCATTGTGATGCCAAATGTAATAGAGGATTGTGATGAGAAATATAATGGAACATTGTGATGACTGGGGCTTGGAACATTATGATGACAAGGGCCATTGAGAATTTTCATGACAATGTCGTGAAGCATTGTGATGACAAGGTCCTCGAGCACTGTGATGAGAAAACCATGTAGCCTTGTGATGACAGGTCTAATGGAGCATACTGATGAAAAGGGGCATGGAGCATTCTGATTACAGAGGTCTTGGAACATTGTGATAGCAAGGGCATGGAGCATTGTGATGACAAGGGCATGGAGCATTGGTCTAATAAGTTTCATGCATTATTGTTATGACAGTTGGAATGGCGCATTGTGATGACAGTGGTCATGGAGCATTGTGATGATAATGGTCATGGAGCATTGTGATGAGAAGGTCATGGAGCATTGGGTTGAAAATATTCATGGAGTATTGTGATGACAGGGGTCATGGAGCATTGTGATGACTAGGGAATGGAGCATGGTGATGAAACGGTCCTGGAGCATTGTGATGAGATGACGATGCAGACTTGTGATGACAAGTCTCATGGAGCATTCTGATGAAAAGGGGCATGGAGCATTGTGATTACAGGGGTCTTGGAGCATTGTGAAGACAAGGGCATGGAGCATTGTGAGGAGAAGGCCATGGAACATTCTGATGGCATGCCTCATGGAGCTTTGTGATGACAAGGGCATGGAGCATTGTGATTACAGGGGTCTTGGAGCATTGTGATGACAACGGTCATGGAGCCTTGTGATGACAAGGCCGTGGAACATTTTGATGGCAGGGGTCATGGAGCATTGTTATGACAGAGGAAATGGAGCATTGTGATGAGAAGGGCATTGAGCATTGGTCTGAAATGTTTCATGGATTATTGTGATGAGAATGGGCATGGAACATTGTGATGACAAGGGCACGGTACACTCTGATACATGGGTCATGGAGGATTGTAATGACAAGGGCATGGAGCATTGTTATGAGAACGGCATCGAGCATTGTGATGAAAAGTGTCATGGAGCTTTTGATGACAAGGGCATGGAGCAATGTGATGAGATGGTTCATGGAGCATTGTGATGACAATGACATGGAGCATTGTGATGCCAAGGGTCATGGAGCTTTGTGATGACAAAGGTCATGGAGCATTTTGATGACAAGTGTGTTGTGCATTGTGATGAGAAGGGCAGGGAGCATTTTGATGACAGGGTCATGCAGCAATTTGATGAAAAGTATAATGGAGCATTTTGATGACATGGATTATAGAACATTGTGTTGCCAGGGATCATAGAGCTTTGGGATGAAAAGGGTCATGGAGCATTTTGATGACGGGGTTATGGAACATTGTGATGTCAGGGGTCAAGGAACATTGTGCTGATAAGGGGATGTAGCATTGTGATGACAGGGGTCATGGAACATTGCGATAACAGGGTTGAGCGAAGATTGTGATGACTAGTGATGGAACATTGTGATATCTCATGTGAGAGAGCATTGGGATGTGAAGTTCATGGAGCATTGTGATTACAAGGTTTATGGAGCATAGCGATGACAAGGTTGTGATTCATTGTGATGAAAAGCGCATGGCACATTGTGAGGACAAGGTTCAGGAAGCATTGTTCTGACAAAGGCATGGAGCATTGTGATGACAAGGGTCACGGAGCATTGTGATGAAATATTCATGGAGCATTGTGGTTACAAAGGTCACAGAGCCTTGTGATGATGCGGGCATGGACCGTTGTGATGACAAACGTTATGAAGCATAGTGATGACTGGAGTCACGGAGCATTGTGATGACAGGGGTCATGGAGCATTGTGATGACAAGGGCATGGAGCATTGTGATGACAGGGGCATGGAGCATTTGTCTGACAAGTTCCATAGATTATTGTGATGACAGTGGACATGGTGCATTATGATGACAAGGGCATGGAGCATTGTGAAGACAAGGGCATGGATTATTGTGAAGACAGGTGTCAGGGAGCATTGTGATGACCTATGTCATGGTCCATTGCGATGACAATAGCATGGAGCATTCTGATGCCAAATGTAATGGAGGATGTGATGACAAATATAATGGAGCATTGTGATGACTAAGGCTTGGAGCATTATGATGACAAGGGCCATTGAGAATTTTCAGGACAATGTTGTGAAGCATTGTGATGACAAGACCTGGAGCATTGTGATGAGAAAACAATGGAGGCTTGTGATGACAAATCTCAAGGAGCATACAGATGAAAAGGGGCCTGGAGCATTCTGATTACAGGGGACTTGGAACATTGTGATACAAGGGCATGGAGCATTGTGATGACGAGTGCATGCAGTATTGTTAAGAGAGGTGTCAGGGAGCATTGTGATGACATATGTAATGGCCCATTGTGATGACAATGGCCTGGAGCATTGTGATGTGAAGTGTCATGGAGGATTCTGATGACAAAGGAAATGGAACATTGTGATGACAATGGCTTGGAGCATTGTGATGACAAGGGTCAGGGAGCATGTGCTGACAAGTTCATGGAGAATTGTGATGACAAGTGTCATGGAGCATTCTGATGACAGGCTTGTGGAGTATTTTGATGACAATGGCATGGAGGATTGTGATGAAAATGGCATGGGGCTTTGTGATGAAAAAGGAATGGAGCCTTTTGGTGACAGGGTTCAAGGAGCACTCTGACGACAAATGTCAGGGAGCATTGTGATGACAAGTGTATTGAGAATTGTGATGACAAAGGTCATGGAGCATTGTGATGAAAAGGGCATGGAGTATTGTGATGACAGGCATCATGGAGCTTTGTGATGACAAGTGTTACGGAACATTGTGATCACAAGTGTTTGGAGCATTGTGATGAGAGAGGTCATGGATCATTTGATTTCAAGGATCAGGGAGCATTGTGATTACAAGGGCATGAAGCAATGTGATCCCAAGGTTCATGGAGGATTGTGATGACAATGGTAAAGGAGTATTGTGATGACAAGCGCATAGATCATTGTAATGACAAGGTCATGTAGCATTTTGCTGACAAAGGCATGGAGCACTGTGATGACAAGTTTCATGGAGCACTGTGATAACAAGCGTCACGGAGCATTGTGAATTCAGGGGTCATGGAGCATTGGGATGACAAGGGCATGGATCATTGTGATGAGAAGTGTCATGGAGCATTGGGCTGAAAATGTTCTTGGAGTAATGTGATGACAGGGGTCATGGAGAATTTTGATTTCATTTTGCTGACAATAGCCGGAAGCATTATAATGACTGGCATGATGCATTGTGATGACAGGGTTCATGGTGCATTGAGATGAAGAGGGGCATGGAGCATTGTGATTACAGGGGTCTTGGAGCATTGTGATGACAAGGGCATGGAGCATTTTGATGAGAAGGACATGGAACATTCTGATGACGTGTCATGGAGCTTTGTGATGACAAGGGCATAGAACATTGTGATGGCAGGGGTCATGGAGCATTGTTATGACAGAGGTAATGGAGCATTGTGATGAGAAGGGCATTGAGCATTGGTTTGAAATGTTTCATGGATTATTGTGATGAGAGTGGGCATGGTGCATTGTGAAGAAAAGGGCATGGAGCATTGTGATGACAGGGGCAAGGAGCATTGTTCTGACAAGTTTCATAGATTATTGTGATGAGAGTGGGCATGGTGCATTGTGAAGAAAAGGGCATGGAGCATTGTGATGACAAGGGCAAGGAGTATTGAGAAGACATGTGTCAGGGAGCATTGTGATGACATATGTCATGGTCCATTGCGATGACAATGGCATGGAGCATTGTGATTCCAAATGTAATGGAGGATTGTGATGACAAATATAATGGAGCATTGTGATGACTACGGCTTGGAGCATTATGATGACAAGGGCCATTGAGAATTTTCATGACAATGTCGTGAAGCATTGTGATGACAAGTTCCTGGAGCATTGAGATGAGAATATCATGGAGCCTTGTGATGACAAGTCTCATGGAGCATACTGATGAAAAGGGGCATGGAGCATTCTGCTTATAGTGGCCTTGGAACATTGTGATAACAAGGGCATGGTGCATTGTGATGACAAGGGCATGGAGCATTGGTCTAATAAGTTTCATGGATTATTGTGATGACAGTTGGAATTGCGCATTGTGATGACAATGGCATGCAGTATTGTGAAGAGAGGTGTCAGGGAGCATTGTGATGACATATGTAATGGCCCATTGTGATGACAATGGCATGGAGCATTGTGATACCATGTGTCATGGAGGATTCTGATGACAAAGGTAATGGAGCATTGTGATGACAATGGTTTGGAGCATTGTGATGACAAGGGTCAGGGAGCATTGTGCTGACAAGTGCATGGAGAATTGTGATGACAAGAGTCATGGAGCATTCTGATGGCAAGCTTGTTGAGTATTTTGATGACAATTGCATGGAGCATTGTGATGAAAATGGCATGGGGCATTGTGATGAAAAAGGAATGGGGCCTTTTGGTGACAGGGTACAAGGAGCACTCTGACAACAATGTCAGGGAGCATTGTGATGACAAGTGTATTGAGAATTGTGATGACAAAGTCATGGAGTATTGTGTTGAAAAGGGCATGGAGTATTGTGATGACAGGCATCATGGAGCTTTGTGATGACAAGTGTTACGGAACATTGTGATCACAAGGGTTTGGAGCATTGTGATGACAGAGGTCATGGATCATTTTGATTTCAAGGATCAGGGAGCATTGTGATGACAAGGGCATGAATCAATGTGATCCCAAGCTTCAAGGAGGATTGTGATGACAATGGTAATGGAGTATTGTGATGACAAGCACACAGAGCAATGTAATGACAAGGTCATGTAGCATTTTGCTGAAAAAGGCATGGAGCATGGTGATGACATGTGTCATGAAGCACAGTGATGACAAGCGTCACGGAGCATTGTGAATACAGGGGTCATGGAGCATTGGGATGATAAGGGCATGTATCATTGTGATGACAAGGGTCATGGAGCATTTGGCTGAAAAAGTTAATGGAGTATTGTGATGACAGGGGTCAAGGAATATTGTGATTACAGGGGTCTTGTAGCATTGTGATGACAAGAGTCCCGGATCATTGTGTTGTCACGTGTCATGGAGTGTAGTGATGACAGTGGTCATGGAGCATTGTGATGATATTGGTCATGGAGCACTGTGATGAGAAGGTCATGGAGCATTGGGCTGAAAATGTTCATGGAGTATTGTGATGACATGGGTCATGGAGCATGGTGATGACAAGGTCCTGGAGCATTGTGATGAGATGACCATGGATACTTGTGATGACAAGTCTCATGGAGCATTCTGATGAAAAGGGGCATGGAGCAATGTGATTAGAGGGGTCTTGGAGCATTGTGATGACAAGGGCATGGATCATTGTGAAGAGAAGGCCATGGAGCATTCTGATGATACGCGTCATGAATTTTTGTGATGACAATGGCATGGAGCAATGTGATGACTTGGCCGTGGAACATTGTGATGGCAGGGGTCATGGAGCATGGTGATGACAAGGTCCTGGAGCATTGTGATGAGATGACCATGGATACTTGTGATGACAAGTCTCATGGAGCATTCTGATGAAAAGGGGCATGGAGCATTGTGATTAGAGGGGTCTTGGAGCATTGTGATGACAAGGGCATGGATCATTGTGAAGAGAAGGCCATGGAGCATTCTGATGATACGCGTCATGAATTTTTGTGATGACAAGGGCATGGAGCAATGTGATGACTTGGCCGTGGAACATTGTGATGGCAGGGGTCATGGAGCATTGTTATGACAGTGGTAATGGAGCATTGTGATGAGAATGGCATTGACCTTTGGTCTGAAATATTTCATGGATTATTGTGATGAGAGTGGGCATGGAGCATTGTGATGACAAGGGCACGGTACACCGTGATACTTGGGTCCTGGAGGATTGTAATGTCAAGGGCATGGAGCATTGTGATGAGAAGGGCATCGAGCATTTTGATGACAAGTGTCATGGAGCTTTGTGATGACAAGGGCATGGGCCAATGTGATGAGACTGTTCATGGAGCATTGTGATGGCAATGACATGGAGCATTGTGATGCCAAGGGTCATGGAGCTTTGTGATGACAAATGTCATGGAGCATTTTGATGACAAGTGTGTGGTGCATTGTGATGAGAAGGGCAGGGAGCATTTTGATGACAGGGTCATGCAGCAATTTGATGAAAAGTGTAATGGAATATTTTGATGACAGGGGTTATAGAACTTTGTGATGCCATGGGTCATGGAGCTTTGGGATAAAAAGTGTCATGGAGCATTTTGATGACAGGGATTATGGAACATTGTGATGTCAGGGGTCATGGAACATTGTGTTGATAAGGGTATGTAGCATTGTGATGACAGGGCTCATGGAACACCGTGATTACAGGGGTGAGGGAGGATTGTGATAACTAGTGATGGAACATGGTGATATCACTGTTGAGAGAGCATTTGGATGAGAAGTGAATGGAGCATTGTGATTACAAGGTTTATGGATCATAGCGATGACAAGGTTGTGGATCATTGTGATGAAAAGCGCGTGGCACATTGTGATGACAAGGGTCATGGAGAATTGTTCTGACAAAGGCATGGAGCATTGTGATGACAAGGGTCACGGAGCATTGTGATGAAAATTTCATGGATCATTGTGGTTAAAACGAACACAGAGCCTTGTGATGACGCGGGCATGGACTGTTGTGATGACAAACGTTATGAAGCGTTGTGATGACTGCAGTCACTGAGCATTTTGATGACTGGGGTCATGGAGCATTGTGATAACAAGGGCATGGAGCATTGAGATGACAGGGGAATTCAGTATTGGTCTGAAAAGTTTCATAGATTATTTTGATGACAGTGGACATGGTGCATTGTGATGACAAGGGCATGGGGCATTGTGATGAGAAGGTCATGGAATATTTTGAAGACAGGTGTCAGGGAGCATTGTGATGACATATGTAATAGTCCATTGCGATGACAATGGCAGGGAGTATTGTGATGCAAAATGTAATGGAGGATTGTGATGACAAATATAATGGAGCATTATGATGACTAGGGATTGGAGCATTATGATGACAAAACCATGGAGCCATGTGATGAGAAGTCTCATGGAGCATACTGATGAAGAAGGGCATGGAGCATTGTGATTATAGGCGTCTTGGATCTTTGTGATGACAAGAGCATCGAGCATTGTGAGGAGAAGACCAAGGAGCATTCTGATGGCATGCGCCATTGAGGTTTGTGATGACAAGGGCATGGAGCATCGTGATTCAATGGGTCTTGGAGCATTGTGATGAAAAGGGCATGGATCATTGTGATGAAAAAAGCATGGAGGCTTGTCATGACAGGGTAAAATGAGCATACAGACAACAAGTGTCAGGGAGCATTTTCATGACAAGTGTATTGAGCATTGTGATGACGAAGGTCATGGAGCATTGTGATGAGAAGACCATTGATAATTGTGATGATGAGCGTCATGGGGCATTGTGATGACAAGTGTTATGGAATATTGTGATCACAAGGGTTTGGAGCATTGTTATGACAGAGGTCATGAAGCATTTTGATTTCATTGTGATGACAATAGCAGGAAGCATTATGATGATGGGCATGGTGCATTGTGATGAGAGGGTTCATGGATCATTGTGATGAAAAGGGACATACATCATTGTGATTACAGTGTTCTTGGAGCATTGTGATGAGAAGCGTCATGGAGCCTTGTGATGACAAGGCCATGGGACATCGTGATGGCAGGGGTCATGGAGCATTGTTATGAGAGGGTTAATGGAGCATTGTGATGTCAAGAGCATGGAGTATTGTGATGAGAAGGTCATGCAGCATTCTGATGACCTGTGTCATGGAGCTATGTGAAGACAATGGCATGGAGCAATGTGATGAGAGCTTTCATGGAGCATTGTGATGACAATGACATAGAACATTGTGATGCCAAGGGTCATGGATCTTAGTGATGACAAAGGTCATGGAGCATTTTGATGGCAAGGGCGTTGTGCATTGTGATGAGAAGGGCAGGGAGCATTGTGATGACAGGGTCATGGAGCCATTTGATGAAAAGTGTCATGGAACATTTTGATGACAGGGGTTATGGAACTTTGTGATGTCATGGGTCATCGAACATTGTGATGATAAGTGCATGTAGCATTGTGATGACAGGAGTCATGGAACATTGTGATGACAGGGGTGAGGGAGTATTGTGACAAATAGTGATGTAGCATTGTGATATCAGTGGTGAGAGAGCATTTTGATGAGAAGTGCATGGAGCATTGTGATGACAAATTTTATGGAACATTGTGATGACAAGTTTGTGGAGCACTGTGATGATAAGTGCATGGTGCATTGTGATGACATGTGTCATGGAGCATTGTGCTGAGAAAGGCATAGAGCATTGTGATGACAAGGGTCAAAGAGCATTGTGATGAAAAGTTCATGGAGCATTGTGGTTAAAAAGGTCACAGAGACTGTTGATGACGAGGACATGGATCATTGTGATGACAAAGGTCATGAAGCACAGTGATGACTGGAGTCACGAAGCATTGTGATGACAGGGGTCATGGAGCATTGTGATAACAAGGACATGGAACATTGTGGTGACAAGGGCATGGAACATTGGTCTAATAAGTTTCATGGATTATTGTGATGACAGTTGGAATGGCGCATTGTGATGACAAGGGCATGGAGCATTGTGGTGACCAGGTCATGCAGTATTGTGAAGACAGGTGTCAGGGAACATTGTGATGACATATGTAATGGCCCATTGTGATGACGATGGCATGGAGCATTGTGATGTCAAGTGTCATGGAGGATTCTGATGACAAAGGTAATGGAACATTGTGATGATAATGGCTTGGAGCATTGTGAGGACAAGGGTCAATGAGCCTTGTGCTGACAAGTGCATGGAGAATTGTGATGAAAAGTGTCATGGAGCATTCTGATGACAAGCTTGTGGAGTATTTTGATGACAATGGCATGTAGCATTGTGATGAAAACGGCATGGGGCATTGTGAGGAATAAGGCATGGATCCTTTCGTGACAGTGTTCAAGAAGCATTCTGATGACAAGTGTCAGGGAGCATTGTGATGACAAGTGTATTGAGAATTGTGATGACAAGGGTCATGGAGCATTGTGATGACAGGCATCATGGAGCGTTGTGATGACAAGTGTTATGGAACATTGAGATCACAAGGGTTTGGAGCATTGTGATGACAGAGGTCATGGATCATTTTGATTTCAAGGAGCATGGAGCATTGTGATGACAAGGGTATGAAGCAATGTGATCCCAAGTTTCATGGAGGATTGTGATGAGGATGGAAATGGAGTATTGTGATGACAAGCGCATAGAGCATTGTAATGAGAAGGTCATGTAGCATTTTGCTGACAAAGGCATGGAGCATTGTGATGACATGTGCCATGGAGCACTGTGATGACAAGCGTAATGGAGCATTTTGAATACAGGGGTCATGGAGCATTGGGATGACAAGTGCATGGATCATTGTGATGACAAGCGTCATGGAGCACTGGGCTGAAAATGTTCATGGAGTGTTGTGATGACAGGGGACATGGAGCATTGTGATGACTAGGGAATGGAGCATTGTGATGACAAGAATCCTGGATCATTGTGTTTTCTGGTGTCATGGTGTGTTGTGATGACAGTGGTAATGGAGCATTGTGATGATAAGGGGATGTAGCATTGTGATGACTGGGTCCTGGAACATTGTGATTACAGGGGTGAGGGAGTATTGTGATGACTAGTGATGGAACATTGTGATATCTCTGGTGATAGAGCATTTTGATGAGATGTGCATGGACCATTGTGATTACAAGGTTTATGGAGCATAGCAATGACAAGGTTGTGGTACGATGTGATGAAATGCGCATGGCACATTGTGATGACAATGGTCATTGAGCATTGTTCTGACAAAGACATGGAGCTTTGTGATGAGAAGGGCATGGAGCATTGTGATTACATGTGTCTTGGAGCATTGTGATGAAAAGGGCATGGATCATTGTGATGAAAATGGCATAGAGCCTTGTCATGACAGTGTTCAAGGAGCATATTGATGACAAGTGTCAGGGAGCATTGTGATGACAAGTGTATTTGAGAATTGTGATGACAAAGATCATGGAGCATTGTGATGCGAAGTCCATGTATAATTGTGATGACGAGCGTCATGGGGCATTGTGATGACAAGTGTTTTGGAATATTGTGATCACAAGGGTTTGGAGCATTGTTATGACAGAGGTCATGGAGCATATTTATTTCATTGTGATGACAATAACATGAAGCATTATGATGATGGGCATCGTGCATTGTGATGATAGGATTCATGGATCATTGAGATGGAAAGGGGCATAGAGCATTGTGATTACAGGGTTCTTGTATCATTGTGATGAGAAGGGTCATGGAGCATTGTGATGACAAGGCCATGGAACATCGTGATGGCAGGGGTCATGGAGCATTGTTAACAAAGGGGTAATGGAGCATTGTGATGGTAAGGGCATGAAACATTGTGATGAGAAGGCCATGGAGCATTCTGATGACATGTGTCTTAGAGCTATGTGAAGACAAGTGCATGGAGCAATGTGATGAGAGCGTTCATGGAGCATTGTGATGACAATAACATGGAGCATTGTGATGCCAAGTGTCATGGATCTTTGTGATGACAAAGGTCATGGAACATTTTGATGGCAAGGGTGTTGTGCATTGTGCTGAGAAAGGCAGGGATCATTCTGATGACAGGGTCATGGAGCAATTTGATGAAAAGTGTCATGGAACATTTTGATGACAGGTGTTATGGAACATTGTGATGTCAGGGGTCATCGAACATTGTGATGATAAGTGCATGTAGCATTGTGATGACAGGAGTCATGGAACATTGTGATGACAGGGGTGAGGGAGTATTGTGACAAATAGTGATGTAGCATTGTGATATCAGTGGTGAGAGAGCATTTTGATGAGAAGTGCATGGAGCATTGTGATGACATATTTTAAGGAGCATTGTGATGACAAGCGCATGGTGCATTGTGATGACATGTGTCATGGAGCATTGTGCTGAGAAGCGCATGGAGGATTGTGATGACAAGTGTATTGAGAATTGTGATCACAAAGGTCATGGAGCATTGTGATGAAAAGGGCATGGAGTATTGTGATGACAGGCATCATGGAGCGTTGTGATGACAAGTGTTATGGAACACTGTGATCACAAGTGTTTGGAGCATTGTGATGACATAGGTCATGGATCATTTTGATTTCAAGGAGCATGGAGCATTGTGATGACAAGGGCATGAAGCAATGTGATCCCAAGGTTCCTGGAGGATTGTGATGACAATGGAAATGGAGTATTGTGACGACAAGCGCATAGAGCATTGTAATGACAAGGTCATGTAGCATTTTGCTGACAAAGGCATGCAGCATTGTGATGACATGTGTCATGGAACACTGTGATGACAAGCGTCACGGAGCATTGTGAATAGAGGGTTCATGGAGCATTGGGATGACAAGGGCTTGGATCAATGTGATGAGAAGCGTCATAGAGCACTGGGCTGAAAATGTTCATGGAGTGTTGTGATGACAGGGGTCATGGAGCATTGTGATGACAAGGGAATGGAGCATGGTGATGACAAGGTCCTGTAGCATTGTGATGTGAAGACCATGGAGACTTGTGATGATAAGTCTCATGGAGCATTCTGATGAAAAGGGGCATGGAGAATTTTGATTACAGGGGTCTTCGTGCATTGTGATGACTAGGGCAAGGAGCATTTTCATGAGAAGGCCATGGAGCATTCTGATGATATGCATCGTGGAGTTTCTTGATGTCACGGGCATGAAGCATTGTGATTACAGGTGTCTTAGAACATTGTGATGACAAGGTCATGGAGCATTGTGATGAGAAGGCCATGGAGCATTCTGATGACATGGGTCATGGAGCTTTTTGAAGACAAGCGCATGGAGCAATGTGATGAGAGTATTCATGGAGCATTGTGATGACAATGACATTGAGCATTGTGATGCCAAGGGTCATGGATCTTTGTGATGACAAAGGACATGGAGCATTTTGATGGCAAGGGCATTGTGCATTGTGATGAGAAAGGCAGGGAGCATTCTGATGTCAGGGTCATGGAGCAATTTGATGAAAAGTGTCATGGAATATTTTGATGACAGGTGTTATGGAACATTGTGATGTCAGGGGTCATCGAACATTGTGATGATATGTGCATGTAGCATTGTGATGACAGGAGTCATGTAACATTGTGATGACAGGGGTGAGGGAGTATTGTGACATATAGTGATGTAGAATTGTGATATCAGTGGTGAGAGAGCATTTTGATGAGAAGTGCATGGAGCACTGTGATGACAAATTTTAAGGAGCATTGTGATGACAAGATTGTGGAGCACTGTGATGACAAGCGCATGGTGAATTGTGATGACGTGTCATGGAGCATTGTGCTGACCAGCGCATGGAGCATTGTGATGACAAGGGTCAAAGAATATTGTGATGAAATGGTCATGGAGCACTATGGTTAAAAAGGTCACAGAGACTGTTGATGACGAGGGCATGGACAATTGTGATGACAAAAGTCATGAAGCATTGTGATGACTGGAGTAACGGAGCACTGTGATGACAGGGGCCATGGAGCATTGTGATAACAACTGCATGGATCATTGTGATGACAAGGGCAAGGAACATTTGTCTAATACGTTTCATGAATTAGTGCGATGACAGTTGGAATGGTGCATTGTGAGGACAAGGGCATGGAGCATTGTGATGACTAGGTCATGCAGTATGGTGAAGACAGGTGTCAGGGAGCATTGTGCTGACATATGTAATGGTCCATTGTGATGACAATGGCATGGAGCATTGTGATGCCAAGTGTCATGGAGGATTCTGATGACAAAGGTAATGGAGCATTGTGAGGACAATGGCTTGGAGCATTGTGATGACAAGGGTCAGGGAGCATTGTGCTGACAAGTGCATGGAGAATTTTGATGACAAGGGTCATGGAGCATTCTGAAGACAAGCTTGTGTAGTATTTTGATGACAATGGCATGGAGCATTGTGATGAAAACTGCATGGGGCATTGTGATGAAAAAATCATGGAGCATTTTCGTGACAGGGTTCAAGGAGCATTCTGATGACAAGTGTCAGTGAGCAGTGTGATGAAAAGTGTATTGAGAATTGTGATGACAAAGGTCATGGAGCATTGTGATGAAAAGGGCATGGAGTATTGTGATGACACGCATCATGGAGCATTGTGATGACAAGTGTTATGGTACATTTTGATCACAAGTGTTTGGAGCATTGTGATGACAGAGGTCATGGATCATTTTGATTCCAAGGAGCATGGAGCATTGTGATGACAGGGGCATGAAGCAATGTGATCCCAAGGTTCATGGAGGATTGTGATGACAATGGAAATGGAGTATTGTGATGACAAGAACATAGATCATTGTAATGACAAGGTCATGTAGCATTTTGCTGACAAAGGCATGGAGCATTGTGATGACATGTGTCCTGGAGCAATGTGATGACAACGGAATGGAGCATGGTGATGACAAGGTCCTGGAGCATTGTGATGAGAAGACCATGGAGACTTGTGATGACAAGTCTCATGGAGCATTCTGATGAAAAGGGGCATGGAGCATTGTGATTACAGGGGTCTTGGAGCATTGTGATGACTAGGGCATGGAGCATTGTGAGGAGAAGGCCATGGAGCATTCTGATGACATGCGTCATGGAGCATTGTGCTGAGAAAGGCATAGAGCATTCTGATGACAGGGGTTAAAGAACATTATGAAGAAAAGTTCATGGAGCATTGTGGTTAAAAAGGTCACAGAGACTGTTGATGATGAGGGCATGGACAATTGTGATGACAAAGGTCATGAAGAATTGTGATGACTGGAGTCACGGAGCATTGTGATGACAGGGGTCATGGAGCATTGTCATAACAAGGACATGGAGCATTGTGTTGACAAGGGCATGGAACATTGTGATGACCAGGTGATGCAGTATTGTGAAGACAGGTGTCAGGGAGCATTGTGATGACATATATAATGGTCCATTGTGATGACAATGGCATGGAGCATTGTGATGCCAAGTGTCATGGAGGATTCTGATGACAAAGCTAATGGAGCATTGTGATGACAATGGCTTGGAACATTGTGATGACAAGGATCACGGAGCATTGTGCTGACAAGTGCATGGAGAATTGTGATGACCAGCGTCATGGAGCATTCTGGTGACAAGCTTGTGGAGTATTTTCATGACAATGGCATGGAGCATTGTGATGAAAACGGCATGGGACATTGTGATGAAAATGGCATGGAGCCTTTTCGTGACAGGGTTCAAGGAGCATTCTGATGACAAATATCAGGGAGCATTGTGATGTCAATGTACTGAGAATTGTGATGACAAAGGTCATGGAGCATTGTGATGAAAAGGGCATGGAATATTGTGATGACAGGCATCATGGAGCGTTGTGATGACAAGTGCTAAGGAACATTGTGATCACAAGGGTTTGGAGCTTTGTGATGACAGTGGTCATGGATCATTTTGATTTCAAGGAGCATGGAAAATTGTGATGACAATGGCATGAAGCAATGTGATCCCAAGTTTCATGGAGGATTGTGATGACAATGGTAATGGAGTATTGTGATGACAAGCGCATAGAGCATTGTAATGACAAACTCATGTAGCATTCTGCTTACAAAGGCATGGAGCATTGTGATGCCAGGGGTCATGGAGCACTGTGATGACAAGCGTCACGGAGCATTGTGAATACAGGGGTCATGGAGCATTGGGATGACAAGGGCATGGTTCATTGTGATGACAAGTGTCATGGAGCATTGGGCTGAAAATATTCATGGAGTATTGTGATGACAGGGTTCATGGAGCACTGTGATGACTAGGGAATGGAGCATTGTAATGACAAGAGTCCCGGATCATTGTGTTGTCAGGTGTCATGGAGTGGTGTGATGACAGTGGTCCTGGCGCATTGTGATGATATTTGTCATGGAGCATTGTGATGAGAAGGTCATGGAGTATTTGGCTGAAAATATTCATGGAGTATTGTGATGACAGTGGTCATGGAGCATTGTGATGACAAGGGAATGGAACATGGTGATGACAGGGGTCATGGAATATTTTGATTACAGTTGTGAGCGAGGATTGTGATGACTAGTGAGAGAACATGGTGATATCTCAGGTGAGAGAGCATTTGGATGAGAAGAGCATGGAGCATTGTGATTACAAGGTTTATGGAGCATAGCGATTACAAGGTGGTGGATCATTGTGATGGAAAGCCCGTGGCACATTTTCATGACAAGGGTCAAGGAGCATTGTTCTGACAAAGGCATGGAGCATTGTGATGACAAGGGTCACGGAGCATTGTGATGAAATGTTCATGGAGCATTGTTGTTACAAAGGTCACAGAGCCTTGTGATGACGCGGGCATGGATCGTTGTGATGACAAATGTTATGAAGCATTGTGATGACTGGAGTCACGGAGCATTGTGTTGACAGGGGTCATGGAGGATTGTGATGACAAGGTCATGGAGCATTGTGATGAGAAAATCATGGAGAATTGTGAAGACTGGTGTGAGGGAGCATTGTGATGACATATGTCATGGTCCATTTCGATGACAATGGCATGGTGCATTGTGATGCCAAATGTAATAGAGGATTGTGATGAGAAATATAATGGAACATTGTGATGACTGGGGCTTGGAACATTATGATGACAAGGGCCATTGAGAATTTTCATGACAATGTCGTGAAGCATTGTGATGACAAGGTCCTCGAGCACTGTGATGAGAAAACCATGTAGCCTTGTGATGACAGGTCTAATGGAGCATACTGATGAAAAGGGGCATGGAGCATTCTGATTACAGAGGTCTTGGAACATTGTGATAGCAAGGGCATGGAGCATTGTGATGACAAGGGCATGGAGCATTGGTCTAATAAGTTTCATGCATTATTGTTATGACAGTTGGAATGGCGCATTGTGATGACAGTGGTCATGGAGCATTGTGATGATAATGGTCATGGAGCATTGTGATGAGAAGGTCATGGAGCATTGGGTTGAAAATATTCATGGAGTATTGTGATGACAGGGGTCATGGAGCATTGTGATGACTAGGGAATGGAGCATGGTGATGAAACGGTCCTGGAGCATTGTGATGAGATGACGATGCAGACTTGTGATGACAAGTCTCATGGAGCATTCTGATGAAAAGGGGCATGGAGCATTGTGATTACAGGGGTCTTGGAGCATTGTGAAGACAAGGGCATGGAGCATTGTGAGGAGAAGGCCATGGAACATTCTGATGGCATGCCTCATGGAGCTTTGTGATGACAAGGGCATGGAGCATTGTGATTACAGGGGTCTTGGAGCATTGTGATGACAACGGTCATGGAGCCTTGTGATGACAAGGCCGTGGAACATTTTGATGGCAGGGGTCATGGAGCATTGTTATGACAGAGGAAATGGAGCATTGTGATGAGAAGGGCATTGAGCATTGGTCTGAAATGTTTCATGGATTATTGTGATGAGAATGGGCATGGAACATTGTGATGACAAGGGCACGGTACACTCTGATACATGGGTCATGGAGGATTGTAATGACAAGGGCATGGAGCATTGTTATGAGAACGGCATCGAGCATTGTGATGAAAAGTGTCATGGAGCTTTTGATGACAAGGGCATGGAGCAATGTGATGAGATGGTTCATGGAGCATTGTGATGACAATGACATGGAGCATTGTGATGCCAAGGGTCATGGAGCTTTGTGATGACAAAGGTCATGGAGCATTTTGATGACAAGTGTGTTGTGCATTGTGATGAGAAGGGCAGGGAGCATTTTGATGACAGGGTCATGCAGCAATTTGATGAAAAGTATAATGGAGCATTTTGATGACATGGATTATAGAACATTGTGTTGCCAGGGATCATAGAGCTTTGGGATGAAAAGGGTCATGGAGCATTTTGATGACGGGGTTATGGAACTTTGTGATGTCAGGGGTCAAGGAACATTGTGCTGATAAGGGGATGTAGCATTGTGATGACAGGGGTCATGGAACATTGCGATAACAGGGTTGAGCGAAGATTGTGATGACTAGTGATGGAACATTGTGATATCTCATGTGAGAGAGCATTGGGATGTGAAGTTCATGGAGCATTGTGATTACAAGGTTTATGGAGCATAGCGATGACAAGGTTGTGATTCATTGTGATGAAAAGCGCATGGCACATTGTGAGGACAAAGTTCAGGAAGCATTGTTCTGACAAAGGCATGGAGCATTGTGATGACAAGGGTCACGGAGCATTGTGATGAAATATTCATGGAGCATTGTGGTTACAAAGGTCACAGAGCCTTGTGATGACGCGGGCATGGACCGTTGTGATGACAAACGTTATGAAGCATAGTGATGACTGGAGTCACGGAGCATTGTGATGACAGGGGTCATGGAGCATTGTGATGACAAGGGCATGGAGCATTGTGATGACAGGGGCATGGAGCATTTGTCTGACAAGTTCCATAGATTATTGTGATGACAGTGGACATGGTGCATTATGATGACAAGGGCATGGAGCATTGTGAAGACAAGGGCATGGATTATTGTGAAGACAGGTGTCAGGGAGCATTGTGATGACCTATGTCATGGTCCATTGCGATGACAATAGCATGGAGCATTCTGATGCCAAATGTAATGGAGGATGTGATGACAAATATAATGGAGCATTGTGATGACTAAGGCTTGGAGCATTATGATGACAAGGGCCATTGAGAATTTTCAGGACAATGTTGTGAAGCATTGTGATGACAAGACCTGGAGCATTGTGATGAGAAAACAATGGAGGCTTGTGATGACAAATCTCAAGGAGCATACAGATGAAAAGGGGCCTGGAGCATTCTGATTACAGGGGACTTGGAACATTGTGATACAAGGGCATGGAGCATTGTGATGACGAGTGCATGCAGTATTGTTAAGAGAGGTGTCAGGGAGCATTGTGATGACATATGTAATGGCCCATTGTGATGACAATGGCCTGGAGCATTGTGATGTGAAGTGTCATGGAGGATTCTGATGACAAAGGAAATGGAACATTGTGATGACAATGGCTTGGAGCATTGTGATGACAAGGGTCAGGGAGCATGTGCTGACAAGTTCATGGAGAATTGTGATGACAAGTGTCATGGAGCATTCTGATGACAGGCTTGTGGAGTATTTTGATGACAATGGCATGGAGGATTGTGATGAAAATGGCATGGGGCTTTGTGATGAAAAATGAATGGAGCCTTTTGGTGACAGGGTTCAAGGAGCACTCTGACGACAAATGTCAGGGAGCATTGTGATGACAAGTGTATTGAGAATTGTGATGACAAAGGTCATGGAGCATTGTGATGAAAAGGGCATGGAGTATTGTGATGACAGGCATCATGGAGCTTTGTGATGACAAGTGTTACGGAACATTGTGATCACAAGTGTTTGGAGCATTGTGATGAGAGAGGTCATGGATCATTTGATTTCAAGGATCAGGGAGCATTGTGATTACAAGGGCATGAAGCAATGTGATCCCAAGGTTCATGGAGGATTGTGATGACAATGGTAAAGGAGTATTGTGATGACAAGCGCATAGATCATTGTAATGACAAGGTCATGTAGCATTTTGCTGACAAAGGCATGGAGCACTGTGATGACAAGTTTCATGGAGCACTGTGATAACAAGCGTCACGGAGCATTGTGAATTCAGGGGTCATGGAGCATTGGGATGACAAGGGCATGGATCATTGTGATGAGAAGTGTCATGGAGCATTGGGCTGAAAATGTTCTTGGAGTAATGTGATGACAGGGGTCATGGAGAATTTTGATTTCATTTTGCTGACAATAGCCGGAAGCATTATAATGACTGGCATGATGCATTGTGATGACAGGGTTCATGGTGCATTGAGATGAAGAGGGGCATGGAGCATTGTGATTACAGGGGTCTTGGAGCATTGTGATGACAAGGGCATGGAGCATTTTGATGAGAAGGACATGGAACATTCTGATGACGTGTCATGGAGCTTTGTGATGACAAGGGCATAGAACATTGTGATGGCAGGGGTCATGGAGCATTGTTATGACAGAGGTAATGGAGCATTGTGATGAGAAGGGCATTGAGCATTGGTTTGAAATGTTTCATGGATTATTGTGATGAGAGTGGGCATGGTGCATTGTGAAGAAAAGGGCATGGAGCATTGTGATGACAGGGGCAAGGAGCATTGTTCTGACAAGTTTCATAGATTATTGTGATGAGAGTGGGCATGGTGCATTGTGAAGAAAAGGGCATGGAGCATTGTGATGACAAGGGCAAGGAGTATTGAGAAGACATGTGTCAGGGAGCATTGTGATGACATATGTCATGGTCCATTGCGATGACAATGGCATGGAGCATTGTGATTCCAAATGTAATGGAGGATTGTGATGACAAATATAATGGAGCATTGTGATGACTACGGCTTGGAGCATTATGATGAAAAGGGCCATTGAGAATTTTCATGACAATGTCGTGAAGCATTGTGATGACATGTTCCTGGAGCATTGAGATGAGAATATCATGGAGCCTTGTGATGACAAGTCTCATGGAGCATACTGATGAAAAGGGGCATGGAGCATTCTGCTTATAGTGGCCTTGGAACATTGTGATAACAAGGGCATGGTGCATTGTGATGAGAAGGGCATGGAGCATTCGTCTAATAAGTTTCATGGATTATTGTGATGACAGTTGGAATTGCGCATTGTGATGACAATGGCATGCAGTATTGTGAAGAGAGGTGTCAGGGAGCATTGTGATGACATATGTAATGGCCCATTGTGATGACAATGGCATGGAGCATTGTGATACCATGTGTCATGGAGGATTCTGATGACAAAGGTAATGGAGCATTGTGATGACAATGGTTTGGAGCATTGTGATGACAAGGGTCAGGGAGCATTGTGCTGACAAGTGCATGGAGAATTGTGATGACAAGAGTCATGGTGCATTCTGATGGCAAGCTTGTTGAGTATTTTGATGACAATTGCATGGAGCATTGTGATGAAAATGGTATGGGGCATTGTGATGAAAAAGGAATGGGGCCTTTTGGTGACAGGGTACAAGAAGCACTCTGACAACAATGTCAGGGAGCATTGTGATGACAAGTGTATTGAGAATTGTGATGACAAAGTCATGGAGTATTGTGTTGAAAAGGGCATGGAGTATTGTGATGACAGGCATCATGGAGCTTTGTGATGACAAGTGTTACGGAACATTGTGATCACAAGGGTTTGGAGCATTGTGATGACAGAGGTCATGGATCATTTTGATTTCAAGGAGCAGGGAGCATTGTGATGACAAGGGCATGAATCAATGTGATCCCAAGCTTCAAGGAGGATTGTGATGACAATGGTAATGGAGTATTGTGATGACAAGCACACAGAGCAATGTAATGACAAGGTCATGTAGCATTTTGCTGAAAAAGGCATGGAGCATGGTGATGACATGTGTCATGAAGCACAGTGATGACAAGCGTCACGGAGCATTGTGAATACAGGGGTCATGGAGCATTGGGATGATAAGGGCATGTATCATTGTGATGACAAGGGTCATGGAGCATTTGGCTGAAAAAGTTAATGGAGTATTGTGATGACAGGGGTCACGGAATATTGTGATTACAGGGGTCTTGTAGCATTGTGATGACAAGAGTCCCGGATCATTGTGTTGTCACGTGTCATGGAGTGTAGTGATGACAGTGGTCATGGAGCATTGTGATGATATTGGTCATGGAGCACTGTGATGAGAAGGTCATGGAGCATTGGGCTGAAAATGTTCATGGAGTATTGTGATGACATGGGTCATGGAGCATGGTGATGACAAGGTCCTGGAGCATTGTGATGAGATGACCATGGATACTTGTGATGACAAGTCTCATGGAGCATTCTGATGAAAAGGGGCATGGAGCACTGTGATTAGAGGGGTCTTGGAGCATTGTGATGACAAGGGCATGGATCATTGTGAAGAGAAGGCCATGGAGCATTCTGATGATACGCATCATGAATTTTTGTGATGACAATGGCATGGAGCAATGTGATGACTTGGCCGTGGAACATTGTGATGGCAGGGGTCATGGAGCATTGTTATGACAGTGGTAATGGAGCATTGTGATGAGAATGGCATTGACCTTTGGTCTGAAATATTTCATGGATTATTGTGATGAGAGTGGGCATGGAGCATTGTGATGACAAGGGCACGGTACACCGTGATACTTGGGTCCTGGAGGATTGTAATGTCAAGGGCATGGAGCATTGTGATGAGAAGGGCATCGAGCATTTTGATGACAAGTGTCATGGAGCTTTGTGATGACAAGGGCATGGGCCAATGTGATGAGACTGTTCATGGAGCATTGTGATGGCAATGACATGGAGCATTGTGATGCCAAGGGTCATGGAGCTTTGTGATGACAAATGTCATGGAGCATTTTGATGACAAGTGTGTGGTGCATTGTGATGAGAAGGGCAGGGAGCATTTTGATGACAGGGTCATGCAGCAATTTGATGAAAAGTGTAATGGAATATTTTGATGACAGGGGTTATAGAACTTTGTGATGCCATGGGTCATGGAGCTTTGGGATAAAAAGTGTCATGGAGCATTTTGATGACAGGGATTATGGAACATTGTGATGTCAGGGGTCATGGAACATTGTGTTGATAAGGGTATGTAGCATTGTGATGACAGGGCTCATGGAACACCGTGATTACAGGGGTGAGGGAGGATTGTGATAACTAGTGATGGAACATGGTGATATCACTGTTGAGAGAGCATTTGGATGAGAAGTGAATGGAGCATTGTGATTACAAGGTTTATGGATCATAGCGATGACAAGGTTGTGGATCATTGTGATGAAAAGCGCGTGGCACATTGTGATGACAAGGGTCATGGAGAATTGTTCTGACAAAGGCATGGAGCATTGTGATGACAAGGGTCACGGAGCATTGTGATGAAAATTTCATGGATCATTGTGGTTAAAACGAACACAGAGCCTTGTGATGATGCGGGCATGGACTGTTGTGATGACAAACGTTATGAAGCGTTGTGATGACTGCAGTCACTGAGCAT
The DNA here is from genome assembly GCF_964341445.2 of Mesoplodon mirus. Lineage (NCBI taxonomy): Eukaryota > Metazoa > Chordata > Mammalia > Artiodactyla > Ziphiidae > Mesoplodon > Mesoplodon mirus. The sequence continues at coordinate 275,307 of NW_028295720.1, forward strand.
TTTGATGACTGGGGTCATGGAGCATTGTGATAACAAGGGCATGGAGCATTGAGATGACAGGGGAATTCAGTATTGGTCTGAAAAGTTTCATAGATTATTTTGATGACAGTGGACATGGTGCATTGTGATGACAAGGGCATGGGGCATTGTGATGAGAAGGTCATGGAATATTTTGAAGACAGGTGTCAGGGAGCATTGTGATGACATATGTAATAGTCCATTGCGATGACAATGGCAGGGAGTATTGTGATGCAAAATGTAATGGAGGATTGTGATGACAAATATAATGGAGCATTATGATGACTAGGGATTGGAGCATTATGATGACAAAACCATGGAGCCATGTGATGAGAAGTCTCATGGAGCATACTGATGAAGAAGGGCATGGAGCATTGTGATTATAGGCGTCTTGGATCTTTGTGATGACAAGAGCATCGAGCATTGTGAGGAGAAGACCAAGGAGCATTCTGATGGCATGCGCCATTGAGGTTTGTGATGACAAGGGCATGGAGCATCGTGATTCAATGGGTCTTGGAGCATTGTGATGAAAAGGGCATGGATCATTGTGATGAAAAAAGCATGGAGGCTTGTCATGACAGGGTAAAATGAGCATACAGACAACAAGTGTCAGGGAGTATTTTCATGACAAGTGTATTGAGCATTGTGATGACGAAGGTCATGGAGCATTGTGATGAGAAGACCATTGATAATTGTGATGATGAGCGTCATGGGGCATTGTGATGACAAGTGTTATGGAATATTGTGATCACAAGGGTTTGGAGCATTGTTATGACAGAGGTCATGAAGCATTTTGATTTCATTGTGATGACAATAGCAGGAAGCATTATGATGATGGGCATGGTGCATTGTGATGAGAGGGTTCATGGATCATTGTGATGAAAAGGGACATACATCATTGTGATTACAGTGTTCTTGGAGCATTGTGATGAGAAGTGTCATGGAGCCTTGTGATGACAAGGCCATGGAACTTCGTGATGGCAGGGGTCATGGAGCATTGTTATGAGAGGGTTAATGGAGCATTGTGATGTCAAGAGCATGGAGCATTGTGATGAGAAGGTCATGCAGCATTCTGATGACCTGTGTCATGGAGCTATGTGAAGACAATGGCATGGAGCAATGTGATGAGAGCTTTCATGGAGCATTATGATGACAATGACATAGAACATTGTGATGCCAAGGGTCATGGATCTTAGTGATGACAAAGGTCATGGAGCATTTTGATGGCAAGGGCGTTGTGCATTGTGATGAGAAGGGCAGGGAGCATTGTGATGACAGGGTCATGGAGCTATTTGATGAAAAGTGTCATGGAACATTTTGATGACAGGTGTTATGGAACTTTGTGATGTCATGGGTCATCGAACATTGTGATGATAAGTGCATGTAGCATTGTGATGACAGGAGTCATGGAACATTGTGATGACAGGGGTGAGGGAGTATTGTGACAAATAGTGATGTAGCATTGTGATATCAGTGGTGAGAGAGCATTTTGATGAGAAGTGCATGGAGCATTGTGATGACAAATTTTATGGAACATTGTGATGACAAGTTTGTGGAGCACTGTGATGATAAGTGCATGGTGCATTGTGATGACATGTGTCATGGAGCATTGTGCTGAGAAAGGCATAGAGCATTGTGATGACAAGGGTCAAAGAGCATTGTGATGAAAAGTTCATGGAGCATTGTGGTTAAAAAGGTCACAGAGACTGTTGATGACGAGGACATGGATCATTGTGATGACAAAGGTCATGAAGCACAGTGATGACTGGAGTCACGAAGCATTGTGATGACAGGGGTCATGGAGCATTGTGATAACAAGGACATGGAACATTGTGGTGACAAGGGCATGGAACATTGGTCTAATAAGTTTCATGGATTATTGTGATGACAGTTGGAATGGCGCATTGTGATGACAAGGGCATGGAGCATTGTGGTGACCAGGTCATGCAGTATTGTGAAGACAGGTGTCAGGGAACATTGTGATGACATATGTAATGGCCCATTGTGATGACGATGGCATGGAGCATTGTGATGTCAAGTGTCATGGAGGATTCTGATGACAAAGGTAATGGAACATTGTGATGATAATGGCTTGGAGCATTGTGAGGACAAGGGTCAATGAGCCTTGTGCTGACAAGTGCATGGAGAATTGTGATGAAAAGTGTCATGGAGCATTCTGATGACAAGCTTGTGGAGTATTTTGATGACAATGGCATGTAGCATTGTGATGAAAACGGCATGGGGCATTGTGAGGAATAAGGCATGGATCCTTTCGTGACAGTGTTCAAGAAGCATTCTGATGACAAGTGTCAGGGAGCATTGTGATGACAAGTGTATTGAGAATTGTGATGACAAGGGTCATGGAGCATTGTGATGACAGGCATCATGGAGCGTTGTGATGACAAGTGTTATGGAACATTGAGATCACAAGGGTTTGGAGCATTGTGATGACAGAGGTCATGGATCATTTTGATTTCAAGGAGCATGGAGCATTGTGATGACAAGGGTATGAAGCAATGTGATCCCAAGTTTCATGGAGGATTGTGATGAGAATGGAAATGGAGTATTGTGATGACAAGCGCATAGAGCATTGTAATGAGAAGGTCATGTAGCATTTTGCTGACAAAGGCATGGAGCATTGTGATGACATGTGCCATGGAGCACTGTGATGACAAGCGTAATGGAGCATTTTGAATACAGGGGTCATGGAGCATTGGGATGACAAGTGCATGGATCATTGTGATGACAAGCGTCATGGAGCACTGGGCTGAAAATGTTCATGGAGTGTTGTGATGACAGGGGACATGGAGCATTGTGATGACTAGGGAATGGAGCATTGTGATGACAAGAATCCTGGATCATTGTGTTTTCTGGTGTCATGGTGTGTTGTGATGACAGTGGTAATGGAGCATTGTGATGATAAGGGGATGTAGCATTGTGATGACTGGGTCCTGGAACATTGTGATTACAGGGGTGAGGGAGTATTGTGATGACTAGTGATGGAACATTGTGATATCTCTGGTGATAGAGCATTTTGATGAGATGTGCATGGACCATTGTGATTACAAGGTTTATGGAGCATAGCAATGACAAGGTTGTGGTACGATGTGATGAAATGCGCATGGCACATTGTGATGACAATGGTCATTGAGCATTGTTCTGACAAAGACATGGAGCTTTGTGATGAGAAGGGCATGGAGCATTGTGATTACATGTGTCTTGGAGCATTGTGATGAAAAGGGCATGGATCATTGTGATGAAAATGGCATAGAGCCTTGTCATGACAGTGTTCAAGGAGCATATTGATGACAAGTGTCAGGGAGCATTGTGATGACAAGTGTATTTGAGAATTGTGATGACAAAGATCATGGAGCATTGTGATGCGAAGTCCATGTATAATTGTGATGACGAGCGTCATGGGGCATTGTGATGACAAGTGTTTTGGAATATTGTGATCACAAGGGTTTGGAGCATTGTTATGACAGAGGTCATGGAGCATATTTATTTCATTGTGATGACAATAACATGAAGCATTATGATGATGGGCATCGTGCATTGTGATGATAGGATTCATGGATCATTGAGATGGAAAGGGGCATAGAGCATTGTGATTACAGGGTTCTTGTATCATTGTGATGAGAAGGGTCATGGAGCATTGTGATGACAAGGCCATGGAACATCGTGATGGCAGGGGTCATGGAGCATTGTTAACAAAGGGGTAATGGAGCATTGTGATGGTAAGGGCATGAAACATTGTGATGAGAAGGCCATGGAGCATTCTGATGACATGTGTCTTAGAGCTATGTGAAGACAAGTGCATGGAGCAATGTGATGAGAGCGTTCATGGAGCATTGTGATGACAATAACATGGAGCATTGTGATGCCAAGTGTCATGGATCTTTGTGATGACAAAGGTCATGGAACATTTTGATGGCAAGGGTGTTGTGCATTGTGCTGAGAAAGGCAGGGATCATTCTGATGACAGGGTCATGGAGCAATTTGATGAAAAGTGTCATGGAACATTTTGATGACAGGTGTTATGGAACATTGTGATGTCAGGGGTCATCGAACATTGTGATGATAAGTGCATGTAGCATTGTGATGACAGGAGTCATGGAACATTGTGATGACAGGGGTGAGGGAGTATTGTGACAAATAGTGATGTAGCATTGTGATATCAGTGGTGAGAGAGCATTTTGATGAGAAGTGCATGGAGCATTGTGATGACATATTTTAAGGAGCATTGTGATGACAAGCGCATGGTGCATTGTGATGACATGTGTCATGGAGCATTGTGCTGAGAAGCGCATGGAGGATTGTGATGACAAGTGTATTGAGAATTGTGATCACAAAGGTCATGGAGCATTGTGATGAAAAGGGCATGGAGTATTGTGATGACAGGCATCATGGAGCGTTGTGATGACAAGTGTTATGGAACACTGTGATCACAAGTGTTTGGAGCATTGTGATGACATAGGTCATGGATCATTTTGATTTCAAGGAGCATGGAGCATTGTGATGACAAGGGCATGAAGCAATGTGATCCCAAGGTTCCTGGAGGATTGTGATGACAATGGAAATGGAGTATTGTGACGACAAGCGCATAGAGCATTGTAATGACAAGGTCATGTAGCATTTTGCTGACAAAGGCATGCAGCATTGTGATGACATGTGTCATGGAACACTGTGATGACAAGCGTCACGGAGCATTGTGAATAGAGGGTTCATGGAGCATTGGGATGACAAGGGCTTGGATCAATGTGATGAGAAGCGTCATAGAGCACTGGGCTGAAAATGTTCATGGAGTGTTGTGATGACAGGGGTCATGGAGCATTGTGATGACAAGGGAATGGAGCATGGTGATGACAAGGTCCTGTAGCATTGTGATGTGAAGACCATGGAGACTTGTGATGATAAGTCTCATGGAGCATTCTGATGAAAAGGGGCATGGAGAATTTTGATTACAGGGGTCTTCGTGCATTGTGATGACTAGGGCAAGGAGCATTTTCATGAGAAGGCCATGGAGCATTCTGATGATATGCATCATGGAGTTTCTTGATGTCACGGGCATGAAGCATTGTGATTACAGGTGTCTTGGAACATTGTGATGACAAGGTCATGGAGCATTGTGATGAGAAGGCCATGGAGCATTCTGATGACATGGGTCATGGAGCTTTTTGAAGACAAGCGCATGGAGCAATGTGATGAGAGTATTCATGGAGCATTGTGATGACAATGACATTGAGCATTGTGATGCCAAGGGTCATGGATCTTTGTGATGACAAAGGACATGGAGCATTTTGATGGCAAGGGCATTGTGCATTGTGATGAGAAAGGCAGGGAGCATTCTGATGTCAGGGTCATGGAGCAATTTGATGAAAAATGTCATGGAATATTTTTATGACAGGTGTTATGGAACATTGTGATGTCAGGGGTCATCGAACATTGTGATGATATGTGCATGTAGCATTGTGATGACAGGAGTCATGTAACATTGTGATGACAGGGGTGAGGGAGTATTGTGACATATAGTGATGTAGAATTGTGATATCAGTGGTGAGAGAGCATTTTGATGAGAAGTGCATGGAGCACTGTGATGACAAATTTTAAGGAGCATTGTGATGACAAGATTGTGGAGCACTGTGATGACAAGCGCATGGTGAATTGTGATGACGTGTCATGGAGCATTGTGCTGACCAGCGCATGGAGCATTGTGATGACAAGGGTCAAAGAATATTGTGATGAAATGGTCATGGAGCACTATGGTTAAAAAGGTCACAGAGACTGTTGATGACGAGGGCATGGACAATTGTGATGACAAAAGTCATGAAGCATTGTGATGACTGGAGTAACGGAGCACTGTGATGACAGGGGCCATGGAGCATTGTGATAACAACTGCATGGATCATTGTGATGACAAGGGCAAGGAACATTGGTCTAATACGTTTCATGAATTAGTGCGATGACAGTTGGAATGGTGCATTGTGATGACAAGGGCATGGAGCATTGTGATGACTAGGTCATGCAGTATGGTGAAGACAGGTGTCAGGGAGCATTGTGCTGACATATGTAATGGTCCATTGTGATGACAATGGCATGGAGCATTGTGATGTCAAGTGTCATGGAGGATTCTGATGACAAAGGTAATGGAGCATTGTGAGGACAATGGCTTGGAGCATTGTGATGACAAGGGTCAGGGAGCATTGTGCTGAAAAGTGCATGGAGAAGTTTGATGACAAGGGTCATGGAGCATTCTGAAGACAAGCTTGTGTAGTATTTTGATGACAATGGCATGGAGCATTGTGATGAAAACTGCATGGGGCATTGTGATGAAAAAAGCATGGAGCATTTTCGTGACACGGTTCAAGGAGCATTCTGATGACAAGTGTCAGTGAGCAGTGTGATGAAAAGTGTATTGAGAATTGTGATGACAAAGGTCATGGAGCATTGTGATGAAAAGGGCATGGAGTATTGTGATGACACGCATCATGGAGCATTGTGATGACAAGTGTTATGGTACATTTTGATCACAAGTGTTTGGAGCATTGTGATGACAGAGGTCATGGATCATTTTGATTCCAAGGAGCATGGAGCATTGTGATGACAGGGGCATGAAGCAATGTGATCCCAAGGTTCATGGAGGATTGTGATGACAATGGAAATGGAGTATTGTGATGACAAGAACATAGATCATTGTAATGACAAGGTCATGTAGCATTTTGCTGACAAAGGCATGGAGCATTGTGATGACATGTGTCCTGGAGCAATGTGATGACAACGGAATGGAGCATGGTGATGACAAGGTCCTGGAGCATTGTGATGAGAAGACCATGGAGACTTGTGATGACAAGTCTCATGGAGCATTCTGATGAAAAGGGGCATGGAGCATTGTGATTACAGGGGTCTTGGAGCATTGTGATGACTAGGGCATGGAACATTGTGATGAGAAGGCCATGGAGCATTCTGATGACATGAGTCATGGAGTTTTTGATGACAAGGGCATGGAGCATTTGTGATTACATGGATCTTGGAGCATTGTGATGAAAAGTGCACGTATCACTGTTATGAAAAAGGCATGGAGCCTTGTCATAACAGGGTTCAAGGAGCATACTGACGACAAGTGTCAGGGAGCATTGTGATGACAAGTGTATTGAGCATTGTGATGACAAAGATCATGGAGCATTGTGATGAGAAGACCATGGATAATTGTGATGATGAGCGTCATGGGGTGTTGTGATGATAAGTGTTATGGAACATTGTGATCACAAGGTTTTGGAAAATTACGATGACAGAGGTCATGGAGAATATTGATTTCATTGTGCTGACAATAGCCTGAAGCATTATGATGATGGGCATGGTGCATTGTTATGACAGGGTTCATGGAGCATTGAGATGAAAAGGGGCATGGAGTTGTGATTACAAGGAGCTTGGATCATTGTGATGACAAGTGCGTGGAACATTGTGATGAGAAGGCCATAGAACATTCTGATGACATGCGTCATGGAGCTTTGTGATGACAAGGGCATGGAGCATTGTGATTTCAGGTGTTTGGAGCATTGTGATGACAAGTGTCATGGAACCTTGTGATGACTAGGCCGTGGAACATTGTGATGGCAAGGGTCATGGTGCATTGTAATGACAGGTTTAATGGAGCATTTTGATGAGAAGGGCATGGAACATTGGTCTGAAATGTTTCATGGATTATTGTGATGAGAGTGGGCATGCAGCATTGTGATGACTAGGGCACAGAACACTGTGGTACCTGGGTCATGGATGATTGTAATGACATGGGCATGGAGCATTCTGATGAGAAGGGCATCGAGCATTGTGATGACAAGTGTCATGGAGCTTTGCGATGAGAAGGGCATGGAGCAGTGTGATGAGAGGGTTCATGGAGCATTGTGATGAAAATGGCATGGAGCCTTGTCATGACGGGGTTCAAGGAGCATATTGATGACAAGTGTCAGGGAGCATTGTGATGACAAGTCATGGAGCATTTTGATGACAAGGGCATGGTGCACTGTGATGAGAAGTGCAGGGAGCATTTTGATGACCAGGTTATGCAGCAATTTAATATAACTTGTAATGTAAAATTTTGATGGCACGGGTTATAGAACATTGTGATGTCAGGGGTCTTGGAGGTTTGTGATGAAAAGTGTCATGGAGCGTTTTGATGACAGGGGTTATGGAACATTGTGATGTCAGGGGTCATGGAACATTGTGATGAAAAGGGGATGTAGCATTGTGATGACAGAGTCCTGGATCATTGTGATTACAGGGGTCAGGGAGTATTGTGATGACTAGTGATGGAACATTGTGATATCCCTGGTGATAGAGCATTTTGATGAGAAGTGCACGGACCATTGTGATTACAAGGTTTATGGAGCATAGCAATGACAAGGATGTGGACCGTTGTGAAGAAATGCGTGTGGAACACTGAGATGACAATGGTCATCGAACATTGTTTTGACAAAGACATGGAGCTTTGTGATGAAAATGGCATGGAGCATTGTGATTACATGTGTCTGGGAGCATTGTGATGAAAAGGACATGGATCATTGTGATGAAAATGGCATGGAGCCTTTTCATGACAGGTTTCAAGGAGCATATTGATGACAAGTGTCAGGGAGCATTGTGATGACAAGTGTATTTGAGAATTGTGATGAAAAATATCATGGAGCATTGTGATGAGAAGACCATGGATAATTGTGATGACGAGTGTCATGGGTAATTTTGATGACAAGAGTTTTGGATTATTGTGATCACAAGGGTTTGGAGCATTGTTATGACAGAGGTCATGGAGCATTTTGATTTCATTGTGATGACAATAGCATGAAGCATTATGATGATGGGCATGGTGCATTGTGATGACAGGGTTCATGGATCATTGAGATGGAAAGGGGCATAGAGCATTGTGATTACATTGTTCTTGGAGCATTGTGAAGAGAAGGGTCATGGAGCTTTGTGATGACAAGGCCATGGAACATCGTGATGGCAGGGGTCATGGAGCATTGTTATCACAGGTGTAATGGAGCATTGTGATGGCAAGGGCATGGAGCATTGTGATGAGAAGGCCATGGAGCATTATGATGACATGTGTCATGGAGCTTTGTGAAGACAAGGGCATGGAGCCATGTGATGAGAGCGTTCATGGAGCATTGTGATGACAATGACATGGAGCATTGTGATGCCAAGTGTCATGGATCTTTGAGATGACAAAGGTCATGGAGCATTTTGATGGCAAGGGCGTTGTGCACTGTGATGAGAAAGGCAGGGTGCATTCTGATGAAAGGGTCATGGAGCTATTTGATGAAAAGTGTCATGGATCATTTTGATGACAGGTGTTATGGAACATTGTGATGTCAGGGGTCATAGAACATTGTGATGATAAGTCAATGTAGCATTGTGATAACAGGAGTCATGGAACATTGTGATTACAGGGGTGAGGGAGTATTGTGAAAAATATTGATGTAGCATTGTGATATCAGTGGTGAGAGAGCATTTTGATGAGAAGTGCATGGAGCATTGTGATGACAAATTTTAAGGAGCATTGTGATGATAAGATTGTGGAGCATTGTGATGACAAGCACATGGTGCATTGTGATGACATGTTACATGGAGCATTGTGCTGACAAGCGCATGGAGCATTGTGATGACAAGTGTATTGAGAATTGTGATGACAAAGGTCATGGAGCATTGTGATGAAAAGGGCATGGAGTATTGTGATGACAGGCATCATGGAGCGTTGTGATGACAAGTGTTATGGAACACTGAGATCACAATGGTTTGGAGCATTGTGATGACAGAGGTCATGGATCATTTTGATTTCAAGGAGCATGGAGCACTGTGATGACAAGGGCATGAAGCAATGTGATCCCAAAGTTCATGGAGGATTGTTATGACAATGGAAATGGAGTACTGTGATGACATGTGCATACAGCATTGTAATGACAAGGTCATGTAGCATTTTGCTGACAAAGGGATGGAGCATTGTGAACACATGGGTCATGGAGCATTGGGATGACAAAGGCATGGACCATTGTGATAACAAGGGTCATGGAGCACTGGCCTGAAAATGTTCATGGAGTGTTGTGATGACAGGGTTCATGGAGCATTGTGATGACTAGGGAATGGAGCATTGTGATGACAAGAGTCCCGGATCATTGTGTTGTCGTGTGTCATGGAGTGTTGTGATGAGAGTGGTCATGGAGCATTGTGAGGATATTGGCCATGAAGCATTGTGATGAGTAGGTCGTGGAGCATTGGGTTGAAAATATTCATGGATTATTGTGATGACAGGGGTCATGGAGCATTGTGATGACAAGGGAATGGAGCATGGTGATGACAAGGTCCTGTAGCATTGTGATGTGAAGACCATGGAGACTTGTGATGATAAGTCTCATGGAGCATTCTGATGAAAAGGGGCATGGAGAATTTTGATTACAGGGGTCTTCGTGCATTGTGATGACTAGGGCAAGGAGCATTTTCATGAGAAGGCCATGGAGCATTCTGATGACATGCGTCATGCAGGTTTTTGATGACACGGGCATGGAGTATTGTGATTACATGGGTCTTGGAACATTGTGATGACAAGGGCATGGAGCATTGTGAGGAGAAGACCAAGGAGAATTGTGATGGCATGCGTCATTCAGCTTTGTGATGACAAGGGCTTGGAGCATTGAGATTACATGGGTCTTGGAGCATTGTGATGAAAAGGACATGTATCATTGTGATGAAAAAGGCATGGAGCCTTGTCATGACAGGATTCAAGGAGCATACAGACAAAAAGTGTCAGGGATCATTTTGATGACAAGTGTATTGAGCACTGTGATGACAAAGGTCATGGAGCATTGTGATGAGAAGACCACTGATAATTGTGATGATGAGCGTCATGGGGCATTGTGATGACAAGTGATATGGAATATTGTGATCACAAGTGTTTGGAGCATTGTCATGACAGAGGTCATGGAGCATATTGATTTCATTGTGATGACAATAGCATGAAGCATTATGATGATGGGCATGGTGGATTGTGATGACAGGGTTCATGGATCATTGAGATGAAAATGGGCATAGAGCATTGTGATTACAGGGTTCTTGGAGAAATGTGATGAGAAGGGTCATGGAGCTTTGTGATGACAAGGCCATGGAACATCGTATTAGCAGGAGTCATGAAGCATTGCTATGAATGTTGTAATGGAGCATTGTGATGGCAAGCGCATGTAGCATTGTGATGAGAAGGCCATGGAGCATTCTGATGACATGTGTCATGGAGTTTTGTGAAAACAATGGCATGGAGCAATGTGATGAGAGTGTTCATGGAGCATTGTGATGACAATGACATTGAGCATTGAGATGCCAAGGGTCATGGATCTTTGTGATGAAAAAAGTCATGGAGCATTTTGATAGCAAGGGCGTTGTGCATTGTGATGAGAAGGGTAGGGAGCATTGTGATGACAGGGTCATGGAGCCTTGTTATGACAAGGCCGTGGAACATTGTGATGGCAGGGGTCATGGAGCATTGTTATGACAGAGGTAATGGAGCATTGTGATGAGAAGGGCATTGAGCATTGGCCTGAAAGCTTTCATGGATTATTGTGATGAGACTGGGCACGGAGCATTGTGATGACAAGGGCACGGAACACTCTGATACATGAGTCATGGAGGATTGTGATGAAAATGGCATGGAGCATTTTGATGAGAAGTGCATCGAGCATTGTGATGACAAGTGTCATGGAGCTTTGTGATGACAAGGGCATGGGCCAATGTGATGAGACTGTTCATTGAGCATTGTGATGACAATGACATGGAGCACTGTGATGCCAAGGGTCCTGGAGCTTTGTGATGACAAAGGTCATGGAGCATTTTGATGACAAGCGTGTGGTGCATTGTGATGAGAAGGTGAGGGATCATTTTGATGACAGGGTCATGCAGCAATTTGTTGAAAAGTGTAATGGAACATGTTGTTTACAGGGGTTACAGAACATTTTGATGCCATGGGTCATGGAGCTTTGGGATGAAAAGTGCCATGGAGCATTTTGATGAGAGTGGTTATGGAAAATTGTGATGTCAGAGGGGTCTTGGAACATTGTGATTACAGGGTTGAGAGAGGATTGTGATGACTAGTGATGGAATATTATGATATCTCAGGTGAGAGAGCATTTGGATGAGAAGTGCATGGAGAATTGTGATTACAAGTTTTATGGAGCATAGCGATGACAAGGTTGTGGATCATTGTGATGAAAAGCTTGTGGCACATTGTGATGATAAGGGTCATGGAATATTGTTCTGACAAAGGCATGGAGCATTGTGATGACAAGGGTCACGGAGCATTGTGTTGAAAAGTTCATGGAGCATTGTGGTTACAAAGGTCACAGAGCCTTGTGATGACGCGGGCATGGACCGTTGTGATGACAAACGTTATGAAGCAATGTGATGACTGGATTCACGGAGCATTGTGATGACAGGGGTCATCGAGCAATGTGATGACAAGAGCATGGAACATTGTGATGACAGGGACATGGAGAGTTGTCGTGACAAGTTTCAGAGATTATTGTGATGACAGTGGACATGGTGCATTGTGATGACAAGGGCATGCAGCATTGTGATGAGAAGGTCATGGAGTATTTTGAAGAGACTTGTCAGAGAGCATTGTGATGACATATGTCATGGTCCATTGCGATGACAATGGCAGGGGGCATTGTGATGCCAACTGTAATGGAGGATTGTGATGACAAATATAATGGAGCATTGTGATGACTAGGGCTTGGAGCATTATGATGAGAAGGGTCATTGAGAATTTTCATGACATGGTCGTGAAGCATTGTGATGATAAGCTCCTGGAGCATTATGATGAGAAAACCATGGAGCCCTGTGAAGACTAGTCTCATGGAGCATACTGATGAAAAGGGGCAAGGAGCATTCTGATTACAAGGTTCTTGGAACATTGTGATAACAAGGGTATGGAGCATTGTGATGACAAGGGCATGGAACATTGGTCTAATTAGTTTCATGAATTATTGTGATGACAGTTGGAATGGCGCATTGTGATGACAAGGGCATGGAGCATTGTGATGACCAGGTCATGCATTATTGTGAAGAGAGGTGTCAGGGAGCATTGTGATGACATAAGTAATGGCCCATTGTGATGACAATGGCATGGAGCATTGTTATGCCAAGTGTCATGGAGGATTCTGATGACAAATGTAATGGAGCATTGTGATGACAATGGCTGGGAGCATTGTGATGACAACGGTCAGGGAGCATTGTGCTGACAAGTGCATGAAGAATTGTGATGACAAGTGTCATGGAGCATTCTGATGACAACCTTGTGGAGTATTTTGATGACAATGGAATGGAGCATTGTGATGAAAACGTCATGGGGATTTGTGATGAAAATTGCATGGAGTGCTTTTATTACAGGTTTCAATGAGCATTCTGACGACAAGTGTCAGGAAGCATTGCGATGACAATTGTATTGAGAATTGTGATGAGAAAGGTAATGGAGCATTGTGATGAAAAGGCCATGGAGTATTGTGATGACAGGCATCATGGAGAGTTGTGATGACAAGGGCATGAAGCAATGTGATCCCAAGGTTCATGGAGGATTGTGATGACAATTGTAATGGAGTATTATGATGACAAGCGCATAGAGCATTGTAATGAGAAGGTCATGTAGCATTTTGCTGACAAAGGAATGGAGCATTGTGGTGACCGGTGTCTTGGAGCATTGGGATGACAAGGGCATAGATCATTGTGATGACAAGGGTCATGGAGCATTCGGCTGAAAAAGTTCATGGAGTATTGTGATGACAGTGGTCATGGAGCATTGTGATAAAAAGGGCATGGAGCATTGTGATGACAAGGGCATGGAGCATTGGTCTAATAAGATTCATGGATTATTGTGATGACAGTTGGAATGAAGCATTGTGATGACAAGGGCATGGAGCATTGTGATGACAAGAGTCCCGGATCATTGTGTTGTCAGGTGTCATGGAGTGTTGTGATGACAGTGGTCATGGAGCATCGTGATGATATTGGTCTGGTCAGGGAGCATTGTCATGAGAATGTCATAGAGCATTGGGCTGAAAATGTTCATGGAGTATTGTGATGAAAGTGGTCATGGAGCATTGTGATGAAAAGGGCATGGATCATTGTGATGAAAAAGGCATGGATCCTTGTCATGACAGGGTTCAAGGAGCATACTGACGACAAGGGTCAAGAAGCATTGTGATGACAAGTGTATTGAGCATTGTGATGACAAAGATCAAGGCACATTGTGATGACAAGACCATGGATAATTGTGATGATGAGCGTCATGGAGTGTTCTGATTATAAGTGTTATGGAACATTGTGATCACAAGGGATTGGAGCATTATGATGACAGAGGTCATGGAGAATTTTGATTTCATTGTAATGCCAATAGCCTGAAGAATTATGATGATGGGCATGGTGCATTTTGATGGCAGTGTTAATGGAGCATGGAGATGAAAAAGGGCATGGAACATTGTGATTACAGGGTTCTTGGAGCATTGTGATGACAAGGGAATGGAGCATTGTGAGGAGAAGGCCATGGAACCTTCTGATGATATGCGTCATGGAGCTTTGTGATGACAAGGGCATGGAGCATTTTGATTACAGGTGTCTTGGAGCATTGTGATGACAAGGGTCATGGAGCCTTGTGATGACAAGGCCGTGGAACATTGTGATCTCAGGGGTCATGGAGCATTGTTATGACAGAGTTAATGGAGCATTGTGATGAGAAGGGCATTGAGCATTGGTCTGAAATATTTCATTGATTATTGTGATGAGAGTGGGCATGAAGCATTGTGATGACAAGGGCACGGAACACTGTGATACATGGGTCATGGAGGATTGTAAGGACAAGGGCATGGAGCAATGTGATGAGAGAGTTCATGGAGCATTGTGATGACAATGACATGGTGCATTGTGAGGATAAGGCCATGGAGCATTCCGATTACATGCATCAGGTAGCTTTGTGATGACAAAGGCTAGGAGCATTGTGATTACAGGGGTCTTGAACATTGTGATGAAAAGGGCATGGATCATTGTGATGAAAAATGCATGGAGCCTTGTCATGACAGGGTTCAAGGAGCATACTGACAAGTGTCAGGGAGCATTGTGATGACAAGTGTATTGAGCATTGTGATGACAAAGATCATGGAGTATTGTGATGACAAGACCATGGATAATTGTGATGATGATCGTCATGGGGTGTTGTGATGATAATTGTTATGGAACATTATGATCACAACGGTTGGGAGCATTTTGATGACAGAGGTCATGGAGAATTTTGATTTCACTGTAATGATAATAGCCTGAAGCATTATGATAATGGGCCTGGTGCATTGTGATGATAGGGTTCATGGAAAATTGAGATGAAAAAGGACATGGAGCATTGTGATTTAAGGGGTCTTGGAGCATTGTGATGACATGCACATAGAGCATTGTAATGACAAGGTCATGTAGAATTTTGCTGACGAAGGCATGGAGCATTGTGATGACAAGTGTCATGGAGCACTGTGATGACATGTGTCACGGATCATTGTGAATACAGGGATCATGGAGCATTGGGATGACAAGGTCATGGATCATTGTTATGAAAAGTGTCATGGAGCACTCCCCTGAAAATGTTCATGGAGTATTGTGATGAGAGGAGTCATGGAGCATTGTGATGACAGAGGTCATGGAGAGTTTTGATTTAATTGCACTGACAATAGCCGGAAGCATTATGGTGATGGGCATGATGCATTGTGATGACAGGGTTCATGGAGCATTGAGATGAAAAGGGGCATGGAGCATTGTGATTACAGGGGTCTTGGAGCACTGTGATGACAAGGGCATGCCTCATTTTGATGAGCGGGCCATGGAACATTCTGATGAAATGTGTCATGGAGCTTTGTGATGACAAGGGCATGGAGAATTGTGATTACAGTGGTCTTGGAGCATTGTGATGACAATTGTCAAGGAGCCTTGTGATGACAAGGCCGTGGAACATTGTGATGGCAGGGGTCATGGATCATTGTTATGACCGGGGTAATGGAGCACTGTGATGAGAAAGGCATGGAGCATTGAGATTACAATGTTTATGGAGCATTGCGATGACAAATTTGTGGACCGTTGTGATGAAAAGCGCCTGGCACATTTTGATGACATGGGTCATGGAGTATTTTTCTGACAAAGGCATTGAACATTGTGATGACAAGTTCATGGAGCATTGTGGTAACAAAGGTAACAGAGCCTTGTGATGATGCGGGCATGGACCATTGTGATGACAAATGTTATGAAGCATTGTGATGACGGGAGTCACAGAGCATTGTGATGACAGGGGTCATGAAGCTCTCTGATGACAAGGGCAAGGAGCATTGTGCTTAGAAAGGCATAGAGCATTGTGATGACAAGGGTCAAAGAGCATTGTGATAAAAAGTTAACGGAACATTGTTGTTAAAAAGGTCACAGAGACTGTTGATGATGAGGGCATGGACCATTGTGATGACAAAGTTCATGAAGCATTGTGATGACTGGAGTCATGGAGCATTGTGATAAAATGGGCATGGAGAATTGTGATGACAAGGGCATGGAGCATTGGTCTAATAAGTTTCATGGATTATTGTGATGACAGTTGGAATGGCGCATTGTGATGAGAAGGGCATGGAGGATTGTGATGACCAGGTCATGCAGTATTGTCAAGACAGGTGTCAGGGATCATTGTGATGAGATATGTAATGGCCCATTGTGATGACAATGGCATGGAGCATTGTGATGCCAAGTGTCATGGAGGATTCTGATGACAAAGGTAATGGAGCATTGTGATGACAATGGCTTGGAGCATTGTTATGACAAGGGTCATGGAGCATTCTGATGACAACCTTGTGGAGTATTTTGATGACAATGGCATGGAGCATTGTGATGAAAACAGCATTGGGAATTGTGATGAATATGGCATGGAGCCTTTTCGTGACAGGTTTCAAGGAGCATTCTGACGACAAGATTCAGGATGCATTGTAATGACCAGTGTATTTAGATTTGTGATGACAAAGGTCATAGAGCATTGTGAGGAAAAGTCCATGGAGTATTGTGATGACAGGCATCATGGAGCGTTGTGATGACAAGTGTTATGGAACATTGTGATCACAAGGGTTTGGAGCATTGTGATGACAGAGGTCACGGATCATTTTGATTTCAAGGAGCATGGAGCACTGTGATGAGAAGGGCATGAAGCAATGTGATCCCAAGGTTCATGGAGGATTGTGATGACAATGGTAATGGAGTACTGTGATGACAAGCGCATAGAGCATTGTAATGACAAGGTCATGTAGCATTTTGCTGACAAAGGCATGGAGCATTGTGATGACAGGTGTCATGGAGAACTGAGATGACAAGCGTCATGGAGCATTGTGAATACAGGGGTCATGGAGTATTGGGATGACAAGGGCATGGATCATTGTGATGACAAGTGTCATGGAGCATTGGGCTGAAAATGTTCATGGAGTATTGTGATGACAGGGGTCATGGAGCATTGTGATGACAGAGGTCATAGAGAATTTTGATTTCATTGTGCTGACAATAGCCAGAAGCATTATGATGATGGGCATGATGCACTGTGGTGACAGGGTTCATGGACCATTGATATGAAAAGGGGCATGGAGCACTGTGATTACAGGGTTCTGGGAGCATTGTGATGAAAAGGGCATGTAGCCTTTTGATGAGAAAGCCATGGAACATTCTGATGACATGTGTCATGGAGCTTTGTGATGACAAGATCATAGAGCATTGTAATTACAATGTTCTTGGAGCATAGTGATGAGAAGGGTCATGGAGCCTTGTGATGAAAAGGCCATGGATCATCGTGTTGGCTTGGGACATGGAGCATTGTTATGACAGTGGTAATGGAGCATTGTGATGGCAAGGGCATGGAGCATTGCGATGAGAAGGCCATGGAACATTCTGATGACATGTGTCATGGAGCTTTGTGATGACAAGGGCATGGAGCAATGTGATGAGAGCGTTCATGGAGCATCGTGATGACAAAGACATGGAGCATTGTGATGCCAAGCGTCATGGATCTTTGTGATGACAAATGTCATGGAGCATTTTGATGACAAGGGCGTTGTGCATTATGATGAGAAGGGCAGGAGCATTGTGAAGAAAGGGACATGGAGCAATTTGATGAAAAGTGTCATGGAACATTTTGATGACAGGGGTTATGGAACATTGTGATGTCAGTGGTCATCAAACATTGTGATGATAATGCATGTAGCATTGTGATGACAGGAGTCATGGAACATTGTGATGACAGGGCTGAGGGAGTATTGTGACGAATAGTGATGTAACATTGTGATATCAGTGGTGAGAGAGCATTTTGATGAGAAGTGCATGGAGCATTCTGATGACAAGGTTTATGGAGCATTGTGATGACAATATTGTGGAGCACTGTGATGACAAGCGCATCTTGCATTTTGATGACATGTGTCGTGGAGCATCGTGCTGACAAGCGCATGGAGCATTGTGATGACAAGGATCATGGAGCATTGTGCTGAGAAAGGCATAGAGCATGGTGATGACAAGGGTCAAAGAGCATTGTGATGAGAAGTTCATGGAGCATTGTGGTTAAAAACGTCACAGAGACTGTTGATGATGAGGGCATTGACCACTGTGATGACAAAGGTCAAGAAGCATTGTGATGACTGGAGTCACAGAGCATTGTGATGACAGGGGTCATGGAGCATTGTAATAACAAGGGAATGGAGCATTGTGATGACAAGGGCATGGAGCATTGGTCTAATAAGTTTCATGGATTATTGTGATGCGAGTTGGAATGGCGCATTGTGAAGACAAGGGCATGGAGCATTGTGATGACCAGGTCATGCAGTATTGTGAAGAGAGGTGTTAGGGAGCATTGTGATGACATATATAATGGCCCATTGTGATGACAATGGCATGAAGCATTGTGATGCCAAGTGTCATGGAGGATTCTGATGACAAAGGTGATGGAGCATTGTGATGACAATGGCTTGGAGCATTGTGATGACAAGGGTCAAGTAGCTTTGTGCTGAGAATTGCATGG
This sequence comes from Mesoplodon mirus, assembly GCF_964341445.2. Classification (NCBI taxonomy): domain Eukaryota; kingdom Metazoa; phylum Chordata; class Mammalia; order Artiodactyla; family Ziphiidae; genus Mesoplodon; species Mesoplodon mirus. Next base: position 294,412 of record NW_028295720.1, read on the forward strand.
AGAATTTTGATGACAAGGGTCATGGAGCATTCTGATGACACGCTTGTGGAGTATTTTGATGACAATGGCATGGAGCATTGTGATGAAAACGCCATGGGGCTTTTTGATGAAAAATTCATGGAGCCTTTCGTGACAGGGTTCAGAAAGCATTCTGACGACAAGTGTCAGGGAGCATTGTGATGACAAGTGTATTGAGAATTGTGATGACAAAGGCCATGGAGCATTGTGATGAAAAGGGCATGGAGTATTGTGATGACAGGCATCATGGAGCGTTGTGATGACAAGTGTTATGGAACATTGTGATCACAAGTGTTTCAAGCATTGTGATGACAGAGGTCATGGATCATTTTTATTTCAAGGAGCATGGAGCATTGTGATGACAAGGGCATGAAGCAATGTGATCCCAAGGTTCATGGAGGATTGTGATGACAATCGTAATGGAGTATTGCGATGACAAGCGCATAGAGCATTGTAATGACAAGGTCATGTAGCCTTTTGCTGACAAAGGCATGGAGCATTGTGATGACAGGTGTCATGGAGCATTGAGATGACAAGCGTCACGGAGCATTGTGAATACAGGGGTCATGGAGCATTGGGATGACAAGGGCATGGATCAATATGATGACAAGTGTCATGGAGCATTGGGCTGAGAATGTTCATGGAGTATTGTGATGACAGGGGTCATGGAGCATTGTGATGACAGAGGTCATAGGGAATTTTGATTTCATTGTGCTGACAATAGCCAGAAGCATTATGATGATGTGCATGACGCACTTTGATGACAGGGTTCATGGACCATTGATATGAATAGGGGCATGGAGCACTGTGATTACAGGATTCTGGGAGCATTGTGATGAAAAAGGCATGGAGCATTTTGATAAGAAGGCCATGGAATATTCTGATGACATGTGTCATGGAGCTTTGTGATGACAAGGTCATAGAGCATTGTGATTACAGTGTTCTTGGAGCATTGTAATGAGAAGGGTCATGGAGCCTTGTGATGAAAAGGCCATGGATCATTGTGTTGGCTTGGGACATGGAGAATTGTTATGACAGGTGTAATGGAGCATTGTGATGTCAAGGGCATGGAGCATTGCGATGAGAAGGCCATGGAACATTCTGATGACATGTGTCATGTAGCTTTGTGATGACAAGGGCATGGAACAATGTGATGAGAGCGTTCATGGAGCATCGTGATGGCAAAGACTTGGAGCATTGTGATGCCAAGCGTCATGGATCTTTGTGATGACAAATGTCATGGAGCATTTTGATGATAAGGGCGTTGTGCATTGTGATGAGAAGGGCAGGGAGCATTGTGATGACAGGGTCATGGAGCAATTTGATGAAAAGAGTCATGGAACATTTTGATGACATGGGTTATGGAACACTGAGGTGTCAGGGGTCATGGAGCATTTTGATGAAAAGGTTCATGGAGCATTTTGATGACAGGGGTTACGTAACATTGTGATGTCAGTGGTCATCAAACATTGTGATGATAATGCATGTAGCATTGTGATGACAGGAGTCATGGAACATTTTGATGACAGGGTTGAGGGAGTATTGTGACGAATAGTGATGTAACATTGTGATATCAGTGGTGAGAGAGCATTTTGATGAGAGGTGCATGGAGCATTGTGATGACAAGGTTTATGGAGCATTGTGATGACAAGATTGTGGAGCAATGTGATGACAACTGCATGGTGCATTGTGATGACATGTGTCGTGGAGCATCGTGCTGACAAGCGCATGGAGCATTGTGATGACAAGGGTCATGGAGCATTGTGCTGAGAAAGGCATAGAGCATGGTGATGACAAGGGTCAAAGAGCATTGTGATGAAAAGTTCATAGAGCATTGTGGTTAAAAACGTCACAGAGACTGTTGATGATGAGGGCATGGACCATTGTGATGACAAAGGTCAAGAAGCATTGTGATGACTGGAGTCACAGAGCATTGTGATGACAGGGGTCATGGAGCATTGTAATAACAAGGGAATGGAGCATTGTGATGACAAGGACATGGAGCATTGGTCTAATAAGTTTCATGGATTATTGCGATGAGAGTTGGAATGGCGCATTGTGATGACAAGGGCATTGAGCATTGTGATGACCAGGTTATGCATTATTGTGAAGACAGGTGTCAGGGAGCATTGTGATGACATATATAATGGCCCATTGTGATGACAATGGCATGAAGCATTGTGATGCCAAGTGTCATGGAGGATTCTGATGACAAAGGTAATGGAGCATTGTGATGACAATGGATTCTAGCATTGTGATGACAAGGGTCATGTAGCTTTGTGCTGAGAATTGCATGGAGAATTATGATGACAAGGGTCATGGAGCATTCTGATGACACGCTTGTGGAGTATTTTGATGACAATGACATGGAGCATTGTGATGAAAACGGCATGGGGCATTTTGATGAAAGAGTCATGGAGCCTTTCGTGACCAGGTTCAAAAAGCATTCTGACGAAAGGGTCTGGGAGCATTGTGATGACAAGTGTATTGAGAATTGTGATGACAAAGGTCATGGAGCATTGTGATGAAAAGGGCATGCAGTATTGTGATGACAGGCATCATGGAGTGTTGTGATGAAACTGTTATGGAACATTGTGATCACAAGGGTTTGGAGCATTGCGATGACAGAGGTCATGGATCATTTTGATTTCAAGGAGCATGGAGCATTGTGATGACAAGGTCATGAAGCAATGTGATCCCAAGGTTCATGGAGGATTTTGATGACAATGGTAATGGAGTATTGTGTTGACAAGCGCATAGAGCATTGTAATGACAAGGTCATGTAGCATTTTGCTGACAAAGGCATGGAGCATTGTAATGACAGGTGTCATGGAGCACTGTGATGACAAGCGTCACGGAGCATTGTGAATACAGGGGTCATGGAGCATTGGGATGACAAGAGCATGGATCATTGTGATGACAGAGATCATGGAGCATTGTGATGACAGAGGTCATGGAGAATTTTGATTTCACTGTGCTGACAATAGCCGGAAGCATTATGCTGATGGGCATGGTTCATTGTGATGAGAGTGTTCATGGAGCATTGAGATGAAAAGGGGCATGGAGCATTGTGATGACAGGCGACTGGGAGCATTGTGATGACAAGGGCATGCAACATTTTGATGAGAAGGCCATGGAACATTCTGATGACATGTGTCATGGAGCTTTGTGATGACAAGGGCATGGATCATTGTGATTACAGGTGTTTTGGAGCATTGTGTTGACAAGGGTCATGGTGCCTTGTGATGGCAAGGCCATGGAACATTGTGATGGCAGGTGTCATGGAACATTGCTATGACAGGTGTAATGGAGCATTTTGCTGAGAAGGGCATGGAACATTGTGATTACAAGGTTTATGGAGCATTGCCATGACAAATTTGCGGACCGTTGGGGTGAAAAGCGCGTGGCACGTTGTGATGATAAAGGATATGGAGTATTTTTCGGACAAATGCATGGAGCATTGTGATGACAAGGGTCACGGAGCATTGTGATGAAAATTTCTTGGAGCATTGTGGTTCCAAATGTAACAGAGCCCTGTGATGACGCGGGCATCGATCATTGTTATGACAAATGTTATGAAGAATTGTGATGACTGGAGTCAAAGAGCATTGTGATGACAGGGGTCATAGAGCATTGTGATGACAAGGGCAAGGAGCATTGTGCTGAGAAAGGCATATAGCATTTTGATGACAAGGGGCAAAGAGCATTGTGATGAAATGTTCATGCAGCATTGTGGTTAAAAAGTCACAGAGACTGTTGATGATGAGGGCATAGACCATTGTGATGACAAAGGTCATGGAGCATTGTGATGACTGGAGTCACGGTGCATTGTGATGACAGGGGTCATGGAGCATTGTGATAACAAGGGCATGGAGCATTGTGAAGACAAGGGCATTGAGTATTGGACTAATATGTTTCATGGATTATTGCGATGACATTTGGAATGGCATATTGTGATGAGAAGGACATGGAGCATTGTGATGACCAGGTCTTGCAGTATTGTGAAGACAGGTGTCAGGGTGCATCAGGATGACATATGTAATGGCCCATTGTGATGACAATGGCATGGAGCATTGTGATGCCAAGTGTCATGGAGGATTCTGATGACAAAGGTAATGGAGCATTGTGATGACAATGGCTTGGAGCATTGTGATGACAAGGGTCAGGGAGAATTGTGCTGACAAGTGCATGGAGAATTGTGATGACAAGCGTCATGGAGCATTCTGATGACAAGCCTGTGGAGTATTTTGATGACAATGGCATGGAGCATTGTGATGAAAACGGCATGGGACAGTGTGATGAAAAAGGCATGGAGCCTTTTTGTGAGAGGGTTCAAGGAGCATTCTGATGACAAGTGTCAGGGAGCATTGTGATGACAAGTGTATTGAGAATTGTGATGACAATGGTCATGGAGCATTGTGATGAAAATGGCATGGAGTATTGTGATGACAGTCATCATGGAGCGTTGTGATCACAAGTGTTATGGAACATTGTGATCACAAGGGTTTGGAGCATTGTGATGACAGAGGTCATGCATGATTTTGATTTCAAGGATCATGGAGCACTGTGATGACAAGGGCATGAATCAATGTGACCAAAATGTTCATGGAGGATTGTGATGACAATGGTATTGGAGTATTGTGATGACAAGCGCATAGAGCATTGTAATGAAAAGGTCATGTAGCATTTTGCTGACAAAGGCATGGAACACTGTGATGAGTGGTGTCATGGAGCACTGTGATGACAAGTGTCACGGAGCATTGTGAATACAGGGGTCATGGAGCATTGGGATGACAAGGGCTTGGATCATTGTGATGACAATTTTCATGGAGCAGTCGTCTGAAAATGTTCATGTAGTATTGTGATGACAGGGTTCATGGAGCATTATGATGACAGATGTCATGGAGAATTTTGATTTCATTGTGCTGACAATAGCTGGAAGCATTATGATGATGGGCATGATGCATTGTGATGTTAGGTTTCATGGACCATTGAGTTGAAAAGGGGCATGGAGCACTGTGATTACAGGGGTCTGCAAGCATTGTGATGACAAGGGCATGGAGCATTTTGATGAGAACACTATGTAACATTCTGATGACATGTGTCATGGAACTTTGTGATGACAAGGGCATGGAACATTGTGAGTACAGGGATTTTGGAGCATTGTGATGACAAGGGTCATGGAGCATTGTTATGACAGGTATAATGGAGCATTGTGATGAGAACGGCATGGAGCATTGTGATTAGAAAGTTTATGGAGCATTGCACTGACAAATTTGTGGACCGTTGGGATGAAAATCGTGTGGCACATTGTGATGACAAGTGTCATGGAGCATTTTTCTGACAAAGGCATGGAGCATTGTGATGACAAGGGTCTCGGAGCATAGTGATGAAAATTTCATGGAACATTGTGGTTACAAAGGTAACAGAGCCTTTTGATGACGCGAGCATTGATCATTGTGATGACAAATGATATGAAGAATTGTGATGACTGGAGTCAAGGAGCATTGTGATGACAGGGGTCAGGGAGCATTGTGATGACTGGAGTCACGGAGCATTGTGATGACAGGGGTCATGGAACATTGTGATAACAAGGGCATGGAGCATTGTGATGACAATGGCATGGAGCATTGGTCTAATAATTTTCATGGAGTATTGCAATGACAGTTGGAATGGCGCATTGTGATGACAAGGGCATGGAGCATTGTGATTACCAGGTCTTGCTGTATTGAGAAGAGAGGTGTCAGGGAGCACTGTGATGACATATGTAATGGCCCACTGTGATAACAACGGCCTGGAGCATTGTGATGCCAAGTTTCATGGAGGATTCTGATGACAAAGTTAATGGAGCATTGTGATGACATGGGTCAGTGATCATTGTGCTGACAAGTGCATGGATAATTGTGGTGACAAGGGTCATGGAGCATTCTGATGACAAGCTTGTGGAGTATCTTGATGACAATGGCATGGAGCATTGTGATGAAAATGGCATGGTGCTTTGTGATAAAAAGTCATGCAGCCTTTCGTGACAGGTTTCAAGGAGCATGCTGACGACAAGTGTCAGGGAGCATTGTGATGACAAGTGTATTGAGAATTGTGATGACAAAGGTCATGGAGCATTGTGATGAAAAGGGCATGGAGTACTGTGAAGACAGGCATCATGGAGCGTTGTGATGACAAGTGTTATGGAACATTGTGATCGCAAGAGTTTGGAGCATTGTGATGACAGTGGTCATGGATAATTTTGATTTCAAAGAGCATGGAGCATTGTGATGACAAGGGCATGAATCAATGTGATCCCAAGGTTCTTGGAGGATTGTGATGACAATGGTAATGGAGTATTGTGATGACAAGCGCCTAGAGCATTGTAATGACAAGGTCATGTAGCATTTTGCTGACAAAGGCATGGAGCATTGTGATGACAGGTGTCATGCAGCACTGTGATGACAAGCGTCATGGAACATTGTGAATACAGGGGTCATGGAGCATTGGGATGACAAAGGCATGGATGATTTTGATGACAAGGGTCATGGAGGATTGGGCTGAAAATGTTCATGGAGTATTTTGATGACAGTGGTCATGGAGCATTGTGCTGATAAGGGGATGTAGCATTGTGATGACAGGGGTCATGGAACATTGTGATAAGAGGGTTAAGGGAGGATTGTGATGACTAGTGATGGAACATTGTGATATCTCATGTGAGAGAGCATTTGGATGAGAAGTGCATGGAGAATTGTGATTACAAGCTTTATGGAGCATAGCAATGACAAGGTTTTGTATCATTGTGATGAAATGTGCATGGCCTAATGTGATGACAAGGGTCATGGAGCATTGTTCTGACAAAGGCATGGAGCATTGTGATGACAAGTGTCACGGAGCATTGTGATGAAAAGTTCATGGAACATTGTGGTTACAAAGGTCACAGAGCCTTGTGATGACACGGGCATAGACCGTTGTGATGACAAACTTTATGAAGCACTGTGATAACTGGATTCACGGAGCATTGTGATGACAGGGATCATGGAGCATTGTGATGGCTAGGGAATGGAGCATTGTGATGACAAAAGTCGCAGATCATTGTGTTGTCAGGTGTCATGGAGTGTTGTGACGACAGTGGTCATGGACCATTGTGATGATATTGGTCATGGAGCATGGTGATGAGAAGGTCATGGAGCATTCTTGTGAAAACTTTCATGGAGGATTGCGATGTAAATGGTCAAAGAGCATTGTGATGAAAAGTTCATGGAGCATTGTGCTTAAGAAGGTCACAGAGACTGTTGATGATGAGGTCATGGACCATTGTGATGACTAAGGTCATGATGCATTGTGATGACTGGAATCACGGAGCATTGTGATGACACGGGTCATGGAGCACTGTGATAACAAGGACATGGAGCATTGTGATGACAAGGGCATGGAGCATTGGTCTAATAAGTTTCATGAATTATTGCGATGAGAGTTGGAATGGCGAATTGTGATGATATGGGCATGGAGCATTGTGATGACCAGGTCATGCATTACTGTGAAGACAGGTGTCAGGGAGCATTGTGATGACATATGTAATGGCCCTTTGTGATGGCAATGACATGGAGAATTGTGATGCCAAATGTCATGGAGGATTCTGATGACAAATGTAATAGAGCATTGTGATGACAATGGCTTGGAACATTGTGATGACAAGTGTCAGGGAGCATTTTGCTGACAAGTGCATAGAGAATTATGATGACAAGAGTCATGTAGCATTCTGATGACAAGCTTTGGAGTATTTTGATGACAATGACTTGGAACATTGTGATGAAAACGGCATGGGGCATTGTGATGAAAATGTCATGGAACCTTTCATGACATGGTTCAAGGAGCATTCTGACGACAAGTGTCATGGAGCATTGTGATGACAAGTGTATTGCGAATTGTGATGACAAAGGTCATGGTGCATTGTGATGAAAAGTTTATGGAGTATTGTGATGACAGGCATTATGGAGCGTTGTGATGACAAGTGTTATGGAACATTGTTATCACAATGCTTTGGAGTATTGCGATGACAGAGGTCATGGATCATTTTGATTTCAAAGAGCATGGAGCATTGTGATGACAAGGGCATGAAGCAATGTGATCCCAAGGTTCATGGAGGATTGTGATGACAATGGTAATGGAGTATTGTGATGACAAGCACATAGAGCATTATAATGACAGGGTCATGTAGCATTTTGCTGACAAAGGCATGGAGCATTGTGATGACAGGTATCATGGAGGACTGTGAAGACAAGTGTCAAGGAGCATTGTGAATACAGGGGACATGGAGCATTGGGATGAAAAGGGCATGGATCATTGTGATGACAAGTGTCATGGAGCATTGGGCTGAAAATGTTCATGGAGTATTGTGATGACAGGGGTCATGGAGCATTGTGATGACAGAGGTCATAGAGAATTTTGATTTCATTTTGCTTACAATAGCCAGAAACATTATCATGATGGGCATGATGCATTGTGATGACAGGGTTCATGGAGCATTGAGATAAAAAGGGGCATGGAGCATTGTGATTACAGGGATGTGGTAGCATTGTGATGACAATGGCATGGAGCATTTTGATGAGAAGGCCACGGAACATTCTGATGACATGTGTGATGGAGCTTTGTGATGACAAGGGCATTGAGCATTGTGATTATGTGGTCTTGGAGCATTGTGATGACAAGGGTCATGGAGCCTTGTGATGACAAGGCCGTGGAACATTGTGATGGCAGGGGTCATGGAGCATTGTTATGACAGGGGTAATGGAGCATTGTGATTACAAGGTTTAGGGAGCATTGCGATGACAAATTTGTGGACCTTTGGGATGAAAAGCGTATGGCACATTGTGATGACAAGTGTCATGGAGCATTTTTCTGACAAAGGCATGGAGCATTTTGATGACAAGGGTCACGGAGCATTGTGATGAAATGTTCATGGAGCATTGTGGTTACAAAGGTAACAGAGCCTTGTGATGACAAATGTTATGAAGAATTGTGATGACTGGAGTCAAGGAGCATTGTGATGACAGGGGTCATGGAGCATTGTGATGACAAGGGCATGGAGCATTGTGCTGAGAAAGGCATAGAGCTTTGTGATGACAAGTGTTAAAGAGCATTGTGATGAAATGTTCATGGAGCATTGTGGTTAAAAAGGTCACAGAGACTGTTGATGATGAGGGCATGGACAATTGTGATGACAAAGGTCATGGAGCATTGTGATGACTGGAGTCACGGAGCATTGTGATGACAGGGTTCATGGAGCATTGTGATAACAAGGGCATGGAGCATTGTGATGACATGGGCATGGATCATTGGTCTAATACGTTTCATGGATTATTGTGATGGCAGTTCGAATGGCGCATTGTGATGACATGGGCATGGAGCATTGTGATGACCAGGTCATGCAGTATTGTGAAGAGAGGTGTCAGGGAGCATTGTGATGACATATGTAATGGCCCATTGTGATGACAATGGCATGGAGCATTGTGATGCCAAGTGTCATGGAGGATTTTGATGACAAAGGTAATGGAGCATTGTGATGACAATGGAAAAGGAGCATTGTGAAGACAAGGGTCAGGGAGCATTGTGCTGACAAGTGTATGGAGAATTATGATGACAAGGGTCATGGAGCATTCTGAAGACAAGCCTGTAGAGTATTTTGATGACAATGGCATGGATCATTGTGATGAAAACGGCATGGGACTTTGTGATGAAAAAGGCATGGAGCCTTTTCGTGACAGGTTTCAAGGAGCATTCTGATGACAAGTGTCAGGGAGCATTGTGATGAAAAGTGTATTGAGAATTGTGATGACAAATGTCATGGAGCATTGTGATGAAAAGGGCATGGAGTATCGTGATGACAGGCATCATGGAGCGTTGTGATGAAAAGTGTTATGGAACATTGTGATCACAAGGGTTTGGGGCATTGCGATGACAGAGGTCATGGATCATTTTGATTTCAAGGAGCATGGAGCATTGTGATGACAAGGGCATGAAGCAATGTGATCCCAAGGTTCATGGAGGATTTTGATGACAATTGTAATGGAGTATTGTGATGACAAACGCATAGAGCATTGTAATGAAAAGGTCATGTAGCTTTTTGCTGACAAAGGCATGGAGAATTGTGATGACATGTGTCATGGAGCACTGTGATGATAAGCGTCACGGAGCATTGTGAATACAGGGGTCATGGAGCATTCGGATGACAAGGGCATGGATCATTGTGATGACAAGAGTCATGGAGCATTGTGATGAGTAGGGAATGGAGCATTGTGATGAGAAGACCATGGATAATTGTGATGACGAGCGTCATGGGGCATTTTGATGACAAGTTTTATGGAATATTGTGATCACAAGGGTTTGGAGCATTGTTATGACAGAGGTCAAGGAGCAATTTGATTTCATTGTGATGACAATAGCATGAAGCATTATGATGATGGGCGTGGTGCATTGTGATGACAGGGTTCATGGATCATTGAGATGAAAAGGGGCATAGAGCATTGTGATTACAGCGTTCTTGGAGCATTGTGATGGAAAGGTCATGGAGCCTTGTGATGACAAGGCCATGGAACATCGTGATGGCAAGGGTCATGGAGCATTGTTATGACAGTGGTAATGGAGCATTGTGATGGCAAGGGCATGGATCATTGTGATGAGAAGGCCATGGAGCATTCTGATGACATGTGTCATGGAGCTTTGTGAAGACAAGGGCATGGATCAATGTGTTGAGAGCGTGCATGGAGCATTGTGATGACAATGACATGGAGCACTGTGATGCCAAGGGTCATGGATCTTTGTGATGACAAAGGTCATGGAGCATTTTGATGGCAAGGGCGTTGTGCATTGTGATGAGAAAGGCAGGGAACATTCTGATGACAGGGTCTTTGAGCAATTTGATGAAAAGTGTCATGGAACATTTTGATGACAGATGTTATGGAACATTGTGATGTCAGGGGTCATCGAACATTGTGATGATAAGTGCATGTAGCATTGTGATGACAGGAGTGACGGAGTATTGTGACAAACAGTGATGTAGCATTGTGATATCAGTGGCGAGAGCGCATTTTGATGAGAAGTGCATGGAGCATTGTGATGACAAATTTTATGGAGCATTGTGATGACAAGATTGTGGAGCACTGTGATGCCAAGCACATGGTGCATTGTGATGACATGTGTCATGGAGCATTGTGCTGCTAAGCGCATGGAGCATTGTGATGACAAGGGTCAAAGAGCATTGTGATGAAAAGTTCATGGAGCATTGTGGTTAAAAAGGTCACAGAGACTGTTGATGACCAGGGCATGGACCATTGTGATGACAAAGGTCATGAAGCATTGTGATGATTGGAGTCACGGAGCATTGTGATGACAGGGGTCATGGAGCATTGTGATGAGTAGGTCGTGGAGCATTGGGCTGAAAATGTTAATGGACTACTGTGATGACAGGGGTCATGGAGCATTGTGATGACAAGTGAATGGAGCATGGTGATGACAAGGTCCTGGAGGATTGTGAGGAGAACACCATGGAGACTTGTGATGACAAGTCTCATGGAGCATTCTGATGAAAAGGGGCATGGAGCATTGTGATTACAGGGGTCTTGGAGCATTGTGATGACAAGGGCATGGAGCATTATGATGAGAAGGTAATGAAGCATTCTGATGACATGTGTCATGGAGCTCTTTGATGACAAAGGCATGGATCATTGTGATTACAGGGATCTTCGAGCATTGTGATGAACACGGCATGGATTATTGTTATGACAAAGGCATGGAGCCTTGTCATGACAGGGTTCAAGGAGCATACTGACGACATGTGTCAGGGAGCCTTGTGATGACAAGTGTATTGAGCATTGTGATGACAAAGATCATGGAGCATTCTGAAGAGAAGACCATGGAAAATTGTGATGATGAGCGTCATGGGGTGTTGTGATGATAAGTGTTATGGAACTGTGTGATCACAAATGTTTGGAGCATTATGATGACAGAGGTCTTGGAGAATATTGATTTCATTGTGATGACAATAGCCTGAAGCATTATGATGATGGGCATGGTGCATTGTGATGGCAGTGTTCATGGAGCATTGAGATGAAAAGGGGCATGGAGCATTGTGTTTACAAAGGTCTTGGAGCATTGTGATGACAAGGGCATGGAGCATTGTGATGAGAATGCCATGGAACTTTCTGATGACATGCGTAATGGAGCTTTGTGATGACAAGGGCAAGGAGCATTGTGATTACAGTGGCCTTCAGCATTGTGATGACAAGTGTCATGGAACCTTGTGATGACTAGGCCGTGGAACACTGTGATGGCAGGTGTCATGGTGCATTGTTATGACAGAGGTAATGGAGCATTGTGATGAGAAGGGCATGGAACATTGGTCTGAAATGTTTTATGGATTATTGTGATGAGAGTGGGCATGGAGCATTGTGATGACAAGGGTACGGAACACTATGATACATGGGTCATGCAGGATTGTAATGACAAGTGCATGGAGCATTGCGATGAGAAGGGCATCGAACATTGTGATGACAAGTGTCATGGAGCTTTGTGATGACAAGGGCATTGAGCAATGTTATGAGAGGTTTCATGGAGCATTGTGATGACAATGACATGGAGCATTGTGATGCCAAGTGTCATGGAGCTTTGTGATGACAAGTCATGGAGCATTTTGATGACAAGGGCATGGTGCATTGTGATGAGAAGTGCAGGGAGCATTTTGATGACTGGGCCATGCAGCAATTTGATGAAAAGTGTAATGGAATATTTTGATGGCAGGTGTTATAGAACATTGTGATGTCAGGGGTCTTGGAGCTTTGGGATGAAAAGGATCATGGAGCATTTTGATGACAGGGGTTATGGAACATTGTGATGTCATGGGTCATGGAACATTGTGATGATAAGGGGATATAGCAGTGTGATGACTGGGTCATGGAACATTGTGATTACAGGGGTGAGGGTGTATTGTGATGACTAGTCATGTAACACTGTGATATCTCTGGTGAGAGATCATTTTGATGAGAAGTGCATGGACCATTGTGATTACAATGTTTATGGAGCATTGCAATGACAAGGTTGTGGACCGTTGTAATGAAATGCGCGTGGCACATTGTGAAGACAATGTTCATGGAGCATTGTTCTGACAAAGACATGGAGCATTGTGATGACAAGGGTCACTGTGAATTGTGATGAAAAGTTCATGGAGCATTGTGGTTACGAAGGTCAGAAAACCTTGTGATCACACGGGCATGGATCATTGTGATGACACACGTTATGATGCATTGTGATGACTGGAGTCACAGAGCATTGTGATGACAGGGGTCATGGAGCATTGTGATGACATGTGTCATAGAGCATTGTGCTGACAAGCGCATGGAGCATTGTGATAACAAGGGTCATGGAGCATTGTGCTGAGAAAGGCATAGAGCATTGTGATGACAAGGGTCAAAGAGCATTGTGATGAAAATTTCATGGATCATTTTGGTTAAAAAGCTCACAGAGAGTGATGATGACGAGGGCATGGCCCATTGTGGTGACAAAGGTCATGAAGCATTGTGATGACTGGAGTCACAGAGCATTGTGATGGTAGGGGTCATGGAGCATTGTGATAACAAGGGCATGGAACATTGTGATGACCAGGGCAAGGAGCATTTGTCTAAAAAGTTTCATGGATTATTGCGATGACTGTTGGAATGGCGCATTGTGATGACATGGGCATGGAGCATTGTGATGGCCAGGTCATGCAGTATTGTGAAGACAGGTGTCAGGGAGCATTGTGATGACATATGTAATGGCCCATTGTGATGACAATGGCATGGAGCATTGGATGCCAAGTGTCATGGAGGATTCTGATGGCAAAGGTAATGGAGCATTGTGATGACAATGGCTTGGAGCATTGTGATGACAAGGGTCAGGTAGCTTTGTTCTGACAAGTGCATGGAGAAATGTGATGACAATGGTCATGGAGCATTCTGATGACAAGCTTGTGGAGTATTTTGATGACAATGGCATGGAGCATTGTGATGAAAACGGCATGGGGCTTTGTGATGAAAAAGGCATGGAGACTTTTCCTGACAGGGTTCAAGGAGCATACTGATGACAAGTGACAGGGAGCCTTGTGATGACAAGTGTATTGAGAATTGTGATGACAAAGGTCATGGAGCATTGTGATGAAGAGAGCATGGAGTATTGTGATGACAGGCATCATGGAGTGTTGTGATGACAAGTGTTATGGAACATTGTGATCACAAGTGTTTGGAGCATTGTGATGACAGAGGTCATGGATCATTTTGATTTCAAGGAGCATGGAGCATTGTGAGGACGAGGGCATGAAGCAATGTGATCCCAAGTTTCATGGAGGATTGTGATGACAATGGAAATGGAGTATTTTGATGACAAGCGCATAGAGCATTGTAATGAAAATGTCATGTAGCATTTTGCTGACAAAGGCATGGAGCATTGTGATGACATGTGTCATGGAGCACTGTGATGACAAGCGTCACGGAGCATTGTGAATACAGGTGTCATGGAGCATTGGGATGACAAGGGCATGGATCATTGTGATGACAAAGGTCATGGAGCACTGGGCTGATAATGTTCATTGAGTGTTGTGATGACTGGTGTCATGGAGCATTGTGATGACTATGGAATGGAGCTTTGTGATGACAAGAGTCGCGGATCATTGTGTTGTCGGGTGTCATGGAGTGTTGTGATGACAGTGGTCATGGAGCATTGTGATGATATTGGCCATGGAGCATTGTGATGAATAGATCTTGGAGCATTGGGCTGAAAATATTCATGGATTATTGTGAAGACAGGGGTCATGGAGCATTGTGATGAGAAGGGAATGGAGCATGGTGATGACAAGTCCAGGAGCATTGTTTTGAGAAGACCATGGAGACTTGTCATGACAAGTCTCATGGAGCATTCTGATGAAAAGGGGCATGGAGCATTGTGTTTACAGTGGTCTTGGAGCATTTTGATGACTAGGGCATGGAACACTGTGATACATGAGTCATGGGTCATGGAGGATTGTGATGACAAGTCATGGATCATTGTGATGACAAGGGCATGGAGCATTGTGATGACAGGAGCATGGAGCATTTGTCTGACAAGATTCATAGATTATTGTGATGACAGTGGACATGGTGCATTGTGATGACAAGGGCATGGATCATTGTGTAGAGAAAATCATGGTGTATTGTGAAGACAGGTGTCAGGGAGCATTGTGATGACATATGTCAGGGTCCATTGAGATGACAATGACAGGGATTATAGTGATGCCAAATGAAACGGAGAATTGTGATGACAAATATAATGGAGCATCTTGATGACTATGGATTGGAGCATTATGATGACAAGGGCCATTGAGAATTTTCATGACAAGGTCATGAAGCATTGTGATGACATGGGTCATGGAGCATTGTGATAACAAGGGCATGGAGCATTGTGATTACAAGGGCATGGAGCATTGGTCTAATAAGTTTCATGGATTATTTTGATGACAGTTGGAATGGCGCATTGTGATGACAAGGGCATGCAGCATTGTGATGACCAGGTCATGCAGTATTGTGAAGACAGGTGTCAGGGCTCATTGTGATTATATATGTAATGGCCCATTGTGATGACAATGGCATGGAGCATTGTGATGCCAAGTGTCATGGAGGATTCTCACCACAAATGTAATGGAGCATTGTGATGACAATGGCTTGGAACATTGTGATGACAAGGGTCAGGGAGCATTGTGCTGACAAGGGCATGGAGAATTGTCATGAGAAGGGTCATGGAGCATTTTGATGACAGGGTTTATGGAACATTGTGATGTCAGTGGTCATGGAACACTGTGATGATAAGGGGATGTAGCATTGTGATGACTGGGTCATGGAACATTGTGATACCAGTGGTGAGGGAGTATTGTGATGAGTAGTGATGGAACATTGTGATATCTCTGGTGAGAGAGCATTTTGAGGAGAAGTGCATGGACCATTGTGATTATAAATTTTATGGAGCATAGCGATTACAAATTTGTGGACCGATGTGATGAAAAGCACGTGGCACATTGTGATGACAAGGGGCAAGGAGCATTGTTCTGACAAAGGCATGGAGCATTGTGATGACAAGGGTCACGGAGCATTGTGATGAATAGTTCATGGAGCATTGTGGTTACAAAGGTCACAGAGCCTTGTGATGACGCGGGCATGGACCATTTTGATGACAAACGTTTTGAATCATTGTGATGACTGGAGTCACGGAGCATTGTGATGATAGGGGTCATGGAGCATTGTGATGACAAGGGCATGGAGCATTGTGTTGACAGGGGCATGGAGCATTGGTCTGACAAGTTTCATAGATTATTGTGATGACAGTGGACATGGTGCATTTTGATGACAAGGCCATGGATCATTGCGAAGAGAAAGTCATGGAGTATTGTGAAGACAGGTGTCAGGGAGCATTGTGATGACATATGTCATGGTCCATTGCAATGACAATGGCAGGTAGCATTGTGATGCCAAATGTAATGGAGGATTTTGATGAGAAATATAATGGAGCATTGTGATGACTAGAGCTTGGAGCATTATGATGACAAGGGCCATTGAGAATTTTCAGAAAAAGTTCGTGAAGCATTGTGATGATGAGGTCCTGGAGCATTGTGATGAGAAATGCATAGAGACTTGTGATGACAAATCTCAGGGAGCATACTGAGGAAAAGGGGCATGGAGCATTGTGATTCCAGGGGTCTTGGAACATTGTGATGACATGGGCATGGAACATTGTGAGGAGAAGGCCAAGGAGCATTCTGAAGACATGTTTCATTGAGCTTTGTGATGCCAAGGGCATGGAGCATTGTGTTTAAAGGGGTCTTGGAGCATTGTTATGAAAAGGGCATGGATCATTGTGATGAAAAATGCATGGAGCCTTGTCATGACAGGGTTCAAGGAGCATACAGACAACAAGTGTCAGGGAGCATTTTGACGACAAGTGTATTGAGCATTGTGATGACAAATGTAATGGAGCATTGTGATGAGAAGACCATGGATAACTGTGATGACGAGCGTCATGGGGCACTGTGATGACACGTGTTATGGAATATTGTGATCACAAGGGTTTGGAGCATTGTTATTACAGAGGTCATGGAGCATTTTGATTTCATTGTGATGACAATAGCATGAAGCATTATGATGATGGGCATGGTGCACTGTGATGACAGGGTTCTTGGAGCATTGAGATGAAACGGGGCATGGAGCATTGTGATTAAAGAGGTCTTGGAGAATTGTGATGACAAGGGTCATGGAGCTTTGTGATGAGAAGGCCACGGAACATCGTGATGGCAGTGGTCATGGAGCATTGTTATGAGAGGTGTAATGGAGCACTGTGATGGCAAGCACATGGAGCATTGTGATGAGAAGGCCATGGAGCATTCTGATGACATGTGTCATGGATCTTTGTGATGACATGTCATGGAGCAATGTGATGAGAGTGTTCATGGAGCATTGTGATGACACTGACTTGGAGCATTGTGATGCCAAGGGTCATGGATCTTTGTGATGACAAATGTCATGGAGCATTTTGATGACAAGTGCGTTGTGCACTGTGATGAGAAGGGCAGGTAGCATTGTGATGACCGGGTTATGGAACAATTTGATGAAAAGTGTCATGGAACATTTTGATGACAGGTGTTATGGAACATTTTGATGAAAGGGCATGGAGCATTGTGCTTAAATGGGTCTTGGAGCCCTGTGATGACAAGTGTCATGGAGCCTTGTGATGCCTAGGCCGTGGATCATTGTGATGACAGGGGTCATGGAGCATTGTTATGACAGGGGTAATGGAGCATTGTGATGAGAAGGGCATGGAACATTGTGATTACAAGGTTTATGGAGCATTGCTATGACAAATTTGTGGACTGTTGTGATGAAAATCGCGTGGCACATTGTGCTGACAAGGGTCATGGAGCATTTTTCTGACAAAGGCATGGAGCACTGTGATGACAAGGATCACGGACAATTGTGATGAAAAGGTTATGGAGCATTGTGGTTACAAACGTCACAGAGCCTTGTGATGAGGCGGGCAGGGACAACTGTGATGACAAATGTTATGAAGCATTTTGATGACTGGAGTCACGGAGCATTGCGATGAAAGGTGTCATGGAGTACTGTGATGACAAGGGCATGGATCATTGTGATGACAAGTGTCATGGAGCACTGGGCTGAAAATGTTCATGGAGTATTGTGATGACAGGGGACATGGAGCCTTGTGATGACAATGCCGTGGAACACTGTGATGGCAGGGGTCATGGAGCATTGTCATGACAGGTGTAATGGAGCATTGTGATGAGAAGGGCATGGAATATTTGTCTGAAATGTTTCATGGATTATTGTGATGAGAGTGGGCATAGAGCATTGTGATGACAAGGGCACGGAACACTGTGATACATGGGTTATGCAGGATTATAATGACTAGGGCATGGAGCATTGTGATGAGAAGGGCATCGATCATTGAGATGACAAGTGTCATGGAGCTTTGTGATGACAAGGGCATGGAGCAATGTGATGAGAGTGTTGATGGAGCATTGTGATGACAATGACATGGAGCACTGTGATGCCAAGTGTCATGGAGCTTTGTGATGACAAGTCATGGAGCATTTTGATGACAAGGGAATGGTGCATTGTGATGAGAATTGCAGGGAGCATTTTGATGACCGGGTCATGCAGCAATTTGATAAAAAGTGTAATGGAACATTTTGATGGCAGGGGTTATAGAACATTGTGATGTCAGGGTTCTTGGAGCTTTGGGATGAAAAGAGTCATGGAGCATTTTGATGACAGGGGTTATGGAACATTGTTATGTCAGGGGTCATGGAACATTGTGATGATAAGAGGATGTAGCATTGTGATGACAGGGTCATGGAACATTATGATTACAGGGGTGAGGAAGTATTGTGATGACTATGATGGAATATTGTGATATCTCTGGTGAGAGAGCATTTTGATGAGAAGTGCATGGACAATTGTGATTACAAAGCTTATGGAGCATTGCAGTGATAATGTTGTGGACCGTTGTGATGAAATGTGCGTGGCACATTGTGATGACAATGGTCATGGAGCATTGTTCTGACAAAGACATGGAGCAGTGTGATGACAAGAGTCACAGAGAATGGTGATGAAATGTTCATGGGGCATTGTGGATACAAATGTCACAGAGCCTTGTGATGACGCGAGCATGGACCATTGTGATGACAAACGTTATGAAGCACTGTGATGACTGGAGTCACGGAGCATTGTGATGACAGGGGTCATGGAGTACTGTGATGACAACGGCATGGAGCATTGTGATGACAGGGGAATGGAGCATTGATCTGACAAATTTCATAGATTATTGTGATGACATTGGACATGGTGCATTGTGATTACAAGTGCATGGAGCATTGTGATGAGAAGGTCATGGAATATTGTGAAGACAGGTGTGAGGGAGCATTGTGATGACATATGACATGGTCCACTGCGATGACAATGGCATGGAGCATTGTGATGCCAAATGTAATGGAGGATTGTGATGACAAATATAATGGAGCATTGTGATGATTAGGGCTTGGAGCACTATGATGAAAAGGGCCATTGAGAATTTTCATGACATGGTCGTGAAGCATTGTGATGACAAGTTCCTGGAGCATTGTGATGAGAAATCTATGGAGCCTTGTGATGACCAGTCTCATGGAGCATACTGATGAAAAGGGGCATGGAGCATTGTGATTACAGGGGTCATGGAACATTGTGATGACAAGGGCATGGAACATTGTGAGGAGAAGACCAAGGAGCATTCTGATGGCATGCGTCATTGAGCTTTGTGATGACAAGGGCATGGAACATTGTGATTACATGGGTCTTGGAGCATTGTGATGCAAATGGCATGGATCATTATGATGAAAAAGGCATGGAGCCTTGTCATGACAGGGTTCATGGAGCATACAGACAACAAGTGTCAGGGAGCATTCTGATGACAAGTGTATTGACCATTGTGATGACAAAGGTCATGGAGCATTGTGATGAGAAGACCATGGATAATTGTGATGACGAGCGTCATGGGGCATTGTGATGACAAGTGATATGGAATACTGTGATCACAAGGGTTTGGAGCATTGTTACGACTGATGTCAGGGAGCATTTTGATTTCACTGTGATGACAATAGCATGAAGCATTATGATGATGGGCATGGTGCATTGTGATGACAGGGTTCATGGATCATTGAGATGAAAAGGGGCATGGATCATTGTGATTACAGGGTTCTTGGATTGTTGTGATGAGAATGGTCATGGAGCCTTGTGATGACAAGGCCATGGAACATCGTGAGGGCAGGGGTTATGGAGCATTGTTATGAGAGGGGTAATGGAGCATTGTGATGGCAAGGGCATGGAGCATTGTGATGAGAAGGCCATGGAGCATTCTGATGACATGTGTCATGGAGCTTTGTGTAGAAAAGGGCATGGAGCAATGTGATGAGAGCGTTCATGGAGCATTGTGATGACAATGATATGGAGCTTTGTGATTCAAAGAGTCATGGATCATTGTGATGATAAAGGTCATGGAGCATTTTGATGGCAAGGGCATTGTGCACTGTGATGAGAAGGCCATGAAGCATTCTGATGACATGCGTCATGGAGCTTTTTGATGACAAGGGCATGGAGCATTGTGATTACAGGGATCTTGGAGCACTGTGATGAAAAGGGCATGGGTTATTGTGATAAAAAAGGCATGGAGCCTTGTCATGACTGGGTTCAAGGAGTATACTGACGACAAGTGTCAGGGAGCATTGTGAGGACAACTGTATTTAGCATTGTGATGACAAAGTTCATGGAGCATTGTGATGAGAAAACCATGGATAATTGTGATGAGGAGCGTCATGGGGTGTTGTGGTGATAAGTGTAATGGAACATTGTGATCACAAGGGTTTGGAGCATTATGATGACAGATGTCATGGAGAATATAGATTTCATTGTGATGACAATAGCCTGAAGCATTATGATGATGGGCATGGTGCATTGTGATGACAGGGTTCATGGAGCATTGAGATGAAAAGGGGCAAGGAGCATTGTGTTTACAGGGGTCTTGGAGCATTCTGATGACTAGGACATGGAGCATTGTGATGAGAAGGCCATGGAACATTCTGATGACATGCGTCATGGAGTTTTGTGATGACAAGTCATGGAGCATTTTGATGACAAGGGCATGGTGCATTGTGATGAGAAGGGCAGGGAGCATTTTGATGACCGTGCCATGCAGCAATATGATGAAACCTGTAATGGAATATTTTGATGGCAGGGGTTATAGAATATTGTGATGTCAGGGGTCTTAGATCTTTTGGATGAAATGGGTCATGGAGCATTTTGATGACAGGTGTCATGGAGCACTGTGATGACAAGCGTCATGGAGCATTGTGAATCAATGTTTTATGGAGCATTGGGATGTCAAGGGCAGGGATCACTGTGATGGCAATTGTCCTGGAGCATTGTGATGACTAGGGAATGGAGCATTGTGATAACAAGAGTCCCGGATCATTGTGTTGTCAGGTGTCATGGACTGTTGTGATGACATTGGTCATGGAGAATTGTGATGATATTGGTCATGGAGCATTGTGATGACAAGGGAATGGAGCATGGTGATGACAATGTCCTGGAGCATTGTGATGAGAAGACCATGGAGACTTTTGATGAGAAGTCTCATTGAGCATTCTAATGAAAAGGGGCATGGATCATTGTGATTACAGGGGTCGTGGAGCATTGTGATGTGAAGGGCATGGATCATGGTGATGAGAAGGCTATGGAGCATTCTGATGACATGCGTCCTGGAGCTTTGTGATGACAAGGGCATGGAGCATTGTGATTACAAGGGTCTTGGAGCATTGTTATGAAAAGGGCATGGAACATAGTGATGAAAAATGCATGGAGCCTTGCCATGACAGGGTTCAAGGAGCATACTGACGACAAGTGTCAGGGATCATTGTGATGACAAGTGTATTGAGCATTGTGATGACAAAGATCATGGAATATTGTGATGAGTAGACAATGGATAATTGTGATGACGAGCGTCATGGGGCATTGTGATGACAAGTGTCATGAGGCCTTTTGATGACAAGGCCATGGAACATTGTGATGGCAGGGGTTATGGAGCATTCTTATGACAGGTGTAATGGAGCATTTTGATGAGAAGGGCATGGAGCATTTGTCTGAAATATTTCATGGATTATTTTAATGAGAGTGGCATGGTGCATTGTGATGACAAGGACATGGAACACTGTGATACATGGGTCACGGGTTATGGAGCTTTGTGAGGACAAGTCATGGAGCATTGTAATGACAAGGTCATGTAGCATTTTGCTGACAAAGGCATGGAGCATTGTGATGACAGGTGTCATGGAGCACTGTGATGACAAGCGTCATGGAGAATTCTGATGACAAAGGTAATGGAGCATTGTGATGACAATGGCTTGGAGCATTGTGATTCCAAGTGTCAGGGAGCATTGTGCTGGCAAGTGCATGGAAAATTGTGTTGACAAGTGTCATGGAGCATTTTGATGACAGGGGTTATGGAACATTGTTATGTCAGGGTTCATGGAAAATTGTGATGATAAGGGGATGTAGCATTGTGATGACAGGGTCATGGAATATTGTGATTCCAGGGGTGAGGGTGTATTGTGGTGACTAGTGATGGAACATCGTGATAACTCTGGTGAGAGAGCATTTTGATGAGAAGTGCATGGACCATTGTGATTACAAAGTTTATGGAGCATTGCAATGATAAGTTTGTGGACCGTTGTGATGAAATGCGCGTGGCACATTGTGATGACTATGGTCATGGAACATTGTTCTGACAAAGACATGGAGCATTGTGATGACAAGTGTCACAGAGAATTGTGATGAAAATTTCATGGAGCATTGTGGTTACAAAGGTCACAGAGCCTTGTGATGATGCTGGAATGGACCATTGTGATGACAAACGTTATGAAGCATTGTGATGACTGCAGTCATGGAGCATTGTGATGACAGGGGTCATGGAGCATTGTAATGACAAGGACATGGAGCATTGTTTTGACAGGAGAATGGAGCATTCGTCTAACAAATTTCATAGATTATTGTGATGACAGTGGGCATGGTGCATTGTGATGACAAGGGCATGGAGCATTGTGATGAGAAGGTCATGGAGTATTGTGAAGACATGTGTCAGGGAGCATTGTGATGACATATGTCATGGTCCATTGCGATGACAATGGCATGGAGCATTGTGATTACAGGGGTCTTGGAGCTTTGTGATGACAAGGGTCACAGAGAATTGTGAAGAATTATTCATGGAGCATTGTGGTAACAAAGGTCAAAGAGCCTTGTGATGACGCGGGCATGGACCACTGTGATGACAAAGGTTATGAAGCATTTTGATGCCTGGTGTCACGGAGCATTGTGATGACAGGGGTCATGGAGCATTGAGATGACATGTGTCATGGAGCATTGTGCTGACAAGCGCATGGAACATTGTGATGACCTGGGTCATGGAGCATTGTGGTGAGAAAGGCATAGAGCATTGTCATGACAAGGGTCAAAGAGCATTGTGATGAAAAGTTCATGGAGCAATGTGGTTAAAATGGTCACAGAGACTGTTGATGACGAGGGCACGGACCATTGTGATGACAAATGTCATGAAGCATTGTGATGACTGGAGTCACGGATCATTGTGATGACAGGGGTCATGGAGCATTGTGATAATAAGGGAATGGAGAATTGTGATGACAAGGGCATGAAACATTGTTCTAATAAGTTTCATGGATTATTGCGATGACAGTTGGAATGGCGCATTGTGATGACAAGGGCACGGAGCATTGTGATGACCAGGTCATGCAGTATTGTGAAGACAGGTGTCAGGGAGCATTGTGATGACATATGCAATGGCCTATTGTGATGACAATGGCATGGAGCATTTTGATGCCAAGTGTCATGGAGGATTCTGATGACAAAGGTAATGGAGAGTTGTGATGACAATGGCTTGGAGCATTGTGATGGCAAGGGTCAGGGAGCATTGTGCTGACAAGTGCATGGAGAAATGTGATGACAAGGGTCATGGAGCATTCTGATGACAAGCTTGTGGAGTATTTTGATGACAATGGCATGGAGCATTGTCATGAAAACGGCATGGGGTATTGTGATGAAAAAGGCATTGAGCAATATTGTGACAGGGTTCAAGGATCATTCTGATGACAAATGTCAGGGAGCATTGTGATGACAAGTGTATTGAGCATTTTGATGACAAAGGTCATGGAGCATTGTGATGAAAAATGCATGGAATATTGTGATGACAGGCATCATGGAGCGTTGTGATGACAAGTGTTATGGCACATTGTGATCACAAGGGTTTGGAGCATTGTGATGACAGAGGTCATGGATCATTTTGATTTCAAGGATCATGGAGCATTGTGATGACAAGGGGATGAAGCAATGTGATCCCAAGGTTCATGGAGGATTGTGATGACAATGGTAATGGATTATTGTGATGACAAGCATATAGAGCATTGTAATGACAAGGTAATGTAGCATTTTGCTGCCAAAGGCATGGAGCATTGTGATGACAGGTGTCATGGAGCACTGTTATGACAAGCGTCACGGAGCATTGTGAATACAGGGGTCATGGAGCATTGGGATGACAAGGGCATGCATGATTGTGATGACAAGGGTCATGGATCATTGGGCTGAAAGTGTTCATGGAGTATTGTGATGACATGGGTCATGGAGCATTGTGATGAGTAGGGAATGGAGCATTGTGATGATATTTGTCATGGAGCATTGTGATGAGAATTTCATGGAGCATTGGGCTGAAAATATTCATGGAGAATTGTGATGACAGTGGTCATGGAGCACTGTGAGGACAAGGGAATGGAGCATGTTAGTGACAAGATTCTGGAGCATTGTGATGATAAGACCATGGAGACTTTTGATGACAACTCTCATGGAGCATTCTGATGAAAAGGGGCATGGAGCATTGTCATTACAGGGGTCTTGGAGCATTGTGATGACAAAAGCATGGAGCATTGTGAGGAGAAGGCAATGGAGCATTCTGATGACATGTGTCATGGAGCTTTGTGATGACAAGGGCATGGAGCATTGTGATTACAGGGGTCTGGGAGCACTGTGAAGAAAAGGGCATGGATCATTGTGATGAAAAGGCATGGAGTCTTGTCATGACAGGGTTCAAGGAGCATACTGACGACAAGTGTCAGGGAGCATTGTGATGACAAGTGTATTGAGAATTGTGATGACAAAGGTCATGGAGCATTGTGATGAGAAGACCATGGATAATTGTGATGATGAGCGTCAGAGGGTGTTGTGATGATTAGTGTTATAAAACATTGTGATCACAAGGGTTTGGAGCATTATGATGACAGTGGTCATGGATAGTTTTGATTTCATTGTGATGACAATAGCCTGAAGCATTATGTTGATGGTCATGGTGCATTTTGATGACAGGCTTCAAGGTGCATTGAGATGAAAAGTTGCATGGATCATTGTGATTACAGGGGTCTTGGAGCATTGTCATGACAAGGGCATGGAGCATTGTGATGAGAAGGCCATGGAACATTTTGATGTCATGTGTCAAGGAGCTTTGTGCTGACAAGGGCATGGAGCATTGTGATTACAGTGGTCTTGGAGCATTGTGATGACAAGGGCATGGAGCTTTGTGAAGACAAGGGCATGGAGCAATATGATGAGAGGGTTCATGGAGCATTGTGATGATAATGACATGGAGCATTGTGATGCCAAGGGTCATGGAGATTTGTGAAGACAAAGGTCATGGAGCATTTTGATGACAAGTGTGTGGTGCATTGTGATGAGAAAGGCAGGGAGCATTTTGATGACTGGGTCATGCAGAAATTTGATGAAAAATGTAATGGAACATTTTGATGACAGGGGTTATAGAACATTGTGATGCCAAGGGTCATGGAGCTTTGGGATGAAAATTGTCATGGAGCATTTTGATGACAGTGGTTTTGGAACATTGTGATGTCATGGGTCATGGAACATTGTGATGATAAGGGGATGTAGCATTGTGTTCAGAGGTGTCATGGAACATTGTGATAACAGGGGTGAGGGAGGATTCTGATGACTAGTGATTGAACATTGTGATATCTCATGTGAGAGAAGATTTGGATGAGAAGTGCATGGAGCATTGTGATTACATGGTTTATTTAGCATAGCGATGACAGTGTTGTGGATCATTGTGATGAGAAGCACATGGCACATTGTGATGACAAGGGTCATGGAGCATTGTTCTGACAAAGGCATGGAGCATTGTGATGACAAGGGTCACGGAGCATTGTGATGAAAAGTTCATGGAGCATTGTGGTTTCAAAGGTCACAGAGCCTTGTGATGACGCGGGCATGGACCGTTCGGATGACAAACGTTATGAAGCATTGTGATGAATGGAGTCACGGAGCATTGTGATGACAGGGGTCATGGAGCATTTTGATGACAAGGGCATTGAGCATTGTGATGACAGGGGCATGGAGCATTGGTCTGACAAGTTTCATAGACTATTGTGATGACATTGGACATGGTGAATTGTGATGACAAGGACATGGAGCTTTTTGATGAGAACGCCATGGAACATTCTGATGACGTGTGTCATGGAGCTTTGTGATGACAAGGGCATGGA
Organism: Mesoplodon mirus; assembly: GCF_964341445.2. NCBI lineage: Eukaryota > Metazoa > Chordata > Mammalia > Artiodactyla > Ziphiidae > Mesoplodon > Mesoplodon mirus. The sequence continues at coordinate 321,122 of NW_028295720.1, forward strand.
GCACGGTGATTACAGGGGTCTTGGAGCATTGTGATGACAAGGGTCATGGAGCCTTGTGAGGACAAGCCCGTGGAACATTGTGATGGCAGGGGTCATGGAGCATTGTGATGACAAGTGCGTGAAGAATTGTGATGACCAGGTCTTGCTCTATTGTGAAGAGTGTTGTCAGGGAGCACTGTGATGATATATGTAATGGCCCATTGTGATGACAGTGGCATGGAGCATTGTGATGCCAAGTTTCATGGAGGATTCTGATGACAAAGGTAATTGAGCATTGTGATGACAATGGCTTGGATCACTGTGATGACAAGGGTCAGTGAGCATTGTGCTGACAAGTGCATGGTGCATTGTGATGACAAGGGCATGGAGCATTTGATGAAAAGGCCATGGAACATTCTGATGACATGTGTCATTGAGCTTTGTAATGACAAGGGAATGGAGCATTGGGATCACTAGGGAATGGAGCATTGTGATGACAAGAGTCCCGGATCATTGTGTTGTCAGGTGTCATGGAGTGTTGTGATGACAGTGGTCATGGAGTATTGTTATGATATTGCTCATGGAGCATTGCGATGACAAGGGAATGGAGCATGGTGATGACAAGTCCTAGAGCATTGTGATGAGAAGACCATGGAGACTTTTGATGAGAAGTCTCATGGAGCATTCTGTTGAAAAGGGGCATGGAGCATTGTGATTACAGAGGTCTTGGAGCATTGTTATGACAAGGGCATGGATCATGGTGATGAGAAGGCCATGGAGCATTCTGATGACATGCGTCATGGAGTTTTGTGATGACAATGGCATGGATCATTGTGATTACAGGGGTCTTGGAGCACTGTGATGAAAAGGGCATGAAACGTTGTGATGAAAAATGCATGCAGCCTTGTCATGACAGGGTTCAAGGAGCATACTGACGACAAGTGTCAGGGATCATTGTGATGACAAGTGTATTGAGCATTGTGATGACAATGATCATGGAACATTGTGATGAGAAGACCATGGATAATTGTGATGACGAGCGTCATGGGGCATTGTGATGACAACTCTAATGGAGCCTTGTGATGACAAGGCCGTGGAACATTGTGATGGCAGGGGTCATGGAGCATTGTTATGACAGGGGTAATGGAGCATTTTGATGAGAAGTGCATGGAACATTGGTCTGAATTATTTCATGGATTATTGTGATGAGAGTGGCATGGTGTATTTTGATGACAAAGGCACGGAACACTGTGATACATGGGTCATGGGTCATGGAGCTTTGTAATGACAAGTCATGGAGCATTGTGATGACAAGGGCATGGAGCATTGTGATGACAGGTACATGGAGCATTGTTATGACAGGGGCATGGAGCATTGGGCTGACAAGTTTCATAGATTATTGTGATGACAGTGGGCATAGTGCATTGTGATGACAATGGCATGGAGCATTGTGAAGAGAAGGTCATGGAGTATTGTAAAGACAGGTGTCAGGGAGCATTGTGAATACTTATGTCATGATCCATTGCAATGACAATGGCAGGGAGTATGGTGATGCCAAATGTAATGGAGCATTGTGATGACTAGGGATTGGAGCATTATGATGACAAGGACCATTGAGAATTTTCATGACAATGTCGTGAAGCATTGTGATGACAAGGTCCTGGAATATTGTATTGAGAAAATCATGGAGCCTTGTGATGACAAATCTCATGGAGCATACCGATGAAAAGGGGCATGGAGCATTGTGATTACAGGGGTCTAGGCACATTGTGATGACAAGGGCATGGAGCATTGTGATGACAATGGCATGGAACATTGTGATGAGAAGACCATCTAAAATTCTGAAGACATGTGTCATGGAGCTTTGTGATGACAAGGGCATGGATCATTGTGATGACAAGGGTCATGGAACATTGGGCTGAAAATGTTCATGGAGTATTGTGATGACAGGGGTCATGGAGCATTGTGATTACAGGGGTCTTGGAGCACTGTGATGAAAAGAGACCCGGATCATTGTGTTGTCATATGTCATGGAGTGTTGTGATGACAGTGGTCATGGATCATTGTGATGATATTGGTCATGGAGCATTGTGATGAGAAGGTCATGGAGCACTGGGCTGAAAATGTTCATGGATTATTGTGATGACAGGTGTCATGGAGCATTGTGATGACAAGGGAATGGAGCGTGGTGATGACATGGTCCTGGAGCATTGTGATGAGATGACCATGGAGACTTGTTATGACACGTCTCATGGAGCATTCTGATGAAAAGGTGCATGGAGTATTGTGATTACAGGGGTCTTGGAGCATTGTGATGACAATGGCATGGAGCACTGTGAGGAGAAGGCCATGAAACATTCTGATGACATGCGTCATGGAGCTTTGTGATGACAAGTGCATGGAGCATTGTGATTACAGGGGTCTTGGAGCATTGTGATGACAAGGGTCATGGAGCCTTGTGATGACAAGTCCGTGGAACAATGTGATGGCAGGGGTCATGGAGCATTGTTATGACAGAGGTAATGGAGCATTGTGATGAGAAGGGCATTGAGCATTGGTCTGAAATATTTCATGGTTTATTGTGATGACAAGGGCAGGGTATACTGTGATACATTGTTCAAGGGGGATTGTAATGACAAGGGCATGGAGCATTGTGATGAGAAGGGCATCGAGCATTGTGATGACAAGTGTCATGGAGCTTTGTGATGACAAGGGCATGGAGCAATGTGATGAGAGGGTTCATGGAGCATTATGATGACAATGACATGGAGCATTGTGATGCCGTGTGTCATGGAGCTTTCTGATGGCAAAGGTCATGGAGCATTTTGATGACAAGTGTGTGGTGCATTGTGATGAGAAGGGCAGAGAGCATTTTGATGACTGGGTCATGCAGTAATTTGCTGAAAAGTGTAATGGAACATTTTGATGACAGGGGTTATAGAGCATTGTGATGCCAGGGGTCATGGAGCTTTGGGATGAAATTGGTCATGGAGCATATTGATGACAGGGGTTATGGAACATTGTGATGTCAGGGGTCATGGAACATTGTGCTGATAAGGGGATGTAGCATTGTGATGACAGGGGCCATGGAATATGTGATAACAGGGGTGAGGGAGGATTGTGATGAAAAGGGCATGGATAATTGTGATGAAATAGGCAAGGAGCCTTGTCATGACTGGGTTCAAGGAGCATACAGACAACAAGTGTCAGGGAGCATTTTGATGACAAGTGTATTGAGCATTGTGATGACAAAGGACATGGAGCATTGTGATGAGAAAATCATGGATAATTGTGATGACGAGCGTCATGGGGCATTGGGATGACAACTGTTATGGAATATTGTGATCACAAGGGTTTGGAATATTGTTATGACAGAGGTCATGGAGCATTTTGATTTCATTGTGATGACAATAGCATGAAACATTAGGATGATTGGCATGGTGCATTTTGATGACAGGGTTCATGGATCATTGAGATGAAAAGGGGCAAGGAGCATTGTGATTTCAGGGGTCATGGAGCATTGTGATGACAAGGGCATGGAACATTGTGAAGAGAAGGCCATGGAACCTACTGATGACATGCGTCATGGAGCTTTGTTATGACAAGTTCATGGAGCATTTTGATTACACGTGTCTTGGATCATTGCAATGACATGGGTAATGGAGCCTTGTGATGACAAGGCGGTGGAACATTGTGATGGCAATGGTCATGGAGCATTGTTATGACAGAGGTAATGGAGCATTGTTATGAGAAGGGAATTGAGCACTGTTCTGAAATATTTCATGGATTATTGTGATGAGATTGGGCATGGTGCATTGTGATGACAAGGGTACGGAACCCTGTCATACATGGGTCATGGAGGATTGTAATGTCAAGGGCAAGGAGCAATGTGATGAGAGGTTTCATGGAGCATTGTGATGACAATGACATCGAGCGTTGTGAGGAGAAGGCCATGGAGCATTCTGATGACTTGCGTCATGGAGCTTTGTGATGACAAGGGCATAGAGCATTGTGATTACAGGGGTCATGGTGCATTGTGATGAAAAGGGCATGGATCACTGTGATGAAAAAGGCATGGAGCCTTGTCATGACAGGGTTCAAGGAGCATACTGACGACAAGTGTCAGGGAGCATTGTGATGACAAGTGTATTGAGCATTGTGATGACAAAGATCATGGAGCATTGTGATGAGAAGTCCATGGATAATTGTGATGATGATCGTCATGCGGTGTTGTGATGATAAGTGTTATGGAACATTGTTATCAGAAGGCTTTGGAGCATTATGATGACAGAGGTCATGGAGAATTTTGATTTCATTGTGATGACAATAGCCTGAAGCATTATGATGATGGACATGGTATTGTGATGACAGGGTTCATGGAGCACTGAGATGAAAAAGGGCATGGAGCATTGTGATTACAGGGTTCTTGGAGCATTGTAATGACAAGCGCATAGAGCTTTCTAATGACAAGTTCATGTAGAATTTTGCTGACAAATGCATGGAGCATTGTGATGACAGCTGTCATGGAGCTTTGTGATGACAAGTCATGGAGCATTTTGATGACAAGGGCATGGTGCATTGTGATGAGAAGGGCAGGAAGTATTTTGATGACCGGGTCATGCAGCAATTTGATGAAAAGTGTAATGGAACATTGTGATGGCAGTGGTCATGGAGCATTGTTATGACAGAGGTAATGGATCATTGTGATGAGAAGGGCATTGAGCATTGGTCTGAAATGTTTCATGGATTATTGTGGTGAGAGTGGGCATGGAGCATTGTGAGGACAAGGGCACGGAACACTGTGATACATGGGTCATGGAGGATTGTAATGACAAGGGCAAGGAGCATTGTGATGAGAAGGGCATCGAGCATTGTGATGACAAGTGTCATGGAGCTTTGTAATGACAAGGGCATGGAGCAATGTGATGAGAGGTTTTATGGAGCACTGTGATGACAATGACATGGAGCATTGTGATGCCAAGGGTTATGGAGGTTTGTGATGATAAATGTCATAGAACATTTTGATGACAAGGGTGTGGTGCATTGTGATGAGAAGGGCAGGGAGCATTTTGATGACAGGGTCATGCAGCAATTTGATGAAAAGTTTAATGGAAAATTTTGATGACAGGGGTTATAGAACATTTTGATGCCAGGTGTCATGGAGCTTTGGGATGAAATGGGTCATGGAGCATTCTGATGACAGGCTTATGGAAGATTGTGATGTCAGGGGTTATGGAACATTGTGCTGATAATGGGATGTAGCATTCTGATGACAGGGGTCATGGAACAATGTGATTACAGGGGTGAGGAAGGATTGTTATAACTAGTGACAGAACATTGTGATATCTCACGTGAGAGAGCATTTGGATGAGAAGTGCATGGAGCATTGTGATTACAAGGTTTATGGCGGATAGTGATGACAATGTTGTGGATCATTGTGATGAAAAGCGCGTGGCACATTGTGATGACAAGGGTCATGGAGCATTGTGATGAAAATTTCATGGGGCATTGAGGTTACAAAAGACACAGAGCCTTTTGAGGATGCGAGCATGGACCGTTGTGTTGACAAACGTTATGAAGAATTGTGATGACTGGATTCACGGAACATTGTAATGACAGGGGTAATGGAGCAGTGTGATGACAAGGGCATGGAGCATTGTGATGACAGTGGCATGGAGCATTGGTCTGACAAGTTTCATAGATTATTGTGATGACAGTGGACATGGTGCATTGTGATGACAAGGGCATGGAGCATTGTGATGAGAAGGTCATGGAGTATTGTGAAGACAGGTGTCATGGAGCACTGTGATGACAAGGGTCACGGAGCATTGTGAATACAGGGGTCATGGAGCATTGGGATGATAAGGGCATGGATCATTTTGATGAGAAGGTCATGGAGTATTGTAAAGACAGGTGTCAGGGAGCATTGTGATGACATATGTCATGGTCCATTGCGATGACAATGGCAGGGAGCATTGAGATGTCGAATGTAATGGCGTATGGTGATGACAAATATAATGGAGCATTGTGATGACTAGGGCTTGGAGCATTATGATGACAAGGGCCATTGAGAATTTTCATGACAAGGTCTTGAAGCATTGTGATGACAAGTTCCTGGAGATATGTGATTAGAAAACCATGGAGCCTTGTGAAGACAAGTCTCATGGAGCATACTGAAGAAAAGGGGCATGGAGCATTCTGATTACAGGGTTCTTGGAACATTGTGATAACAAGGGCATGGAGCATTGTGATGACAATGGCATGGAGCTTTGGTCTAATACGTTTAATGGATTATTGTGATGAAAGATGGAATGGCGCATTGTGATGACAAGGGCATGGAGCATTGTGATGACCATGTCATGCAGTATTGTGAAGACAGGTGTGAGGGAGCATTGTGATGACATATGTAATGGCCCATTGTGATGAAGATGGCATGGAGAATTGTGATGACAGGTGTCATGGAGGATTCTGATGACAAGTGTCACAGTGCATTGTGATGACAAGTGTCATGGAGGATTCTGATGACAAATATAATGGAGCATTGTGATGACAAAGGCTTGGAATATTGTGATGACAGTGGTCATGGAGCATTGTGCTGAGAAAGGCATAGAGCATTGTGATGACAAGTGTCAAAGAGCATTGTGATGAAAAGTTCATGGAGCACTGTGGATAAAAATGTCACAGAGACTGTTGATGACGAAGGCATGGACCATTGTGATGACAAAGGTCATGAAGCATTTTGATGACTGGAGTCACGGAGCATTGTGATGACAGGGGTCATGGAGCATTGTGATAACAAGGGCATGGAGCATTGTGACGAAAAGGGCATGGATCATTGTTCTAATAAGTTTCATGGATTACTGCGATGACAGTTGGAATGGTGCATTGTGATGACAAGGGCATGGAGCATTGTGTTGACCAGGTCATGCAATATTGTGAAGACAGTTGTCAGGGAGCATTGTGATGACATATGTAATGGCCCATTGGGATGACAATTGCATGGAGCATTGTGATGCCAAGTGTCATGGAGGATTATGATGAGAAAGGTAATGGAGCATTGTGATGACAATGGCTTGGAGCATTGTGATGACAAGGGTCAGGGAGCATTGTGCTGACAAGTGCATGGAGAATTGTAATGACAAGGGTCATGGAGCATTCTGATGACAAGCTTGTGGAGTATTTTGATGAGAATGGCATTGAGCATTGTGATGAAAACGGTATGGGGCTTTGTGATGAAAAAGGCATGGAGCCTTTTCCTGACAGGGTTCAAGGAACATTCTGATGACAATTGTCAGGGAGCATTGTGATGACATGTATATTGAGAATTGTGATGAGAAAGGTCATGGAGCATTGTGTTTTAAAGTGCATGGAGTATTGTGATGACAGGCATCATGGAGCATTGTGATGACAAGTGTTATGGATCACTGTGATCACAAGGTTTTGGAGCATTGTGATGACAGAGGTCATGGATCATTTTGAATTCAAGGAGCATGGAGCATTGTGATGACAAAGGAATGAAGAAATGTGATCCCAAAGTTCATGGAGGATTGTGATGACAATGGAAATGGAGTATTGTGTTGACAAACGCACAAAGCATTGTAATGACATGGTCATGTAGCTTTTTGCTGACAAAGGCATGGAGCATTGTGAGGACATGTGTCATGGAGCACTGTGATGACAAGCGTCACGGAGCATTGTGAATACAGGGGTCATGGAGCATTGGGATGATAAGGGCATGCATCATTGTGATGACAATAGTCCCGGATCATTGTGTTGTGAGGTGTCATGGAGTTTTGTGATGACAATGGTCATGGAGCATTGTGATGATATTGGCCATGGAGCACTGTAATGAGTAGGCCGTGGAGCATTGCGCTGAAAATGTGCATGGAGTATTGTGATGATAGGGGTCCTGGAGCATTGTGATGACAAGGAAATGGAGCATGGTGATGACAAGGTCCTGGAGCATTGTGATGAGAAGACCATGGAGACTTGTGATGACAAGTCTCATGGAGAATTCTGATGAAAAGGGGCATGGAGCACTGTGATTACAGTGGTCTTGGAGCATTGTGATGACTAGGGCATGGAGCATTGTGATGAGAAGGCCATGGAGCATTCTGATGACATGTTTCCTAGAGTTTTGTGATGACAAGGCCATGGAGCACTGTGATTACAGGGATCTTGGAGCATTGTGATGAAAAGGGCATGGATCATTGTGATGAAAAAGGCATGGAGCCTTGTCATGACAGGGTTCAAGGACCATACTGACGACAAGTGTCAGGGAGCATTGTGATGACAATTGTATTGAGCATTGTGGTGACAAAGATCATGGAGCATTGTGATGAGAAGACCATGGATAATTGTGATGATGAGCGTCATGGGGTGTTGTGATGATAAGTGTTATGCAAAATTGTGATCACAAGGTTTTGGAGCATTATGATGACAGAGGACGTGCAGAATATTGATTTCATTGTGATGACAATAGCCTGAAGCATTATGATGAGAGGCATGGTGCATTGTGATGACAGGGTTCATGGGGCTTTGAGATGAAAAGTGGCATGGAACATTGTGATTACAAGGGTCTTGGAGCATTGTGCTGACAAGGGCATGGAACATTGTGATGATAAGGCCATGGATCATTCTGATGACATGCGTCATGGAGCTTTGTGATGACAAGGGCATGGAGCATTGTGATTTCAGGTGTCTTGAGCATTGTGATGAGAAGTGTCATGGAACCTTGTGATGACTAGGCCGTGGAACATTGTGATGGCAGTGGTCATGGTGCATTGTTATGACAGGAGTAATGGAGCATTGTGATGAGAAGGGTATGGAACATTGGTCTGAAATGTTTCATGGATTATTGTGATGAGAGTGGGCATGGAGCATTGTGATGACAAGGGCACGGAACACTGTGATACATGGGTCATGCAGGACTGTAATGACAAGGGCATGGAGCATTGTGATGAGAAGGGCATCGAGCATTGTGATGACAAGTGTCATGGAGCTTTTTGATGACAAGGGCATTGAGCAATGATATGAGAGTGTTCATGGATGATTGTGATGACAATGACATGGAGCATTGTGATGCCAAGGGTCATGGAGATTTGTGATGACAAGTCATGGAGCATTTTCATGACAAGGGCATGGTGCATTGTAATGAGAAGTGCAGGGAGCATTTTGATGACCGGGTCATGCAGCAATTTTATAAAAATGTAATGGAACATTATGATGGCAGGGGTTATAGAACATTTTGATGCCAGGGGACTTGGAGCTTTGGGATGGAAAGGGTCATGGAGCATTTTGATGACAGGGGTTATGGAACATTGTGATGGCAGGGGTCATGGAACTTTGTGATGATAAGTGGATGTAGCATTGTGATGACAGTGTCATGGAACCTTGTGATTACAGGGATGAGGGAGTATTGTGATGACTAGTGATGGAACATTTTGATATCTCTGGTGAGAGAGCATTTTGATGAGAAGTGCATGGAACATTGTGATTACAACGTTTATGGGGCATTGCAATGACAAGTTTGTGGACCGTTGTGATGAAATGCGCGTGGCACATTGTGATGAAAATGGTCATGGAGCATTGTTCTGACAAAGACATGGCACACTGTGATGACAATTGTCACAGAATTGTGATTAAAATTTCATGGAGCATTGTGGTTACAAAGGTCACAGAGCCTTGTGATGACACGGGCATGGACCATTGTGATGACAAACGTTATGAAGCATTGTGATGACTGGAGTCACGGAGCATTGTGATGACAGGGGTCATGGAGCATTGTGATGACACGGGCATGGAGCATTGGTCTGAGAAGTTTCATAGATTATTGTGATGAGAGTGGGCATGGTGCATTGTGATGACAAGGGCATGGAGGATTGTGATGATAAGGTGATGGAGTATTGTGAAGACAGGTGTCAGGGAGCATTCTGATGACATATGTCATGGGCCATTGTGATGAAAATGGCATGGAACATTGTGATGCCAAATGTAATGGAGAATTGTGAAGACAAATAAAATAGAGCATTGTGATGATTAGGGCTTGGATCATTATGATGACAACGGCCATTTAAAATTTTCATGACAAGGTCGTGAAGCATTGTGATGACAATGCCTGGAGCATTGTGATGACAAAACCATGGAGCCTTGTGATGACAAGTCTCATGGGGCATACTGAAGAAAAGGGACATGGAGCATTGTGATTACAGGGGTCTTGGAACACTGTAATGACAAGGGCATCGAGCATAGTAAGTAGAAGACAAAGGAGAATCCTGATGGCATGCGTCATTGATCTTTGTTATAACAAGGGCATGAAGCATTGTGATTAAAGGATTTATGGAGCATTGCAATGACAAGGTTGTGGACCGTTGTGATGAAATCTGTGTGGCACATTGTGATTACAATGGTCATGGAGCATTGTTCTCACAAAGACATGGAGCATTGTGATGACAAGGGTCACAGAGAATTGTGATGAAAAGTTCATGGAGCATTGTGGTTACAAAGGTCACAGAGCCTTGTGATGACGCGGGCATGGACCATTGTGATGACAAACGTTATGAATCATTTTGATGAGTGGGGTCATGGAGCATTGTGATGACAAGGGCATGGAGCATTGTGATGACAGTGGCATGGAGCATTGGTTTGAGAAGTTTCATAGATTATTGTGATGACAGTGGGCATGGTGCATTATGATGACAAGGGCATGGAGCATTGTGATGAGAAGGTCATGGAGTATTGTGAAGCCAGGTGTCAGGGAGCATTGTGATGACATATGTCAGGGTCCATTGCGATGACAATGGCATGGAGCATTGTGATGCCAAATGTAATGGAGGATTGTGATGACAAATATAATGGAGCATTGTGATGACTAGGGCTTGGAGCATTATGATGACAAGGGCCATTGAAAATTTTCATGACAAGGTCGTGAAGCATTGTGATGACAATGTCCTGGAGCATTGTGATGACAAAACCATGGAGCCTTGTGATGGCAAGTCTCATGGAGCATACTGATGGAAAGGGGCATGGAGCATTGTGATTACAGGGATCTTGGAACATTGTGATGACAAGAGCATGGAGCATTTTGAGGAGAAGACCAAGGAGCATCCTCATGACATGTGTCATTGAGATTTGTGATGACAAGGGCGTGGAGCATTGTGATTACATGGGTCTTGGAGCTCTGTGATGAAAAGGGCATGGATCATGGTGATGAAAAAGGCATGGAGCCTTGTCATGACAGTGTTGAAGGAGCATACAGACAACAAGTGTCAGTGAGCATTTTGATGAAAAGTGTATTGAGCATTGTGATGACAAAGTGCATGTAGCATTGTGATGAGAAGACCATGGATAATCGTGATGATGAGCGTCATGGGGCATTGTGATGACAAGTGTTATGGAATATTGTATTCACAAGGGTTTGTAGCATTGCTATGACAGAGGTCATAGAGCACTTTGATTTCACTGTGATGACAATAGCATGAAGCATTATGATGATGTGCATGGTGCATTGTGATGACAAGGTTCATGGATCATTGAAATGAAAAGTGGCATAGAGCATTGTGATTACAGGGTTCTTGGAGCATTGTGAAGAGAAGGGTGATGGAGCGTTGTGATGACAAGGCCATGGAATATCGTGATGGCAGGGGTCATGGAGCAATGTTACGACAGTGGTAATGGAGCACTGTGATGGCAAGGGCATGGAACATTGTGATGAGAAGGCCATGGAGCATTCTGATGACATGTGTCATGGAGCTTTGTGATGACAAGGGCATGGAGCCATTTGATGAGAGCGTTCATGGAGCATTGTGATGACAATGACATGGAGCATTGTGATGCCAAGGGTCATGGATCTTTGTGATAACAAAGGTCATGGAGCATTTTGATGGCAAGGGCGTTGTGCATTGTGATGAGAAGGCCAGGGAGCATTGTGATGACAGGGTCATGGAACAATTGGATGAAATGTGTCATGGAACATTTTGATGACAGGAGTTATGGAACATTGTGATGTCAGGGGTCTTGGAACATTTTGATGAAAAGGGTCATGGAGCATTTTGATGACAGGAGTTATGGAACAATGGGATGTCAGGGGTCATCGAACATTGTGATGATAAGTGCATGTAGCATTGTGGTGACAGGAGTCATGGAACATTGTGATGACAGGGATGAGGGAGTACTGTGACAAATAGTGATGTAGCATTGTGATATCAGTGGTGAGAGAGCATTTTGAAGAGAAGTGCATGGAGCATTGTGATGACAAGTTTTATGGAGCATTGTGATGACAAGATGTTGGAGCACTGTGATGACAAGAGCATGGTGAATTGTGATGATATGTGTCATGGAGCATTGTGCTGACAAGCGCATGGAGCATTGTGATGACAAGGGTCATGGAGAATTGTGCTGAGAAAGGCATAGAGAATTTTGATGACAAGGGTCAAAGAGCATTGAGATGAAAATTTCATGAAGCATTGTGGTTAAAATGGTCACAGAGACTGTTGATGACGAGGGCATGGACCATTGTGATGACAAAGGTCAAGAAGCATTGTGATGACAGGAGTCACGGGGCATTGTGATGACAGGTGTCATGGAGCATTGTGACAACAAGGGCATGGATCATTGTGATCAGAAGGGCATGGAACATTGGTCTAATAAGTTTCATGAATTATTGCGATGAGAGTTGGAATGGCGCATTGTGATGACAAGGGCATGGAGCATTGTGATGGCCAGGTCATGCAGTATTGTGAAGACAGGTGTCAGGGAGCATTGTGATGACATATGTAATGGCCCATTGTGATGACAATGGCATGGAGCATTGTGATGCCAAGTGTCATGGAGGATTCTGATGACAAAGGTAATGGAGCATTGTGATGACAATGGCTTGGAGAAATTGTGATGACAAGGGTCAGGGAGCATTGTGCTGACAAGTGCATGGAGATTTGTGATGACAAGGGTCATGGAATATTCTGATGACAAGCTTGTGGAGTATTCTGATGATAATGGAATGGAGCATTGTGAGGTAAACGGCATGGGGCATTGTGATGAAAAGTCATGGAGCCTTTTCCTGACAGGGTTCAAGGAGCATTCGGACGACAAGTGTCAGGGAGCATTGTGATGACATGAGTATTGAGCATTGTGATGACAAAGGTCATGGAGCATTGTGATGAAAGGGCATGGAGTATTGTGATGACAGGCATCATGGAGCGTTGTGATGACAAGTGTTATGGAACATTGTGATCACAAGGGCTTGGAGCATTGTGATGACAGACGTCATGGATCATTTTGATTTCAAGGAGCATGGAACATTGTGATGACAAGGGAATGAAGCAATGTGATCCCAATGTTCATGGAGGATTGTGATGACAATGGAAATGGAGTATTGTGATGACAAGCACATAGAGCATTTTAATGACAAGGTCATGTAGCATTTTGCTGACAAAGGCATGGAGCATTGTGATGACAGTTGTCATGGAGCACTGTGATGACAAGCGTCACGGAGCATTGTGAATACGGGGGTTATGGAGCATTGGGATGACAAGGGCATGGATCATTGTGATGACAAGTGTCATGGAGCATTGTGATGACTAGGGAATGGAGCATTGTGATGACAAGAGTCTCGGATCATTGTGTTGTGAGGTGTCATGGAGTGTTGTGATGACAGTGGTCATGGAAAATTGTGATGGTATTCGTCATGGTGCATTGCAATGACAAGGGAATGGAGCATTGTGATGACAAAATCCTGGAGCATTGTGATGAGAAGACCATGGAGACTTTTGATGAGAAGTCTCATGGAGCATTCTGTTGAAAAGGGGCATGGAGCATTGTGATTACAGGGGTCTGGGAGCATTGTGATGACAAGGGCATGAATCATCGTGATGAGAAGTCCATGGCCCATTCTCATGACATTCGTCATGGAGCTTTGTGATGACAAGGGCATGGAGCATTGAGATTACAGGGATCTTGGAGCATTGTGATGAAAAGGGCATGGATTATTGTGATGAAATTGGCATGGAGCCTTGTCATGACATGGTTCAAGGCGCATACTGACGACAACTGTCATGGAGCATTGTGATGACAAGTGTTTTGAGCATTGTGATGACAAAGATCATGGAACATTGTGATGAGAAGACCATGGATAATTGTGATGACGAGCGTCATGGGGCAATGTGATGACAAGTTTCATGGAGCCTTGTGATGACAAGGCCGTGCAACATTGTGATGGCAGGGGTCATGGAGCATTCTTATGACAGGGGTAATGGAGCATTTTGATGAGAAGGGCATGGAGCATTGGTCTGAAATATTTCATGGAGAATTGTGATGAGAGTGGCATGGTGCATTGTGATGACAAGGGCACGGAACACTGTGATACGTGGGTCATGGGTCATGGAGCTTTGTGATGAAAAATCATAGAGCATTGTGATGACAAGGGCATGGAGCATTATGATGACAGGGACATGGAGCATTGTTATGACCGGGGCATGGAGCATTGGTCTGATAATTTTCATAGATTATTGTGATGACAGTGGACATAGTGCATGGTGATGACAATGGCATGGAGCATTGTGAAGAGAAGCTCATTGAGTATTGTGAAGACAGGTGTCAGGGAGCATTGGGATGACATATGTCATGGTCCATTTCGATGACAATGGCAGGGAGTTATGTGATGCCAAATGTAATGGATGATTGTGATGACCAATATAATGGAGCACTGTGATGACCAGGGCTTAGAGCATTATGATGACAAGGGCCATTGAGAATTTTCATGACAAGGTCGTGAAGAATTGTGATGAAAAGATCCTGGAACATTGTGATAAGAAAACCATGAGGCTTTGTGATGACAATTCTCATGGATCATACTGATGTAAAAGGGCATGGAGCATTGTGATTACAGGGGTCTTGCCACATTGTGATGACAAGGGCATGGAGCATTGTGAGCAGAAGGCCAATGAGCATTCTGATGACATGTGTCATTGAGCTTTGTGATGACAAGGGCATGGAGCATTGTGATTACAGGGGTCTGGAAGCATTGTGATGAAAAGGACATGGATCATAGTGATGAAAAAGGCATGGAGCATTGTCATGACAGGTTTCAAGGAGCATACAGACAACAAGTGTCAGGGAGCATTTTGATGACAAGTGTATTGAGCATTGTGACGACAAAGGTCATGGAACTTTGTGATGAGAAGACCATGGATAATTGTGATGACGAGCGTCATGGGTCATTGTGATGACAAGTGTTATGGAATATTGTGATCACAAGCGTTTTGAGCATTGCTATGACAGAGGTCATGGAGCCTTTTGATTTCATTGTGATGACAATAGCATGAAGCATTATGATGATGGGCATGGTGCATTGTGATGACAGGGTTCATGGACCATTGACATGAAAAGAGGCATAGAGCATTGTGATTACAGGGTTCTTGGAGCATTGTGATGAGAAGGGTGATGGAGCCTTGTGATGACAAGGCCAGGGAATATCATGATGGCAGGGGTCATGGAGCATTGTTATGACAGGGGTAATGGAGCATTGTGAGGAATAGCGCATGGAGCACTGTGATGAGAAAGCCATGGAGCATTCTGATGACATGTGTCATGGAGCTTTGTGAAGATAAGTGCATGGAGCAATGTGATGAGAGCGTTCATGGAGCATTGTGATGACAATGACATGGAGCATTGTGATGAGAAGGACATGAAGCATTGTGATGACAGGCGTCATGGAGCATTTTGATGATAAGGGCAGGGAGCATTGTGATTACAGGGATCTTGGAGCATTGTGATGAAAAGGGCATGGATTATTGTGATGAAAAAGGCATGGAGCCTTGTCATGACAGGGTTCAAGGAGCATACTGACGACAAGTGTCAGGGAGCATTGTGATGACAAGTGTTTTGAGCATTGTGATGACAAAGATCATGGAACATTGTGATGAGAGGGCCATGGATAATTGTGATGATGAGCGTCATGGGGTGTTGTGATGATAAGTGTAATGGAACATTGTGATCACAAGGGTTTGGAGCATTATGATGACAGAGGTCATGGAGAATATTGATTTCATTGTGATGACAATAGCCTGAAGCATTATGATCATGGGCATGGTGCATTGAGATGACAGGGTTCATGGATCATTGAGATGAAAAGGGGCATTGGGCATTGTGTTTACAGGGGTCTTGGAGCATTGTGATGAGAAGGCCATGGAACATTCTGATGACATGCGTCATGGAGCTTTGTGATGACAAGGGCACGGAGCATTGTGATTACAGGGGCCTTCAGCATTGTGATGACAAGTGTCATGGAGCCTTGTGATGACTAGGCCGTGGATCATTGTGATGGCAGGGGTCATGGTGCATTGTTATGACAGAGGTAATGGAGCATTGTGATGCGAAGGACATGGAACATTGGTCTGAAATGTTTCAAGGATTTTTGTGAGGAGAGTGGGCATGGAGCATTGTGATGACAAAGGTACGGAACACTATGATACATGGGTCATGCAGGATTGTAATGACAAGGGCATGGAGCATTGTGATGAGAAGGGCATCGAGCATTGTGATGATAAGTGTCATGGAGCTTTGTGATGACATGGGCATTGAGCAATGTAATGAGAGGTTTCTTGGAGCATTGTGATGACAATGATATGGAGCACTGTGATGTCAAGGGTCATGGAGCTTTGTGATGACAAGTCATGGAGCATTTTGATGACAAGGGCATTGTGCATTGTGATGTGAAGGGCAGGGAGCATTTTGATGGCCGTGTCATGCAGCAATTTGATGAAAAGTGTTATGGAACATTTTGATGCCAGGGATTATAGAACATTGTGATGTCAGGGGTCTTGGAGCTTTGGGATGAAAAGGGTCATGGAGCATTTTGATGACAGGGGTTATGGAATATTGTGATGTCAGCGGTCATGGAACATTGTGATGATAAGGGGATGTAGTACTGTGATGACAGCGTCATGGATCATTGTGATTACAGGGGTGAGGGAGTATTGTGATGACTAGTGATGGAACACTGTGATATCTCTGGTGAGAGAGCATTTTGATGAGAAGTGCATGGAGCATTGTGATTAAAATGTTTATGGAGCATTGCAATGACAAGGTTGTGGACCATTGTGATGAAATGCGTGTGGCACATTGTGATGACAATGGTCATGGAGCTTTGTTCTGACAAAGACATGGAACATTGTGATGACAAGGGTCACAGAGAATTGTGATGAAAAGTTCATGGAGCATTGTGGTTACAAAGGTCACAGAGCCTTGTGATGACGCAGGCATGGGCCACTGTGATGACAAACGTTATGAATCATTGTGATGAGTGGGGTCATGGAGCATTATGAGGATAAGGGCATGGAGCATTGTGATGACAGTGGCATGGAGCACTGGTTTGACAAGTTTCATAGATTATTGTGATGACAGTGGGCATGGTGCATTGTGATGACAAGGGCATGGAGCATTGTGATGAGAAGGTCATCGAGTATATTGAAGACAGGTGTCAGGGAGCATTGTGATGACATATATCATGGTCCATTGCGATGACAATGGCATGGAGCATTGTGATGCCAAATGTAATGGAGAATTGTGATGACAAATATAATGGAGCATTGTGATGACTAGGGCTTGGAGCATTATGATGACAAGGGCCATTGAAAATTTTCATGACAAGGTCGTGAAGCATTGTGATGACAATGTCCTGGAGCATTGTGATGACAAAACCATGGAGCCTTGTGATGACAAGTCTCATGGAGCATACTGATGGAAAGGGGCATGGAGCATTGTGATTACAGGGATCTTGGAACATTGTGATGACAAGGGCATGGAGCATTTTGAGGAGAAGACCAAGGAGCATTCTCATGGCATGTGTCATTGAGATTTGTGATGACAAGGGCGTGGAGCATTGTGATTACATGGGTCTTGGAGCATTGTGATGAAAAGGGCATGGATCATTGTGATGAAAATGGCATGGAGCCTGGTCATGACAGTGTTCAAGAGCATACAGAAAACAAGAGTCAGTGAGCATTTTGATGACAAGTGTATTGAGCATTGTGATGACAAATGTCATGGAGCATTGTGATGAGAAGACCATGGATAATCGTGATGACGAGCGTCATGGGGCATTGTGATGACAAGTGTTATGGAATTTTGTATTCACAAGGGTTTGTAGCATTGCTATGACAGAGGTCATGGAGCACTTTGATTTCATTGTGATGACAATAGCATGAAGCATTATGATGATGTGCATGGTGCATTGTGATGACAGGGTTCATGGATCATTGAGATAAAAAGGGGCCTAGAGCATTTTGATTACAGGGCTCTTGGAGCATTGTGAAGAGAAGCGTGATGGAGCCTTGTGATGACAAGGACATGCAATATCGTGATGGCAGATGTCATGGAGCAATGTTATGACAGTCTAATGGAGCATTGTGATGGCAAGGGCATGGAACATTGTGATGAGAAGGCCATGGAGCATTCTGATGACATGTGTCATGGAGCTTTGTGATGACAAGGGCATGGAGCCATGTGATGAGAGCGTTCATGGATCATTGTGATGTCAATGGTCATGGATGTTTGTGATGAGAAAGGTCATGGAGCATTTTGATGGCAAGGGCATTGTGCATTGTGATGAGAAGGCCAGGGAGCATTGTGATGACAGGGTCATGGAGCAATTGGATGAAATGTGTCATGGAACATTTTGATGACAGGAGTTATGGAACATTGTGATGTCAGGGGTCTTGGAGGATTTTGATGAAAAGGGTCATGGAGCATTTTGATGACAGGTGTTATGGAACATTGTGATGTCAGGGGTCATCAAACATTGTGATGATAAGTGCATGTAGCATTGTGGTGACAGGAGTCATGGAACATTGTGATGACAGGGATGAGGGAGTACTGTGACAAATAATGATGTAGCATTGTGATATCAGTGGTGAGAGAGCATTTTGATGAGAAGTGCATGGAGCATTGTGATGACAAGTTTTATGGAGCATTGTGATGACAAGATGGTGGAGCACTGTGATGACAAGCGCATGGTGCATTGTGATGACATGTGTCATGGAGCATTTTGCTGACAAGCGCATGGAGCATTGTGATGACAAGGGTCATGGAGAATTGTGCGGAGAAAGGCATAGAGAATTTTGATGACAAGGGTCAAGGAGCATTGTGATCAAATGTTCAAGGAGCATTGTGGTTAAAAAGGTCACAGAGACTGCTGATGATGAGGGCATGGACCATTGTGATGAAAAAAGTCATGGAGTATTGTGATGAATGGAGTCACGGAGTATTGTGATGACTGGAGTCACGGAGCATTGTGATGACAGGGGTCATGGAGCATTGTGATAACAAGGGCATGTAGCATTGTGATGTCCACGTCATGCAGTATTGTGAAGACAGGCGTCAGGGAGCATTGTGATGACATATGTAATGGCCCATTGTGATGAAAATGGCATGGAGCATTGTGATGCCAAGTGTCATGGACGATTCTGATGACAAAGGTAATGGAGCATTGTGACGACAATGGCTTGGAGCATTGTGATGACAAGGGTCAGAGAGCATTGTGCTGACAAGTGCATGGAGAATTGTGATGACAAGTGTCATGAAACATTCTGATGACAAGCTTGTGGAGTATTTTGATGACAATGGCATGGAGCATTGTGATGTAAACGGCATGGGACAGTGTGATGAAAAGGCATGGAGCCTTTTCGTGACAGGGTTCAAGGAGCATTCTGACGACAAGTGTCAGGGAGCATTGTGATGACAAGTGTATGGAGAATTGTGATGACAAAGGTCATGGAGCATTGTGATGAAAAGGGCATGGAGTATTGTGATGACAGGCATCATGGAGCGTTGTCATGACAAGTGTTATGGAACATTGTGATCACAAGGGCTTGGAGCATTGTGATGACAGAGGTCATGGATCATTTTGATTTCAAGGAGCATGGAGCATTGTGATGACAAGGGAATGAAGCAATGTGATCCCAAGGTTCATGGAGGATTGTGATGACAATGGTAATGGTGTATTGTGATGACAAGCACATAGAGCATTGTAATGACAAGGTCATGTAGCATTTTTCTGACAAAGGCATGGAGCATTGTGATGACAGGTGTCATGGAGCACTGTGATGACATGCGTCATGGAGCATTGTGAATATAGAGGTTATGGAGCATTGGGATGACAAGGGCATGGATCATTTTGATGACAAGTGTCATGGAGCATTGTGATGACTAGGGAATGGAGCATTGTGATGACAAGAGTCCCGGATCATTGTGTTGTCAGGTGTCATGGAGTGTTGTGATGACAGTGGTCATGGAGAATTGTGATGATATTGGTCATGGAGCATTGTGATGACCAGGGAATGGAGCATGGTGATGAAAAAGTCCTGGAGCATTGTGATGAGAAGACCATGGAGACTTCTGATGAGATGTCTCATGGAGCATTCTGTTGAAAAGGGGCATGGAGCATTGTGATTACAGGGGTCTTGGAGCATTGTGATGACAAGGGCATGGATCATGGTTATGAGAAGGCCATGGAGCATTCTGATGACATGCGTCATGGAGCTTTGTGATGAGAAGGGCATGGAGCATTGTGATTACAGGGGTCTTGGAGCATTGTTATGAAAAGGGCATGGAACATTCTGATGAAAAAGGCATGCAGCCTTGTCATGACAGGGTTCAAGGAGCATACTGACGACAAGTGTCAGGGATCATTGTAATGACAAGTGTACTGAGCACTGTGATGACAAAGATCATGGAACATTGTGATGACAAGTCATGGAGCATTGAGATGACAATGGCATGGAGCATTGTGATGACAGGGACATGGAGCATTGTTATGAGAGGGGCATGGAGCATTGGTCTGACAATTTTCATAGTTTATTGTGATGACATTGGACATAGTGCATTGTGATGACAATGGCATGGAGCATTGTGAAGAGAAGGCCATGGAGTATTGTGAAGACAGGTATCAGGGAGCATTGTGATGACATATGTCATGGTCCATTGCGATGACAATGGCAGGGTTTATTGTGATGCCAAATGTAATGGAGGATTGTGATGACAAATATAATGGAGTATTGTGATGACTAGGGCTTGGAGCATTACGATGACAAGGGCCATTGAGAATTTTCATGACAAGGTCGTGAAGCATTGTGATGACAAGATCCTGGAGCATTGTGATGAGAAAACCATGGAGGTTTGTTATGACAAGTCTCATGGAGCCTACTGATGAAAAGGGGCATGGAGCATTGTGATTACAGGGGTCTTGCCACATTGTGATGACAAGGGCATGGAGCACTGTGAGCAGAGGGCCAAGGAGCATTCTGATGACATGTTTCATTGAGCTTTGTGATGACAAGTGCATGGAACATTGTGATTACAGGGGCCTTGAAGCATTGTGATGAAAAGGGCATGGATCATTGTGATGAAAAAGGCATGGAGCCTTGTCATGACAGGTTTCAAGGAGCATAAAGAAAACAAGTGTCAGGGAGAATTTTGATGACAAGTGTATTGAACATTGTGATGACAAATGTCATGGAACATTGTGATGAGAAGACCATAGATAATTGTGATGACGAGCCTCAAGGGTCATTGTGATGCCAAGTGTTATGGAATATTGTGATCACAAGGGTTTTGAGCATTGTTATGACAGAGGTCATGGAGCATTTTGATTTCATTGTGATAACAACAGCATGAAGCATTATGATGATGGGCATGGTGCATTGTGATGACAGGGTTCATGGATCATTGAAATGAAAAGGGGCATAGAGCATTGTGATTACAGGGTTCTTGGAGCATTGTGATGAGAAGGGTGATGGAGCCTTGTGATGACAAGGCCATGGAATATCGTGATGGCAGGGGTCATGGAGCATTGTTATGAGAGGGGTAATGGAGCATTGTGATGGCAAGGGCATGGAGCATTGTGATGAGAAGGCCATGGAGCATTCTGATGACATGTGTCATGGAGCTTTGTGAAGATAAGTGCATGGAGCAATGTGATGAGAGCGTTCATGGAGCATTGTGATGACAATTACATGGAGCATTGTGATGAGAAGGCCATGAAGCATTCTGATGACATGCGTCATGGAGCTTTTTGATGACAAGGGCATGGATCATTGTGATTACAGTGATCTTGGAGCATTGTGATGAAAAGTGCATGGATCATTGTGATGAAAAAGGCATGGAGCCTTGTCATGACAGGTTTCAAGGAGCATACTGACGACAAGTGTCAGGGAGCATTGTGATGACAAGTGTATTGAGCATTGTGATGACAAAGATCATGGAGCATTGTGATGAGAAGGCCATGGATAATTGTGATGATGAGCGTCATGGGGTGTTGTGATGATAAGTGTTATGGAACATTGTGATCACAAGGATTTGGAGCATCATGATGACAGAGGTCATGGAGAATATTGATTTCATTGTGATGACAATAGCCTGAAGCATTATGATGATGGGCATGGTGCATTGTGATGACAGGGTTCATGGATCATTGAGATTAAAAGGGGCATGGAGCATTGTGTTTACAAGGATCTTGGAGCATTGTGATGACAAGGTCATGGAGCATTGTGATGAGAAGGTCATGGAACATTCTGATGACATTCGTCATGGACCTTTGTGATGACAAGGGCATGGAGCATTGTGATTACAGGGGCCTTCAGCATTGTGATGACAAGTATCATGAAGCCTTGTGATGACTAGGCCGTGGAACATTGTGATGGCAGGGGTCATGGAGCATTGTTATGACAGAGGTAATGGAGCATTGTGATGAGAAGGACATGGAACATTGGTCTGAAATATTTCATGGATTATTGTGATGAGAGTGGGCATGGAGCATTGTGATGACAAGGGTACGGAACACTATGATATATGGGTCATGCAGGATTGTAATGACAAGGGCCTGGAGCATTGTGATGAGAAGGACATCTAGCATTGTGATGACAAGTGTCATGGAGCTTTGTGATGACAAGGGCATTGAGCAATGTTATGAGAGGGTTCATGGAGCATTGTGATGACAATGACATGGAGAATTGTGATGCCAAGGGTCATGGAGTTTGTGATGACAAGTCATGGAGCATTTGATGGCAAGGGCATGCCTCATTGTGATGAGAAGGGCAGGGAGAATTCTGATGACCGGGTCATGCAGCTATTTGATGAAAAGTATAATGGAATATTTTGATGTCAGGGGTTATAAAACATTGTGATGTCAGTGGTCTTGGAGCTTTGGGATGAAAAGGGTCATGGAGCATTTTGATGACAGGGGTTATGGAACATTGTGATGTCAGGGGTCATGGAACATTGTGATGATAAGGGGATGTAGCCGTGTGATGACAGGTTCATGGAACATTGTGATTACAGGGGTGAGGGAGTTTTATGATGACTAGCGATGGAACACTGTGATATCTCTGGTGAGAGAGCATTTTGATGAGAAGTGCATGGAGCATTGTGAGTACAAGATTTATGGAGCCTTGCAATGACAAGGTTGTGGACCGTTGTGATGAAATGCGCGTGGCACATTGTGATGACAATGGTCATGTAGCATTGTTCTGACAATGACATGGAGCATTGTGATGACAAGGGAATGGAGCATGGTGATGACAAAGTCCTGGAACCTTGTGATGAGAAGACCATGGATACTTCTGATGAGAAGTCTCATGGAGCATTCTGTTGAAAAGGGGCATGGAGCATTGTGATTACAGGGGTCTTGGAGCATTGTGATGAAAAGGGCATGGAACATTCTGATGAAAAAGGCATGCAGCCTTGTCATGACAGTGTTCAAGGAGCATACTGACGACAAGTGTCAGGGATCATTGTGATGACAAGCGTACTGAGCATTGTGATGACAAAGTTCATGGAACATTGTGATGACAAGTCATGGAGCATTGTGATGACAAGGGCATGGAGCATTGTGATGACAGGGACATGGAGCATTGTTATGAGAGGGGCATGGAGCATTGGTCTGACAATTTTCATAGTTTATTGTGATGACATTGGACATAGTGCATTGTGATGACAATTGCATGGATCATTGTGAAGAGAAGATCATGGAGTATTGTGAAGACAGGTGTCAGGGAGCATTGTGATGACATATGTCATGGTCCATTGCGATGACAATGGCAGGGTTTATTGTGATGCCAAATGTAATGGAGGATTGTGATGACAAATATAATGGAGTATTGTGATGACTAGGGCTTGGAGCATTACGATGATAAGGGCCATTGAGAATTTTCATGACAAGGTCGTGAAGCATTGTGATGACAAGATCCTGGAGCACTGTGATTAGAAAACCATGGAGGTTTGTGATGACAAGTCTCATGGAGCATACTGACGAAAAGGGGCATGGAGCATTGTGATTACAGGGGTCTTGCCACATTGTGATGACAAGGGCATGGAGCATTGTGAGCATAGGGCCAAGGAGCATTCTGATGACATGTGTCATTGAGCTTTGTGATGACAAGGACATGGAGCATTGTGATTACAGGGGCCTTGAATCATTGTGATGAAAAGGGCATGGATCATTGTGATGAAAAAGGCATGGAGCCTTGTCATGACAGGTTTCAAGGAGCATACAGAAAACAAGTGTCATGGAGAATTTAGATGGCAAGTGTATTGAACATTGTGATGACAAAGCTCATGGAACATTGTGATTAGAAGACCATAGATAATTGTGATGACGAGCCTCATGGGTCATTGTGATGCCAAGTGTTATGGAATATTGTGATCACTAGGGTTTTGAGCATTGTTATGACAGAGGTCATGGAGCATTTTGATTTCATTGTGATGACAATAGCCTGAAGCATTATGATGAAGGGCCTGGTGCATTGTGATGACAGGGTTCATGGATCATTGAAATGAAAAGGGGCATAGAGCATTGTGATTACAGGGTTCTTGGAGCATTGTGATGAGAAGGGTGATGGAGCCTTGTGATGACAAGGCCATGGAATATCGTGATGGCAGGGGTCATGGAGCATTGTTCTGACAAAGACATGGAGCATTGTGATGACAAGGGTCACAGAGATGTGTGATGAAAATTTCATGGAGCATTGTGGTTACAAAGGTCACAGAGCCTTGTGATGACGCGGGTATGGACCATTGTGATGACAAACGTTATGAAGCATTCTGATGACTGGGGTCATGGAGCATTTTGATGACAGGGGTCATGGAGCATGTGAGGACAAGGGCATGGAGCATTGTGATGACAGGGGCATGGAGCATTTGTCTGACAAGTTTCATAGATTATTGTGATGACATTGGGCATGGTGCATTGTGATGACAAGGGCATGGAGCATTGTGATGAGAAGGTCATGGACTATTGTGAAAATGGTGTCAGGGAGCATTGTGATGATATATGTCATGGTCCATTGCGATGACAATGGCATGGAGCATTGTGATGCCAAATATAATGGAGGATTGTGATGACAAATATAATGGAGCATTGTGATAACTAGGGCTTGGAGCATTATGATGAAAAGGGCCATTGAGAATTTTCATAACAATGTCGTGAAGCATTGTGATGACAATGTCCTGGAGCATTGTGATGACAAAATCATGGAGCCTTGTGATGACAAGTCTCATGGAGCATACTGATGAAAAGGGGCATGGAGCATTGTGATTACAGGGGTCTTGGAACATTGTGATGACAAGGGCATGGAGCATTGTGAGCAGAAGACCAAGGAGCATTCTGATGGCATGCGTCTTTGAGCTTTGTGATGACAACGGCATGAAGCATTGTGATTACATTGGTCTTGGAGCATTTTGATGAAAAGGACATGGATCATTGTGATGAAAAAGGCATGGAGCCTTGTCATGACAGGGTTCAAGGAGCATACAGACAACATTTGTCAGGGAGCATTTTGATGACAAGTGTATTGAGCATTGTAATGACAAAGGTCATGGAGCATTGTGATGAGAAGACCATGGATAATTGTGATGACAAGCGTCATGTGAAATTGTGATGACAAGTTTTATGGAATATTGTGATCTCAAGGGTTTGGAGCATTGTTATGACAGAGGTCATGGAGCATGTTGATTTCATTGTGATGACAATAGCATGAAGCATTATGATGATGGGCATGGTGCATAGTAATGACAGGGTTCATGGATCATTGAGATGAAAAGGGGCATAGAGCATTGTGATTACAGGGTTCTTGGAGCATTGTGATGAGAAGGGTCATGGAGCCTTGTGAAGACAAGGTCATGGAACATCGTGATGGCAGGGGTAATGGTGCATTGTTATGACAGTGGTAATGGAGAATTGTGATGGCAAGGGCATGGAACATTGTGATGAGAAGGCCATGGAGCATTCTGATGACAAGTGTCATGGAGCTTTGTGATGACAAGGGCATGGAGCAATGTGATGAGAGCGTACATGGAACATTGTGATGACAATGACATGGAGCATTGTGATGCCAAGGGGCATGGATCTTTGTGATGACAAAGGTCATGGAGCATTTTGATGGCAAGGGCGTTGTGCATTGTGATGAGAAGGGCAGGGAGCATTGTGATGACATGGTCATGGAGCAATTGGATGAAATGTGTCATGGAACATTTTGATGACAGGTGTTATGGAACATTGTGATGTCAGGGGTCATCGAACATTATGATAATAAGTGCATGTAGCATTGTGATGACAGGAGTCATGGAACATTTTGATGACATGGTTGAGGGAGTATTGTGACAAACAGTGATGTTGCACTGTGATATCAGTGGTGAGAGAGCATTTTGATGAGAAGTGCATGGAGCATTGTGATGACAAATTGTGGAGCACTGTGATGACAAGCGCATGGTGCATTGTGTTGATCTGTGTCATGGAGCATTGTGCTGACAAGCGCATGGAGCATTGTGATGACCAGGGTCATGGAGCATTGTGCTGAGAAAGGCATAGAGCATTTTGATGACAAGGGTCAAAGAGCATTGTGATGCAAATTCATGGAGATTTGTGGTTAAAAAGGTCACAGAGACAGTTGATGATGAGGACATGGACCATTTTGATGACAAAGGTCATGAAGCAAAGTTATGACTGGCGTCACGGAGCATTGTGATGACAGTGGTCATGGAGCATTGTGATAACAAGGGCATGGAGCATTGTGATCACACGGGCATGGAACATTGGTCAAATAAGTTTCATGAATTATTGCGATGACAGTGGGAATGGCGCATTGTGATGAAAGGGGCATGGAGCATTGTGATGACCAGGTCCTACAGTATTGTGAAGAGAGGTGTCAGGGAGCATTGTGATGACATATGTCATGGCCCATTGTGATGACCATTCCATGGAGCATTGTGATGCCAAGTGTCATGGAGGATTCTGATGAGAAAGGTAATGGAGTATTGTGATGACAATGGCTTGGAGAATTGTGATGACAAGGGTCAGGGAGCATTGTGCAGACAAGTGCATGGACATTTGTGATTACAAGTGTCATGGAGCATTCTGATGACAAACTTGTGGAGTATTTTGATGACAATGCATGGAGCATTGTGATTTAAATGGCATGGGACATTGTGATGAAAAAGGCATGGAGCCTTTTCGTGACAGGGTTCAAGGAGCATTCTGATGACAAGTGTCAGGGAGCATTGTGATGACAAGTGTATTGCGAATTGTGATGGCAAAGGTCATGGAGAATTGTGATGAAAAGGGCATGGAGTAATGTGATGACAGGCATCATGGAGCGTTGTGATGACAAGTGTTATGGAACATTGTGATCAGAAGGGTTTTGAGCATTGTGATGACAGAGGTCATGGATCATTTTGATTTCAAGGAGCATGGAACATTGTGATGACAAGGGAATGAAGCAATGTGATCCCAAGGTTCTTGGAGGATTGTGATGACAATGGTAATGGAATATTTTGATGACAATCACATAGAGCATTGTAATGACAAGGTCATGTAGCATTTTGCTGCAAAGGCATGGAGCATTGTGATGACAGGTCTCATGGAGCACTGTGATGACAAGCGTCATGGAGCATTGTGAATACAGGGGTTATGGCGCATTGGGATGACAAGGGCAATGATCATTGTGATGATAAGTGTCATTGAGCATTGTGATGAGTAGGGAATGGAGCATTGTGATGACAAGAGTCCCAGATCATTGTGTTGTCAGGTGTCATGGAGTGTTGTGATGACAGTGGTCATGGAGAATTGTGATGATATTGGTCATGGAGCATTGCGATGACAAGGGAATGGAGCATCGTGATGACAATGTCCTGGAGCATTGTGATGAGAAGACCATGGAGACATTTGTTGAGAAGTCTCATGGAGCATTCTGTTGAAAAGGAGCTTGGACCATTGTGATTATAGGGTTATTGGAGCATTGTGATGACAAAGGCATGTATCATGGTGATGAGAAGGCCATAGAGCATTCTGATGACATGCGTCAGGGAGCTTTGTGATGACAAGGGCATGGAACATTGTGATTACAGGGGTCTTGGAGCATTGTTATGAAAAGGGCATGGGTCATTGTGATGAAAAAGGCATGCAGCCTTGTCATGACAGGGTTCAAGGAGCATACTGACGACAAGTGTCAGGGATCATTGTGATGACAAGTGTATTGAGCATTGTGATGACAAAGATCATGGAACATTGTGATGAGAAGTCCATGGATAATTGTGATGACAAGCGTCATGGGGCATTGTGATGACAAGTGTCATGGAGCCTTGTGATGACAAAGCCGTGGATCATTGTGATGGCAGGGTTCATGAAGCACTGTTATGACAGGTGTAATGGAGCATTTTGATGAGAAGGGCATGGAACATTGGTCTGAAATATTTCATGGATTAATGTGATGAGAGTGGGCATGGAGCATTGTGATGACAACGGCACGGAACACTGTGATACATGGGTCAGGGGTTATGAAGATTTGTGATGGCAAGTAATGGAGCATTGTGATGACAAGGGCATGGAGCATTGTGATGACAGGGGCATGGAGCATTGTTATGACAGGGGCATGGAGCATTGGTCTGACAATTTTCATAGATTATTGTGATGACAGTGGACATAGTACATTGTGATAAGGGCATGGAGCATTGTGAAGAGAAGGTCATGGAGTATTTTGAAGACAGGTGCCAGGGAGCATTGTGATGACATTGGTCATGGTCCATTGCGATGACAATAGCAGGGAGTATTGTGATGCCAAATGTAATGGAGGATTGTGATGACAAATATAATGGAGCATTGTGATGACTAGGGCTTGGAGCATTATGATGACAAGGGCCATTGAGAATTTTCATGACAACGTCATGAAGCATTGTGATGACAATGTCCTGGAGCATTGTGATGAGAAAACCATGGAGCCTTGTGATGACAAGTCTCATGGAGCATACTAATGAAAAGGGGCATGGAGCATTGTGATTACAGGGGTCTTGGCACATTTTGATGACAAGGGCATGGATCATTGTGAGCAGAAGGCCAAGGAGCATTCTGATGACATGTGTCATTGAGCTTTGTGATGACAAGTGCATGGAGCATTGTGATTACAGGGGTCTTGGAGCATTGTGATGAAAAGGGCATGGATCATTGTGATGAAAAATGCATGGAGGCTTGTCATGACAGGGTTCAAGGAGCATACAGACAACAAGTGTCAGGGAGCATTTTGATGACAAGTGTATTGAGGATTGTGATGACAAAAGTCATGGAGCTTTGTGATGAGAAACCATGGATAATTGTGATGACGAGCGTCATGTGGCATTGTGATGACAAGTGTTATGGAATATTGTGATCACAAGGGTTTGGAACATTGTTATGACAGAGGTCATGGAGCATTTTGATTTCATTGTGATGACAATAGCATGAAGCATGATGATGGGCATTGTTCATTGTGATGACAGGGTTCATGGATCATTGAGATGAAAAGGGGCATAGTTCATTGTGATTACAGGGGTCTTGGATCTCTGTGATGAGAAGGGTCATGGAGCCTTGTGATGACAAGGCCATGGAACATCGTGATGGCAGGGGTCATGGAGCATTGTTATGACAGGTTTAATGGAGCACTGTGATTGTAAGGGCATGGAGAATTGTGATGAGAAGGCCATGGATCATTCTGATGACATGTGTCATGGAGCTTTATGAAGACAAGTGCATGGAGCAATGTGATGAGAGCGTTCATGGAGCATTGTGATGACAATGACATGGAACATTGTGATGCAAAGGGTCATGGATATTTGTGACAACAAAGGTCATGGAGCATTTTGATGGCAAGGGCGCTGTGCATTTTGATGAGAAGGGCAGGGATCATTGTGATGACACGGTCATGGAGCAATTTAATGAAAAGTGTCATGGAACATTTTGATGACAGGTGTTATGGAACATTGTGATGTCAGGGGTCATGGAACATTTTGATGAAAAGGGTCATGGAGCATTTTGATGACAGGTGTTATGGAATATTGTGATGTCATGGGTCATCGAACATTGTGATGATAAGTGCATGTAGCATTGTGATGACAGGTGTCATGGAACATTGTGATGACAGGGGTGAGGGAGTATTGTGACAAATAGTGATGTAGCATTGTGATATCAGTGGTGAGAGAGCATTTTGATGAGAAGTGCATGGAGCATTGTGATGACAAGCTTTATGGAGCACTGTGATGACAAGATGGTGGAGCACTGTGATGACAAGCGCATGGTGAATTGTGATGACATGTGTCATGGAGCATTGTGCTGACAAGCGCCTGGAGCATTGTGATGACAAGGGTCATGGCGCATTGTGCTGAGAAAGGCATAGAGCATTTTGATGACAAGGGTCAAAGAGCATTGAGATGAAAAGTTCATGAAGCATTGTGGTTAAAATGGTCACAGAGACTGTTGAAGACGAGGGCATGGACCATTGTGATGACAAAAGTCATGAAGCACTGTGATGACTGGAGTCACGGAGCATTGTGATGACAGGGGTCATGGAGAATTGTGACAACAAGGGCATGGAACATTTTGATCACAAGGGCATGGAACACTGGTCTAATAAGTTTCATGAATTATTGCAATGAGAGTTGGAATGGCGCATTGTGGTGACAAGGACATGGAGCATTGTGATGACCAGGTCATGCAGTATTGTGAAGACAGGTGTCAAGGAGCATTGTGATGACATATGTAATGGCCCATTGTGATGACAATGGCATGGAGCATTGTGATGCCAAGTGTCATGGAGGATTCTGATGACAAAGGTAATGGAGCATGGTGATGACAATGGCTTGGAGCATTGTGATGACAAGGGTCAGGGAGCATTGTGCTGACAAGTGCATGGAGATTTGTGATGACAAGGGTCATGGAGCATTCTGATGACAAGCTTTTGGAGTATTCTGATGACAATGCAATGGAGCATTGTGATGTAAACTACATGGGGCATTGTGATGAAAAGGCATGGAGCCTTTTCGTGACAGGGTTCAAGGAGCATTCTGACGACAAGTGTCAGGGAGCATTGTGATGACAAGTGTATTGAGCATTGTGATGACAAAGGTCATGGAGCATTGTGATGAAAAGGGCATGGAGTATTGTGATGACAGGCATCATGGAGTGTTGTGATGACAAGTGTTATGGAACATTGTGATCACAAGAGTTTGGAGCATTGTGATGACAGAGGTCATGGATCATTTTGATTTCAAGGAGCATGGAGCATTGTGATGACAAGGGCATGAAGCAATGTGATCCCAAGGTTCATGGAGGATAGTGATGACAATGGAAATGGAGTATTGTGATGACAAGCACATAGAGCATTGTAATGACAAGGTCATGTAGCATTTTGTTGACAAAGGCATGGAGCATTGTGATGACAGGTGTCATGGAGCACTGTGATGACAAGCGTCACAGACCATTGTGTATACAGGGGTTATGGAGCATTGGGATGACAGTGGCATGGATCATTGTGATGACAAGTGTCATGGAGCATTGTGATGACTAGGGAATGGAGCATTGTGATGACAAGAGTCTCGGTCATTGTGTTGTCAGGTGTCATGGAGTGTTGTGATGACAGTGGTCATGGAGAATTGTGATGATATTGGTCATGGTGCATTGCGCTGACAAGGGAATGGAGCAAGGTGATGACAAAGTCCTGGAGCATTGTGATGAGAAGACCATGGAGACTTTTGATGAGAATTCTCATGGAGCATTCTGTTGAAAAGGGGCAAGGAGCATTGTGATTACAGGGGTCTTGGAGCATTGTGATGACAAGGGCATGAATCATGGTGATGAGAAGTCCATGGAGCATTCTGATGACATGCGTATGGAGCTTTGTGATGACAAGGGTAGGAAGCATTGTGATTACAGGGATCTTGGAGCATTGTGATGAAAAGGGCATGGATTATTGTGATGAAAAAGGCATGGAGCCTTTTAATGACATGGTTCAAGGCGCATACTGACGACAAGTGTCATGGAGCATTGTGATGACAAGTGTTTTGAGCATTGTGATGACAAAGATCATGGAACATTTTGATGAGAAGTCCATGGATAATTGTGATGACAAGCGTCATGGGGCATTGTGATGACAAGTTTCATGGAGCCTTGTGATGACAAGGCCGTGTAACATTTTGATGGCAGGGGTCATGAAGCATTGTTATGACAGGGGTAATGAAGCATTTTGATGAGAAGGGCATGGAACATTGGTCTGTAATATTTCATGGAGTATTGTGATGAGAGTGGCATGGTGCATTGTGATGACAAGGGCACGGAACACTGTGATACATGGGTCATGGGTCAAGGAGCTTTGTGATGAAAAATCATAGAGCATTGTGATGACAAGGGCATGGAGCATTATGATGACAGGGACATGGAGCATTGTTATGACTGGGGCATGGAGCATTGGTCTGACAAGTTTCATAGATTATTGTGATGACAGTGGACATAGTGCATGGTGATGACAATGGCATGGAGCATTGTGAAGAGAATCTCATGGAGTATTGTGAAGACAGGTGTCAGGGAGCATTGTGATGACATATGTCATGGTCCATTTCGATGACAATGGCAGGGAGTTATGTGATGCCAAATGTATTGGAGGATTGTGATGATGAATATATAATGGAGCATTGTGATGACTAGGGCTTAGAGCATTATGATGACAAGGGCCATTGAGAATTTTCATGACAAGGTCGTGAAGCATTTTGATGAGAAGATCCTGGAGCATTGTGATGAGAGAAACATGAGGCTTTGTGATGACAAGTCTCAAGGAGCATACTGATGAAAAAGGGCATGGAGCATTGTGATTACAGGGGTCTTGCCACACTGTGATGACAAGGGCATGGAGCATTGTGAGCAGAAGGCCAAGGAGCATTCTGATGACATGTGTCATTGAGCTTTGTGATGACAAGATCCTGGAGCATTGTGATGACAAGGGCATGGAGCATTGTGATGACAAGGGAATGGAGTATTGTGAAGACAGTTGTCAGGGATAATTTTGAAGACAAGTGTATTGAGCATTGTGATAACAAAGGTCATGGAACATTCTGATGAGGAGACCATGGATAACTGTGATGACGGGCATCATGGGTCATTGTGATGACAAGTGTTATGGAATATTGTGATCACAAGGGTTTTGAGCATTGTTATGAAAGAGGTCATGGAGCATTTTGATTTCATTGTGATGACAATAGCATGAAGCATTATGATGATGGGCATGGTGCATTGTGATGACAGGGTTCATGGATCATTGAAATGAAAAGGGGCATAGAGCATTGTGATTACAGGGTTCTTGGAGCATTGTGATGAGAAGGGTGATGGAGCCTTGTGATGACAATGCCATGGAATATCGTGATGGCAGGGGTCATGGAGCATTGTTATGAGAGGTGTAATGGAGCATTGTGATGGGAAGTGCATGGAGCATTGTGTTGAGAAGGCCATGGAGCATTCTGATGACATGTGTCATGGAGCTTTGTGAAGATAAGTGCATGGAGCAATGTGATGAGAGTGTTCATGGAGCATTGTGATGACAATGACATGGAGCATTGTGATGAGAAGGCCATGGAGCATTCTGATGACATGCGTCATGGAGCTTTGTGATGACAAGGGCATGGAGCATTGTGATTACAGGGATCTTGGAGCATTGTGATGAAAAGGGCATGGATTATTTTGATGAAAAAGGCATGGAGCCTTGTCATGACAGGGTTCAAGGAGCATATTGACGACAAGAGTCAGGGAGCATTTTGATGAAAGTGTATTGAGCACTGTGATGACAAAGATCATGGAGCATTGTGATGAGAAGGCCATGGATAATTGTGATGATGAGCGTCATGGGGTGTTGTGATGATAAGTGTTATGGAACATTGTGATCACAAGGGTTTGGAGCATTATGATGACAGAGGTCATGGAGAATATTGATTTCATTGTGATGACAATAGCCTGAAGCATTATGATGATGGGCATGGTGCATTGTGATGACAGGGTTCATGGAGCATTGAGATGAAAATGGGCATGGAGCACTGTGTTTACAGGGGTCTTGGAGCTTTGTGATGACAAGGTCATGGAGCATTGTGATGAGAAGGCCATGGAACATTCTGATGACATGCGTCATGGAGCTTTGTGATGACAAGGGCATGGAGCATTGTGATTACAGGGGCCTTCAGCATTGTGATGACAAGTGTCATGGAGCGTTGTGATTACTAGGCCGTGGAACATTGTGATGGCAGGAGTCATGGTGCATTGTTATCACAGAGGTAATGGAGCATTGTGATGAGAATGGCATGGAAAATTGGTCTGAAATGTTTCGTGGATTATTGTGATGAAAGTGCGCATGGAGTATTGTGAAGACAAGGTTACGGAACACTATGATACATGGGTCATGCGGGATTGTAATGACAAGGGCATGGAGCATTGTGATGAGAAGGGCATCGAACATTGTGATGACAAGTTTCATGGAGCTTTGTGATGACAAGGGCATTGAGCAATGTAATGAGAGAGTTCATGGAGCATTGTGATGACAATGACATGGAGCATTGTGATGCCAAGGGTCATGGAGCTTTGTGATGACAAGTCATGGAGCATTTTGATGACAAGGGCATGGTGCATTGTGATGAGAAGGGAAGGGAGCATTTTGATGACCGTGTCATGCAGCAAATTGATGAAAAGTGTAATGGAATATTTTTATGGCAGGGGTTATAGAATATTGTGATGTCAGGGGTCTTGGAGCTTTGGGATGAAAAGTGTCATGGAGCATTTTGATGACAGGGGTTATGGAACATTGTGATGTCAGGGGTCATGGAACTTTGTGATGATAAGCGGATGTTGCAGTGTGATGAAAGGGTCATGGAATATTGTGATTACAGGGGTGAGGGTGTATTGTGATGACTAGTGATGGAACACTGTGATATCACTGATGAGAGAGCATTTTAATGAGAAGTGCATGGAGCATTGTGATTACAATGTTTATGGAGCATTGCAATGACAAGGTTGTGGACCGTTGTGATGAATTGCCCGGGGCACATCGTGATGACAATGGTCATGGAGCATTGTTCTGACAAAGACATGGAGCATTGTGATGACAAGGGTCACAGAGAATTGTGATGAAAAGTTCATGGAGCATTGTGGTTACAAAGATCAAAGAGCCTTGTGAGGACGCGGGCAGGGACCACTGTGATGACAAACATTATGAAGCATTGTGATGACTGGTTTCATGGAGCATTGTGATGAAAGTGGTCATGGAGCATTGTGAGGACAAGGGCATGGAGCATTGTGATGACAGGGGCATGGAGCATTGGTCTGACACGTTTCATAGATTATTGTGATGACAGTGGGCATGGTGCATTGTGAGGACAAGGGCATGGATCATTGTGATGAGAAGGTCATGGAGTATTGTGAAGACTGGTGTCAGGGAGCATTGTGATGACATATGTCATGGTCAATTGCGATGACAATGGCATGGAGCATTGTGATGCCAAATGTAATCGAGGATTGTGATGACAAATATAATGGAGCATTGTGATCACTAGGGCTTGGAGCATTATGAAGACAAGGGCCATTGAAAATTTTCATGACAAGGTCGTGAAGCATTGTGATGACAAGGTCATGTAGCATTTTGCTGACAAAGGCATGGAGCATTGTGATGACAGGTTTCATGGAGCACTGTGATGAAAAGCATCACGGAGCATTGTGAATACAGGGGTCATGGAGCATTGGGATGACAAGGGCATGGATCATTGTGATGACAAGGGTCATGGAGCATTGGGCTGAAAATGTTCATGGATTATTGTGTTGACAGGGGTCATGGATCACTCTGATTACAGGGGACTTGGAGCATTGTGATTACAAGAGTCCCGGATCACTGTGTTGTCAGGTGTCATGGAGTGTTGTGATGACAGTGGTCATGGAGCATTGTGATGATATTGGTCATGGAGCATTGTGATGAGAATGTCATGGAGCATTTGGCTGAATATATTCATAGATTATTGTGATTACAGGGGTCTTGGAGCATTGTGATGACAAGTGCATGGAGCATGGTGATGACAATGTCCTGGAGCATTGTGATGAGATGACCATGGAGAGTTGTGATGACAAGTCTCATGGAGCATTCTGATGAAAAGGTGCATGGATCACTGTGACTACAGGGGTCTTGGAGCATTGTGATGACAAGTGCATGGAACATTGTGAGGAGAAGGCCATGGAACATTCTGATGACATGTGTCATGGAGCTTTGTGATGACAAGGGCATGGAGCTTTGTGATTACAGGGGTCTTGGAGCATTGTTATGACAAGGGTCATGGAGCCTTGTGATGACAAGGCCGTGGATCCTTGTGATGGCACGGGTCATGGAGCATTGTTATGACAGAGGTAATGGAGCATTGTGATGAGAAGGGCATTGAGCATTGGTCTGAAATATTTCATGGATTATAGTGATGAGAATGGATATGGAGCATTGTGATGAGAAGGGCACGGAACACTGTGATACTTGGGTCATGGACGATTGTAATGTCAAGGGCATGGAGCATTGTGTTGAGAAGGGCATCGAGCATTGTGATGACAAGTGTCATAGATCTTTGTGATGACAAGGGCATGGAGCAATGTGATGAGAGAGTTCATGGAGCATCGTGATGACAATGACATGGAGCATTGTGATGCCAACGGTCATGGAGTTTGTGATGACATAGTTCATGGAGCATTTTGATGACAAGTGTGTGGTGCATTGTGATGAGAATTGCAGGGAGCATTTTGATGACAGGGTCATGCAGCAATTTGAAGAAAAGTGTAATGGAATAGTTTGATGACAAGGGTTATAGAACATTGTGAGGCCATGGTTCATGGAGCTTTGGGATGAAAAGTGTCATGGAGCACTTTGATGACAGGGGTTATGGAACATTGTGATGTCAGGGGTCATGGAACATTGTGCTGATAAGGGGATATAGCATTGTGATGAGAGGGGTCATGGAACATTGTGATAACAGGGGTGAGGGAGGATTGTGATGACTAGTGATGGAACACTGAGATATCTCATGAGAGAAAGCATATGGATGAGAAGTGCATGGAGCATTGTGATTACGAGGTTCATGGAGAATAACGATGACAAGGTTGTGGATCGTTGTGATGAAAAGCGCATGGCACATTGTGATGACAAGGGTCCGGGAGCATTGTACTGACACAGGCATGGAGCATTGTGATGACAAGGATCACGGAGCATTGTGATGAAAAGTTCATGGAGCATTGTGGTTACAAAGGTCACAGAGCCTTGTGATGATGCGGGCATGGACCGTTGTGATGGCAAACGTTATGAAGCATTGTGATGACTGGAGTCACGGAACATTGTGATGACAGGGGTCATGGAGCATTGTGATGACAAGGGCATGGAGCATTGTGATGACAGGGGCATGGACCATTGGTTTGAGAAGTTTCATAGATTATTGTGATGACAGTGGACATCGTGCATTGTGATGACAAGGGCATGGAGCATTGTGAAGACAAGGGAATGGAGTATTGTGAAGACAGGTGTCAGGGAGCATTGTGATGACATATGCCATGGTCCATTGCGATGACAATGGCATGGAGCATTTTGATGACAAATGTAATGGAGGATGTGATGACAAATATAATGGAGCATTGTGATGACTAGGGCTTGGAGCATTATGATGAAAAGGGCCATTGAGTATTTTCATGACAATGTCGCGAAGCATTGTGATGACAAGGTTCTTGAGCATTGCGATGAGAAAAACATGGGGCCTTGTGATGGCAAGTCTCATGGAGCATACTGATTAAAAGGGGCATGGAACATTCTGATTAAAGGGGTGTTGGAACTTTGTGATAACAAAGGCATGGAGCATTGTGATGACAAGGGCATGGAACATTGGTCTAATAAGTTTCAAGGATTACTGTGATGACAGTAGGAATGGCGCATTGTGATGACAAGGGCATGGAGCATTGTGATGACCAGGTCATTCAGTATTGTGAAGAGAGGTATCAGGGAGCAATGTGATGACATTTGTAATGGCCCATTGTGATGACAATGGCATGGAGCATTGTGATGCCAAGTGTCATGGAGGATTCTGATCACAAAGGTAATGGAGCATTGTGATGACAATGGCTTGGAGCATTGTGATGACCAGGTCATGCAGTATTGTGAAGAGAGTTATCAGGGAGCATTGTGATGACATATGTAATGACCCATTGTGATGACAATGGCATGGAGCATTGTGATGCCAAGTCTCATGGAGGATTCTGATGACAAAGGTAATGGAGCATTGTGATGACAATGGCTTGGAGCATTGTGATGACAAGGGTCAGGGAGCATTGTGCTGACAAGTGCATGGAGAATTGTGATGACAAGGGTCATGGAGCATTCGGATGACAAGCTTGAGGAGTATTTTGAAGACAATGGCATGGAACATTGTGAGGGAAATGGAATGGGGCTTTGTGATGCAAAAGGCATGGAGCCTTTTCGTGACAGGTTTCAAGGAGCATTCTGAGCACAAGTGTCAGGGAGCATTGTGATGACAAGTGTATTGAGAATTGTGATGACAATGTTCATGGAACATTGTGATGAAAAGGGCATGGAGTATTGTGATCACAGGCATCATGGAGCGTTGTGATGACAAGTGTTTTGGAACATTGTGATCAAAAGGTTTTGGAGCATTGCAATGACAGAGGCCATGGATCATTTTAATTTCAAGGAGCATGGAGCATTTTGATGTCAAGGGCATGAAGCAATGTGATCCTAAGGTTCATGGAGGATTGTGATGACAATGATAATGGAGTATTGTGATGACAAGCGCATAGAGCATTGTAATGAAATGGTCACGTAGCATTTTGCTGACAAAGGCCTGGAGCATTGTGATGACAGGTGTCATGAAGCACTGTGATGAGAAGCGTCACGGAACATTGTGAATACATGGGTCATGGGGAATTGGGATGACAAGGGCATGGATCATTTTGCAGACAAGTGTCATGCAGCATTGGGCTGAAAATGTTCATGGAGTATTGTGATGACAGGGGTCATGGAGCATTGTGATGACAGAGGTCATGGAGAATTTTGATTTTATTGTGCTGACAATAGCCGGAAGCATTATGATGATGGGCTTGATGCACTGTGATGACAGGGTTCATGGAGCATTGAGATGAAAGGAGGCATGGAGCATTGTGATTACAGGGGTCTGGGAGCATTGTGAAGACAAGGGCATGGAACATATTGATGAGAAGGCCATGGAACATTCTGATGACATGCGTCATGGAGCTTTGTGATGACAGGGACATGGAGCATTTTGATTAAGGGTTCCTGCACCATTGTGATTAAAATGGTCATGGAGAATTGGGATGACAAGCACATGGATGATTGTGATGACAAGGGTCATGGATCATTAGGCTGAAAATGTTCATGGAGTACTGTGATGACAGGGGTCATGGAGCATTGTGATGAGTAGGGAATGGAGCATTGTGATGACAAGAGTCCCGGGTCATTGTGTTGTCATGTGTCATGGAGTGTTGTGATGACAGTGGTCATGGAGTATTTTGATAATATTTGTCATTGAGCATTGTGATGAGCAGTTCATGGAGCACTGGGCTGAAAATATTCATGGAGTATTGTTTTGAGAGGGGTCATGGAGCATTGTGATGACAAGGGAATGGAGCATGGTGATGAAAAGGTCCTGGAGCATTGTAATGGGAAGACCATGGAGACTTGTGATGACAAGTCTCATGGAGCATTGTGATGAAAAGGGGCATGGAGCATTGTGATTACACGGGACTTGGAGCATTGTGATGACATGTGCATGGAGCATTGTGAGGAGGAGGCCATGGAGCATTCTGATGACATGCGTCATGGAGCTTTGTGATGACAAGGGCATGGAGGATTGTGATTACAGGGGTCTTGGAGCATTGTGATGAAAAGGGCATGGTTCATTGTGATGAAAAGTCATGGAGCCATGTCATTACAGGGTTCAAGGAGCATACTGACGACAAGTGTCAGGGAGCATTGTGATGACAAGTGTATTGAGAATTGTGATGACAAAGATCATGGAGCATTGTGATGAGAGGACCATGGATAATTGTGATTATGAGCGTCATAGGGTGTTGTGATGATAAATGTTAAGGAACATTGTGATCACAAGGGTTTGGAGCATTATGATGACAGTGGTCATGGAGAAATTTGATTTCATTGTGATGACAAGAGCCTGAAGCATTATGATGATGGGCATGGTGCATTTTGATTACAGGGTTCATGGAGTATTGAGATGAAAAGGGGCATGGAGCATTGTGATTACAGGGGTCTGGCAGCATCTTCATGACAAGGGCATGGAGCATTGTGATGAGAAGGCCATGGAATATTCTGATGACATGTGTCATGGAGCTTTGTGAAGACAAGGGCATGGAGAATTGTGATTACAGGGGTCTTGGAGCATTGTGATGACAAGGGTCATGGAGCCTTGTGATGACAAGGCCATGGAACATTGTGATGGCACGGGTCATGGAGCATTGTTATGACAGAGGCAATGGAGCATTGTGATGAGAAGGGCATTGAGCATTGGTCTGAAAAGTTTCATGGATTATTGTGATGAGAGTGGGCATGGAGCAATGTGATTACAAGGGCACGGAACACTGTTATACATGGGTCATGGAGGATTGTAATGACAAGGACATGGAGCATTGTGATGAGACGGGCATTGAGCACTGTGATGACAAGTGTCATGGAGCTTTGTGATGACATGTCATGGAGACATGTGATGAGAGGTTTCATGGAGCATCGTGATGACAATGACATGGAGCATTGTGATGCCAAGGGTCATGGAGCTTTGTGATGACAAAGGTCATGGAGCATTTTGATGACAAGGGTGTGGTGCATTGTGATGAGAAGGTCAGGGAGCATTTTGATGACCGGGTCATGCAGCAATTTGAAGAAAAGTGTAATGGAATATCTTGATGGCAGGGGTAATAGAACATTGTGATGCCAGGGGTCTTGGAGCTTTGGAATGCAATGGTCATGGAGCATTTTGATGACAGGGGTTATGGATCATTGTGATGTCAGGGGTCATGGAACATTGTGCTGATAATGGGATGTAGCATTGTGATGACAGGGGTCATGGAACATTGTGATAAAATGGGTGAGGGAGGATTGTGATGACTAGTGATGGAACATTGTGATATCTCATGTGAGAGAGCATTTGGATGAGAAGTGCATGGAGCATTGTGATTACGAGGTTTATGGAGCATAGCGATGACAAGGTTGTGGATCATTGTGATGAAAAGCGCATGGCACATTGTGATGACAATGGTCATGGATCATTGTTCTGAAAAACGCATGGAGCATTGTCATGACAAGGGTCACGGAGCATTGTGATGAAAAGTTCAGTGAGCATTGTGGTTTCAAAGGTCACAGAGCCTTGTGATGATGCGGGCATGGACCGTTGTGATGACAAACGTTATGAAGCATTGTGATGACTGGAGTCACGGAGCATTGTGATGACAGGGGTCATGGAGCATTGTTTTGACAATGGCATGGAGCATTGTGATGACAGGGGCATGGAGCAATGGTCTGACAATTTTCATAGATTATTGTGATGACAGTGGGCATGGTGCATTGTGATGACAAGGACATGGAGCATTTTGAAGACAAGGGAATGGAATACTGTGAATACATGTGTCAGGGAGCATTGTGATGACATATGTCATGGTCCATTGCGATGACAATGGCATGGAGCATTGTGATGCCAAATGTAATGGAGGATTGTGATGACAAATATAATGGAACATTGTGATGACTAGGGCTTGGAGCATTATGATGACAAGGGCCATTGAGAATTTTCATGACAAGGTCGTGAAGCATTGTGATGACATGGTCCTGGAGCATTGTGATGAGAAATCCATGGAGCCTTGTGATTACAAATCTCATGGATCATTCTGATGAAAAGGGGCATGGAGCATTCTGATTACAGGGGTCTTGGAAAATTGTGATAACAAGGGCATGGAGCATTGTGATGACAAGGGCATGGAGCATTGGTCTAATAAGTTTCATGGATTATTGTGATGACAGTTGGAATGGCGCATTGTGATGACAAGGGCGTGGAGCATTGTGATGACCAGGTCATGCAATATTATGAAGAGAGGTGTCAGGGAGCATTGTGATGACATATGTAATGGCCCATTGTGATGACAATGGCATGGAGCATTGTGATGCCAAGTGTCATGGAGGATTCTGATGACATAGGTAATGGAGCATTGTGATGACAATGGCTTGGAGCATGGTGATGACAAGGGTCATGGAGCATTGTGCTGACCAGTGCATGGAGAATTGTGATGACAAGGGTCATGGAGTATTCTGATGACGAGCTTGTGGAGTATTTTGATGACAATGGCATGGAGCATTGTGATGAAAATCGCATGGGGCTTTGTTATGAAAAAGGCATGGAGCCTTTTCGTGACAAGTTTCAAGGAGCGTTCTGACGACAAGTGTCAGGGAGCATTGTGATAACAAGTGTATTGAGAATTGTGATGACAAAGGTCATGGAGCATTGTGCTGAAAAGGGCATGGTGTATTGTGATGACAGGGATCATGGAGTGTTGTGATGACAAGTGTTATGGAACATTGTGATCACAAGGGTTTGGAGCATTGTGATGAGAGAGGTCATGGATCATTTTGATTTCAAGGAACATGGAGCATTGTGATGACAAGAGCATGAAGCAATGTGATCCCAAGGTTCATGGAGGATTGTGATGACAATGGTAATGGAGTACTGTGATGACAAGCTCCTAGAGCATTGTAATGACAAGGTCATGTAGCATTTTGCTGACAAAGGCATGGAGCATTGTGATGACAGGTGTCATGGAGCACTGTGATGACAAGCGTCACGGAGCATTGTGAATACAGGGGTCATGGAGCATTGAGATGACAAGGGCATGGATCATTGTGATGACACGCGTCATGGAGCATTAGGCTGAAAATGTTCATGGAGTACTGTGATGACAGGGGTCATGGAGCATTGTGATGACTAGGGAATAGAGCATTGTGATGACAAGAGTCCCGGATCATTGTGTTGTCAGGTGTCATGGAGTGTTGTGATGACTTTGGTCATGGAGCATTGTGATGATATTGGTCATGGAGCATTGTGATGAGAAAGTCATGGAACATTGGGCTGAAAATGTTC
Source organism: Mesoplodon mirus (assembly GCF_964341445.2). NCBI lineage: Eukaryota > Metazoa > Chordata > Mammalia > Artiodactyla > Ziphiidae > Mesoplodon > Mesoplodon mirus. The sequence continues at coordinate 364,604 of NW_028295720.1, forward strand.
ATGGAGTATTGTGATCACATGGGTCATGAAGCATTGAGATGAAAAGGGGCATGGAGCTTTGTGTTTACAGGGGTCTTGGAGCATTGTGATGACAAGGGCATGGAGCATTTTGATGAGAAGGCCATGGAAACTTCTGATGACATATGTCATCAAGCTTTGTGATGACAACAGCATGGAGCATTGTGATTAATGGGGTCTTGGAGCATTGTGATGAAAAGTGTCATGGAGCGTTGTTATGACAAGGCCGTGGAACACTGTGATGACAGGGGTCATGGAGCATTGTTATGACAGGCGTAATGGAGCATTGTGATTTGAAGGGCATGCAGCATTGTGCTTACAAGTTTTATGGAGCATTGTGATGACAAATTTGTGGACCGTTGTGATGAAAAGCACGTGGCACATTGTGATGACAATGGTCATGGAGCATTTTTCTGACACAGGCATGGAGCATTGTGATGACAAGTGTCACGGAGCATTGTGATGAAAAGTTCATGTAGCATTGTGGTTACAAATGTAACAGAGCCTTGTGATGACGCGGGCATGGACCACTGTGATGACAAATATTATGAAGCATTGTGATGACTGGAGTCATGGAGCATTGTGATGATAAGGTCCTGGAGCATTGTGATGACATGACCATGGAGACCTGTGGTGACAAGTATCATGGAGCATTCTGATGAATAGGGGCATGGAGAATTGTGATTATAGGGGTCTTGGAGCACTGTGATGACAAGGGCAAAGAGCGTTGTGAGGAGAATGCCATGGAGCATTGTGATGACATGCGTCAAGGTGCATTGTGCTGAGAAAGGCATAGAGCATTGTGATGACAAGGCTCCAAGAGCATTGTGATGAAAAGTTAATGGAGCATTGGGGTTAAAAATTCACAGAGACTGTTGATGATGAGCGCATGGACCATTGTGATGAAAAAGTTCATGAAGCATTGTGATGACTGGAGTCACGGAGCATTGTGATGATAGGGGTCATGGAACAGTGTGATAACAAGTGCATGGAGCATTGTGATGACCAGGTGTTGCAGTTTTGTGAAGACGTGTCAGGGAGCATTGTGATGACATATGTAATGGCCCATTGTGATGACAATGGCATGGAGCATTGTGATGCCAAATGTCATGGATCATTGTGATGACAATGGCTTGCAACATTATGATGACAAGTGTCAGGGAGCATTGTGCTGACAAGTGCATGGAGAATTGTGATGATAAGGGTCATGGAGCATTCTGATGACAAGCTTGTGGAGTATTTTGATTAAAATGGCATGGAGCATTGTGAAGAAAACGGCATGGGGCATTGTGATGAAAAAGGTATGGAGCCTTTTCGTGACAGGGTTCAAGGAGCATTCTGACGACAAGTGTCAGGGAGCATTGTGGTGACAAGTTTATTGAGAATTGTGATGACAAATGTCATGGAGCATTGTGATGAAAAGGGCATGGAGTATTGTGATGACTGGCATCATGGAGCATTGTGATGACAAGGGCTATGGAACATTGTAATCACAAGGGTTTGGAGCAATGTGATGACAGAGGTCATGGATCATTTTGATTTCAAGGAGCATGGAGCATTGTGATGGCAAGGGCATGAAGCCATGTGATCCCAAAGTTCATGGAGGGTTGTGATGACAATGGTAATGGTGTATTGTGATGACAAGCGCATAGAACATTGTAATGACAAGGTCATGTAGCATTTTGCTGACAAAGGCATGGAGCATTGTGATGACAGGTGTCATGGAGCACTGTGATGACAAGCGTCACATAGCATTGTGAATACAGGGGTCATGGAGCATTGGGATGTCAAGGGCATGGATCATTGTGATGACAAGGGTCATGGAGCATTGGGCTGAAAATATTCTTAGATTATTTTGATGACAGGGGTCATGGAGCATTGTGATGACAAGGGAATGGAGCATGGTGATGACAAGGCCCTGGAGCCTTGTGATGAGAAGTCCATGGAGACTTGTGATGACAAGTCTCATGGAGCATTCTGATGAAAATTGTCATGGAGCATTGTGATTACAGGAGTCTTGGAGCACTGTGATGACTAGGGCATGGAGCATTGTGATGAGAAGGCCATGGAGCATTCTGATGACATGCGTCATGGAGTTTTGTGATGACAAGGGCATGGAGCATTGTGATTACATGTGTCTTGGAGCATTGTGATTAAAAGGACATGGATCATTTTGATGAAAACTGCATGGAGCCTTGTCATGATAGGGTTCAAGGAGCATACTGATGACAAGTGTCAGGGAGCATTGTGATGACAAGTGTAGTGAGCATTGTGATGACAAAGATCATGGAGCATTGTGATAAGAAGACCATGGATAATTGTGATGATGAGCGTCATGGGGTGTTTTGATGATAAGTGTTATGCAACATTGTGATCACAAGGGTTTGGAGCATTATGGTGACAGAGGTCATGCAGAATATTGATTTCACTGTGATGAAAATAGCCTGAAGCATTATGATGATGGGCATGGTGCATTGTGATGACAGGTTTTATGGAGCATTGAGATGAAAAGCGGCAAGGAGTATTGTGATTACAAGGGTCTTGGAGCATTGTGATGACAAGGGCATGGAGCATTGTCATGAGAAAGTCATGGAACACTCTGATGACCTGCGTCATGGAGCTATGTGATGACAAGGGAATGGAGCATTGTGATTTCAGGGGTGTTGAGCATTGTGATGAGAAGTGTCATGGAACCTTGTGATGACTAGGCCGTGGAACATTGTGACGGCGGTGGTCATGGTGCATTGTTATGACAGGGGTAATGGAGCATTGTGATGAGAAGGGTATGGAATATTGGTCTGAAATGTTTCATGGATTATTGTGAGGAGACTGGGCATGGAGCATTGTGATGACAAGTGCACGGAACACTGTGATACATGTGTCATGCAGGAGTGTAATGAAAAGGGCATGGAACATTGTGATGAGAAGGGCATCGAGCACTGTGATGACAAGGGTCATGGAGCTTTGTGATGACAAGTCATGGAGCATTTTGATGACAAGGAATTGGTGCATTGTGATGAGAAGGGCAGGGAGCATTTTGAAGACCGGGTCATGCAGCAATTTGATAAAAAGTGTAATGGAATATTTTGATGACAGGCGTTATGGAACATTGTGATGTCAGGTGTCATGGTACATTGTGATGATAAAGGGATGTAGCATTGTGATGACAGGGTCATGGAACATGGTGATTACAAGGATGAGGGCGTATTGTGATGACTAGTGATGGAACATTGTGATATCTCTTGTGAGAGAGCATTTTGATGAGAAGAGCATGGACCATTGTGATTACAAGATTTATGGAGCATTGCAATGACAAGTTGTGAAACGTTGTGAGGAAATGCGCGTGGCACATTGTGATGAAAATGGTCATGGAACATTGTTCTGACAAAGACATGGAGCATTGTGATGACAAGGGTCTCAGAGAATTGTGATGAAAAGTTCATGGAGCATTGTGGTTACAAAGGTCACAGAGCCTTGTGATGACGTGGGCATGGACCATTTTGATGACAAACGATATGAAGCATAGAGATGACTGGAGTCACGGAGCATTGTGATGACAGGGGTCATTGAACATTGTGATGACAAGGGCAAGGAGCATTGTGTTGACAGGGGAATGGAGCATTGGTCTGACAAGTTTCATAGATTATTGTGATGATAGTGGGCATGGTGCATTGTGATGACAAGGGCATGGAACATTGTGATGAGAAGGTCATGGAGTATTGTGAAGACAGGTGTCAGGGAGCATTGTGATGACATATGTCATAGTCCACTGCGATGACAATGGCATGGAGCACTGTGATGCCAAATGTAATGGAGGATTGTGATGACAAATAAAATGGAGCATTGTGATGGTTACGGCTTGGAGCATTATGATGATAAGGGGCACTGAAAATTTTCATGACAAGATCGTGAAGCATTGTGATGAAAAATTCCTGGAGCATTGTGATGACAAAACCATGGAGCCTTGTGATGACAAGTCTCTTGGAGCATACTGATGAAAAGGGGCATGGAGTATTGTGATTACAGGGGTCTTGGAACATTGTGATGACAAGGGCATGGAGCATTGTGAGGAGAAGACCAAGGAGCATTCTGATGGCATTCGTCATTGTGCTTTGTGATGACAAGGGCATGGAGCACTGTGATTACATGGGTCTTGGAGCATTGTGATGAAAAGTGCATGGAACTTTGAGATGAAAAATGCATGGAGCCTTGTCATGACAGGATTCAAGGAGCATACAGACAACAAGTGTCAGGGAGCATTTTGATGACAAGTGTATTGAGCATTGTGATGACAAAGGTCATGGAGCATTGTGATGAGAAGACCATGGATAATTGTGATGACGAGCATCATGGGGCATTGTGATGACAAGTGATATGGAATATTGTGATCACAAGGGTTTGGAGCATTGTTATGACAGAGGTCATGGAGCATTTTGATTTCATTGTGATGACAATAGCATGAAGCATTATGATGATGGGCATGATGCATTGTGATGATAGGGTTCATGGATCATTGAGACGAAAAGTGGCATAGAGCATTGTGATTACAGGGTTCTTGGAGCATTGTGATGAGAAGGGTCACGGAGCTTTGTGATGACAAGGGCATGGAACATCGTGATGGCAGGGGTCATGGAGCATTGTTATGAAAGTGGTAATGGAGCATTGTGATGGCAAGGTCGTGGAGCATAGTGATGAGAAGGCCAAGGAGCATTGTGATGACATGCGTCATGGAGCTTTGTGAAGACAAGGGCATGGAGCAATGTGATGAGAGCGTTCATGGAGCTTTGCGATGACAATGACATGGAGCATTGTGATGCCAAGAGTCATGGATATTTTTGATGAAAAAGGTCATGGAGCATTTTGATAGCAAGGGCGTTGTGCATTGTGATGAGAAGGGCAGGGAGCATTCTGATGACAGGGTCATGGAGCAACTTGATGAAAAGTGTCATGGAACATGTTGATGACAGTTGTTATGGAACCTTGTGATGTCAGGGGTCATCGAACATTGTGATGATAAGTGCATGTAGCATTGTGATGAGAGGAATCATGGAACATTGTGATGACAGGGGTGAGGGAGTATTGTGACAAATAGTGATGTAGCATTGTGATATCAGTGGTGAGAGAGCATTTTGATGAGATGTGCAAGGAGCATTGTGATGACAAATTTTATGGAGCATTGTGATGACAAAATTGTGGAGCACTGTATGAAAAGCGCATGAAGCATTGTGATGACAAGTGTCAAAGAGCATTGTGATGAAAAGTTCATGGAGCACTGTGGTTAAAAATGTCAGAGAGCCTTGTGATGACGCGGGCATGGACCATTATGATGACAAACGTTATGAAACATTGAGATGAATGGAGTCACGGATCATGGTGATGACCGGGGTCATGGAGCATTGTGATAACAAGGGCATGGAGCATTGTGATGAGAGGGGCATGGAACATTGGTCTAATAAGTTTCATGGATTATTACGATGACAGTTGGAATGGCGCATTGTGATGACATGGGCATGGAGCATTGTTATGACCAGGTCATGCAGTATTGTGAAGACAGGTGTCCGGGAGCATTGGGATGACATATGTAATGGCCCATTGCGATGACAATGGCATGGAGCATTGTGATGCCAAATATCATGGATCACTGTGATGACAATGGCTTGCAACATTGTTATGACAAGTGTCAGGGAGCATTGTGCTGACAAGTGCATGGAGAATTGTGATGACAAGGGTCATGGAGCATTCTGATGACAAGCTTGTGGAGTATTTTGTTGACAATGGCATGGAGCATTGTGATGAAAACGGCATGGGACATTGTGATGAAAAAGGCATGGAGCCTTTTCGTGACAGGGTTCAAGGAGCATTCTGATGACAAGTGTCAGGGAGCATTGTTGTGACAAGTGTATTGAGAATTGTGATGACAAAGGTCATGGAGCATTGTGATGAAAAGTGCATGGAGTATTGTGATGACAGGCATCATGGAGCATTCTGATGACAAGTGTTATGGAACATTGTGATCACAAGTGCTTGGATCATTGTTATGACAAATGTCATGGATCATTTTGATTTCAAGGAGCATGGAGCATTTTGATGAGAAGGGCATGAAGCAATGTGATCCCAAAGTTAATGGAGGATTGTGATGACAATGGATATGGAGTATTGCGATGACAAACGCATAGAGCATTGTAATGACAATGTCATGTAGCATTTTGCTGACAAAGGCATGGAGCATTGTGATGACAGGTGTCATGGAGCACTGTGATGACAAGCGTCATGGAGCATTGTGAATACAGGGGTCATGGAGCATTGGGATGACAAAGGCATGGAACATTGTGATGACAAGGGTCATGGAGCACTGGGCTGAAAATGTTCATGGAGTGTTGTGATGACAGGGGTCATGGAGCATTGTGATAACTAGGGAATTGAGCATTGTGATGACAAGAGTCCCGGATCATTGTGTTGTCAGGAGTCATGGAGTGTTGTGATGACAGTGGTCATGGAACTTTGTGATTTGGCCATGGAGCATTGTAATGAGTAGGTCGTGAAGCATTGGGCTGAAAATATTCATCTATTATTGTGATGAGAGGGGTCATGGAACATTGTGATGTCAAGGGAATGGAGCAAGGTGATGACAAGTTCCTGGAGCATTGTGATGAGAAGACCATGGAGACTTGTGATGACAAGTCTCATGGAGCATTCTGATGAAAACGGGCAAGGAGCACTGTGAATACAGGGGTCTTGGAGCATTGTGATGACTAGGGCATGGAGCATTGTGATGAGAAGGTCATGGAGCATTTTGATGACATGCATCATGGAGTTATTTGATGACAAGTGCATGGAGCATTGTGATTACAGGGGTCTTGGAACATTGTGATGACAAGGGCATGGAGCAATGAGAGCAGAAGACCAAGGAGCATTCTGATGGCCTGCGACATTGAGCTTTGTGATGACCAGGGCATGGAGCATAGAGATTACATGTGTCTTGGAGCATTGTGATGAAAAGGACATCGATTATTGTGATGAAAAAGGCATGGAGCCTTGTCATGACAGGATTCAAGGAGCATACAGACAACAAGTGTCAGGGAGCATTTTGATGACAAGTGTATTGAGCATTGTGAGGACAAACTTCATGGAGCATTGTGATGAGAAGACCATTGATAATTGTGATGATGAACGTCATGGGGCATTGTTATGACAAGTGATATGCAATATTGTGATCACAAGGGTTTGGAGCATTGTTATGACAGAGGTCATGGAGCATTTTGATTTCATTGTGATGAAAATAGCATGAAGCATTATGATGATGGGCATGGTGCATTGTGATGACAGGGTTCATGGATCATTGAGATGAAAAGGGGCATAGAGCATTGTGATTACAGGTTTCTTGGAGCATTGTGATGAGAAGGGTCACGGAGCTTTGTGATGACAAGGCCATGGAACATCGTGATGGCAGGGGTCATGGAGCATTGTTATGTTAGGTGTAATGGAGCATTCTGATGGCAAGGGCATAGAGCATTGTGATGAGAAGGCCATGGAGCATTCTGATGACATGTGTCATGGAGCTTTGTGAAGACAAGGGCATGGAGCAATGTGATGAGAGCGTTCATGGAGCATTGTGATGACAATGACATGGAGCATTGTGATGCCAACGGTCATGGATCTTTGTGATGAAAAAAGTCATGGAGCATCTTGATAGCAAGGGCGTTGTGCATTGTGATGAGAAGGACAGGGAGCATTCTGATGACAGGGTCATGGAGCAATTTGATGAAAAGTTTCATGGAACATTTTGATGACAGGTGTTATGGAACATTGTGATGTCAGGGGTCATCGAACATTTTGATGATAAGTGCATGTAGCATTGTGATGACAGGAGTCATGGAACATTGTGATGACAGGGGTGAGGGAGTATTGTGACAAATAGTGATGTAGCATTGTGATATCAGTGGTGAGAGAGCATTTTGATGAGAAGTGCATGGAGCATTGTGATGAAAAATTTTAAGGAGAATGTGATGACAAGTTTGAGGAGCACTGTGATGACAAGCGCATGGTGCATTGTGATGAAATGTGTCATGGAGCATTGTGCTGACAAGCACATGGAGCACTGTGATGACAAGGGTCAAAGAGCATTGTGATGAATAATTCATGGAGCTTTGTGGTTAAAAAGGTCACAGAGACTGTTGATATCGAGGGCATGGACCATTGTGATGACAAAGGTCCTGAAGCATTGTGATGACTGGAGTCACGGAGCATGGTGATGACAGGGGTCATGGAGCATTGTGATAACAAGGGCATGGAGCATTGTGATGACAAGGGCATGGAACATTTGTCTAATTAGTTTCATGGATTATTGCGATGACAGTTGGACTGGTGCATTGTGATGACAAGGGCATGGAGCATTGTGATGACCAGGTCATGCAGTATTGTGAAGACAGGTGTCAGGGAGCATTGGGATGACATAAGTAATGGCCCATTTTGATGACAATGGCATGGAGCATTGTGATGACAAGTGTCATGGAGGATTTTGAAGACAAAGGTAATGGTGCACTGTGATGACAATGGCTTGGAGCATTGTGATGTCAATGGTCAGGGAGCATTGTGCTGACAAGTGCATGGAGAATTGTGATGACAAGGGTCATGGAGCACTCTGATGACAAGCTTGTGGAGTATTTTGATGACAATGGCATGGAGCATTTTGATGAAACCGGCATGGGGCATTGTGATGAAAAAGGCATGGAGACTTTTCGTGACAGGTTTCAAGGAGCATTCTGATCAAAAGTGTCAGGGAGCATTGTGAGGACAAGTGTATTGAGAATTGTGATGACAAAGGTCATGTAGCATTGTGATGATAAGGGCATGGATTATTGTGATGACTGGCATCATGGAGCATTGTGATGACAAGTGTTATGGAACACTGTGATCACAAGGGTTTGGAGCACTGTGATGAGAGAGGGCATGGATCATTTTGATTTCAAGGAGCAGGGAGCATTGTGATGACAAGGGCATGAAACAATGTGATGCCAAGTTTCATGGAGGATTGTGATGACAATGGAAATGGAGTATTGTGATGACAAGCGCATAGTGCATTGTAATGACAAGGTCAAGTAGCATTTTGCTGACAAAGGCATGGATCATTGTGATGACATGTGTCATGGAGCACTGTGATGACAAGTGTCACGGAGCATTGTGAATACAGGAGTCATGGTGCATTGGGATGACAAGGGCATGGATCATTGTGATGACAAGGGTCATGGAGCACTGGGCTAAAAATGTTCATGGAGTGTTGTGATGACAGGGTTAATGGAGCATTGTGATGACAAGAGTCCCGGATCATTGTGTTGTCAGGTGTCATGGAGTGTTGTGATGACAGTGGTCATGGAACATTTTGATGATATTGGCCATGGAGCATTGTGATGAGTAGGTCGTGGAGCACTGGGCTGAAAATGTTCATGGATTATTGTGATGACAGGGGTCATGGAGCATTGTGATGACAAGGGAATGGAGCATGGTGATGACAAGGTCCTGGAGCATTGTGATGAGATGACCATGGAGACTTGTGATGACAAGTCTCATGGAGCATTCTGATGAAAAGGGGCATGGAGCATTGTGATTACAGGGGTCTTGGAACATTGTGATGACAAGGGCATGAAGCGTTGTGAGGAGAAGACCAAGGAGCATTCTGATGCCATGCGTCATTGCGCTTTGTGATGACAAGGACATGGAGCATTGAGATTACATTTGTCTTGGAGCATTGTGATGAAAAAGACATGGATTATTGTGATGAAAAAGGCATGGAGCCTTGTCATGACAGGATTCAAGGAGCATACAGACAACAAGTGTCAGGGAGCATGTTGATGACAAGTGTATTGAGCATTGTGAGGACAAAGGTCATGGAGCATTGTGATGAGAAGACCATTGATAATTGTGATGACGAGCATCATGGGGCATTGTGATGACAAGTGATATGTAATATTGTGATCACAAGGGTTTGGAGCATTTTTATGACAGAGGTCATAGAGCATTTTGATTTCATTGTGATGACAATAGCCTGAAGCATTATGATGTTGGGCATGGTGCATTGTGATGACAGGGTTCATGGATCATTGAGATGAAAATGGGCATAGAGCATTGTGATTACAGGGTTCCTGGAGCATTGTGATGAGAAGGATCATGGAGCTTTGTGATTACTAAGCCATGGAATATCGTGATGGCAGGGGTCATGGAGCATTGTTATGTCAGGTGTAATGGAGCATTCTGATGGCAAGGGCGTGGAGCATTGTGATGAGAAGGCCATGGAGCATTCCTGATGACATGTGTCATGGAGCTTTGTGAAGACAAGGGCATGGAGCAATGTGATGCCAACGGTCATGGATCTTTGTGATGAAAAAAGTCATGGAGCATTTTGATAGCAAGGGCGTTGTGCGTTGTGATGAGAAGGGCAGGGAGCATTGTGATAACAGGGTCATGGAGCAATTTGATGAAAAGTGTCATGGAAAATTTTGATGACAGGTGTTATGGAACATTGTGATGTCAGGGGTCATCGAACATTTTGATGATAAGTGCATGTAGCATTGTGATGACAGGAGTCATGGAACATTGTGATGACAGGGGTGAGGGAGTATTGTGACAAATAGTGATGTAGCATTGTGATATCTGTGGTGAGAGAGCATTTTGATGAGAAGTGCATGGAACAATATGATGGCAAATTTTAAGGAGAATGTGATGACAAGATTGTGGAGCACTGTGATGACAAGCGCATGGTGCATTGTGATGAAATGTGTCATGGAGCATTGTGCTGACAAGCACATGGAGCACTGTGATGACAAGGGTCAAAGAGCATTGTGATGAAAAGTTCATGGAGCATTGTGGTTAAAAATGTCAGAGACTGTTGATGACGACTGCATGGACCATTGTGATGACAAAGGTCATGAAGCATTGTGATGACGGGAGTCACGGAGCATTGTGATGACAGGGGTCATGGAGCATTGTGATAACAAGGGCATGGAGCATTGTGATGACAAGGGCATGGAACACTGGTCTAATATGTTTCATGGATTATTGCAATGACATTTGGAATGGCCCATTGTGATGACAATGGCATGGAGCATTGTGAAGCCAAGTGTCATGGAGAATTCTGATGACAAATGTAATGGAGCATTGTAATGACAATGGCTTGGAGCATTGTGATAACAAGGGTCAGGGAGCATTGTGCTGACAAGTGCATGGAGAATTGTGATGAGAAGGGTCATGGAGCATTCTGATGACAAGCTTGTGGAGGATTTTGATGAAAATGGCCTGGAGCATTGTGATGAAAACGGCATGGGGCATTGTGATGAAAACGGCATGGAGGCTTTTCGTGACAGGTTTCAAGGAGCATTCTGATGACAAGTGTCAGGGAGCATTTTGATGACATGTGTATTGAGAATTGTGATTACAAAGGTCATGGAGCATTGTGATGAAAAGGGCATGGATTATTGTGATGACAGGCATCATGGAGCCTTGGGATGACAAGTGTTATGGAACATTGTGATCACTAGGTTTTGGAGCACTGTGATGACAGAGGTCATGGATCATTTTGATTTCAAGGAGCATGGAGCATTGTGATGACAATGGCAGGAAGCATTGTGATCCCAATTTTCATGGAGGATTGTGATGACAATGGAAATGGAGTATTGTGATGACAAATGCATAGAGTATTGTAATGACAAGGTCATGTAGCATTTTGCTGACAAAGGCATGGAGCATTGTGATGACAGGTGTCATGGAGCACTGTGATGACAAGTGTCAAGGAGCATTGTGAATACAGGGGTCATGGAGCATTGGTATGAAAAGGGCATGGATCATTGTGATGACAAGGGTCATGGAGCACTGGGCTGAAAATGTTCATGGAGTGTTGTGATGACAGGGGTCATGGAGCATAGTGATGACAAGGGAATGTAGCATTGTGATGACAAGTGTCCCGGATCATTGTGTTGTCAGGTGTCATGGAGTGTTTTGATGACAGTGGTCATGGAGCATTGTGGTGATATGGGCTATGGAGCATTGTGATGAGAATTTCGTAGAGCATTGGGCTGAAAATATTCATGGATTATTGTGATGACAGCGGTCATGGAGCATTGTGATGACAAGGGAATGGAGCATGGTGATGACAAGGTCCTGGAGCACTGTGATGTGAAGACCATGGAACCTTGTGATGACAAGTCTCATGGAGCATTCTGATGAAAAGGCGCAGGGATCATTTTGATTACAGGGCTCTTGGAGCATTTTGATGACAAGGGCAAGGAACATTATGATGAGAAGGCCATGGAGCATTCTGATGACATTCGTCATGGAGCTTTGTGATGACAAGTGCAAGGAGCATTGTGATCACAGGTGTCTTGGAACATTTTGATGAAAAGGGCATGGATCATTGTGATGAAATAGGCATGGAGCCTTGCCATGAAAGAGTGCACGGTGCATACTGAGGTCAATAGTCAGAGAGCATTGTGTTGACAAGGGTATTGAACATTGTGTTGACAAAAGTCATGGTGCATTGTGATGAGAAGCCCATGGATAACTGTGGTGACCAGCGTCATGGGGCATTGTGATGACAAGTGTTATGGGACATTGTGATCACAAGGGTTTGCAGCATTGTGGTGACAGATGTCATGGAGCTTTTTGATTTCATTGTGATGACAATAGCATGAAGCATTATGATGATGGGCATGGTGCATTTGGATGACAGCGTTCATGGAGCATTGTGATGAAAAGTGGCATGGAGCATTGGTCTGACAAGTTTCTTGGATTATTGTGATAAGAATGGGCATGGCACATTGTGATGACAAGGTCATGGAGCACTGTGATGACAAGGTCATGGATTATTGTGAAGAAAGGTGTCAGGGAGCATTGTGATGAAATATGTCATGTTCCAGTTTGATGACAATATCATGGAGCATTGTGATGCCAATTGTTATGGAGGATTGTTGTGACAAAGTAAAGGAGCATTGTGATGACAAGGGCATGGAGCATTGTGATATCAAGGGCCATTGAGAATTTTAATGCCCTGGTCGTGAAACATTTTGATGAAAAGCGCATGGAGCTTCCTATGACAGGGGTCATGGAGCATTGCGATGACAATTGCATGGAGTATTGTGATGACAAGAGCATATAACATTGTGATGTGAAGTGCCATGGAGCATTGTAATGACAAGGACGTGGAGAATTGTGAGGACAAGAGACATTGAGATTTGAGATAACAAGGCATGGAGCATGGTGATGGCAAAACTGTGGAGCATTGTGATGAGAAGACCTTGGGTAATTGTGATGTCGAGCATCATGGAGCACTGTAATGACAAGGGGCATGAAGCATTGTGATGACAGTTGTCAGGGAGCAATGTGATGACAGGGGTCATGGAGCAATGTGATGACAAAGGCATGGAGCATTGTGATGACAAGGGCATGGAGCATTGCAATGTCAAGAGAATGGAGAATTGTGATGACAAGAGCATGTAACATTTTGATGAGAAGTGTCATGTAGCACTGTGATGAAAAGTACGTGGAGAATTTCGATGACAAGGGACATGGAGCATTTTGATAACCAGGGCATGGATCATTGTGATGACAGGGGTCATGAAGCATTATTATGACAAGGGCCATGGTGCATTCTGACATAAGATATCACTTATGAAGGGAATGTAAACATGGCTACATATGAACTGATTTAGGGAAGAGAACAGAGTCTCAGATTTAGAAAACACTCTAACGCTTGCTTAATGGGAAAGACAGGTGGGGAGATGCACAAAACAAAAGATTGATATTAGCAAAGGTACCGTTCCATAATCCAAAAACAAAAGAGACAAGCCCTACTCCTTCCTCAGTGAACGGAACTCAACATCCTTATTCCCCGCAGAGAAATATATCTGACTAGTAAGAATTTTAAAACCTATGTATTGATATGTCTCCGTAAGGTAACTAAGTGTGTCTAGTATGACATAAACATGGCAGGGAGAATCAGTTCAAACCCAATATAAAAATGAAATTCAAAACAAAACATAAAAACAGAACAATTCTTACACAATACCTTCAGGGTCGCTGATGAAACATGGAATGACCCTATCTACAACGACAGCTGGATGTGGCATAAGGCTGGACACTTGGGACTGAGAGGATTGGTGAGATTGGGTGAGCAAATGTAGACCCTTTAAAGCAATAATGTGTGGCACCCATTCCATCGGTCCCAACAGGCCAGGTTTAAGGGCATATTACTACAGCTATAATATGTACGGGAACCCTAGAGAATGGACACAGTGTGAATACGAAAGGTTTCTAAAACTCAACGAACAGTCCGTTTCCTGGTGCTCCCATTTGACTTTCCAACTGCTTTACTATCAATCTCCCAACTTGGAGAGACAGCACCTTTAACCTCCTGGTTCGCACAGGTTGCCAATTTGGCAGAGGATGAAAGGGAAGAGGGAGACCAGTGAGAGAGTAGCTGTTAGACATTTGTACGGGCACATGTCACTCTTACTTCACGGGAAGAAGAAGAAATAACCAAAGCCTCAGCCACCCACCGGGAACAAGTATAGGTCCTGAACCAAAATATTGGACGTGCGTTCAGCTCACAAAAAAAAACGAGTTAAATAATGTAGCTCAGTGCACAACAATTCACAAACAGGCAGAGTAATAAAGGACAACTATCGTCCAAAAATCTGTTGAGGGAAGGCAATGAGGCAGACTTGAAAGCGAGGCAGAATAGCAGGAAACAGATTTCAAGAGGTACGTTGGAATCGCATTTAAGGCACAGGAAGAGGGGCACAACATCGACAATGATGCACTTGGCCTAAAAGGGCGAATGCGTTTTCTCCTGAATATATTCAGGAGAAAACGCATACGCCCTTTTTGGCCAAGCAAGCATGCTGGCAATGCAAATCTACACTACAAAGTATCACTTCCCACTTGTCAAAAGGTACATCCACAAAATGGGTAAAAACCAAAAAGGCAAGACAGGCCCTGGAGAACAGGGAGCCTTGTTATGCTGATCGGCGGGATGTAAATTGCCAACTGCCTCTCTGGAGGAGTGCATTGTGTTCCCTAAAACAAGTAAACAACAGAGCTACAGAGCCAAGGGTACTTTCAGTCTGGGGAATATACCTTGGGAAAGCAGAAAATCAATAAGACAGAGCCACCCCAAAATTTAGGGCTGCACTGCTTAGAAGAACCTCAACTTGGGTACAGCTTAAATATCCCAGGAAATATAAATATGGTTTAAAATATTTTGGTAGTTACGTATGATGGAATATCCCTCAGCCATGAAATCAATGTCATAAGACCAGTAGCAGCAAAATGAGTGGATTCAGGTACGATGATTCTAACTGAAATAAGTCACACAGATAAAGAATCTTATCATAAGATATCACTTATTTAGGTCCTCTAAACATGGCTACACATGAACAGAGTTAGGAAAGCGAACAGAGACTCACATTTAGAAAACACTCTTATGCCTGCTTAAGGGGGAATATGAGGTGGGGTGCTGCAGAAAACCAGCGTTTGATATAACCACACGTACCATTTCAAAAACCAACTATGGAATATACAAGACCTACACCTTCCTCAGTGAAAGGAACTCAAAACTCGATATTTCCCAAAGAGGAATATATCTGACTAGTAAGAATATTAAAACCTATGTATTGATATGTTTCCGTAATGGAATCAAGTGTGTCTAGACTGGCATAATCATTGCAGTGAGAATCAGCTCAAACCCACTATAAAAAGGAATTTCAAAAAAAAAAACAAAAAACATGGAAATTCTTTACAATTCCTTTAGGGGCTCTAATGAAACCTGGAATGACCCTATCTACAATGACAGCTGGATATGGCATAAGGCTGGACACTTGGGACTGAGAGGATTGTTGAGATTGGTTGAGCAAATGCACACCCTTTAAAGCAATAATGTGTGGCACCCATTCCATTTCTCCCAACTCTCCATGTTGAAGTCAATATTACTACAGCTATAACATATACGGGAAACCTAGAGAATGGACACACTGTAAATACGAAAGGTTTCTAAAACTCAACTAATAGTCCCTCTACTGGTGCTCCGGTTTTACTTTCCAACTGCTTTACTATCAATCTCCCAACTTGGAGAGACAGCCCCTTTATCCTCCTGGTTCGCACAGGTTGCCAATTTGGCAGAGGATAAAAGGGAAGAGGGAGAACCAATGAGAGAGTAGCTGACAGACATTTGGACGGGCATATGTCACTCTAATTTCCTGGCAAGAAGAAGAATTAACCAATGTCTAAGCCACCCCCCGGGATCCAGATTACGTCCTGAATCAAAATTGTGGACTTGCGTTCAGCTCACAAAAAACGAGTTGAAAAATGAAGCTAAGGGGCACAGCAATTTACAAACAGGCAGAGTATTAAAGGACAAGTATCGTCCAAAAATCTGTTGAGGGAAGGCAATGAGGGGGAATTGAAGGCAAGGGAGAATAGCAGGAAACAGATTTCAAGAGGTATGTTGGAATCATCTGTAAAGCACATGAAAAGGGGCACAACTTCGACAATGATGCACTTGGCCAAAAACGGCATATGCGTTTTCTCCTGAATAAATTAAGGACAAAACGCATACGCACTTTTTGGCCAAGCAAGCAAGGGGGCAATGCAAATCTGCATTATAAAGAAGTATCACTCCCCAACGGTCAAAAGGGACATCCACAAAATGTGTAAATACCAGAAAGGCAAGACAGTCCCTGGAGAACAGGGAGCCTTGTTATGCTGATGGGCGGGATGTAAATTGCCAACTGCCTCTCTGGAGGAGTGCACTGTGTTCCCTAAAACAAGTAAACAACAGAGCTACAGAGCCAAGGGCACTTCCAGTCTAGGGAATATACCTTGGGAAAACTGAAAATCAATAAGACAGAGCCACCCCCAAATTTAGGGCTGCACTGCTTACAAGAACCTCAACGTGGGTACACCTTAAATATCCCAGGAAAGATAAAAATTGTTCAAAAAATTGTGGTACTTACGTATGATGGAATATCCCTCAGCCATGAAATCAATGTCATAAGACCAGTAGCATCAATATGAGTGGATTCAGGTACGATGATTCTAAGTAAAATAAGTCACACAGAAAAAGAATCTTATCATAAGATATCACTTATGAAGATCCTGTGAACATGGCTACTCATGAACTGAGTTAGGAAAGAGAATAGAGTCTCACATTTAGAAAACACTCTTATGCCTGCTTAAGGGGGAAGGAGAGGTGGGGTGATGCATAAAACCAGAGTTTGATATAAGCACAGGTACCGTTCCAAAAACCAACTATGGAATAGACAAGACCTACCTACACCATCCTCAGTGCAAGGGTCTCAAAACCCCATATTTCCCGCAGAGGAATATATCTGACTAGTAAGAATCTTAAAATCTATGTTTTGATATGTCTCCATAAGGGAATCAAGTGTGTCTAGACTGGCATAAACATGGCAGCGAGAATCTGCTCAAACCCACTATAAAAAGGAATTTCAAAAACAAAACAAAAAAACAGGGAAATTCTTTTCAATTCCTTCAGGGTCTCTGATGAAACCTGGAATGTCCCTGTCTACAATGACAGCTCGATGTGGCATAAGCCTGGACACTTGGGACTGAGAGGATTGGTGAGATTGGGTGAACAAATGCAGACCCTTTAAAGCAATAATGCATGGCACTCTTTCCATGGGTTCCAAGTCTCCAGGTTGAAGGGATTATTACTACAGCTATAACATGTACGGGAAACCTAGAGAAGGGACACACAGTGAATACGAAAGGTTTCTAAAACTCAACGTATAGTCCCTCTCCTGGTGCTCCAGTTTGACTTTCCAACTGCTTTACTATCAATCTCCCAAATTGGAGAGACAGCCCCTTTAACCTCCTGGTTCTCACAGTTTGACAATTTGGGAGAGGAACAAAGGAAAGAGGGAGAACCAATGAGAGAGTAGCTGTTAGGCACTTGGACGGGCATATGTCACTCTAATTTCCCGGCAGGAAGAAGAATTAACCAAAGTCTCAACCACACACTGGGAACCAGTATAGCTCCTGAAACAAAACTTTGGACTTGCATTCAGCTCACAAAAAACGAGTTGAAAAATGGAGCTCAGCAGCAGAGCAATTCACAATTAGGCATAGTAATAAAAGCCAACTATCGTCCAGAAATCTGTTGAGGGAAAGCAACGAAGCGGACTTGAAAGTGAGGCCGAATAGCAGGAAACAGATTTCAAGAGGTACGTTGGAATCGTCTGTAAAGCACAGGAAGAGGGGCACAACTTCGACAATGATGCACTTGGCCAAAAAGGGCGTATGCATTTTCTCCTGAATATATGCAGGAGAAAACGCATATGCCTTTTCTGGCCAAGCAAGCAAGCAGGCAATGCAAATCTGCACTACAAAGAATTGTCACTTCCCACTGGTCAAAATGGATATCTAAAAAATGTGTAAATACCAGAGAGGCAAGACAGGCCCTGGAGAACAGTGAGCCTTGTTATGCTGATGGGCGGGATGTAAATTGCCAACTGCCTCACTGGAGGAGTGCATTGTGTTCCCTAAAACAAGAAAACAACAGTGCTACAGAGCCAAGGGCACTTCCAGTGAACGGAATATACCTTGGGAAAACTGAAAATCAATAAGACAGAGACACCCCCAATTTAGGGCTGCACTGCTTACAAGAACCTCAACTTGGGTACACCTTAAATTTCCCAGGAAATATAAAAATGGTTCCAAAAATTGTGGTACTTACGTACGATGGTATATCCCTCAGCCATGAAATCAATGTCATAAGACCAGTAGCATCAATATGAGAGGATTCAGGTACGGTGATTCTAAATAAAATAAGTCACACAGAAAAAGAAGTTATCATAAGATATCGCTTATGAAGATCCTGTAAACATGGCTACACATGAACTGAGTTAGGAAAGAGAACAGAGTCTCACATTTAGAAAACACTCTTATGCCTGCTTAAGGGGGAAGGAGAGGTGGGTTTATGCATAAAACCAGAGTTTGATATAAGCACAGGTACCGTTCCAAAAGCCAGCTATGGAATAGACAAGACCTACCTATACCTTCCTCAGTGAAAGGGATTCAAAACCCCATATTTCCCGCAGAGGAATATATCTGACCTGTAAGAAACTAAAAACCTATGTATTGATATGTCTCCGTAAGGGAATCAAGTGTGTCTAGACTGGCATAAACATGGCAGCGAGAATCAGCTCAAACCCACTATAAAAAGGAATTTCAAAAACAAAACAAAAAAAGAGGGACATTCTTTACAATTCCTTCAGGGTCTCTGATGAAACCTGGAATGACCCTGTCTACAATGACAGCTGGATGTGGCATAAGTTTGGACACTTGGGACTGAGAGGATTGGTGAGATTGGCTGAGCACATGCAGACCCTAGAAAGCAATAATGCATGGCACCCATTCCATGGGTCAGAACTCTCCAGGTTTAAGGGAATATTACTACAGCTATAACATGTACGGGAAACGTAGAGAATGGGCACACTGTGAATACGAAAGATTTCTAAAACTCAACAAATAGTCCCTCTCCTGGTGCTCCGGTTTGACTTTCCAAGTGCTTTACTATCAATCTCCCAACTTGGAGAGACAGCACCTTTAACCTCCTGGTTCTCCAAGTTTGCCAATTTGGCAGAGGATGAAAGGGAAGAGGGAGAACCAATGAGAGAGATGCTGTTAGGCATTTGGACGGGCATATGTCACTCTAATTTCCCAGCAGGAAGAAGAATTAACCAAATTTGCAGCCACCCTCCGGGAACCAGTATAGGTCCTGAACCAAAATTTTGCACATGCGTTCAGCTCACAAAACATGCGTTGAAATATGGAGCTCAAGGGCACAGCAATTCACTAACTGGCAAAGTAATAAAGGACAACTATCATCCAAAAATCTGTTGAGGGAAGGCAACGAGGCGGACTTGAAAGCGAGGCAGAATAGCAGGAAACAGATTTTAAGAGGTCCGTTGGAATCACCTGTAAGGCACAGGAAGAGGGGCACAACTTCGACAATGATGCACTTGGCCAAAAAGGGCGTATGCATGTTCTCCTGAATATATGCAGGAGAAAACGCATACGCCCTTTTTGGCCAAGCAAGCAAGCAGGCAATGCAAATCTGCAGTACAAAGAAGTATCACTTCCCACCAGTCAAAAGGGACATCCACAAAATGTGTAAATACCAGAAAGGCAAGACAGGTCCTGGAGAACAGGGAGCCTTGTTATGCTGATGGGTGGGATGTAAATTGCCAACTGCCTCTCTGGAGGAGTGCATTGTGTTCCCAAAAACATGTAAACAACAGAGCTACAGAGCCAAGGGCACTTCCAGTCTAGGGAATATACCTTGGGGAAATTGAAAATCAATAAAACATAGCCACCGTCAAATTTAGGGCTGCACTGCTTACAAGAACCTCAACTTGGGTATACCTTAAATATCCCAGGAATGATAAAAATGATTCAAAAAATTGTGGTACTGAAAAAATAGAGAGACATCCGGGTAAGATGGCGGAAGAGTAAGACGCGGAGATCACCTTCCTCCCCACGGATACACCAGAAATACAACTACACGTGGAACAACTCCTACAGAACACCTACTGAACGCTGGCAGAAGACCCAGACCTCCCAAAAGGCAAGAAACCCCCCCACATACCTGGGTAGGGCAAAGCGGAGAGATCCCCACACAGAGGATCATTGCCGAGTGGCACTCACCAGCCCGAGAGGCTTGTCTGCTCGCCTGCCGGGGCACGCAGCGCTGGAAGCTGAGGCTCGGGCTTCGGTCAGAGCACAGGGAGAGGACTGGGGCTGGCGGTGAGAACTCAGCCTGAAGAGGGCTAATGTGCCATAGCTAGCCGGGAGGGAGTCCGGGAAAACTCTGGAGCTGCCGAAGAGGCAAGAGACTTTTTCTTACCTCTTGGTTTCCTGGTGCGCGAGGAGAGGGGATTAAGAGCGCTGCTTAAAGGGGCTCCACAGACGGGCGCGAGTCGCGACTGAAAGCGCGGAGCCCAGAGACGGGCGTGGGACGCTGGGGCTGCTTCTGCCGCCGCCAAGAAGCCTGTGTGTGAGCGCAGGTCACTGCCCACACTGCCCTTCCGGGAGCCTGTGCAGCCCGCCACTGCCGGGGTCCCGGGATCCAGGGGCGGCTTCCCTGGGAGAACGCACGGTGCCCCTCGGGCTGGTGCAACGTCACGCCGACTTTTGCTGCTGCAGGCTCGCCCCGCACTCCGTGCCCCTCCCTCCCGCCCAGCCTGAGTGAGCCAGTGTCCCCGAAGAGGCTGCTCCTTTAACCCTGTCCTGCTGAGCGAAGAACAGACGCCCTCCGGCGACCTACATGCAGAGGCGGGGCCAAATCCAAAGCTGAGACCCAGGAGCTGTGAGATCAAAGAAGAGAAAGGGAAACCTCTCCCAGCAGCCTCAGAAGCAGCGGATTAAAGCTCCACAGTCAACTTGATGTACCCTGCATCTGTGGAATACATGAATAGACAACACATCATCCCAAATTGAGGAGCCCGGAGTCAGTGTTGTGCCTCTGAGGTGGGAGAGCCAACTTCAGGACACTGGTCCACAAGAGACCTCCCAGCTCCACATAATATCAAACGGCAAAAATCTTCCAGAGATCTCCATCTCAACACCAGCACCCAGCTTCACTCAACGACCAGCAAGCTACAGTGCTGGAAACCCTAAGCCAAACAACTAGGAAGACAGGAACACAACACCACCCATTAGCAGAGAGGTGGCCTAAACTCATAAAAAGTCTGCAGACACCCCAAAACACACCACCAGACGTGGACCTGCCCACCAGAAAGACAAGATCCAGCCTCATCCACCAGAACACAGGCACTAGTCCCCTCCACCAGGAAGCCTACACAACCCACTAAACCAACCTTAGCCACTGGGGACAGACACCAAAAACAACAGGAACTACGAACCTGCAGCCTGCAAAAAGGAGACCCCAAACACAGTAACATAAGCAAAATGAGAAGACAGAAAAACACACAGCAGGAGAAGGAGCAAGATAAAAAACCCACCAGACCTAACAAATGAAGAGGTAATAGGCACTCTACCTGAAAAAGAATTCAGAATAATGATGGTAAAGATGATCCAAGATTCTATTTCCCAGATCCAAAATCTTGGAAATAGAATAGACAAAATGCAAGAAACAGTTAACAAGGACCTAGAAGAACTAAAGATGAATCAAGCATCGATTAAAAACACAATACATGAAATAAAAAATACTCTAGATGGGATCAATAGCAGAATAACTGAGGCAGAAGAACGGATAAGTGAGGTGGAAGATAAAATAGTGGAAATAACTGCTGCAGAGCAAAATAAAGAAAAAAGAATGAAAAGAACAGAGGACAGTCTCAGAGACCTCTGGGACAACATTAAACGCACCAACATTCGAATTATAGGGGTTCCAGAAGAAGAAGAGAAAAAGAAAGGGACTGAGAAAATATTTGAAGAGATTATAGTTGAAAACTTCCCTAATATGGGAAAGGAAATAGTTAATCAAGTCCAGGAGGCACAGAGAGTCCCATACAGAATAAATCCAAGGAGAAATACGCCAAGACACATATTAATTAAACCGTCAAAAATTAAAGACAAAGAAATCATATTAAAAGCAGCAAGGCAAAAACAACAAATAACACACAAGGGAATCCCCATCAGGATAACAGCTGATCTCTCAGCAGAAACTCTACAAGCCAGAAGGGAGTGGCAGGACATAATTAAAGTGATGAAAGAGAAAAACCTGCAACCAAGATGACTCTACCCAGCAAGGATCTCATTCAGATTTGATGGAGAAATTAAAACGTTTACAGACAAGCAAAAGCTGAGAGAGTTCAGCACCACCAAACCAGCTTTACAACAAATGCTAAAGGAACTTCTTTAGGCAAGAAACACAACAGAAGGAAAAGACCTACAATAACGAACCCAAAACAATTAAGAAAATGGGAACAGGAACATACATATCAATAATTACCTTAAATGTAAATGGACTAAATGTTCCCACCAAAAGAGACAGGTTGGCTGAATGGATACAAAAACAAGACCCATATATATGCTGTCTACAAGAGACCCACTTCAGACCTAGAGACACATACAGACTGAAAGTAAGGGGATGGAAAAAGATATTCCATGCAAATGGAAACCAAAAGAAAGCTGGAGTAGCAATTCTCATATCAGACAAAATAGACTTTAAAATAAAGACTACTAGAAGAGACAAAGAAGGACACTACATAATGATCAAGGGATCGATCCAAGAAGAAGATATAACAATTGTAAATATTTATGCACCAAACATAGGAGCACCTCAATACATAAGGCAAATACTAACAGCCATAAAAGGAGAAATCGACAGTAACACAATCATAGTAGGGGACTTTAACACCCCACTTTCACCCATGGACAGATCATCCAAAATGAAAATAAATAAGGAAACACAAGCTTTAAATGATACATTAAACAAGATGGACTTAATTGATATTTATAGGACATTCCATCCAAAAACAACAGAATACACATTTTTCTCAAGTGCTCATGGAACATTCTCCAGGATAGATCATATCTTGGGTCACAAATCAAGCCTTGGTAAATTTAAGAAAACTGAAATTGTATCAAGTATCTTTTCCGACCACAATGCTATGAGACTAGATATCAATTACAGGAAAAGAGCTGTAAAAAATACAAACACATGGAGGCTAAACAATACACTACTTAATAACGAAGTGATCACTGAAGAAATCAAAGAGGAAATTAAAAAATACCTAGAAACAAATGACAATGGAGACACGACGACCCAAAACCTATGGGATGCAGCAAAAGCAGTTCTAAGGGGAAGTTTATAGCAATACAATCCCACCTTAAGAAACAGGAAACATCTCGAATAAACAACCTAACCTTGCACCTAAAGCAATTAGAGAAAGAAGAACAAAAACATCCCAAAGTTAGCAGAAGGAAAGAAATCATAAAAAATCAGATCAGAAATAAATGAAAAAGAAATGAAGGAAACGATAGCAAAGATCAATAAAACTAAAAGCTGGTTCTTTGAGAAGATAAACAAAATTGATAAACCATTAGCCAGACTCATCAAGAAAAAAAGGGAGAAGACTCAAATCAATAGAATTAAAAATGAAAAAGGAGAAGTAACAACTGACACTGCAGAAATACAAAAGATCATGAGAGATTACTATAAGTAACTCTATGCCAATAAAATGGACAACCTGGAAGAAATGGACAAATTCTTAGAAATGCACAACCTGCCAAGACTGAATCAGGAAGAAATAGAAAATATGAACAGACCAATCACAAGCACTGAAATTGAAACTGTGATAAAAAATCTTCCAACAAACAAAAGCCCAGGACCAGATGGCTTCACAGGCGAATTCTATCAAGCATTTAGAGAAGAGCTAACACCTATCCTTCTGAAACTCTTCCAAAATATAGCAGAGGGAGGAACACTCCCAAACTCATTCTACGAGGCCACCATCACCTTGATACCAAAACCAGACAAGGATGTCACAAAGAAAGAAAACTACAGGCCAATATCAATGATGAACATAGATGCAAAAATCCTCAACAAAATACTAGCAAACAGAATCCAACAGCACATTAAAAGGATCATACACCATGATCAAGTGGGGTTTATTCCAGGAATGCAAGGATTCTTCAATATACGCAAATCAATCAACGTGATACACCATATTAACAAATTGAAGGAGAAAAACCATATGATCATCTCAATAGATGCAGAGAAAGCTTTCGACAAAATTCAACACCCATTTATGATAAAAACCCTGCAGAAAGTAGGCATAGAGGGAACTTTCCTCAACATAATAAAGGCCATATATGACAAACCCACAGCCAGCATCGTCCTCAATGGTGAAAAACTGAAACCATTTCCACTAAGATCAGGAACAAGACAAGGTTGCCCACTCTCACCACTCTTATTCAACCTAGTTTTGGAAGTTTTAGCCACAGCAATCAGAGAAGAAAAGGAAATAAAAGGAATCCATATCGGAAAAGAAGCAGTAAAGCTGTCACTGTTTGCAGATGACATGATACTATACATAGAGAATCCTAAAGATGCTACCAGAAAACTACTAGAGTTAATCAATGAATTTGGTCAAGTTGCAGGATACAAAATTAATGCACAGAAATCTCTGGCATTCCTATATACTAATGATGAAAAATCTGAAAGTGAAATCAAGGAAACACTCCCATTTACCATTGCAACAAAAAGAATAAAATATCTAGGAATAAACCTACCTAAGGAGACAAAAGACCTGTATGCAGAAAATTATAAGACACTGATGAAAGAAATTAAAGATGATACAAATAGATGGAGAGATGTACCATGTTCTTGGATTGGAAGAATCAACATTGTGAAAATGACTCTACTACCCAAAGCAATCTACAGATTCAATGCAATCCCTATCAAACTACCACTGGCATTTTTCACAGAACTAGAACAAAAACTTTCACAATTTGTATGGAAACACAAAAGACCCCGAATAGCCAAAGCAATCTTGAGAACGAAAAATGGAGCTGGAGGAATCAGGCTCCCTGACTTCAGACTATACTACAAAGCTACAGTAATCAAGACAGTATGGTACTGGCACAAAAACAGAAAGATAGATCAATGGAACAGGATAGAAAGCCCAGAGTTAAACCCACGGACATATGGTCACCTTATCTTTGATAAAGGAGGCAGGAATGTACAGTGGAGAAAGGACAGTCTCTTCAATAAGTGGTGCTGGGAAAACTGGATAGGGACATGTAAAAGTATGAGATTAGATCACTCCCTAACACCATACACAAAAATAAGCTCAAAATGGATTAAAGACCTAAATGTAAGGCCAGACACTCTCAAACTCTTAGAGGAAAACATAGGCAGAACACTCTATGACATAAACCACAGCAAGATCCTTTTTGACCCACCTCCTAGAGAAATGGAAATAAAGACAAAAATAAACACATGGGACCTAATGAAACTTAAAAGCATTTGCACAGCAAAGGAAACCATAAACAAGACCAAAAGACAACCCTCAGAATGGGAGAAAATATTTGCAAATGAAGCAACTGACAAAGGATTAATCTCCAAAATTTATAAGCAGCTCATGCAGCTCAATAACAAAAAAACAAACAACCCAATCCAAAAATGGTCAGAAAACCTAAACAGACATTTCTCCACAGAAGATATACAGACTGCCAACAAACACATGAAAGGATGCTCAACATCTTTACTCATTAGAGAAATGCAAATCAAAACTACAATGAGATATCATCTCACACCAGTCAGAATGGCCATCATCAAAAAATCTAGAAACAATAAATGCTGGAGAGGGTGTGGAAAAAAGGGAACACTCTTGCACTGCTGGTGGGAATGTGAATAGGTACAGCCGCTATGGAGAACGGTATGGAGGTTCCTTAAAAAACTACAAATAGAACTACCATATGACCCAGCAATCCCACTACTGGGTATATACCCTGAGAAAACCATAATTCAAAAAGAGACATGTACCAAAATGTTCATAGCAGCCCTATTTACAATAGCCCGGAGATGGAAACAACCAAAGTGTCCATCATCGGATGAATGGATAAAGAAGATGTGGCACATATATACAATGGAATATTACTCAGCCATAAAAAGAAATGAAATTGAGCTATTTGTAATGAGGTGGATAGACCTAGAGTCTGTCATACAGAGTGAAGTAAGTCAGAAAGAGAAAGACAAATACTGTATGCTAACACATATATATGGAATTTAAGAAAAAAAAATGTCATGAAGAACATAGGGGTAAGACAGGAATAAAGACACAGACCTACTAGAGAATGGACTTGAGGATATGGGGAGGGGGAAGGGTAAGCTGTGACAAAGTGAAAGAGTGGCATGGACATATATACACTACCAAACGTAAGGTAGATAGCTAGTGGGAAGCAGCCGCATAGCACAGGGAGATCAGCTCGGTGCTTTCTGACTGCCTGGAGGGGTGGGATAGGGAGGGTGGGAGGGAGACGCAAAAGGGAGGGGATATGGAAACATATGTATATGTATAACTGATTAAATTTGTTATAAGGCAAAAAAAAAAAATTGTGGTACTTACGTACGATGGAATATCCCTCAGCCATGAAATCAATGTCATAAGACCATTAGTAGCAAAATGAGGGGATTCAGGTACGATGATTCTAAGTGAAATAAGTCACACAGAAAAAGAAGCTTATCATAAGATAACACTTATGAAGATCCTGTAAACATGGCTACACATGAACTGAGTTAGGAAAGAGAACAGAGTCTCACATTTAGAAAACACTCTTATGCCTGCTTAAGGGGGAAGGAGAGGTGGGGTGATGCATAAACCAGAGTTTTATATGAGCACAGGTACCGTTCCAAAAACCAACTATGGAATAGACAAGACCTACCTATACCTTCCTCAGTGAAAGGGACTCAAAACCGCATATTTCCCGCAGAGGAATGTATCTGACTATTAAGAATCTTAAAACCTATGTATTGATATGTCTCTGTAAGGGAATCAAGTGAGTCTAGAGAGCCATAAACATGGCAGCTAGAATCTGCTCAAACCCCCTATAAAAAGGAATTTCAAAAACAAAACAAAAAAACAGGGAAATTCTTTACAATTCCTTCAGGGTCTCTGATGAAACGTGGAATGACCCTGTCTACAATGACAGCTGGATGTGGCATAAGGCTGGACACAAGGGACTGAGAGGATTGGTGAGATTGGGTGAGCAAATGCAGACCCTTTAAAGCAATAATGCATGGCACCCATTCCATGGGTCCCAACTCTCCAGGTTGAAGGGAATATCACTACAGCTATAACATGTACGGGAAACCTAGAGAATGGACACACTGTGAATACGAAAGGTTTCTAAAACTCAACGAATATTCCCTCTCCTGGTGCTCCAGTTTGACTTTCCAACTGCTTTACTATCAATCTCCCAACTTGGAGAGACAGCCCCTTTACCCTCCTGGTTCTCACAGATTGCCAATTTGGCAGAGGATGAAAGGGAACAGGGAGAACCAATCAGAGAGTAGCTGTTAGGCATTTGGACAGGCACATGTCACTCTTATTTCCCGGGAGGAAGAAGAATTAACCAAAGTCTCAGCCACCTACTGGCAACCAGTAGAGGTCCTGAACCAAAATACGGGACTGGCGTTCAGCTCACTAAAAACGAGTTAAAAAAAGGAGCTATAGGGCAGAGCAATTCACAAACTGGCAGAGTAATAAAGGACAACTGTCATCCAAAAATCTTTTGAGGGAAGGCAACGAGGCAGACTTGAAAGTGAGGCAGAATAGCAGCAAACAGATTTCAAGAGGTACGTTGGAATCACCTTTAAAGCACAGGAAGAGGGGCACAACTTCGACAATGATGCACTTGGCCAAAAAGGGCGTATGCGTTTTTTCATGAATATATTGAAGAGAAAACCCATACGCCCTTTTTGGCCAAGCAAGCAAGCGGGCAATGCAAATCTGCACTCCAAAGAAGTATCACTTCTCACAGGTCAAAACGCACATCCACAAAATGGATAAAAAGCAGAAAGGCAAGACAGGCCCTGGAGAACAGGGAGCCTTGTTATGCTGATGGGCGGGATATAAATTGCCAACTGCCTCACTGGAGGAGTGCATTGTGTTCCATAAACAAGTAAACAACCGAGCTACAGAGCCAAGGGCACTTCCAGTCTAGGGAATATACCTTGGGAAAACTGAAAATCAATAAGACAGTGCCACCCCAAAGTTTAGGGCTGCACTGCTTACAAGAACCTCAACTTGCATACAACTTAAATATCCCAGGAAAGATTAAAATGGTTCAAAAAATTGTGTTACTTACATACGATGGACTACCCCTCAGCCATGAAATCAATGTCATAAGGCCAGTAGCAGCAAAATGAGTGGATTCAGGTACGATGATTCTAAGTGAAATAAGTCACACAGAAAAAGAAACTTATCATAAGATATCACTTATGAAGATCCTGTAAACATGGCTACATATGAACTGAGTTAGGAAAGATAACAGAGTACCAAATCTTATCATAAGATTTCACTATTTTGGGAATGTACACTTGGCTACGAATGAACTGAATTACAAACACAACAGAGTCACACACTTAGAAAACAATATTCTGCCTTCTTAACGGGAAAGGCGAGGTGAGTTGATGCATAAAACCACAGTTTTAAATTAGCACAGATACCGTTACATAAACCAAGTATGTAATAGACATCACCTACTCCCTGCACCATGAACTCGACTCAACACCCCCTATTCATTGCAGAGGAATATATCTGACTCCAAGAATTTTAAAACATATGTATTATCATGTCTCCATAAAGGAGTCATGTGTGTGTATAACGGCATGAACACAGCACTGAAATTCAGCTAAATACCCTTATAAAAATAAATTTCAAAAGCAAAATGCAAAAACAGCGAATCAGAGGGAAAGCCTTAAGAATTACGTTCAGGGCCTGTGATGCAACCTGGACTGTCCACCTTTACACCCACAGCTGGATGAGACATAAAACTGGACACTTGGGGCTGACAAGATTGTTGAGGTTGTGTGAGCAAAAGAACACCACTTAGAGCAATACTGTGTACTACCCATTCTATTGGTCCCAACTCTCCAAGTTTAAGGGAATCTTCCTACAGTTAAAGCATGCATGGGAAACCCAGTGGATGGTACACTGTGTAATTGGGAAAGTTTTCTAAAAGGTACCTCATTTTTCCTTTTGTCATGCTGGGCTTCGCATTCCATCTGCATTACTAAAAATCCCCCCACTTGGAGTGTCAGCGCCTTTACCCTCCTGTTATGCACAGTTTGCAAATTGTGCAGAGGATGAACAGGAAGAGGGGAAACAAATGACAGATTAGCTGTAGGTGTTTGGATGGGCACATGTCACACTAGGTTCCCATCAGCAAGAAGAATTAACCAAAGGCTCAGCCTGACACCCCAGAACCAGACTAGGGCCTACAGCCATCCTGCGGTATTGCAGCCAGCTCACAAAGAGGCCAGTTGAAAAATAGAAATCAGGGGCACAGCAATTCACAACCATGCAGAGTTATAAAGGACAACTATCATCCAGAAATATATTGAGGTAAGGCAGTGAAGAGGATTTGAATGCAAGGCAGAATTGAAGGAAACAGATTTCAAGAGGTAGATTGGAGTTGTCTTTAAAGCACATGAAAAGTGACAGAACTTCGACAATTTTGCCCTTGGCCGAAAAGGGAGTATGTGTATTTTGTTGAATATATTCGGGAAAAAATGCATATGCCCTTTTTGGCTAAGCAAGCCCTCAGGCATTGCAAATCCACACTACATAGAAGTGTCCCTTACCTCCAGTCAAAAGGGTCATCCACAAATAGTGTAAAAACCACAAATGCAGGACAGGCCATGGAGAAAAGGGAATCTGGTTATGCCGATGGACAG
Source organism: Mesoplodon mirus (assembly GCF_964341445.2). Classification (NCBI taxonomy): domain Eukaryota; kingdom Metazoa; phylum Chordata; class Mammalia; order Artiodactyla; family Ziphiidae; genus Mesoplodon; species Mesoplodon mirus. Next base: position 395,058 of record NW_028295720.1, read on the forward strand.
GATGTAAATTGCCAACAGCCTCTCTGGAGAACTGTATGTTGTTTTCTAAAACAGAGCTACAGAGCATAGCACACTTCCACTCATGGACGTGTATTTTGGGAAAACTAAAAATCCACAACACACAGCCAGCCCAAAGTTTAGGGCTGCTCTGTTTACAAGAACCTCGACTTCGGTACACTTTAAATATCCCAGGAAAGGGAAAAAAATGGATATAGATGTTGTGGTACTTATATACAATGGAATGTCACTCAGACATAAAAGCAATGTCATAAGGCCAATAGCAGCATAATGAGTGGCTTTAGGTATGATGATGCTAAGTGAAATGAGCCACAAAGAAAAAAAAATATTGTAATATATCACTTATAGAGGGAATGTAAACATGGCTACACATGAACTGAATTTCAAATGTGAACAGAGTTACACATTTAGAAAACACACTTATTCCTCCTTAAGGGGAAAGGTGACGTGGGGTGATGTGTAAAAGCAGAGTTTAAATTAGCACAGATCCCTTTCCATATACCAAATATGTAATAGATAAGACCTACTCCTTTCTCAATGAACTGGACACAAAACACCCTATTCACTGAAGAGGAATATATCTGACTGGTAATAAACTTGAAACCTATGTATTTATATGTCTGCATAATGGAATCAAGTGTATGTAGATTGGCATAAACACAGATCAATGGAACAGGACAGAAAGCCCAGAGATAAACCTACATACCTATGGCTATCTCATCTATGACAAAGGAGCTAAGGATATACAATGGAGAAAAGACAGTCTCTTCAGTAATTGGTGCTGGTAAAACTGGACCCCTACACATAAAAGAATGAAATTAGAACACTCCATAACACTATACACAAAAATAAACTCTAAATTGATTAGAGATCTAAATATAAGACCAGACACTATAAAACACTTAGAGGAAACCATAGGCAGAACACTCTATGACATAAATCACAGCAAGATCCTTTTGGACCCACCTCCTAGAGAAATGGAAATAAAAACAGAAATCAACAAATGGGACCTAATGAAACTTAAAAGCTTTTACACAGTACAGGAAAACATAAACAAGATGCAAAAACAACCCTCAGAATGGGAGAAAATATTTTCAAATGAAGCAATTGACAAAGGATTAATCTCCAAACTTTACAAGCACCTCATGTAGCTCAATATCACAAAAACAAACAACCCAATCCAAAAACGGGCAGAAGACCTAAATAGACATTTATCCAAAGAAGATATACAGATTACCAAGAAACACATGAAAGGATGTTGAACATTACTAATCATTAGAGAAATGCAAATCAAAACTACGGTGAGGTATCACCTCACAGCAATCAGAGTGGCAATCATCAAAAATATCTACAAAACAATAAATGCTGGAGAGGCCTTTATTGGAGAAAAGGGAACACACTTGCACTGTGGGTGGGAATGTAAATTGATATGGGCACTAGGGAGAACAGTACGGAGGTTCCTTTAAATAACTAACAATAGAAGTACCATATGACACAACAATCCAACTACTGGGCATTTGCCTTGTGAAAACCATAATTCAAAAAGAGTTATGTAGAAAAATGTTCATTGCAGCTCTATTTACAATAGTCAGGACATGGAAGCAACCTAAGTGTCCATCGACAGATGAATGTTTAAAGAAGATCTGGCACATATATACAATGGAGTATTACTCAGCCATAAAAAGAAGCAAAACTGAGTTAGTTGTACTGAGGTGGATGGACTTATAATCTGTCCTACACAGTGAAGTAAGTCAGAAAGGGAAAAACAAATACTGTATGTTAACAAAGATATACGGAATCTAATGAAGAAAAAAAAAAGATTTTGAAGAACCTAGTGGCAGGACAGGATTAAGGACACAGACATAGAGAAAGGACTTGAGGACACCGGAAGGGGGATGGGTAAGCTGGGACGAAGTGAGAGAGTGGCATGGACATAAATACATTACCAAATGTAACACCAATAGCTACTGGGAAGCAGCCACATAGAACAGGGAGATCAGCTTGGTGCTTTGTGACCACATAAAGGGGTGGGATATGGGGTGTGAGAGGGAGATGCAAGAGGGAGGGGATCTGGTGATATCTGTATAGGTATAGCTGATTCACTTTTTTATACAGCAGAAACGAACACTCCATTGTAAAGCAATTACACTCCAATAAACGTGTAAAAGGAAAAAAAAAAGAAAGCACAGGGATAAACCTACACATCTATGGTCACCTAATCTATGAAAAAGGAGGCAAGACTATACAATGGAGATAAGACAGTCTCTTAAATCATTGGTGCTGGGAAATATGGACAGCTACATGTAAAAGAATGAAATTAGAACACTCCCCAGCACCATACATAAAAATATATTCAAAATGGATTAGAGACCTTAATGTAAGACCGGATAGTATAAAACTCTGAGAGGAAAACTTACGAAGGATACTCTGACGTAAATCACAGCAAGATCTTTTTTGATCCACCTCTTATAGTAATGAAATAAAAAAGAAAACTAAACAGATGGGACCTAAGGGAACGTAAAAGCTTTTGCAAAGCAAAGGAAACTACAAACAAGATGAAAAGACAACCCTCAGAATGGCAGAAAATATTTGCAAACGAATCAATGGACAAATGATTAATCTCCAGTATATATAAACAGCTCATGCAGCTCAATATTAATAAAACAAACAACCCAATACAAAAATGGAAGAAGATATAAATAGACATTTCTTCCAAGAAGACATAGAGGTGGCCAGTACGCACATGAAAATCTGCTCAACATCACTAATTATTAGAGAAATGGAAATGGAAACTACAATGAGGTGTCATGTCACACCTGTTAGAATGGGCATCAACAGAGAATCTACAAACAACAAATGCTGGAGAGGGTATGGAGAAAAGGAACCTTCTTCCACTATTGTTGGGAATGTAAATTGATATAGTCTCTATGGGGAACAGTATGGAGGTTCCTTAAAAAAGTAAAAATAGAATTACCATATAATCCAGCAATCCCACTACTGGACATATACCCAGAGAAAACCATAAATCAAAAAGACACATTCACCACAATGTTCATTGCAACACTATTTACAATAGCCAGGTAATGAAAGCAAACTAAGTGCCCACAGACAGACGAATGGATAAAGATGTGGTACATATATACAATGGAATATTACTCAGCCATACATAGGAATGAAATTGGGTCATTTGTAGAGACCTTAATGGATCTAGAGACTGTCATACGGAGTGAAGTAAGTCAGAAAGAGAAAAACAAATATTGTATATTAATGCATATATGTGGAACCTAGAAAAATGGTACAGATGAACCGGTTTGCAGGGCAGAGATAGAGACACAGATGTAGAGAACAAACATATGGACACCAACGGGGAAACGCCATGTGAGGGTGGTGGTGGGATGAATTGGGAGACTGGGATTCACATGTGCACACTTATATGTATAAAATAGATATCCAATAAGAACCTGCTGTATAAAAGAAATAAATTTTAAAAAAATAAAAATAAATAGCATTTAATAAAAGAAAACAGAAAAAAAGTTTTTCCCTTCACATAGACGTCTTTATATTAATGCATTATTTCCATGTTTATATCTCCAAATTAAAAAAAAAAGAGGAATAAATAAAATCTACCTTGAACCAAAAAGAAAAAAAAAAAAAAAAACAGAACCCACCAGTTATACAGAGGAAAATCGTATCAGGGCACTTGCTCCAGTGGTAAAAAATTCTTAAGTTGGTCAGAGGTGGGAAATCGTCTCCCATGGAGTCAGCAGCGCTCCCCCTGACAAGGAGCATCCTCATTGCAAAGCTGGGGGGACTGTGTTGAGGCATCTGTGAGTAAATGTGAGCTGAGCCCCAGTCCTGCTGCAGCTGAACTCTTCCCACCCTTTCCAGGTAAAACACCTGAATATGTACAAGCACTTGCAAGCCTAGAGGAAGGGCTGTGGAGCCACACCAGTGACAGCACGCAGGCCGACTTGGTGCCTGCAGGCCAGTCAGGATGCTCCTGGCCCCAGATGCTCTTCTGGAAGCTTTCCATTTCCCTGCCTGAGATACCCCTCCTGCCACGGCCCCAACTGCTTTTTTACTTCCTCACCTCTGCCTGGGGAGAAATTCAAGCGGCAGGTATGGATGACACATCCTCTTCTTTAGCAGGTGGCAGCCTAGCAACTCCTGTGGAAAGTCCAGCAGAGCCCCACTCACACTGGGCCACCCACAAAGCCACGGCCCCTCACTCCCTACCACCACCCCAGCCCCGGCACTGCTGACGGGGCAGAGAATATGGCATCAGGCACAGCTAAAGGGGCTCTAGCTGCCTGTAGAGGTGTTTATATTGACCTCAACCCAGGCACACCTGGGGAGGGCTGGTAGGCAGTGTCAGGCTGCCCAAATCAGCCAATCCTCACCCCTCAGGGGCTCACAGTTGCAGAAAATGAACCTTGCTAAACGGGCCAGGCCCAAGGAACAGGTGTGGGCCCTTGAGAGTCAGGCTAGACAAGGGGCTGCAACTGCCGCTTGTTTTCTTATCATTTTATCTGGTCCATGAGTGAAAAACAACTTCAAGAAGACCCTATCCTAATGAGAGGAACCCAGGAGTCAGGGAGAGGAGTGATGGTGGGTGGAGACAGAGGCCTGGTGCCCTGGCTACAGTGGAAGTGTCTGGAAGACCAGGCAGAGAGAGACTGCACAGAGTGATAGCCAGGGTCACAGACCTGTCAGAGCTGCTGTTTGTTAGTTCAAGTCCTGCTCTGAGGTATTCTGTGTCAGCTGTGAGCGACAGGTGAGCTGGGGGTTCTCTGCAATGTGGGCTATGTGCACTGTTCCTGTGTGTCCAGCCCTGCTTGGGTACCTGCCCATGGGTGCTCTGTAACCTGGGAAGGGCCTGACTAGGAGAGCCCCATGGTCTGCTGGGTAGCTGCACAGGTGAGCTCCATACCCTGGGAGGGACTTGAACACGAGAGTCCCGTGGGCTGTGGGGATGGGTGGTGCAGCCCAGGTGAGCTCCATATCCTGGGATTGGCCTGACCACGAGAGCCCCATGGGCTGCTGGAGACCTGGTAAAGGATATCAGGACAGTCAGTGAAGCCACCGAGGATATACATCCAGTAGCTCCTATTTCCTACACCCTGCTGGAAATTCTACCATCCACCAGGCCATGGCATTCTGTATTACACTTCAATGATGCCTTCTTCTGTATTCCATTCATCTCAGAGTCACAAGAATATTTGGCTTCTGAGTGGCAGGACACAACATGCAACAAAACCAATAATGCTGGGCCGTCCTGCCCCAACGGTACAAAAATCCCCACACCATCATTGGGGAAATGACCTCTAAAGACCTAAACGTTCTACCTCTGTAAAAGGGAACCCTCCTTCAATATGCAGATGACATTCTGATCGCCAGGCCTACTAAAGACGCCTCTAAACTACCTAGCCAAGGAAGGATAGAAGGTGTCCAAGAAAAAGGCTCAAATATCCCAGGCTCAGGTGACATGCCTGGGCTTCATTCTCACAGATATTCGGAGAAACGCATCCCAGGATAGGGAAGAAGCCATTTGCAGCCTTACCTCTTCTAAAACTAGAAGACAGCTTAGGGGTTCCTGGGGAGGCCAAGGTTTTCTGCATCTGGATCCCTAACTACAGTCTAATAGCTGGGCCTCTACATGAAACACTGACACGAAAAGATGATGATCCTTTTGTATAGAATCCAGAAGTGGCCTTTCAAGAATGGAAAGAGCAGTCAATTCAGATCCTTGCCCAGGAACTCCCTAATTTAGCTAAACCCTTTGACCTTTACATACCCGGTCAAAGGTTAATTGCCCTTGGAGCCTTAGTGCAAAAACTGGGACCACTTGAAATGGAGCAACACAAGAATGCCCTTCAGGTATGATAAACTATGGTCACCAAGGGCTTTGCCCACAGACTCATCAGGTCAGGATACGGGGGTATCTAAAAAGCTAGAAATCAGCAGCCCACAAGGCCAGCTCCCTCCTAAGGGAAAAGGACCCCACGTCGTGATCCTAACCACCCATCATGCCCTGATGTTGCAGGGGTCGCTCTGTGGACACACTGACCTCGAGTGAGGAGGCCCTCCAACTCCAACCTCCAGAGAGACAAACGGGGGCAACGGGCCCCCAAGATGACTCGTGTGACCATCACTTGACCTGGAGTTTCTCTCAGAAAACAAGAAGACTGTGCCCCGAAAGAGCAGACTACTGCTTGCAGGACTTACTGCACCCAGAGGGGAGCTAATAAACTTGGCGGGGGAAATGTATATCACGCTTTCACCATAGAAAACCCTACAGACACCACGGTGATGGTGGCCAATATGACCGGCTGGACTGCTGGCTATTTCTAAAGGCCGTTGACTCAGTGGACGTCATGGTCCTGGATCACCACTGACCCTGGACTGTCTGGGAGTTGTGCGGGCAGGGTTCTGACACATGGTGCTGTTTGTACATTAATTCAGGGACCTAATTAAAGAAAGCACAGACTACTGGTCAGAGCATCGAGGCTGGCAAAAACCGTCAGCCTAAGGTCGCCAAACAAATGTGGGGTGGGGTGAAACCTGCCACCTCAGCATCTCTGCGCATCTCTTTCCTGGACCCTTAAAGGTCATTAGAATCTATAACACTTCCAATGCTGGTGCTCATGCGGACGAGAAGTGAGGCAGGAGGCCTTGGGACAATCAACCTCACCTGGAGGCTGGTGGGGAGACGTTTTGCCCTTCCCCCCAGGTATCAGGGCTCCCACCACAGCATGAAGCAGTTACAAAAGAGGGGTCTGCACCCTCAACACCCCAAGAATGAGGAACGGAACAAAAAGCAGAGGAGGGGTTCGTCTCTGGCAACGTTCATTAAAAATTCCTGGGAGATAAAAAGAGAATCTGGGCAATAAAATAAAGTCTAAGCTGTTTTTCCTTTGTGCTTTGTCTAATTTCACGTGTTCCTAGGGTTCCGCATGCAGAGGTCCCACACCCGGCACTTCAGACCCGACTTCCTAGTGCAGAATGGCTGGGTCGACACCTCAGCTAGCGGGGTCCCATGCAGACTCCACGGCATAGAGCCTGAGCTGCAGCCAACCCAGCCCTCGAGAGCTCCATCCCCTCCCTCCCACTGACACTGCCGGGATCCCTACACAGCAGCCCAGCCCACAGCCCGTGGGGGACTGCACGCTCTCACCTCTCCATTCTGTTTTCAAAATAATGTTTCCTTTGCTTCTGAAGCAAACTCAGTCTTGATCTCTTGGCTCCAATGACACTGGGCATGGTGAATCCTGTTGGGGTCCACTCTGGAGGATCAGTAACAGAAATTGAGATCATTGTAACTTCAATGAACAGATGTGTGAGCCAAACTGTAGTTAACATAGAGCAGTGTATAATGCTCGGGTAAAATAAGATTTTTCTAAGACTTACATTTGATATTTCCATCACTTTACTATAAGCAAGTTCAGTGAAGACATCTGTCTTATTTGTCAGGTCAACATTAGAGAAATGAAGTGATTTATTTCCATGGATGTACATCGAATACTCTTGGCTGAAGCTTCAATCTTGTTTTGAATGCTTTTCCATTGAAAAGGATACCTCTCTTTCAGCTCCCCCATTTCTGAGAAGTATAAAATCTTATAATTTATTATTACCAAAGGGGAAAGGTAGGAGAAGGGATAAATTAACAGTTTGGGATTAACACATACACACTGCTATGTATAAAATAGATCATCAACAAGGAACTACTGTATAGCACAGGGAACTACACTGAATATTTTGCAATAACCTATAAGGGGAAATAATCTGAAAAAGAATAGATATTTTTATTGACATCATCTATCAATGACAGATAAAATGTAACCTAAGCAAGGCCGATGGTGAGCGCTTCTGACCCTGAAGATTTCAATCATCTAAAGTTTGGGCTCTGCCTATTTCCCAAGGCCTTTAATGGACATACGTGTAGCTGTAGCTTAAAAATTCCCCAGTTTGTGGTACGGAGAGGCACTGATTTGGAAAAATCCCTGGTTTTCTCCTTCCATGCACGGGACCCTTCCTACAGCTAAAACATGCCTGTCACACCTAGAGGATGGTACACCGTTTGATCGGAAAGAGTTTGGAAAAGGCACCTCATCTCCTCATCGCCTGGTGCTCGGGTTCACCCCTCCAGCATCTTTCCTAACAATCTCCTCACTTGGGGATATCAGCACCGTCAACATCCTGTTGCACACAGTTTGGTATTTGTCCAGAGGATGAAGCGGAAGGATGAGAAAAATTTAGAGACAAGTCTTAGTTGTTTGGACAGGCACATGCCACTCTAATTTCCAATCTGGAAGACAAATTCATCAAAGGCTAGAATTGCCCACGGAAACAGAATAGGGCTAGAGGAAATCCCGCTGTTTTGTGTCCAGTTTCCAAAAACACAAGTTGAAAAATGAAACTCGGGGGCACTAAAATTCATGAAACTGCAGAGTTGAAAATATCTATCATCGAAAAATGTCTTGAGGTAAGTCACAGAAAAGGAGTTGTAAGCAAGGGAGAGTGGCAGGAAACAGATTTGAAGAGGTAGAAAGGATTCCCCATTAAAGCACAAGAAAAGGGGCTGAACATCGCCAATGATGCAGTTGGCCCAAAAGGGCGTATGCATTTTTTCTGAATATATTCAAGTAAAGGCCATACACACTTTTTATCCAACCAAACAGGTGGGCACTGGAAATCAATACTCTAAAATGTATCACTTCACATCAGTCAGAAGGGCCATCCACATAAAGTGTAAACACCAGAAATGCAGGACAGGGCGAGGAGAAAAGGGAGCCCTGTGAGGCTGATAGTGGAAATGTAATTTGCCAATGGCCACTCTGGAGAAGTGTATTGTGTTTGCTAAGACATCTAAAAGATGAGCAACAGAGCATAGTGCACTTGCACTCATGGGCGTATACCTTGGGAAAAACAAAAATGGACAGAAAACAGGCACCCCAACATTTACCACCTCTTTGTTAAAAACGGCCTCCACTTGGATATAACCTAAATGTCCCTGGAAGGATAAAATGGATAAAAGAGATGGGGTACTTATGTAGAGTGGAATATTACTCATCCCGAAATCAATGAAATAAGGCCAGTTGGAACAACTCGGGAGGAGTTACATACGATCATTCTAAGTGATATATGTCAGAAAGAAAAAGACACATATCATAAGATGTCACTTAAAGGTGGAATCAAACATGGCTACACATGAAATAAACTACAAAACAGAAACATAGTCAAATATGTAGAAAATAGACATAAGGCTGCTAAATGGGAAAGGTGGGGAATGGTGAGGTATTATCCAGGAGGTTGAAATTAGCAAATATACCATTCCAAGTACCAAATTGAATAAGTGACAAGGCCTACACGGTACCTCAAAGAACTGCACTAAGCCCACTCAAGTCACTGGACAATAATACATATGACTCGTAAGCATCTGAAAAATAATTTCTTGTTGTCTCACAGTACATGAATCAAGTGGATGTACAGCAGCAAAAAACAGAGCTTTGAAAATCAGCTGTAACCAATATAAAAATAAATTTAAAAATATTTATAAAAACGGTGAGACAGACAAAAATTCTTACAACTTTTGTTGAAGGGCTACGATGTAACATGGATTGAACACATGTAGACCCACAGCAGGATGATATATAAGGCTGGAAGCTATGCACGCTAAGAGATGTTAGAGAGGCTGGGTGAGGAAATGCAGACCTTTTAAAGTAATACTGCCTGGTACCCATTCCATGGGTCCCAAATCGGCAGGTTCAAGGGAATCTTCTGACAGCGAAAACATGCCTGCGAAACCGAGAAGAATGTACACCGTGTGCTCAGGAAAGGTGTCTAAAATGCACCTCATTTTTGATCTCCTGGTGCTGGGGTTCGCCATTCCAGCCACATTATTAACAATATCCCCTCTTGGAGAATCAGCACCTTTAACCTCCTGTTTCACACAGTTTGCAATTGGTGCAGAGGATAAATGGGAAGGGGGGAACCAATGAGAGATAAGCTGTAGGAGTTTTGACAGGCACATGTCACTCTAATTTCCCATTAGGAACAAGAATTAATGAAAGGCTCAGCCTGCCTCCTGAGAACCAGAATAGGGCCAGAAGCAATCCAAAGGTTTGGCGGCGAGCTCACAATAAAAGCGAGTTTTAAAATGGAGCTCAGGAGCAGACAATTCAAAGACCTGCAAAGATATAAATGATAACCAACGTCCAAAAATATATTCAGGTAAGGCAACGAAGAGGATCTGAATGAGAGGCAGAATTGCAGGAAAGAGATTTCAAAAGGTAGATTGTACTCACATTTAAAGCATATGAAAAGCAGCAGAATTTCTAAAATGATGCAGTTGGGCAAAAGCGTGTATGCCTTTTTTTCGTGAATATCTTCAGGAAAAAAACACATACAGAGTTTTTGGCCAACCAAGCAAGCGGGAAATGCAAATCCGCACAACAAAGAAGTCTCAATTTCCACTGCTCAGAAAGGCCATCCAAAAAATGTGTACAAACCAGAAATGCTGGAGAGGCCATGGAGAACAGGGAGCCTAGTCACGCTGATGGGTGGGGTATAAATATCCAAGAGCCACTCTGAAGAAGTGTATGCTGTTTCCTAAAATATTTAAATACAAAGCCCCCGAGCAAAGGGGACTTCAACTCATGGACATATAACTTGGGAAGACTAAATATCGACAACACACAGGCACTCCAAAGTTTAGGGCTGCTCTGCATACAAGAACCTCAACTTCGGTACACCTAAAATATCCCAGGAAAAAGAGAAATGCATAAATTACTTGTGGTAAATTTGTACAACGGAATATCACTCAGACGTGAAATCAATGTCATAAGGCCAGTAGCAGCATAAAGAGTGGATTTAGGTATGATGATTCTAAGTGAAATTAGTCACACAGAAAAAGAATCTATTCATAAGATATCACTTACAGAGGGAATGTCAACATCACAACACATGAACTGAATTAAGAAAGAGAACAATCTCACATTTAGAAAACACTCTTATGCCTGTTTAATGGGAAAGGAGAGGTGGGGTGATGCATAAAACCAGAGTTTGATATTAGCACAGGTACCATTCCATAAACCAAATAGAGAACAGACGAGACCTACCCCTTCCTCAGTGAACGGGACTCAAACCCCCTATTCCCCGCAGAGGAATATATCTGACTAGTGAGAATCTTAAAACCAATGTATTGATTTGTCTTCATAAGGGAATCAAGTGTGTCTAGACTGGCATAAACACGTCAGTGAAAATCAGCACAACCCCATTATAAAAATGAATTTCAAAAACAAACAAAAAAACAGCGAAATTCTTACACAATTCCTTCAGGGGTTCTGATGAAACCGGGAATGACCCTATTTGTAAAGACAGCTGGATGAGACATAAGTCTGGACACTTGGGACTGAGAGGACTGGTGAGATTTGGATAGAAAATGCAGACCCTTTAAAGTACTAATGCATGCCACGATTCCATGGATACCAAATCTCCAGGTAGTAGGGAATATCACTACAGTTATAACATGTATGGGAAACGTAGAGAATGGACACCCTGTGATGGTGAAAGGTTTCTAAAAGTCTCCTAATTTTTCCTATCCTTGTGCTCCAGTTTGGCATTCCAACTGCTTTACTATCAATCTCCCAACTTAGGAGAGCCAGCCCCTATAACCTCCTGGTTCGCACAGTTTGCTAATTGTGCAGAGGATGAAAGGGAAGAGGGAGAACCAATCACAGAGTAGATGTAGGCTTTTGGACGGGCACATGTCACTGTAAATTCCCGTCAGGAAGAAGAATTAACCAAAGCCTCAGCCACCTGCAGGGAACAGTATAGCCACCCCTGGAACAAGTATAGGTCCTGAAGCAAAATTGTGGATTTGCAGTCAGCTCCCAAAAACGGGATTTGAAAATTGGAGCTCACGGGCACAGCAATTCACAAACCTACAGTTATAAAGGACTACTGTCTTCCAAAAATCTGTTGAGGGAAGGCAACGAAGCTGACTTGAAAATGAGGCAGAATTGCACAAAACATATTTCAAGAGGTAAATTGGAATCGCCTTTAAAGCACAGGCAAAGCATCACAACTTCGACAATGATGCACTTGGCCAAAAAGGGCGTATGCGTTTTCTCCTGAATATATTCAGGAGAAAATGCATACGACCTTTTTGGACAATCAAGCAAGAACGCAATGCAAATCCACACTACAAAGAATTGTCACTTCCCACGGGTCAAAAGGGACATCCGAAAATCTGTAAAAACCAGAAAGGCAAGAGGGAGATGACAAGGGCATGAAGCAATATGATCCAAAGTGTCCTGAAGGATTGTGATGACAAGCGCATGGAGCACTGTGATGAAAAGATTATGTAGCATATTGCTGACAAAGGCATGGAGCATTGTGATGACAAGGTTCATGGAGCACTGTGATGACAAGCGTCACGGAGCATTGTGATTACAGGGGTCATGGAGCATTGGGATGACAAGGGCATGGAGCATTTTGATGACAAGAGTCCCGGATCATTGTGTTGTCAGTGTTCATGGATCGTTGTGATGACAGGAGTCATGGAGCATTGTGATGACAGGGGTCATGGAGCATTGTGATGAGAAGGTCAAGGAGCATTGGGCTGAAAACGTTCATGGAGTATTGTGATGACAGGGGCCATGGAGGCTTGTGATGACAAGGTACTGGAGCATAGTGATGAGAAGACCATGGAGACTTGTGATGACAAGTCTCATGGAATATTCTGATGAAAAGGGGCATGGAGCATTGTGATTACAGGGGTCTTGGGGCATTGTGATGACAAGGGCATGGAGCATTGGGATGAGATGGCCATGGAACGTTCTGATGACATGCATCATGGAGCTTTGTGATGACAAGGGCATGGAACATTGTGATGAAAAAGGCATGGAGCCTTGTCATGACAGGGTTCAAGGAGCATACTGAGGACAAGTGTCAGGGAGCATTGTGATGACAAGTGTATTGAGCATTGTGATGAAAAAGGTCATGGAACATTGTGATGAGAAGACCATGGATAATTGTGATGACGAGCATCATGGGGCGTTGTGATGATAAGTGTTATGGAACATTTTGATCACAAGGATTTGGAGCATTGTGATGACAGAGATCATGGAGAATTTTGATTTCATTGTGATGACAATAGCATGAAGTATTTTGATGATGGGCATGGTGCATTGTGATGACCGGGTTCATGGATCATTGAGATGAAAAGGGGCATGGAGCATTGTGATTACAGGTGTCTTGGAGCATTGTGATTAGAAGGGTCATGGAGCCTTGTGATGACAAGGCCATGGAACATCGTGATGGCAGGGGTCATGGAGCACTGTTATGACAGGGTTAATGGAGAATTGTGATGGCAAGGGCATGGAACATTGTGATGGGAAGGCCATGGAGCCTTCTGATGACATGCGTCATGGAGCTTTGTGATGACATGGTCATGGAGCAATGTGATGAGAGCGTTCATGGAGCATTGTGATGACAATAACATTGAGCATTTTGATGAAAAGTTCATGGAGCATTGTGGTGACAAATTTCACAGAGCTTTGTGATGATGAGGGCATTGACTTTTGTGGTGACACACGTCAAGGATTCTTGTGATGACGGGACACACGGAGCATTGTGATGGCTGGGGTCATGTAGCATTTTGATGACAGGAGCATGGAGCATTGGTCTGACAAGTTTCATGGATAATTGTGTTGACAGTGGGCATGGCACATTGTGATGAAAAGGGCATGGAGCATTGTGATGACAAGGTCATGGAGTATTGTGAAGACAGGTATCAGGGAGCATTGTGATGGCATATTTCATGTTCCATTGTGATGACAATGGCATGGAGCATTGTGATGCCGAGTGTTATGGAGGATTGTGATGACAAAGGTAATGGAGCATTGTGATGACATGTGTCATGGAGCACTGTGATGACAAGCGTCACGGAGCATTGTGAATACAGGGGTCATGGAGCATTGGGATTACAAGTGCATGGATCATTGTGATGACAAGGGTCATGGAGCATTGGGCTGAAAATGTTCATGGAGTACTGTGATGACAGGGGTCATGTAGAATTTTGATTTCATTGTGCTGACAATAGCCGGAAGCATTATGATGATTGGCATGATGCATTGTGATGACAGGGTTCATGGAGCATTGAGATGAAGAGGGGCATGGAGCATTGTGATTACAGGGGTTTTGGAGCATTGTGATGAAAAGGGCATTGAGCATTTTGATGAGAAGTACATGGAACATTCTGATGACGTGTCATGGAGCTTTGTGATGACAAGGGCATAGAAATTTGTGATGGCATGGGTCATGGAGTATTGTTATGACAGGGGTAATGCAGCATTGTGATGAGAAGGGCATGGAGCATTGTGATTACAAGGTTCATGGAGCATTGCGATGACAAATTTTTGGACCGTTGTGATGAAAAGCGCGTGGCACATTGTGATGACAAGGGTCATGGAGCATTTTTCTGACAAAGGCATGGAACACTGTGATGACAAGGATCACGGAGCATTGTGATGAAAAGTTCATGGAGCATTTTGGTTACAAAGGTAACAGCCTTGTGATGACGTGGGTATCTTCCATCGTCATGACAAATGTTATGAAGAATTGTGATGACTGGAGTCATGGAGCATTGTGATGACAGGGGTCATGGAGCATTGTGATGACAAGGTCATGGAGCTTTGTGATGACAAGGGTCATGGAGAATTGGGCTGAAAATGTTCCTGGAGTATTGTGATGACAGGTGTCATGGGGCATTGTGATTACAGGGGTCTTGGAGCATTATGATGACAGAGGTCCCGCATCATTGGGTTGTCAGCTGTCATGGAGTGTTGTGATGACAGTGGTCATGGATCATTGTGATGATACTGTTCATGGAGCATTGTGATGAGAAGGTCATGGAGCAGTGGGCTGAAAATGTTCATGGAGTATTGTGATGAAGGGGGACATGGAGCATTGTGATGACAATGGAATGGAGCATGGTGATGACAAGTTCCTTCAGCATTGTGATGAGATGACCATGGAGACTTGTGATGACAAGTCTCATGGAGCATTCTGATGAAAAGGGGCATGGAGCATTGTGATTACAGGGGTCGTGGAGCATTGTGATGACAAGGGCATGGAGCATTGTGAGGAGAAGGCCATGGAACATTCTGATGACATGTGTCATGGAGCTTTGTGATGACAAGGGCATGGAGCATTGTGATTACAGGGGTTCTGGAGCATTGTGATGACAACTGTCATGGAGCCTTGTGATGACAAGGCCGTGGAACATTGTGATGGCAGGGGTCATGAAGCATTGTTATGACAGAGATAATGGAGCATTGTGAAGAGAAGGGCATTGAGCATTGGTCTGAAATGTTTCATGGATTATTGTGATGAGAGTGGGCATGGAGCATTGTGATGACAAGGGCCCGGAACACTGTGATACATGGGTCATGGAGGATTGTAATGACAAAGGCATGGAGCATTGTGATGGGAAGGGCATCAAGCATTGTGATGACAAGTGTCATGGTGCTTTGTGATGACAAGGGCATGGAGCCATGTGATGAGAGGGTTCATGGAGCACTGTGATGACAATGACATGGAGCATTGTGATGCCAAGGGCCATGGAGCTTTGTGATGACAATGGTCATGGAGCATTTTGATGACAAGCGTGTGGTGCATTGTGATGAGAAGGGCAGGGAGCATTTTGATGACAGGGTCATGCAGCAATTTGATGAAAAGTGTAATGGAATATTTTGATGACAGGGGTTATGGAACTTTGTGATGTCAGGGGTCATGGAACATTGTGCAGATAAGGGGATGTAGCATTGTGATGACAGGGGTTTGGAACATTGTGATAACAGGGGTGAGTGAGGATTGTGATGACTAGTGGTGGAACATTGTGATATCTCATGTGAGAGAGCATTTGGATGAGAAGTTCATGGAGCATTGTGATTACAAGGTTTATGGAGCATAGCGATGACAATGTTGTGGATCATTGTGATGAAAAGTGCATGGCACATTGTGATGACAAAGGTCATGGAGCATTGTTCTGACAAAGGCATGGAGCATTGTAATGACAAGGTTCACGGAGCATTGTGATGAAATGTTCATGGAGCATTGTGGTTAAAATGGTCACAGAGCCTTGTGATGACGCGGGCATGGACCGTTGTGATGACAAATGTTATGAAGCATTGTGATGACTGGAGTCACGGGGCATTGTGATGACAGGGTTCATGGAGCATTGTGATGACAAGGGCATGGAGCACTGTGATGACAGGGGCATGGAGCATTTGTCTGACAATTTCATAGATGATTGTGATGACAGTGGACATGGTGCATTGTGATGACCAGGGCATGGAGCATTGTGATGACAAGTGCATGGTGTATTGTGAAGACAGGTGTCAGGGAGCATTGTGATGACAAGGCTGTGGAACATTGTGATGGCAGCGGTCATGGAGCATTGTTATGACAGGGGTAAAGGAGCATTGTGATGGCAAGGGCATGGAGCATTGCGATGAGAAGGCCATGGAACATTCTGATGACATGTGTCATGGAGCTTTGTGATGACAAGGGCATGGAGCAATGTGATGAGAGCGTTCATGGAGCATCGTGATGACAAAGACATGGAGCGTTGTGATGCCAAGCGTCATGGATCTTTGTGATGACAAATGTCATGGAGCATTTTGATGACAAGGGTGTTGTGCATTGTGATGAGAAGGGCAGGAGCATTGTGATGAAAGTGTCATGGAGCAATTTGATGAAAAGAGTCATGGAACATTTGAATGACTGGGGTTATGGAACACTGAGATGTCAGGGGTCATGGAGCATTTTGATGAAAAGGGTCATGGAGCATTTTGATGACAGGGGTTATGTAACATTGTGATGTCAGTGGTCATCAAATATTGTGATGATAATGCATGTAGCATTGTGATGACAGGGGTGAGGGAGTATTGTGACGAATAGTGATGGTAACATTGTGATATCAGTGGTGAGAGAGGATTTTGATGAGAAGTGCATGGAGCATTGTGATGACAAGGTTTATGGAGCATTGTGATGAAAAGATTGTGGAGCACTGTGATGACAAGCGCATGGTGCATTGTGATGACATGTGTCGTGGAGCAACGTGCTCACAAGCGCATGGAGCATTGTGATGACAAGGATCATGGAGCATTGTGCTGAGAAAGGCATAGAGCATGGTGATGACAAGGGTAAAAGAGCATTGTGATGAAAAGTTCATGGAGCATTGTGGTTAAAAACGTCACAGAGACTGTTGATGATGAGGGCATGGACCACTGTGATGACAAAGGTCAAGAAGAATTGTGATGACTGGAGTCACAGAGCATTGTGATGACAGGGGTCATGGAGCATTGTAATAACAAGGGAATGGAGCATTGTGATGACAAGGACATGGAGCATTGGTCTAATAACTTTCATGGATTATTGCGATGAGAGTTGGAATGGCGCATTGTGATGACAAGGGCATGGAGCATTGTGATGACCAGGTCATGCAGTATTGTGAAGACAGTTGTCAGGGGGCATTGTGATGACATATATAATGGCCCATTGTGATGCCAAGTGTCATGGAAGATTCTGATGGCAAAGGTAATGGAGCATTGTGATGACAATGGCTTGGAGCATTGTGATGACAAGGGTCAGGTAGCTTTGTGCTGAGAATTGCATGGAGAATTATGATGACAAGGGTCATGGAGCATTCTGATGACAAGCTTGTGGAGTATTTTGATGACAATGACATGGAGCATTGTGATGAAAACGGCATGGGGCATTGTGATGAAAAAGTCATGGAGCCTTTCGTGACAGGGTTCAAGGAGCATTCTGACGACAAGTGTCAGGGAGCATTATGATGACAAGTGTATTGAGAATTGTGATGAAAAAGGTCATGGAGCATTGTGATGAAAAGGGCATGCAGTATTGTGATGACAGGCATCATGGAGTGTTGTGATGACAAATGTTATGGAACATTGTGATCACAAGGGTTTGGATCATTGCGATGACAGAGGTCATGGATCATTTTGATTTCAAGGATTATGGAGCATTGTGATGACAAGGTCATGAAGCAATGTGATCCCAAGGTTCATGGAGGATTTTGATGACAATGGTAATGGAGTATTGTGTTGACAAGCGCATAGAGCATTGTAATGAAAAGGTCATGTAGCATTTTGCTGACAAAGGCATGGATCATTGTGATGACAGGGATCATGGAGCATTGTGATGACAGAGGTCATGGAGAATTTTGATTTCACTGTGCTGACAATTGCCAGAAGCATTATGATGATGGGCATGGTGCATTGTGATGACAGTGTTCATGGAGCATTGAGATGAAAAGGGGCATGGAGCATTGTGATTACAGGCGTCTGGGAGCATTGTGATGACAATGGAACATTTTGATGAGAAGGCCATGGAATATACTGACGACATGTGTCATGGAGCTTTGTGATGACAAGGGCATGGAACATTGTGATTACAGGTGTTTTGGAGCATTGTGATGACAAGGGTCATGGTGCCTTCTGATTGCAAGGCCATGGAACATTGTGATGGCAGGGGTCATGGAACATTGCTATGACAGGGGTAATGGAGCATTTTGATGAGAAGGGCATGGAATTTTGTGATTACAAAGTTTATGCAGCATTGCCATGACAAATTTGTGCACCGTTGGGGTGAAAAGCGCGTGGCACGTTGTGATGATAAGGGACATGGAGTATTTTTCGGACAAATGCATGGAGCATTGAGATGACAAGGGTCACGGAGCATTGTGATGAAAATTTCATGGAGCATTGTAGTTACAAATGTAACAGAGCCCTGTGATGACGCGGGCATCGACCATTGTGATGACGAATGTTATGAAGAACTGTGATGACTGGAGTCAAAGAGCATTGTGATGACAGGGGTCATAGAGCATTGTGATGACAAGGGCAAGGAGCATTGTGCTGAGAAAGGCATATAGCATTGTGATGACAAGGGGCAAAGAGCATTGTGATGAAATGTTCATGGAGCATTGTGGTTAAAAAGGTCACAGAGACGGTTGATGATGAGGGCATGGACCATTTTGATGACAAAGGTCATGGAGCATTGTGATGACTGGAGTCACGGAGCATTGTGATGACAGGGGTCATGGAGCATTGTGATAACAAGGGCATGGAGCATTGTGATGACAAGTGCATGGAGCATTGGTCTAATATGTTTCATGGATTATTGCGATGACATTTGGAATGGCATATTGTGATGACAAGGGCATGGAGCATGGTGATGAGCAGGTCTTGCAGTATTGTGAAGACAGGTGTCAGGGTGCATCTTGATGACATATGTAATGGCCCATAGTGATGACAATGGCATGGAGCATTGTGATGCCAAGTGTCATGGAGGATTCTGATCACAAAGGTAATGGAGCATTGTGATGACAATTGTCAGGGAGAATTGTGCTGACAAGTCCATGGAGAATTGTGATGACAAGGGTCATGGAGCGTTCTGATGACAAGCTTGTAGAGTATTTTGATGACAATGGCATGGAGCATTGTGATGAAAATGGCATGGGGCTTTGTGATGAAAAAGGCATGGAGCCTTTTCATGACAGGGTTCAAGGAGCATTCTGACGACAAGTGTCAGGGAGCATTGTGATGACAAGTGCATTGAGAATTGTGATGACAATGGTCATGGAGCATTGTGATGAAAATTGCATGGAGTATTGTGATGACAGTCATCATGGAGTGTTTTGATCACAAGTGATATTGAACATTGTAATCAGAAGTGTTTGGAGCATTGTGATGACAGAGGTCATGCATCATTTTGATTTCAAGGAGCATGGAGCACTGTGATGACAAGGGCATGAAGCAATGTGACCAAAATATTCATGGGGAATTGTGATGACAATGGTAATGGAGTATTGTGATGACAAGCGCATAGAGCATTGTAATGACAAGGTCATGTAGCATTTTGCTGACAAAGGCATGGAACATTGTGATGACATGTGTCATGGAGCACTGTGATGAAAAGCGTCACGGAGCATTGTGAATACAGGGGTCATGGAGCATTGGGATGACAAGGGCATGGATCATTGTGATGACAACTGTCATGGAGCAGTGGTCTGAAAATGTTCATGGAGTATTGTGATGACAGGGTTCATGGAGCATTGTGATGACAGAGGTCATGGAGTATTTTGATTTCATTGTGCTGACAATAGCTGGAAGCATTATGATGATGGGCATGATGCATTGTGATGACAGGTTTCATGGACCATTGAGTTAAAAATGGGCATGGAGCATTGTTATTACAGGGGTCTGGGAGCATTGTGATGACAAGTGCATGAAGCATTTTGATGAGAAGACCATGGAACATTCTGATGACATTTGTCATGGAGCTTTGTGATGACAAGGGCATGGAGCATTTTGATTACAGGGGTCTTGGAGCACTGTGATGACAAGGGTCATGGAGCCTTGCGATGACAAGGCCGTGGAACATTGTGATGGCAGGGGTCATGGAGCATTGTTATGACAGGTGTAATGGAGCATTGTGATGTGAAGGGCATGGAGCATTGTGATTACAAAATTTACTGAGCATTGCGATGACAAATTTGTGGACCGTTGGGATGAAAATCGCATCGCCCATTGTGATGACAAGGGTTATGGATCATTTTTCTGACAAAGACATGGAGAATTGTGATGACAAGGGTCTCTGAGCATTGTGATGAAAAGTTCATGGAACACTGTGGTTACAAAGGTAACAGAGGCTTTTGATGACGCGAGCATTGACCATTGTGATGACAAATGTTATGAAGAATTGTGATGACAGGAGTCACGGAGCATTGTGATGACAGGGGTCATGGAGCAATGTGATGACAAGGGCATGGAGCATTGTGCTAAGAAAGGCATAGTGCATTGTGATGACAAGTGTCATAGAGCATTGTGATGAAAGGTTCTTGGAGCATTGTGCTTAAAAAAAGTCACAGAGACTGTTGATGATGAGGGCATAGACCACTGTGATGACAAAAGTCATGGAGCATTGTGATGACTGGAGTCACGGAGCATTGTGATGACAGGGGTCATGGAACATTGTGATAACAAGGGCATGGAACATTGTGATGACAAAGCCATGGAGCACTGGTCTAATAATTTTCATGGAGTATTGCGATGACACTTGGAATGGCGCATTGTGATGACAAGGGCATATAGCACTGTGATGACCAGGTCTTGCAGTATTGTGAAGAGAGGTGTGAGGGAGCACTGTGATGACATATGTAATGGCCCATTGTGATAACAATGGCTTGGAGCATTGTGATGCCAAGTTTCATGGAGGATTATGATGACAAAGTTAATGGAGCTTTGTGATGACAAGGGTCAGGGAGCATTCTGATGACAGTGGTTATGGAACATTGTGATGTCATGGGTCATGGAACATTGTGATGATAAGTGGATGTAACATTGTGATGACAGGGGTCATGGAACATTGTGATAACAGGGGTGTGTGAGGATTGTGATGACTAGTGATGGAACATTCTGATATCTCATGTGAGAGAGAATTTGGATGAGAAGTTCATGGAGCATTGTGATTACAAGATTTATGGAGCATAGCGATGACAAGTTTGTGGAACTTTGTGATGAAAAGCGAATGGCACTTTGGAATGACAACGATCATGGAGCATTGTCCTGACAAAGGCATGGAGCATTGTGATGACAAAGGTCACGGAGAATTGTGATGAAAGGTTCATGGAGCATTGTGTTTACAAAGGTCACAGAGCCTTGTGATGACGCACGCATGGACCGCTGTGATGACAATCGTTATGAAGCATTGTGATGACTGGAGTCACGGAGCATTGTGATGACAGGGGTCATGGAGCATTGTGATAACAAGGGTATGGAGCATTGTGATGACAGTGGCATGGAGCATTGGTCTGACATGTTTCATAGATTATTGTGATGACATTGGACATGGTGCATTGTGATGACAAGGGCATGGAGCATTTTGCCTAGAAGGCCATGGAACATTCTGATGACATGTGTCATGGAGCTTTGTGATGACAAGGGCATGGAGCATTTTGATTACAGGGGTCTTGGAGCATTGTAATGTCAAGCGTCATGGAGCCTTGTGATGACAAGACCGTGGAACATTGTGATGGCAGGGGTCATGGAGCATTGTTATGACAGGGGTCATGGAGCATTGTGATGACAAGGGCATGGAGCATTGTGATGACAAGGGCATGGAGTATTGTGAAGAAAGGTGTCAGGGAGCATTGTGATGACATATGTCTTGGTCCATTGCGATGACAATGGCATGGAGCATTGTGATGCCAAATGTAATGGAGGATTGTGATGACAAATATAATGGAGCATTGTGATGACTAGGGCTTGGAGCATTAGGTTGACAAGGGCCATTGAGAATTTTTATGACAATGTCGTGAAGCATTGTGATGATAAGGTCCTGGAGCACTGTGATGAGAAAACCATGGAGCCTTGTGATGAAAAATCTCATGGAGCATACTGATGAAATGGGGCATGGAGCATTCTGATTACAGGCGTTTTGGAACATTATAATAACTATGGCATGGAGCATTGTGATGACAAGGGCATGGACCATTGTTCTCATAATTTTCGTGGATTATTGTGATGACAGTTGGAATGGTGCATTGTGATGACAAGGGCATGGAGCATTGTGATGACATATGTAATGGCTCATTGTGATGACAATGTCATGGAGCATTGTGATGCCAAGTGTCATGGAGGATTCTGATGACAAAGATAATGGAGCTTTGTGATGAAAATGGCTTGAAGCATTGTGATGACAAGGGTCCAGAATCATTCTTCTGACAAGTGCATGGAGAAATGTGATGACAATGGTCATGGAGCATTCTGATGACAAGCTTGTGGAGTATTTTGATGACAATGGCATGGAGCATTGTGATGAAAGTGGCATGGGGTTTTGTGATGAAAAATGCATGGAGCCTTTTTGTGACAGGTTTCAAGGAGCATTATGACGACAAGTGTCAGGGAACATTGTGATGACAAGTGTATTGAGAATTGTGATGACAAAGGTCATGAAGCACTGTGATGAAAAGGGCATGGATTATTGTGATGACAGGCATCATGGAGCGTTGTGATGACAACTCTTATGGAACATTGTGATCACAAGTGTTTGTAGCATTGTGATGACAGAGGTCATGGATCATTTTGATTTCAAGGAGCATGGAGCTTCGTGATGACAAGGGCATGAAGCAATGTGATCCTAGGTTCATGGAGGATTGTGATGACAATGGTAATGGAGTACTGTGATGACAAGCGCATAGAGCATGGTAATGACAAGGTCATGTAGCATTTTGCTGACAAAGTCATGGAGCATTGTGATGACAGGTGTCATGGAGCATTGTGATGACAAGCGTCACCGAGCATTGTGAATACAGGGGTCATGGAGCAATGGGATGACAAGGGCATGGATGATTGTGATGAAAAAGGTCATGGAGCATTGGGCTGAAAATGTTCATGGAGCATTGTGATGACTAGGGAATGGAGCATTGTGATGACAAGAGTCCCGGATCATTGTGTTGTCAGGTGTCATGGAGTGTTGTGATGACAGTGGTCATGGAGCAATTTATGATATTTGACATGGAGCACTGTGATGAAAATTTCATGGAGCATTGGGCTGAAAATGTTCATGGAGTATTGTGATGACAGGGGTCATGGAGCACTGTGATGACAAGGGAATGGAACATGGTGATGACAAGGTCCTGGAGCACTGTGATGATAAGAGCATGGAGATTTGTGATGACAAGTCTCATGGAGCATTCTAATGAAAAGGGGCTTGGAGCATTGTGATTACAGGGGTCTTGGACCATTCTGATGACATGTGTCATGGAGCTTTGTGATGACAAGGGCATGGAGCACTGTGATTACAGGGATCTTGGAGCATTGTGATGAAAAGGGCATGGATCATTGTGATGAAAAGTCATGGAGCCTTGTCATGACAGGGTTCAAGGAGCATACTGACGAAATGTGTCAGGGAGCATTGTGATGACAAGTGTACTGAGAATTGTCATGACAAAGGTCATGGAGCATTGTGATGAGAAGACCATGGATAATTGTGATGATGAGCGTCATAGGGTGTTGTGATGATAAGTGTTATGGAACTTTGTGATCACAAGGGTTTGGAGCATTATGATGACAGTGGTCTTGGATAATTTTGATTTCATTGTGATGACAATAGCCTGAAGCATTATGATGATGGGCATGGTGCATTTTGATGACAGGCTTCATGGAGCATTGAGATGAAAAGGAGCATGGAGCATTGTGATTACAGGTGTCTTGGAGCACTGTCATGACAAGGGCATGTAGCATTGTGATGAGAAGGCCATGGAACATTCTGATGGCATGCGTCATGGAGCTTTGCGATGACAAGGGCATGGAGCATTATGATTACAGCGGTTTGGAGCATTGTGATGACAAGGATCATGGAGATTTGTGATGACAAGGCCATGGAACATTGTGATGGCAGGGGTCATGGAGCATTGTTATGACATAGGTAATGGATCATTGTGATGAGAAGGGCATTGAGCATTGGTCTAAAATATTTCATGGATTACTGTGATGAGAAAGGCATTGAGCATTGTGATGACAAGTGTCCTGGAGCTTTGTGATGACAAGGGCATGGAGCAATGTGATGAGAATGTTCATGGAGCACTGTGATGACAATTGCATGGAGCATTGTGATGCCAAGGGTCATGGAGCGTTGTGATGACAAAGGTCATGGAGCATTTTGATGACAAGGGTGTGGTGCATTGTGATGAGAAAGGCAGGGAGCATTTTGATGACAGGGTCATGCAGCAATTTGATGAAAAGTGTAATGGAACATTTTGATGACAGGGGTTATAGAACATTGTGATGCCAGGGGTCATGGAGCTTTGTGATGAAAACGGTCATGGAGCATTTTGATGACAGTGGTTATGTAACATTGTGATGTCAGGGGTCATAGAACATTGTGCTGATAAGGGGATGTAGCATTGTGATGACAGGGTTCATGGAACATTGTGATAACACGGGTGAGGGAAGATTGTGTTGACTAGTGATGGAACATTGTGATATCTCATGTGAGAGAGCATTTGGATGAGAAGTTCATGGAGCATTGTGATTACAAGGTTTATGGAGCATAACGATGACAAGGTTGTGGATCATTGTGATGAAAAGCGCATGGCACACTGTGATGACAAGTGTCATGGAGCATTGTTCTGACAAAGGCATGGAACATTGTAATGACAAGGGTCACGGAGCATTGTGATGAAAAGTTCATGGAGCATTGTAGTTACAAATGTCACAGAGCCTTGTCATGACGCGGGCATGGACCGTTGTGATGACAAACGTTTTGAAGCATTGTGATGACTGGAGTCACGGAGCATTGTGATGACAAGTGTCATGCAGCATTGTGATGACAAGGGCATGGAGCACTGTGATGACAGGGGCATGGAGCATTGGTCTGACAAGTTTCATAGATTATTGTGATGATATTGGACATGGTGCATTGTGATGAAAAGGGCATGGAGCCTTCTGATTAGAAGGCCATGGAACATTCTGATGACATGTGTCATGGAGCATTGTGATGACAAGGGCATGGAGCATTGTGATTACAGGGGTCTTTGAGCATTGTGATGACAAGCGTCATGGAGCCTTGTGATTACAAGGCCGTGGAACATTGTGATGGCATGGGTCATGGAGCTTTGTTATGACAGGGGCCATGGAGCATTGTGATGACAAGGGCATGGAGCACTGTGATGACAGGGGCATGGAGCATTGGTCTGGCAAGTTTCCTAGACTATTGTGATGACAGTGGACATGGTGCATTTTGATTACAAGGGCATGGAGCATTGTGATGACAAGGGCATGGAATATTGTGAAGACTGCTGTCAGGGAGCATTGTGATGACATATGTCATGGTCCATTGCGATGACAATGGCATGGAGCACTGTGATGCCAAATGTAATGGATGATTGTGATGACTAATATAATGGAGCATTGTGATGACTAGGGCTTGGAGCATTATGATGACAAGGGCCATTGAGGATTTTCACGAAAATGTCGTGAAGCATTGTGATGACAAGGTCCTGGAGCATTGTGATAAGAAAACCATGGAGACTTGTGATGACAAATCTCATGGAGCATACTGATGAAAAGGGGCATGGAGCATTCTGATGACAGGGATTTTGGAACATTGTGATAACTAGGACCTGGAGCATTGTGATGACAAGGGCATGCAGCATTGGTCTAATAAGTTTCATGGATTATTGTGATGAAACTTGGAATGGCGCATTGTGATGACAAGGGCATGGAGAATTGTGATGACAAGGTCATGCAGTATTGTGAAGAGAGCTGTCAGGGAGCATTGTGATGACATATGTAATGGCCCATTGAGATGACAATGGCATGGAGCATTGTGATGACAGAGGTCATGGATCATTTTATTTCAAGGATCATGGAGCATTGTGATGCCAAGGGCATGAAGCAATGAGATCCCAAGGTTCATGGAGGAATGTGATGACAATGGTAATGGAGTATTGTGATGACAAGCTCATATATCATTGTAATGACAAGGTCATGTAGCATTTTGCTGACAAAGGCATGGAGCATTGTGATGACAGGTGTCATGTAGCACTGTGAATACAGGGGTCATGGAACATTGGGATGACAAGGGCATGGATCATTGTGATGACAAGAGTCATGGATCATTGGGCTGAAAATGTTCATGGAGTATTGTGATGACTGGGGTCATGGAGCATTGTGATGAGTAGGGAATGGAGCATTGTGATGACAAGAGTCCCAGATCATTGTGTTGTCAGGTGTCATGGAGTGTTGTGATGACAGTGGTCATGGAGCATTTTGATGATATTTGTCATGGAGTATTGTGATGAGAATTTCATGGAGCATTGTGCTGAAAATGTTCATGGATTATTGTGATGACAGGGGTCATGGAGCATTGTGATGATAAGACCATGGAGACTTGTGATGACAAGTCTCATGGAGCATTCTGATGAAATGGGGCATGGAGCATTGTGATTACATGGGTCTTGGAGCATTGTGATGACAAGGGCATGAAGTATTGTGATGACAGGGGCCATGGAGCCTTGTGATGACAAGGCCATGGAACACTGTGATGGCAGGTGTCATGGAGCATTGTTATGACAGAGGTAATGGAGCATTGTGATGACAAGCGTCACGGATCATTGTGAATACCGGGTTCATGGAGCATTGGGATGACAAGGGCATGGATGATTGTGATGACAAGGGTCATGTAGGATTGGGCTGAAAATGTTCATGGAGTATTTTGATGACAGGGGTCATGGAGCATTGTGCTGATAAGGGGATGTAGCATTGTGATGACAGGGGTCATGGAACATTGTGATAACAGGGTTAAGGGAGGATTGTGATGACTAGTGATGGAACATTGTGATATCACATGTGAGAGAGCATTTGGATGAGAAGTGCATGGAGAATTGTGATTACAAGGTTTATGGAGCATAGCAATGACAAGGTTGTGTATCATTGTGATGAAATGCACATGGCACAATGTGATGACAAGGGTCATGGAGCATTGTTCTGACAAAGGCATGGAGCATTGTGATGACAAAGGTCATGGAGCATAGTGATGAAAAGGGCATGGAGTATTGTGATGACAAGCATCATGGAGCGTTGTGATGACAAGTGCTATGGAACATTGTGATCACAAGTGTTTGGAGCATTGTGATGATAGAAGTCATGGATCATTTTGTTTTCAAGGAGCATGGAGCATTGTGATGACAAGGGCATGAAGCAATGTGATCCCAATGTTCATGGATGATTGTGATGACAATGCTAAGGGAGTATTGTGATGACAAGCAAATGGAGCATTTTGATGGCAAGGTCATGTAGCATTTTGCTGACACAGGCATGGAGCATTGTGATGATAAGGGTCATAGAGCACTTTGATGAGAAGCATCACGGATCATTGTGATTACAGTGGTCATGGACCATTGGGATGGCAAGGTCATGGATCATTGTGATGACAAGTGTCATGGAGCATTGGGCTGAAAATATTAATGGAGCATTGTGATGACTAGGGAATGGAGCATTGTGATGACTAGAGTCCCGGATCACTGTGTTGTCAGGGGTCATGGAGCATTGTGATGACAGTGGTCATGGAGCATTGTGATGATAGGGATCATGAAGCATTGTGATGAGAAGTTCCTGGAGAATTGGCGTGAAAATGTTCAGGAAGTATTGTGAGGACAGGGGTCATGGAGCATTGTGATGACAAGGGAATGGAGCACTGTGATGAAAGGTTCCTGGAGCAGTGTGATGAGGAGACCATGGAGCCTCGTAATAAGAAGTCTCATGGAGCATTCTGATGAAAAGGGGCATGGAGTATTGTGATTACAGGGGTCTTGGAGCATTGTGATGACAAGGGCATGGAGCATTGTGATTACTGGTGTATTGGAGCATTGTGATGAAATTGGCATGGATCATTGTTATGAAAATGGTATGGAGCCTTGTCATGACTGGGTTCCAGGAGCATACTGATGAAAAGTGTCAGGGAGCATTGTGATGACATGTGTATAGAGCATTGTGATGACAAAGGTCATGGAGCACTGTGATGAGAAGACCATGGATAACTGTGATGATGAGCTTCATGGGGCACTGTGATGATAAGTGTTATGGAACATTGTGATCACAAGGATTTGGAGCATTGTGATGAGATAGATCATCGAATATTTTGATTTCATTGTGATGACAATAGCCTGAAGCATTCTGATGATGGTCATGGTGCATTTTGATGACAGGGTTCATGGAGCATTGAGATGCAAAGGGGCATGGAGCATTGTGATTAGAGGGTTCATGGAGCATTGTGATGAAAATGGCATGGAGCACTGAGATGCCAATTGTCATGGAGCTTTGTGATGACAAAAGTCATGGAGCATTTTGATGACAAGGGCGTGGTACATTGTGATGAGAAGGGCAGGGAGCATTGTGATGACAGGGTCATAGAGCAATTTGATGAAAAGTGTCATGGAATATTTTAATGACAGGGGTTATGGAACATTGTGATGTCAGGGTTCAAGGAGCATTTTGATGAAAAGAATCATGGAGAAATATGATGACAGGGGTTATGGAACATTGTGATGTCAGGGTTCATTGAGCATTTTGAGGAAAAGTGTTATGGAGCATTATGATGACAGGGGTTATGGAATATTGTGATGTCAGGGGTCACCGAACTTTGTGATGATATGTGCATGTAGCATTGCAAAGACAAAAGTCATGGTATATTGTGATGACAGGGGTGAGGGAGTATTGTGATGAATAGTGCTGTAACATTGTGATATCATTGGTGAGAAAGCATTTTGATGAGAAGTTCATGGAGAATTGTGATGACAAGTTTTATGGAGCATCGTGGTGACAAGATTGTGGAGCACTGTGATGAGAAGCACAGGGTGCATTGTGATGACATGGGTCATGGAGCATTGATCTGACAAGCGCATGGAGCATTGTGATGACAAGGGTCATGGAGCATTGTGCGGAGAAAGGCATAGAACATTGTGATGACAAGGGTCAAAGAGCATTGTGATGAAAAGTTATTGGACCATTGTGGTTAAATATGTCACAGAGACTGTTGATGACGAGGGCATGGACCATTGTGATGAAAAAGGTCATGAAGCATTGTGATGAATGGAGGCATGGAGCATTGTGATGACAGGCGTCATGGAGCATTGTGATAACAGGGACATGGAGCATTGTGATGACAAGGGAATGGAGCATTGGTCTAATAAGTTTCATGGATTATTGTGATGACTGTTGTAATGGCACATTGTGATGACCAGGTCATGCAGTATTGTGAAGACAGGTGTCAGGGAGCATTGTGATGACATATGTAATGGCCCATAGTGATGACAATGGCATGGAGCATTGTGATGCCAAGTGTCATGGAGGATTCTGATGACAAAGGTAATGGAGCATTGTGATGACAATGGCTTGGAGCATTGTGATGACAAGGGTCAGGGAGAATATTGCTGACAGGTGCAGGGAGAATTGTGATGAAATCGGTCATGAAGTATTCTGATTATCAAGCTTGTGGAGTATTTTGATGACAATGGCATGGAACATTGTGATGAAAAAGGCATGTGGCATTGTTATGACAAGTGTATTGAGATTTGTGATGACAAATGTCATGGAGCTTTGTGATGAGTAGGGCATGGAGTATTGTGATGACAGGCATCATGGAGTGTTGTGATGACAAGTGTTATGAAACATTGTGATCACAAGGGTTTGGAGCATTGTGATGACAGAGGTCATGGATCATTTTAATTTCAAGGAGCATGGAGCATTGTGATGATAAAGGCATGAAGCAATGTGATCCCAAGGTTCATGGAAGACTGTGATGACAATGGTAATGGAGTATTTTGATGACAAGCGCATAGAGCATTGCAATGACAAGGTCAGGTAGCATTTTGCCGACAAAGGCATGGAGCATTGTGATGACAGGTGTCATGGAGCAATGTGATGACAAGCGTCACGGAGCATTGTGAATACAGGGGTCATGGAGCATTGGGATGACAAGGGCATGGATCTTTGTGATGACAAGTATCATGGAGCATTGGGCTGAAAATGTTCATGGAGTATTGTTATGACAGGGATCATGGAGCATTTTGATGACAAGTTCCTGGAGCACTTTGATGAGAAGACAATGGAGACTTTTGATGACAAGTCTCATGGAGCATTCTGATGAAAAGGGACATGCAGCATTGTGATTACAGGGGTCTTGGAGCATTGTGATGACAAGGGCATGGAGCATTGTGAGGAGAAGGCCATGGAGCATTCTGATGACATGCGTCATTGAGCTTTGTGATGACAAGGGCATGGAGCATTGTGATTACAGGGGTCTTGGAGCATTGTGATTAAAAGGGCATGGATCATTGTGATGAAAAAGGCATGGAGACGTGTCATGACAGGTTTAATGGAGCATACTGATGACAAATGTCAGGGAGCATTGTGATGACAAGTGTATTGAGCATTGTGATAACAAAGGTCATGGAGCATTGTGATGAGGAGACCATGGATAATTGTGATGATGAGCGTCATTGGGTTTTGTGATGATAAGTGTTATGGAACATTGTGATCACAAGGGATTGGAGCATTTTGATGACAGAGGTCATGGAGCATATAGATTTCATTGTGATGACAATAGCCTGAAGCATTATCATGATGGGCCTGATGCATTGTGATGACAGTGTTCATGGCGCATTGAGATGAAAAGTGGCATGGAGCATTGTGATTACAGGGTTCTTGGAGCATTGTGATGTCAAGGGTATGGAGCATTTTGATGAGAAGGTCATGGAACATTCTGATGGCATGTGTCATGGAGCTTTGTGATGACAAGGGCATGGAGCATTGTGATTACAGGGGTCTTGGAGCATTGTGATGACAAGTGTCATGGAGCCTTGTGATGACAAGGCCGTGGAATATTGTGATGGCAGGGGTCATGGAACATTGTTATGTTAGGGATAATGGAGCATTGTGATGAGAAGGACATGGAGCATTGTGAATACAAGGTTTATGGAGCATTACCATGACAAATTTGTGGACCGTTGTGATGAAAAGCGCGTTGCATATTGTGATGACAAGGGTCATGGAGCATTTTTCTGACAAAGGCATGGAGCATTTTGATGACAATGGTCACGAAGCATTGTGATGAAATGTTCATGGAGCACTGTGGTTATAAAGGTCACAGAGCCTTGTGATAATGCGGTCATGGACCATTGTGATGACAAATGTTATGAAGCATTGTGATGACTGGAGTCATGGAGCATTGTGATGACAGTGGACATGGAGCATTGTGATGACAAGGGCATAGAGCATTTTGGTGACAGGGGCATGGAGCATTGGTCTGACAAGTTTCATAGATTATTGTGATGATAGTGGACATGGTGCATTGTGATGACAAGGGCATGGATCATTGTTATGAGAATGTCATGCAGTATTGTGAAGACAGCTGTCAGGGAGCATTGTGATGACATATGTAATGGCCCATTGTTGTGACAATGGCATGGAGCATTGTGATGCCAAGTGTCATGGATGATTCTGATGACAAATGTAATGGAGCATTGTGATGACAATGGCTTGGAGCATTGTGATGACAAGGGTTAAGGAGCATTGTGTTGACTAGTGCATGGAGAATTGTGATGACAAGGGTCATGGAGCAATCTGATGACAAACTTGTGGAGTATTATGATGACAATGGCATGGAGCAGTGTGATGAAAACGGCATGGGGCATTGTGATGAAAAAGGCATGGAGCCTTTTCATGACAGAGTTCATGGAGCATTCTGACGACAAGTGTCAGGGAGCACTGTGATGACAAGTGTATTGAGAATTGTGATGACAAATGTCATGGAGCATTGTGATGAAAAGGGCATGGAGTATTGTGATGACAGGCATCATGGAGCGTTGTGATGACAAGTGATATGGAGCATTGTGATCACAAGACTTTGGAGCATTTTGATGACAGATTTCATGGATCATTTTGATATCAAGGAACTTGGAGCATTGTGATGACAAGGGCATAAAGCAATGTGATCCCAAGGTTCATGGAGGATTGTGATGACAATGGTAATGGAGTATTGTGATGACAAGCACATAGAGCATTGTAATTACAAGGTCATTTAGCCTTTTGCTGATAATGTCATCTAGCATTGTGATGACAGGTGTCATGGAGCACTGTGATGACAAGCATCACGGAGGATTGTGAACACAAGGGTCATGGAGCATTGGGTTGAAAAGGGCATGCATCATTGTGATGACAAGTATAATGGAGCATTGGGCTGAAAATATTCATGAAGTATTGTGATGACAGGGGACATGGAGAATTGGGATGACATAGGTCATGGAGAATTTTGATTTCATTGTGCTGACAATAGCCGGAAGCATTATAATGATGGGCATGATGCATTGTGATGACAGGGTTCATGGAGCATTGAGATGAAAAGGGGCATGGAGCATTGTGATTACAGGGGTCTTGAGCATTGTGATGACAATGTCATGGAGCATTGTGATGAGAAATCCATGGAACATTCTGATGACATGTGTCATGGAGCGTTGTGATGACAAGGGCATGGAGCATTGTGATTACAGGGGTCTTGGATCATTGTGATGACAAGTGTCATGGAGCCTTGTGATTACATATCCGTGGAACATTGTGATGGCAGGGGTCATGGAGCATTGTGATGAGAAGGGCATGGAGCATTGTGATTACATGGGCACGGAACACTGTGATACATGGGTCATGCAGGATTTTAATGACTAGGGCATGGAGCATTGTGATGAGAAATGCATCGAGCATTGTGATGACAAGTGTCATGGAGCTTTCTGATGACAAGGGCATGGAGCAATGTGATGAGAGGGTTCATGGAGCATTGTGATGACAATGACATGGAGCATTGTGATGCCATGTGTCATGGAGCTTTGTGATGACAAGTCATGGAGCATTTTGATGACAAGGGAATGGTGCATTGTGATGAGAAGTGCAGGGAGCATTTTGATGACCGGGTCATGCAGCAATTTGATAAAAAGTGTAATGGAATATTTTGATGGCATGGGTTATAGAACATTGTGATGTCAGGGTTTTTGGAGCTTTGGGATGAAAATGGTCATGGAGCATTTTGATGACAGGTGTTATGGAACATTGTTATGTCAGGGGTCATGCAATATTGTGATGATAAAAGGATGTAGCATTGTGATGACAGGGTCATGGAACATTGTGATTCCAGGGGTGAGGGTGTATTGTGATGACTAGTGATGGAACATTGTGATATCTATGGTGAGAGAGCATTTTGATGAGAAGTTCATGGAACATTGTGATAACAAAATTTATGGAACATTGCAATCATAAGGTTGTGGACAGTTGTGATGAAATGAGCGTGGCACATTGTGATGACAATGGTCATGGAGCATTGTTCTGACAAAGACATGGAGCATTGTGATGACAAGGGTCCCAGAGAATGGTGAGGAAATGTTCATGGAGCATTGTGGTTACAAATGTCACAGAGCCTTGTGATGACGCGGACATGGACCATTGTGATGACAAACGTTATGAAGCATTGTGATGACTGGAGTCACGGAGCATTGGGATGACAGGGGTCATGGAGCATTGTGATGACATGTGCATGGAGCATTGTGATGACAGGGGAATGGAGCATTGGTCTGAAAAATTTCATAGATTATTGTGATGACCATGGGCATGGTGCATTGTGACGACAAGGGCATGGAGCATTGTGATGAGAAGGTCATGGAATATTGTGAAGAGAGATGTCAGGGAGCATTGTGATGACATATGTCATGGTCCATTGCGATGAAAATGGCATGGAGCATTGTGATGCCAATTGTAATGGAGGATTGTGATGACAAATATAATGGAGAATTGTGATGATTAGGGCTTGCAGCATTATGATGACAAGGGCCATTGAGAATTTTCATGACAAGGTCGTGAAGCATTGTGATGACAAGATCCTGGAGCATTGTGATGACAAAGCTATGGAGCCTTGTGATGACAAGTCTCATGGAGCATACTGATGAAAAGGGGCATGGAGCATTGTGATTACCGGGGTCATGGAACATTGTGATGACAAAGGCATTGAACATTGTGAGGAGAAGACCAAGGAGCATTCTGATGGCATGCGTCATTGAGATTTGTGATGACAAGTGCATGGAGCATTTTGATTACATGGGTCTTGGAACATTGTGATGAAAAGGGCATGGATCATTGTGAGGAAAAAAGCATGGAGCCTTGTCATGACAGGGTTCAAGGAGCATACGGACAACAAGTGTCAGGGAGCATTTTGATGACAAGTGTATTGAGCATTGTGATGACAAAGGTCATGGAGCATTGTGATTAGAAGACCAAGGATAATTGTGATGACGAGCGTCAAGGGGCATTGTGATGACAAGTGTTATGGAATATTGTGGTCACAAGGGATTGGAGCATTGTTATGACAGAGGTCATGGTGCATTTTGATTTCATTGTGATGACAATAGCATGAGGCATTATGATTATAGGCATGGTGCATTGTGATCACAGTGTTAATGGATCATTGAGATGAAAAAGGGCATGGAGCATTGTGATTACAGGGTTCTTTGAGTGTTGTGATGAGAAGGGTCATGGAGCCTTGTGATGACAAGGCCATGGAATATCGTGATGGCAGGGGCATGGAGCATTGTTATCAGAGGGGTAATGGAGCATTGTGATGGCAAGGGCATGGATCATTGTGATGAGAAGGCCATGTAGCATTCTGATGACATGTGTCATGGAGCATTGTGATGACAATGACATGGAGCATTGTGATGCCATGGGTCAGGGCTCTTTGAGATGACAAAGGTCATGGAGCATTTTGATGGCAAGGGCGTTGTGCATTGTGATGAGAAGGGCAGGGAGAATTGTGATGACAGGTTCATGGAGCAATTTGTTGAAAATTTTCATGGAACATTTTGATGACAGGTGTTATGGAACATTGTGATGTCAGGGGTCATCGAACATTTTGATGATAAGTGCATGTAGCATTGTGATGACAGGAGTCATGGAACATTGTGATGACAGGTGGGAGGGATTATTGTGACAAACAGTGATGTAGCATTGTGATATCAATTGTGAGAGAGCATTTTGATGAGAAGTGCATGGAGGATTATGATGACAATGTTTATGGAGCATTGTGATGACAAGATTGTAGAGCACTGTGATGACAAGCGCATGGTGCATTGTGATGACATGTGTCATGGAGCATTGTGCTGACAAGCGCAAGTAGCATTGTGATGACAAGGGTCATGGAGCATTGTGCTGAGAAAGGCATAGAGCATTGTTATGACAAGGGTCAAAGAGCATTGTATGAAAAGTTCATGGGGCATTGTGGTTAAAATGGTCACAGAGACTGTTGATGACGAGGGCATGGACCATTGTGATGACAAAGGTCATGAAGCATTGTGATGACTGGAGTCACGGAGGTTTGTGATGACAGGGGTCAGGGAGCATTGTGATAAGTAGGGCATGGAGCACTGTGATGACAAGGGCATGGAATATTAGGATAATAAGTTCCATTGATTGTTGTGATGACAGTTCGAATGGCACATTGTGATGACAAGGGCATGGAGCATTGTGATGACCAGGTCATGCAGTATTGTGAAGTGAGGTGTCAGGGAGCATTGTGATGACATATGTAATGGCCCATTGTGATGACAATGGAATGGAGAATTGTGATGACCAGGTCATGCAGTATTGTGAAGAGAGGTGTCAGGGAGCATTGTGATGACATATGTAATGGCCCATTGTGATGACAATGGCATGGAGCATTGTGATGTCAAGTGTCATGGAGGATTCTGATGACAAAGGTTATGGAACATTGTGATGACAATGGCTTGGAGCATTGTGATGACATGGGACAGGGAGCATTGTGCTGACAATTGCATGGAGAATTGTGATGACAAGGGTCATGCAGCATTCTGATGACAAGCTTGTGGAGTATTTTGATGACAATGGCATGGAGCATTGTGATGAAAACCACATTCAGCATTGTGATGAAAATGTCATGGAGCCTTTTCGTGACAGGTTTCAAGGAGCATTCTGATGACAATGTCAGGGAGCATTGTGATGACATGTATATTGAGAATTCTGATGAAAAAAGTTATGGAGCATTGTGATTAAAAGGGCAAGGAGTATTGTGATGACAGGCATCATGGAGCGTTGTGATGACAAGTGTTATGGAAGATTGTGATCACAAGGGTTTGGAGCATTTTGATGACAGAGGTCATGGATCATTTTGATTTAAAGGAGCATGGAGCATTGTGATGACAAGGGCATGAAGCAATGTGATCCCAAGGTTCATGGAGTATTGTGATGACAATGGAAATGGAGTATTGTGATGACAAGCGCATAGAGCATTGTAATGACAAGGTCATGTAGCAATTTGCTGACAAAGGCATGGAGCATTGTGATGACATGTGTCATGGAGCACTGTGATGACAAGAGTCATGGACCATTGTGAATACAGGGGTCATGGAGCATTGGGATGACAAGGGCATGGATCATTTTGATGACAAGTGTCATGGAGCACTGGGGTGAAAATATTCATGGAGTGTTGTGATGACATGGGTCATGGAGCATAGTGATGAGTAGGGAATGGAGCATTGTGATGACAAGAGTCCCGTATCATTGTGTTGTCAGGAGTCATGGAGTGTTGTGATGACAGTGGTCATGGAGCATTGTGAAGATACTGGCCACGGAGTATTGTGATGTGTAGGTCGTGGAGAATTGAGCTGAATATGTTAATGGATTATTGTGATGACAGGGGTCATGGAGCATTGTGATGACAAGGGAATGGAGAATGGTGATGACAATATCCTGGATCTTTGTGATGAGATGACCATGGAGACTTGTGATGAGAAGTCTCACGGAGCATTCTGATGAAAAGAGGCATGGAGCATTGTGATTACAGGGGTCTTGGAGCATTTTGATGACTAGGGCATGGAGCTTTGTGATGAGAAGGCCATGGGGCATTCTGATGACATGCTTCATGGAGTTTTGTGATGACAAGCACATGGAGCATTGTGATGACAGTGATCTTGGAGCATTGTGATGAAAAGGGCATGGATCATTGTGATGAAAAAGTCATGGAGCCTTGTCATGACAGGGTTCAAGGAGCATAATGACGACAAGTGTCAGGGAGCATTGTGATGACAAGTGTATTGAGCATTGTGATGACAAAGGTCATGGAGCATTCTGATGAGAATACCATGGATAATTGTGATGATGAGCATCATGGGGATTTGTGATGATAAGTGTTATGGAACATTGTGATCACAAGCGTTTGGAGCATTATGATGACAGAGGTCATGGAGAATTTTGATAGAATTGTGATGACAATAGCCTGAAGCATTATGATGATGGGCATGGTGCATTGTGATGACAGGGTTCATGGAGCATTGAGATGCAAAGTGGCATGGAGCATTGTGATTACAGGGGTCTTGGAGCATTGTGATGTCAAGGGTCAGGGAGCCTTGTGATGACAAGGCCGTGGAACATTGTGATGGCAGGGGTCATGGAGCATTTTTATGACAGAGGTAATGGAGCATTGTGATGAGAAGTGCATTGAGCATTGGCCCGAAAGTTTTCATGGATTATTGTGATGAGAGTGGGCATGGAGCACTGTGATGACAAGGGCACGGAACACTGTGATACATGGGTCATGGAGGATTGTGATGAAAAGGGCATGGAGCATTTTGATGAGAAGGGCATCGAGCATTGTGATGACAAGTGTCATGGAGCATTGTGATGACAAGGGCATGGAGCAATGGGATGAGAGCGTTCAGGGAGCATTGTGATGACAATGACATGGAGCATTGTGATGCCAAGGGTCATGGAGCTTTGTGATGACAACGGTCATGGAGCATTTTGATGACAAGCGTGTGGTGCATTGTGATGAGAAAGAAAGGGAGCATTTTGATGACAGGTTCATGCTGCAATTTGATGAAAAGTGTCATGTAACATTTTGACGACAGGGGTTATAGAACATTGTGATGCCATGGGTCATGGAGCTTTGGGATGAAATGTGTCATGGAGCATTGTGATGACAGTGGTTATGTAATATTGTGATGTCACGGGTCATGGAACATTGTGATTACAGGGTTGAGGGAGGATTGTGATGACTAGTCATGGAACATTGTGATATCTCAGGTGAGAGAGCATTTGGATGAGAAGTGCATGGACCATTGTGATTAAAAGGTTTATGGAGCATATCGATGACAAGGTTGTGGATCATTATGATGAAAAGCGCATGGCACATCGTGATGACAAGGGTCATGGAACATTGTTCTGACAAAGTCATGGAGCATTGGGATAACAAGTGTCACGGAGCATTGTGATGAAAAGTTCATGGAGCATTGTGGTTACAAAAGTCACAGAGCCTTGTGATGACGCGGGCATGGACCGTTGTGATGACAAACGTTATGAAGCATTGTGATGACTGGAGTCACGGAGCATTGTGATGTCAAAAGTAATTTAGCATTGTGATGACAATGGCTTGGAGCATTGTGATGACAAGGTTCAGGGAGCATTGTGCTGACAAGTGCATGGATAACTGAGATGAAAAAGGTCATGGAACATTCTGATGACAATCTTGTGGAGTATTTTGATGACAATGGCATGGAGCATTGTGATGAAAACGGCATGGGGCATTGTGATTAGAAAAGCATGGAGCCTTTTCGTGACAGGTTTCAAGGAGCATTCTGACCTCAAGTTTCAGGAAGCATTGTAATGACAAGTGTATTAGAATTGTGATGACAAAGGTTATGGAGCATTGTGATGAAAAGGCCGTGGAGTATTGTGATGACAGGCATCATGGAGCGTTGTGATGACAAGTGTTATGGAACATTGTGATGACAAGGGTTTGGAGCATTGTGTTGAGAGAGGTCATGGATCATTTTGATTTCAAGGAGCATGGAGCATTGTGATGACAAGGGCATGAAGCAATGTGATCCCAAGGTTCATGGAGGATTGTGATGACAATGGTAAAGGAGTATTGTGATGACAAGCGCATAGAGCATTGTAATGACAAGGTCATGTAGCATTTGCTGACAAATACATGGAGCATTGTGATGACAGGTGTCATGGGGCACTGTGATGACAAGCGTCACGGAGCATTGTGAATACAGTGGTCATGGAGCATTCGGATGACAAGGGCATGGTTCAATGTGATGACAAGGGTCATGGAGCATTGGGCTGACAATGTTCATGGATTATTGTGATGACAGGGGTCATGGAGCAGTGTGATGACTTGGGAATGGAGCATTTTGATGACAAGAATTCCGGATCATTGTGTTGTCAGGTGTCATGGAGTGTTGAGATGACAGTGGTCATGGTGCATTGTGATGATATTGGCCATGGAGAACTGTGATGAGTAGGTCATGGAG
Source organism: Mesoplodon mirus (assembly GCF_964341445.2). Taxonomy (NCBI): domain Eukaryota; kingdom Metazoa; phylum Chordata; class Mammalia; order Artiodactyla; family Ziphiidae; genus Mesoplodon; species Mesoplodon mirus. The sequence continues at coordinate 435,040 of NW_028295720.1, forward strand.
CATTGTGATTACAGGTGTCTTGATGCATTGTGATGAAAAGGGCATGTATCATTGTGAAGAAAAAGGCATTGAGCCTTGTCATGACAGTGTTCAAGGAGCATACTTACGACAAGTGTCAGGTAGCATTGTGATGACAAGTGTGTTGAGCATTTGATGACAAAGGTCAGAGCGCATTGTGATGAGAAGACCATGGATAATTGTGATGATGAGTGTCATGGGGTGTTGTGATGATGTCTTATGGAACATTGTGATCACAAGGGTTTGGAGCATTATGATGACAGATGTCATGGAGAATTTAGATTTCATTGTGATGACAATAGCATGAAACATTATGATGATGGGCATGGTGCATTGTGATGACTGGGTTCATGGAGCATTGAGATGAAAAGGGGAATGGAGCATTGTGATTACCGGGGTCTTGGAGCATTGTGATGGCTAGGGCATGGAGCATGGTGATGAGAAGGGCATGGAAAATTCTGATGACATGCATCATGGAGCACTGTGATGACAAGGGCATGGAGCATTGTGATTACAGGGGTCTTGGGGAATTGTGATGACAAGGATCATGCAACCTTGTGATGACATGCCGTTGAACAATGTGATGGCAGGTGTCATGGAGGATTGTTATGACAGAGTTAATGGAACATTGTGATGAGAAGGGCATTGAGCTTTGGTCTAAAATATTTCATGGATTATTGTAATGAGAGTGGGCATGGAGCATTGGGATGACAAGGGCACGGAACACTGTGATACATGGTTCATTGCGGATTGTAATGACCAGGACATGGAGCATTGCGATGAGAAGTGCATTGAGCATTGTGATGACAAGTGTCATGGAGCTTTGTGATGACAAGGGCATGGAGAAATGTGATGAGCGTGTTCATGGAGCACTGTGATGACAATGACATGGAGCATTGTGATGCCAAGGGTCATGGAGATTTGTGATGACAAATAACAGGGAGCATTTCGATGACAATGTTGTGGTGCATTGTGATGAGAAGGGCAGGGAGCATTTTGATTACAGGTTCATGCAGAAATTTGATTAAAATATAATGGAATATTTTGAGGGCAGGGGTTATAGAACATTGTGATGTCAGGGGTCATGGAGCTTTGGGATGAAAAGGGTCATGGAGCATTTTGATTACAGGGGTTATGGAACATTGTGATTTCTGGGATCATGGAACATTGTGATGATAAGGTTATGTAGCACTGTGATGACAGGGGTCATGGAACATTATGATTACAGGGGTGAGGGAGCATTGTGATGACTAGTGATGGAACATTGTGATATCTCTGGTGAGAGAGCATTTGGATGAGAAGTGCATGGAGCATTGGGATTACAAGGTTTATGAAGCATAGCGATGACAAAGTTGTGGACCGATGTGATGAAAAGCACGTGGCACATTGTGATGACAAGGGTCATGGAGCATTGTTCTGACAAAGGCATGGAGCATTGTGATGACAAGGGTCACGGAGCATTGTGATGAAAAGTTAATGGAGCATTTTGGTTACAAAGGTCACAGACCCTTGTGATGACACGGGCAAGGTCCGTTTTGATGACAAACATTATGAAGCATTGTGATGACTGGAGTCACGGAGCACTGTGATGATAGGGGTCATGGAGCATTGTGATGACATGGGCATGGAGCATTGTGATGACATGGGCATGGAGCATTGGTCTGACAAGTTTCATAAATTATTGTGATGACAGTGGACATGGTGCATTGTGATGACAAGGGTATGGATCATGGTGATGAGAAGGTCATGGAGTATTGTGAAGACAGGTGTCAGGGAGCATTGTGATGACATATGTCATGGTCCATTGCGATGATAATGGCATTGAGCATTGTGATTCCAAATGTAATGGAGGATTGTGATGACAAATAAAATGGAGCATTGTGATGACTAGGGCTTGGAGCACTATGATGACAAGGGCCATTGAGAATTTTCATGACAACGCCGTGAAGCATTGTGATGACAAGGTCCTGGAGCATTGTGATGAGAAATCCATGGAGCCTTGTGATGACAATCTCATATAGCATACTGATCAAAAGGGGCATGGACCATTGTGATTACAGGGGTCTTGGAACATTGTGATGACAAGGGAATGGATCATTGTGAAGAGAAGGCCAAGGAGCATTCTGAGGACATGCGTCATTGAGCTTTGTGATGACAAGCGCATGGAGCATTGTGATTACAGGGGTCTTGTAGCATTGTGATGAAAAGGGCATGGAATATTGTGATGAAAAATGCATGGAGCCTTGCCATGACAGGGTTCAAGGAGCATACAGACAACAAGTGTCATGGAGCATATTGATGACAAGTGTATTGAGCATTGTGATGACAAAGGTCATGGAGCATTGTGATGAGAAGGCCATGGAGCATTCTGATGACATGTGTCATGGAGCTTAGTGATGACAAGGGCATGGAGCAATGTGATGCCAAGCGTCATGGATATTTGTGATGACAAAGGTCATGGAACATTTTGATGACAAGGGCGTTGTGCATTGTAATGAGAAGTGCAGGGAGCATTGTGATGACATGGTCACGGAGAAATTTGATGAAAAGTGTCAAGGAACATTTTGATGACAGGGGTTATGGAACATTGTGATGTCATGGGTCATCGAACATTGTGATGATATGTGCATGTAGCATTGTGATGACAGGAGTCATGGAACATTTTGATGACAGAGGTGAGGGAGTATTGTGTCGAATAGTGAAGTAACATTGTGATATCAGTGGTGAGAAAGCATTTTGATGAGAAGTGCATGGAGCATTGTGATGACAAGGTTTATGGAGCATTGTGATGACAAGATTGTGGAGCACTGTGATGACAAGCGCATGGTGCATTGTGATGACAAGGGTCATGGAGCATTGTGCTGACAAGCGCCTGGAGCATTGTGAGGAAAAGGGTCATGGAGCATTGTGCTGAGAAAGGCATAGAGCATTGTGATGACAAGGGTCAAAGAGAATTGTGATGAAAAGTTCATGGAGCATTGTGGTTAAAAATGTCACAGAGACTGCTGATGATGAGGGCATGGACCATTGTGATGACAAAGGTCATGAAGCATTGTGATGACTGGAGCCACGGAGCACTGTGATGACAGGGGTCATGGAGCATTGTGATGAAAAGGGGCATGGAGCATTGTGATGACAAGGGCATGTATCATTGGTCTCATAATTTTCATGGATTATTGCGATGACTGTTGGAATGGTGCATTGTGGTGACAAGGGCATGGAGCATTGTGATAAAGAGGTCATGCTGTATTGTGAAGACTGGTGTCATGGAGCATTGTGATGACAGGTTTCATGCAGCATTGTGATGACTAGGGAATGGAGCATAGTGATGACAAGAGTCCCGGATCATTGTGTTGTCAGGTGTCATGGAGTGTTGTGATGACAGTTGTCATGGTGCATTGTGATGATATTGGTCATGGAGCATTGTGATGAGAAGGTTATGGAGCATTGTGCTGATAATATTCATGGAGTATTGTGATGACAATGGTCATGGAGCATTGTGATGACAAGGGAATTGAGCATGGTGATGACAATGTCATGTAGCATTGTGATGAGAAGTCCTTGGAGGCTTGTGATGACAAGTTTCATGGAGCATTCTGATGAAAAGTGGCATGGATCATTGTGATTACAGTGGTCTTGGAGCATTGTGATGACAAGGCCATGGAGCATTGTCAGAGACGGCCATGCAGCATTCTGATGTCATTGGTCATGGAGCTCTGTGATGACAAGGGCTTGGAGCATTGTGATTACAGGTGTCTTGGAGCACTGTGATGAAAAGGGCATGGATCATTGTGATGAAAATGTCATGCAGACTTGTCATGACAGGGTTAATGGAGCATACTGAAGACAAGTGTCAGGGAGCATTGTGATGACAAGTGTATTGAGCACTGTGATGACAAAGGTCATGGAGCATTGTGATGAGAAGTCCATGGATAATTGTCATGATGAGCGTCATGGTGTGTTGTGATGATAAGTGTTATGGAACATTGTGATCACAAGGGTTTGGAGCATTATGATGACAGAGCTCATGGAGAATATTGATTTCATTGTGATGACAATAGCCTGAAGCATTATGATGATGGGCATGGTGCATTGTTTTGACAGGGATCATGGAGCATTTAGATGAAAAGGGGCATGAAACATTGTGTTTACAGTGGTCGTGGAGCATTGTGATGATAAGGGCATGGTGCATTGGTCTAATAAGTTTCATGGATTATTGCGATGACAGTTGGAATGGCGCATTGTGATGACAAGGGCATGGAGCATTGTGATGACCAGGTCATGCAGTATTGTGAAGACAGGTGTCAGGGAGCATTGTGATTACATATGTAATGGCCCAATGTGATGACGATGGCATGGAGCATTGTGATGCCAAGTGTCATGGAGGATTCTGATGACAAAGTTAAAAGAGCATTGTGATGACAATGGCTTGGAGCATTGCGATGACAAGGGTCAAGGAGCATTGTGTTGAGAAGTGCATGGAGAATTGTGATGACAAGGGTCATGGAGCATTTTGGTGACAAGCTTGTGGAGTATTTTGATGACAATGGCATGGAGCATTGTGATGAAAACTGCATGGGGCATTGTGATGAAAGAGGCATGGAGCCTTGTGATGACAGGTCTCATGGAGCATACTGATGAATAGGGGCATGGAGCATTCTGATTACAGGGGTCTTGGAACATTGTGATAGCAAGGGCATGGAGCACTGTGATGACAAGGGCATGGAGCATTGGTCTAATAAGTTTCATGGATTATTGTGATGACAGTTGGAATGGCGCATTGTGATGACAGTGGTCATGGAGCATTGTGATGATACTGCTCATGGAGCATTGTGATAAGACCGTCATGGAGCATTGGGTTGAAAATGTTCATAGAGTATTGTGATGACAGGTGTCAAGGAGCATTGTGATGACAAGGGAATGGAGCATGGTGATGACAAGGTCCTCGAGCACTGTGATGAGATGACGATGGAGACTTGTGATGACAAGTCTCATGGAGCATTCTGACGAAAAGGGGCAAGGAGCTTTGTGATTACAGGGGTCTTGGAGCACTGTGATGACAAGGGCATGGAGCATTGTGAGGAGAAGGCCATGGAACATTTTGATGGCATGCGTCATGGAGCTTTGTGATGACAAGGGCATGGAGCATTGTGATTACAGTGGTCTTGGAGCATTGTGATGACAAGGGTCATGTAGCCTTTTGATGACAAGGCCGTGGAACATTGTGATGGCAGCGGTCATGGAGCATAGTTATGACAGAAGTAATGGAGCATTGTAATCAGAATGGCATTGAGCACTGGTCTGAAATGTTTCATGGATTATTGTGATGAGAGTGGGCATGCAGCATTGTGATGACAAGGGCACGGAACACTGTGATACATGGTTCATGGAGGATTGTAATGACAAGGGCATGGAGCATTGTGATGAGAAGGGCATCGAGCATTGTGATGACAAGTGTCATGGAGCTTTGTAATGACAAGTGCATGGAGCAATGTGATGAGAGGGTTTATGGAGCATTGTGATGACAATGACATGGAGCATTGTGATGCCAAGGGTCATGGAGTTTGTGATGACAAAGGTTATAGAGCATTTTGATGACAAGGGTGTGGTGCATTGTGATGACAAGGGCAGAGAGCATTTTGATGACACGTTCATGCAGCAATTTGATGAAAAGTGTAATGGAGCATTTTGATGACAGGGGTTATAGAACATTGTGATGCCAGGGGTCATGGAGCTTTGGGATGAAAAGTGTCATGGAGCATTTTGATGACAGGGTTTATGGAACATTGTGATGTCAGGGGTCATGGAACATTGTGCTGATAAGGGGATGTAGCATTGTGAGGACAGGGGTCATGGAACACTGTGCTTACAGGGGTGAGGGAGGATTGTGATAACTAGAGATGGAATATTGTGATATCTCAGGTGACAGAGCATTTGGATGAGAAGTGTATGGAGCATTGTGATTACAAGGTTTATGGAGCATAGCGATGACAAGGGTGTTTATCAATGTGATGAAAAGCGTGTGGCACATTGTGATGACAAGGGTCATGGAGCGTTGTTCTGACAAACGCAGGGAGCATTGTGATATCAAGGGTCACGGAGCATTGTGATAAATAGTTCATGGAGTATTGTGGTTACAAAGGACACAGAGCCTTTTGATGACGCGAGCATGGACCGTTGTGTTGACAAACGTTATGAAGCATTGTGATGACTGGAGTCACGGAGCATTGTGATGACAGGGGTAATGGAGCATTGTGATGACAATTGTCATGGAGCATTGTGATGACAGGGGCATGGAGCATTGGTCTTACACGTTTCATAGATTATTGTGATGACAGTGGACATGGTGCATTGTGATGACAAGGGCATGGAGCATTGTGAGGAGAAGGTCATAGAATATTGTGAAGACAGGTGTCAGGGAGCATTGTGATGACATATGTCATGGTCCATTGCGATGACAATGGCATGGAGCATTGTGATGCCAAATGTAATGGAGAATTGTGATGACAAATATAATGGAGATTTCTGATGATTTGGGTTTGGAACATTATGATGACATGCGCCATTGAAAAATTTAAGACAATGTCGAGAAGCATTGTGATAACAAGGTTCTGAAGCATTGTGATGAAAAATCCATGGAGCCCTGTGATGACAAGTCTCATGGAGCATACTGATGAAAAGGGGCATGGAGCATTGTGATTACAGGGGTCTTGGAACATTGTGATGACAAGTGCATGGAGCATTGTACGGAGAAATACAAGGAGCATTCTGATGGCATTCGTCCTTGAGTTTTGTGATGACAAGGGCATGGATCATTGTGATGACAAGTGTCATGGAGCATTGTGATGACAAGTGTCATGGAGCATTGTGATGACAAGAGTCCCAGATCATTGTGTTGTCAGGTGTCATGGAGTGTTGTGATGACCGTGGTCATGGAGCATTTTGATGATATTTGTCATTGAGCATTGTGATGAGAATATCATGGAGCATTGGGCTGAAAATATTCATGGATTATTGTGATGACAGGGTCATGGAACATTGTGATGACAAGGGAATGGAGCATGTTGATGACAATGTCCTGGAGCATTGTGATGATAAGACCATGGAGACTTGTGATGACAAGTCTCATGGAGTATTCTGATGAAAAGGGGCATGAAGCATTGTGATTACAGGGGTCTTGGAGCATTGTGATGACAAGGGCATTGAGCATTGTGAGGAGAAGGCCATGGAGCATTCTGATGACATGTGTCATGGAGCTTTGTGATGACAAGCGCATGGAGCATTGTTATTACAGGGGTCTTGAAGCACTGTGATGAAAAGGGCATGGATCATTGTGATGAAAAGGCATGGAGCCTTGTCATGACAGGTTTCAAGGAGCATACTGACGACAAGTGTCAGGGAGCATTGTGATGACAACTGTATTGAGAATTGTGATGACAAATGTCATGGAGCATTGTGATGAGAAGACCATGGATAATTGTTATGATGAGCATCACAGGGTGTTGTGATGACAAGTGTTATGGAACATTGTGATCACAAGGGTTTGGGGCATTATGATGACAGTGGTCATGGATAATTTTGATTTCATTGTGATGACAATAGCCTGAAGCCTTATGATGATGGGCAAGGTGCACTGTGATGACAGGGTTCATGGATCATTGAGATGAAAAGGGGCATAGAGCATTGTGATTACAGGGTTCTTGGAGCATTGTGATGAGAAGGGTCATGGAGCTTTGTGATGACAAGGCCATGGAACATCGTGATGGCAGGGTTCATGGAGCATGGTTATGAGTGGTGTAATGGAGCATTGTGATGGCAAGGGCATGGAGCATTGTGATGAGAAGGCCATGGAGCATTCTAATGACATGTGTCATGGAGCTTTGTGAAGACAAGGGCATGGAGCCATGTGATGAGAGCGTTCATGGAGCATTGTGATGACAATGACATGGAGCATTGTGATGCCAAGGGTCATGGATCTTTGTGATGACAAAGGTTATGGAACATTTTGATGGCAAGGGCATTGTGCATTGTGATGAGAAGGGCAGGGAGCATTCTGATGACAGGGTCATGGAACTATTTGATGAAAAGTGTCATGGAACATTTTGATGACAGGTGTTATGGAACATTGTGATGTCAGCATTCTTGGAGCATTTTGATGAGAAGGGTCAGGGAGCTTTGTGATGACAAGGCCATGGAACATCGTGATGGCAGGGGTCATGGAGCATTTTGATGAAAAATGCCATGGAGCATTTTGATGACAGGGGTTATGGAACATTGTGATGTCAGTGGTCATGGAGCATATTGATGAAAAGGGTCATGGAGCATTTTGATGACATGGGTTATGGAACATTGTGATGTCAGTCGTCATCGAACATTGTGATGATAAGTGCATGTAGCATTGTGAAGACAGGAGTCATGGAATATTGTGATGACAGGGGTGAGGTAGTATTGTGACGAATAGTGATGTATCATTGTGATATCAGTGGTGAGAGAGCGTTTTGTTGAGAAGTGCATGGAGCATTGTGATGACAAGTTTTATGGAGCATTGTGATGACAAGATTGTGGAGCACAGTGATGACAGGTGCATGGCGCATTGTGATGACATGTGTCATGGAGCATTGTGCTGACAAGCTCATGGAGCATTGTGATGACAAGTGTTATGGAGCATTGTGCTGAGAAAGGCATAGAGCACATTGATGACAAGGGTCAAAGAGCATTGTGATGAAAAGTTCATGGAGCATTGTGGTTAAAAAGGTCACAGAGACTGTTGATGATGAGGGCATGGATCATTGTGATGACAAACGTCATGAAATATTGTGATGACTGGAGTCATGGAACATTGTGATGACAGGGGTCATGGAGCATTTTGATAACATGGGCATGGAGCATTGTGATGTCAAGGGCATGGAGCATTGGTCTAATAATTTTCATGGATTATTGCGATGACAGTTCGAATGGCGTATTGTGATGACAAGGGCATAGAGCATTTTGATGACCAGGTCAAGCAGTATTGTGAAGACATATGTCAGGGAGCATTGTGATGACATATGTAATGGCCCATTGTGATGACAAGGGAATGGATGGATGACAAGCACTGTGATGACAATGTCCTGGAGCACTGTTATGTGAAGACCATGGAACCTTGTGATGACAATTCTCATGGAGCATTCTGATGAAAAGGCATAAGGAACATTGTGATTACAGGGGTATTGGAGCATTGTGATGACAAGGGCATGGAAAATTATGATAAGAAGACCATGGAACATTCTGATGACATGCGTCATGGAGCTTTGTGATGACAAGTGCAAGGAGCATTGTGATCACAGGTGTCTTGGAGCATTGTGATGAAAAGGGCATGGATCATTGTGATGAAATAGGCAAAGAGCCTTGTCATGAAAGAGTTCAAGGTGCATACTGAGGTCAATAGTCAGATAGCATTGTGATGACAAGTGTATTGAACATTGTGATGACAAAATCATGGTGCATTGTGATGAGAAGACCATGGATAATTGTGCTGACCAGCGTCATGGGGCATTGTGATTACAAGTGTTATGGAACATTGTGATCACAAGGGTTTGCAGCATTGTGAGGACAGAGGTCATGGAGCATTTTGATTTCATTGTGATGACAATAGCATGAAGCATTATGATGATGGGCATGGTGCATTGTGATGACAACGTTCATGGAGCATTGTGATGAAAAGTGGCATGGAGCATTGGTCTGACAAGTTTCATGCATTATTGTGATAAGAGTGGCCATGGCATATTGTGATGACAAGGACATGGAGCACTGTAATGACAAGGTCATGGATTATTGTGAAGAAAGGTGTCAGGGAGCATTGTGATGAAATATGACATGTTCCTGTTTGAAGACAATATCATGGAGCATTGTGATGCCAAGTGTCATGGAGGATTGCTGTGACAAATTAAAGGAGCATTGTGATGACAAGGGCATGGAGCATTGTGATATCAAGGGCCATTGATCATTTTAATATCCAGGTCGTGAAACATTGTGATGAACAGCGCATGGAGCTTCCTATGACAGGGGTCATGGAGCATTGCGATGAGAAGTGCATGGAGTATTGTGATGACAAGAGCATATAACATTTTGATGTGAAGTGCCATGGAGCATTGTAATGACAAGGTCTTGGAGAATTCTGAGGACAAGGGACATTGAGCTTTGAGATGACAAGGCATGGAGCATGTTGATGGCAAAACTGTGGAGCATTGTGATGAGAAGGCCTTGGGTAATTGTGGTGTCGAGCATCATGGAGCACTGTAATGACAAGGGGCATGAAGCATTGTGATGACAGGTGTCAGGGAGCACTGTGATGACAGGTGTCATGGAGCAATCTGATGACAAGGGCATGGAACATTGTGATGACAAGTGCATTGAGCATTGTGATGACAAGTGCATGGAGCATTGCAATTTCAAGTGCATGGAGAATTGTGATGACAAGAGCATGTAATATTTTGATGAGAAATGTCATGTAGCATTGTGATGACAAGGACGTGGAGAATTGTGATGACAAGGGACATGGAGCATTGTGATAACCAGGGCATGGAGCATTGTGATGACAGGGGTCATGGAGCATTATTATGACAAAGCCATGGTGCATTCTGACATAAGATATCACTTATGACGGGAATGTTAACATGGCTACATATGAACTGAATTAGGGAAGAGAACAGAGTCTCAGATATAGAAAACACTCTAACGCTTGCTTAAGGGGAAAGCCAGGTGGGGAGATGCACAAAAAAAAGTTTGATATTAGCACAGGTACCGTTCCATAATACAAAAACAGAAGAGACAAGCCCTACTCCTTCCTCAGTGAACGGACCTCAACATCCTTATTCCCCGCAGAGAAATATATCTGACTAGTAAGAATTTTAAAACCTATGTATTGATATGTCTCCGTAAGGGAACTAAGTGTGTCTAGAACGACATAAACATGGCAGTGAGAATAAGCTCAAACCCACTATAAAAATGAATTTCAAAACAAAACATAAAAACTGTAAAATTCTTACACAATACCTTCAGGGGTTCTGATGAAACCTGGAATGACCCTATCTACAATGACAGCTGGATGTGGCATAACGCTGGTCACTTGGGACTGAGAGGATTGGTGAGATTGGGTGAAAAAATGCAGACCCTTTAAAGCAATAATGCCTGCCACGCATTCCATGGTTCCCAACTCTCCAAGGAGAAGGGAATATCACTACAGTTATAACATGTATGGGAACCTAGAGAATGGAAACCATCTGATGGTGAAAGGTTGCTAAAACTCTACAACTTTTTTCTCTCCTTGTGCTCCAGTTTGACATTCCAACTGCTTTACTATCAATCTCCCAACTTAGAGAGACAGCCCCTTTAACCTCCTGCTTCTCACAGGTTGCCAATTTGGCAGAGGATGAAATGGAAGAGGGAGAACCAAGGAGAGAGTAGCTGTTAGGCATTTGGACCGGCAAATGTCACTCTAATTTTCCGGCCGGAAGAAGAATTAACCAAAGTCTCAGACACCCACCGGACACCAGTATAAGTCCTGAACCAAAATTTGGACTTGCATTCAGATCACAAAAAACGAGGTGAATAATGGAGCTCAGTGGCACAGCAATTCACCAAATGACAGAGTAGTAAAGGACAACTCTCGTCCAAAACTCTGTTGAGGGAAGGTTAAGAGGCAGACGTGAAAGCGAGGCAGAATAGCAGGAAACAGATTTCAAGAGGTATGCTGGAATCACCTTTAAAGCACGGGAAGAGGGGCTCAACTTCGGCAATGATGCACTTGGCCAAAAAGCGTGTATGAATTTTCTCCTGAATATATTCAGGAGAAAACACATACACCCTTTTTGGCCAAGCAAGCAAGCGGGCAATGCAAATCTGCACTACAAAGAAGTATAACTTCCCACAAGTCAAAAGGGATATCCACAAAATGGGTAAAAACCAGAAAGGCAAGACAGGCCCTGGCGAACTGGGAGCCTTGTTATGCTGATGGGTGGGAGGCAAATTGCCAATGGCCTCTCTGGAGCAGTGCATTGTGTTCCCTAAAACAAGTAAACAACAGAGCTACAGAGCCCAGGGCACATCCAGTCTACATAAGATACCTTGGGAAAACTGAAAATCAATAAGACACAGCCACCCCGATATTTAGGGGTGCACTGCTTACAAGACCCTCATCTTGGATTCACCTTAAATATCCCAGGAAAGATAAAAATGGTACAAAAATTTGTGGTACTTACGTCCGATGAAATATCCCTCAGCCATGAAATCAATGCCATAAGACATGTAGCAGCAAAATGAGTGGATTCAGGTACGATGATTCTAAGTGAAATAAGTCACACAGAAAAAGAAAGTTATCATAAGATATCACTTATAGAGATTCTGTAAACATGGCTACACATGAACTGAGTTAGGAAAGAGAACAGAGTCTCACATTTAGAAAACACTCTTATGCCTGCTTAAGGGGGAAGGAGAGGTGGGGTGATGCATAAAACCCAGAGTTTTATATAAGCACAGGTACCGTTCACAAAATCAAATACAGAATACACAAGACCTACACCTTCCTCAGTGAAAGGGACTCAAAACCCCATATTTCCCTCAGAGGAATATATCTGACTAGTAAGAATCTTATAACCTATTTATTGATATGTCTCCATGAGGGAATCAACTGTGTCTAGACTGGCATAAACATGGCAGTGAGAATCAGCTCAAACCCATTATAAAAAGGAATTTCAGACACACAAAAAAAACAGGAAATTCTTTACAATTTCTTCATGGTCTCTGACGAAACCTGGAATGACCCTATCTACAATGACAGCTGGATTTGGCATAAGGCTGGACACTTGGGACTGAGAGGATTGGTGAGATTGGGTGAGCAAATGCAGACCCTTTAAAGCAATAATTCATGGCACCTCTTCCATGGGTCCCAACTCTCCAGGGTGAAGGGAATATTACAAGAGCTATAACATGTATGGGAAACCTAGAGAATGGACACACTGTGAACATGAAAGGTCTCTAAAACTAAACAAATAGTCCCTCTGCTGGTGCTCTGGTTTGACTTTCCAACTGCTTTACTATCAATCTCCCAGGTTGCAGAGACTGCACATTTAACCTCCTGGTTCGCACAGGTTGCCAATTAGGCAGAGGATGAAAGAGAAGAGGGAGAACCAATGAAAGAGTAGCTGTTAGGCATTTCGATGCGCACATGTCACTCTTATTTCCTGGAGGAAGAAGAATTAACTTTTTCTGCACTTCAAGATGGCGGAAGAGTAAGACGCGGAGATCAACTTCCTCCCCACGGATACACCAGAAATACAGCTACACGTGGAACAACTCCTACAGAACACCTACTGAACGCTGGCAGAAGACCCCAGACCTCACAAAAGGCAAGAAACTCCCCACATACCTGGGTAGGGCAAAGCGGAGAGATCCCTACACAGAGGATCGGTGCCGAGCGGCACTCACCAGCCCGAGAGGCTTGTCTGCTCGCCCGCCGGGGCAGTCGGCACTGGGAGCTGAGGCTCGGGCTTCGGTCAGAGCGCAGGGAGAGGACTGGGGCTGGCAGCGAGAACTCAGCCTGAAGGGGGCTAATGTGCCACAGCTAGCCGGGAGGGAGTCCGGGAAAATTCTGGAGCTGCTGAAGAGGCAAGAGAGTTTTTCTTCCCTCTTGGTTTCCTGGTGCGCGAGGAGAGGGGATTAAGAGCGCTGCTTAAAGGGGCTCCACAGACGGGCACGAGTCGCGACTGAAAGCGCGGAGCCCAGTGACAGGCGTGGGACGCTGGGGCTGCTGCTGCCGCCGCCAAGAAGCCTGTGTGCGATCGCAGGTCACTGCCCACACCGCCCTTCCGGGAGCCTGTGCAGCCAGCCACTGCCGGGGTCCCGGGATCCAGGGGCGGCTTCCCTGGGAGAACGCACGGCGCCCCTCGGGCTGGAGCAACGTCACGCCGACCTCTGCCGCTGCAGGCCCACCCCGCACTCCGTGCCCCTCCCTCCCTCCCGGCCTGAGTGAGCCAGAGTCCCCGAAGAGGCTGCTCCTTTAACCCTGTCCTGTCTGAGCGAAGAACAGACACCCTCCGGCGACCTACACACAGAGGCGGGGCCAAATCCAAAGCTGAGACACAGGAGCTGTTTGAACAAAGAAGAGAAAGGGAAACCTGTCCCAGCAGCCTCAGAAGCAGCGGATTAAAGCTCCACAATCAACTTGATGCACCCTGCATCTGTGGAATACATGAATAGACAACACATCATCCCAAATTGAGGAGCCCGGAGTCAGTGCTGTGCCTCTGAGGTGGGAGAGCCAACTTCAGGACACTGGTCCACAAGAGACCTCCCAGCTCCACATAATATCAAACGGCGAAAATCTTCCAGAGATCTCCATCTCAACACCAGCACCCAGCTTCACTCAACGACCAGCAAGCTACAGTGCTGGACACCCTAAGCCAAACAACTAGCAAGACAGGAACACAACGCCACCCATTAGCAGAGAGGTGGCCTAAAATCATAAAAAGTCCACAGACACCCCAAAACACACCACCAGACGTGGACCTGCCCACCAGAAAGACAAGATCCAGCCTCATCCACCAGAACACAGGCACTAGTCCCCTCTACCAGGAAGCCTACACATCCCACTAAACCAACCTTAGCCACTGGGGACAGACACCAAAAACAACAGGAACTACGAACCTGCAGCCTGCAAAAAGGAGACCCCAAACACAGTAACATAAGCAAAATGAGAAGACAGAAAAACACACAGCAGGAGAAGGAGCAAGATAAAAACCCACCAGACCTAACAAATGAAGAGGTAATAGGCACTCTACCTGAAAAAGAATTCAGAATAATGATGGTAAAGATGATCCAAGATTCTATTTCCCAGATCCATAATCTTGGAAATAGAATAGACAAAATGCAAGAAACAGTTAACAAGGACCTAGAAGAACTAAAGATGAATCAAGCATCGATTAAAAACACAATACATGAAATAAAAAATACTCTAGACGGGATCAATAGCAGAATAACTGAGGCAGAAGAACGGATAAGTGAGGTGGAAGATAAAATAGTGGAAATAACTGCTGCAGAGCAAAATAAAGAAAAAAGAATGAAAAGAACAGAGGACAGTCTCAGAGACCTCTGGGACAACATTAAACGCACCAACATTCGAATTATAGGGGTTCCAGAAGAAGAAGAGAAAAAGAAAGGGACTGAGAAAATATTTGAAGAGATTATAGTTGAAAACTTCCCTAATATGGGAAAGGAAATAGTTAATCAAGTCCAGGAGGCACAGAGAGTCCCATACAGAATAAATCCAAGGAGAAATACGCCAAGACACATATTAATCAAACTGTCAAAAATTAAACACAAAGAAATCATATTAAAAGCAGCAAGGCCAAAACAACAAATAACACACAAGGGAATCCCCATCAGGATAACAGCTGATCTCTCAGCAGAAACTCTACAAGCCAGAAGGGAGTGGCAGGACATAATTAAAGTGATGAAGGAGAAAAACCTGCAACCAAGATTACTCTACCCAGCAAGGATCTCATTCAGATTTGATGGAGAAATTAAAACCTTTACAGACAAGCAAAAGCTGAGAGAGTTCAGCACCACCAAACCAGCTTTACAACAAATGCTAAAGGAACTTCTCTAGGCAAGAAACACAACAGAAGGAAAAGACCTACAATAACGAACCCAAAACAATTAAGAAAATGGGAATAGGAACATACATATCGATAATTACCTTAAATGTAAATGGACTAAATGCTCCCACCAAAAGACACAGAGTGGCTGAATGGATACAAAAACAAGACCCATATATATGCTGTCTACAAGAGACCCACTTCAGACCTAGAGACACATACAGACTGAAAGTAAGGGGATGGAAAAATATATTCCATGCAAATGGAAACCAAAAGAAAGCTGGAGTAGCAATTCTCATATCAGACAAAATAGACTTTAAAATAAAGACTACTAGAAGAGATAAAGAAGGACACTATATAATGATCAAGGGATCGATCCAAGAAGAAGATATAACAATTGTAAATATTTATGCACCCAACATAGGAGCACCTCAATACATAAGGAAAATACTAACAGCCATAAAAGGAGAAATCGACAGTAACACACTCATAGTAGGGGACTTTAACACCCCACTTTCACCAATGGACAGATCATCCAAAATGAAAATAAATAAGGAAACACAAGCTTTAAATGATACATTAAACAAGATGGACTTAATTGATATTTATAGGACATTCCATCCAAAAACAACAGAATACACATTTTTCTCAAGTGCTCATGGAACATTCTCCAGGATAGATCATATCTTGGGTCACAAATCAAGCCTTGGTAAATTTAAGAAAATTGAAATTGTATCAAGTATCTTTTCCGACCACAATGCTATGAGACTAGATATCAATTACAGGAAAAGAGCTGTAAAAAAATACAAACACATGGAGGCTAAACAATACACTACTTAATAACGAAGTGATCACTGAAGAAATCAAAGAGGAAATTAAAAAATACCTAGAAACAAATGACAATGGAGACACGACGACCCAAAACCTATGGGATGCAGCAAAAGCAGTTCTAAGAGGGAAGTTTATAGCAATACAATCCCACCTTAAGAAACAGGAAACATCTCGAATAAACAACCTAACCTTGCACCTAAAGCAATTAGAGAAAGAAGAACAAAAACATCCCAAAGTTAGCAGAAGGAAAGAAATCATAAAAATCAGATCAGAAATAAATGAAAAAGAAATGAAGGAAACGATAGCAAAGATCAATAAAACTAAAAGCTGGTTCTTTGAGAAGATAAACAAAATTGATAAACCATTAGCCAGACTCATCAAGAAAAAAAGGGAGAAGACACAAATCAATAGAATTAGAAATGAAAAAGGAGAAGTAACAACTGACACTGCAGAAATACAAAAGATCATAAGAGATTACTATAAGCAACTCTATGCCAATAAAATGGACAACCTGGAAGAAATGGACAAATTCTTAGAAATGCACAACCTGCCAAGACTGAATCAGGAAGAAATAGAAAATATGAACAGACCAATCACAAGCACTGAAATTGAAACTGTGATAAAAAATCTTCCAACAAACAAAAGCCCAGGACCAGATGGCTTCACAGGCGAATTCTATCAAGCATTTAGAGAAGAGCTAACACCCATCCTTCTGAAACTCTTCCAAAATATAGCAGAGGGAGGAACACTCCCAAACTCATTCTACGAGGCCACCATCACCTTGATACCAAAACCAGGCAAGGATGTCACAAAGAAAGAAAACTATAGGCCAATATCACTGATGAACATAGATGCAAAAATCCTCAACAAAATACTAGCAAACAGAATCCAACAGCACATTAAAAGGATCATACACCATGATCAAGTGGGGTTTATTCCAGGAATGCAAGGATTCTTCAATATATGCAAATCAATCAACGTGATACACCATATTAACAAATTGAAGGAGAAAAACCATATGATCATCTCAATAGATGCAGAGAAAGCTTTCGACAAAATTCAACACCCATTTATGATAAAAACCCTGCAGAAAGTAGGCATAGAGGGAACTTTCCTCAACATAATAAAGGCCATATATGACAAACCCACAGCCAGCATCGTCCTCAATGGTGAAAAACTGAAACCATTTCCACTAAGATCAGGAACAAGACAAGGTTGCCCACTCTCACCACTCTTATTCAACCTAGTTTTGGAAGTTTTAGCCACAGCAATCAGAGAAGAAAAGGAAATAAAAGGAATCCAAATTGGAAAAGAAGAAGTAAAGCTGTCACTGTTTGCAGATGACATGATACTATACATAGAGAATCCTAAAGATGCTACCAGAAAACTACTAGAGTTAATCAATGAATTTGGTAAAGTTGCAGGATACAAAATTAATGCAGAGAAATCTCTGGCATTCCTATATACTGATGATGAAAAATCTGAAAGTGAAATCAAGGAAACACTCCCATTTACCATTGCAACAAAAAGAATAAAATATCTAGGAATAAACCTACCTAAGGAGACAAAAGACCTGTATGCAGAAAATTATAAGACACTGATGAAAGAAATTAAAGATGATACAAATAGATGGAGAGATGTACCATGTTCTTGGATTGGAAGAATCAACATTGTGAAAATGACTCTACTACCCAAAGCAATCTACAGGTTCAATGCAATCCCTATCAAACTACCACTGGCATTTTTCACAGAACTAGAACAAAAAATTTCACAATTTGTATGGAAACACAAAAGACCCCGAATAGCCAAAGCAATCTTGAGAGCGAAAAATGGAGCTGGAGGAATCAGGCTCCCTGACTTCAGACTATACTACAAAGCTACAGTAATCAAGACAGTATGGTACTGGCATAAAAACAGAAAGATAGATCAATGGAACAGGATAGAAAGCCCAGAGTTAAACCCACGGACATATGGTCACCTTATCTTTGATAAAGGAGGCAGGAATGTACAGTGGAGAAAGGACAGTCTCTTAAATAAGTGGTGCTGGGAAAACTGGATAGGGACATGTAAAAGTATGAGATTAGATCACTCCCTAACCATACACAAAAATAAGCTCAAAATGGATTAAAGACCTAAATGTAAGGCCAGACACTATCAAACTCTTAGAGGAAAACATAGGCAGAACACTCTATGACATAAATCACAGCAAGATCCTTTTTGACCCACCTCCTAGAGAAATGGAAATAAAGACAAAAATAAACACGTGGGACCTAATGAAACTTCAAAGCTTTTGCACAGCAAAGGAAACCATAAACAAGACCAAAAGACAACCCTCAGAATGGGAGAAAATATTTGCAAATGAAGCAACTGACAAAGGATTAATCTCCAAAATTTATAAGCAGCTCATGCAGCTCAATAACAAAAAAACAAACAACCCAATCCAAAAATGGGCAGAAGACCTAAATAGACATTTCTCCACAGAAGATATACAGACTGCCAACAAACACATGAAAGGATGCTCAACATCTTTACTCATTAGAGAAATGCAAATCAAAACTACCATGAGATATCATCTCACACCAGTCAGAATGGCCATCATCAAAAAATCTAGAAATAATAAATGCTGGAGAGGGTGTGGAAAAAAGGGAACACTCTTGCACTGCTGGTGGGAATGTGAATTGGTACAGCCGCTATGGAGAACGGTATGGAGGTTCCTTAAAAAACTACAAATAGAACTACCATATGACCCAGCAATCCCACTACTGGGCATATACCCTGAGGAAACCATAATTCAAAAAGAGACATGTACCAAAATGTTCATAGCAGCCCTATTTACAATAGCCCGGAGATGGAAACAACCTAAGTGTCCATCATCGGATGAATGGATAAAGAAGATGTGGCACATATATACAATGGAATATTACTCAGCCATAAAAAGAAATGAAATTGAGCTATTTGTAATGAGGTGGATAGACCTAGAGTCTGTCATACAGAGTGAAGTAAGTCAGAAAGAGAAAGACAAATACTGTATGCTAACACATATATATGGAATTTAAGAAAAAAAAATGTCATGAAGAACATAGGGGTAAGACAGGAATAAAGACACAGACCTACTAGAGAATGGACTTGAGGATATGGGGAGGGGGAAGGGTAAGCTGTGACAAAGTGAAAGAGCGGCATGGACATATATACACTACCAAACGTGAGGTAGATAGCTAGTGGGAAGCAGCCGCATAGCACAGGGAGATCAGCTCGATACTTTGTGACTGCCTGGAGGGGTGGGATAGGGAGGGTGGGAGGGAGACGCAAAAGGGAGGGGATATGGAAACATATGTATATGTATAATTGATTAAATTTGTTATAAAGCAAAAAAATAAAAAAAATAAAAAAAATAATAATAAATAAAAAAAACAAAAAACAAAAAACAAAAAAACAAAAAAAAAAAAAAGAAGAAGAATTATCTAAAGTCTCAGCCACCCACTGAGAACCAGTATAGGTCGTGAACCAAAATATTGGACTTGCATTCAGCTCACAAAAAACGAGTTAAATAATTGAGCTCAGGGGCAAAGCAATTCACAAACAGGCAGAGTAATAAAGGACAACTATCGTCCAAAAATGTGTTGAGGGAAGGCAACGAGGCGGACTTGAGAGCGAGGCAGAATAGCAGGAAACAGATTCAAGAGGTACGTTGGAATCGCCTTTAAAGCACAGGAAGAGGGGCTCAACTTCGACAATGATGCACTTGGCCAAAAAGGGCATATGCATTTTCTCCTGAATATATTCAGGAGAAAACGCATACGCCCTTTTTGGCCAAGCAAGCAAGCGGGCAATGCAAATCTGCAATATAAAGAAGTATCACTTCCCACCTGTCAAAAGGGACATCCACAAAATGGGTAAAATCCAGAAAGGCAAGACAGGCCCTGGAGAACAGGGAGCATTGTTATGCTGATGCGCGGGATATAAATTGCCAACTGCCTCTCTGGAGGTGTGCATTGTGTTCCCTAAACCAAGTAAACAGCAGAGCTACAGAGCCAAGGGCACTTCCAGTCTAGGGAATATATCTTGGGAAAACTGAAAATCAATAAGACAGAGCCATTCCAAAATTTAGGGCTGCACTGCTTACAAGAACCTCAACTTGGGTACACCTTAAATATCCAAGGAAAGATAAAAACGGTTCAAAAAATAATGTTATTTACACACAATGGAATATCCCTCAACCATGAAATTAATGTCATAAGACCAGTAGCAGCAAAATGAGTGGATTCAGGTACGATAATTCTAAGTGAAATAAGTCACACAGAAAAAGAAACTTATCATAATATATCACTTATGAAGATCCTGTAAACATGGCTACACATGAACTGAGTTAGGAAAGAGAACAGAGCCACACATTTAGAAAACACTCTTATGCCTGCTTCAGGGGAAAGGAGAGGTGGGGTGATGCATAAAACCAGAGTTTGATATAAGCACAGGCACCGTTCCAAAAACCAATTATGGAATAGAAAATACCTACACCTTCCTCAGTGAAAGGGACACAAAACACCATATTTCCCACAGAGCAATATATCTGACTAGTAAGAATCTTAAAACATATGTATTGATATGTCTCCGTAAGGGAATCAAGTGTGTCTAGACTGGCATAAACATGGCAGCGAGAATCAGCTCAAACCCACTATAAAAAGGAATTTGAAAAACAAAACAAAAAAAGGTAAATTTTTTACAATTCCTTCAGGGTCTCTAAGAAAACTTGCAATGACCTTATCTGCAATGACAGCTGGATGTGGCATAAGGATGGACACATGGGAGTGAGAGGATTGGTAAGATTGGTGAGCAAATGCAGACCCTTTTAAACAATAATGCATGGCACCCATTCCATGGGTCCCAACTCTCCAGGTTGAAGGGAATATTACAACAGCTATAACAAGTATGGGAGACCTAGAGAATGGACAAACTGTGAATACGAAAGGTCTCTAAAACTCAACGAATAGAACCTCTCGTGGTGCTATGCATTGAGTTTCCAAATGCTTTACTATCAATCTCCCAGCTTGGAGAGACAGCACCTTTAACCTCCTGGTTCCCACAGGTTGCCAATTTGGCAGAGGATGAAAGGGAAGAGAGAGAACAAATGAAAGAGTAGCTGTTAGGCATTTGGACGTTCACATGTCACTCTTATTTCCCGGGAGGAAGAAGAATTAACTAAAGTCTCAGACACACACTGGGAACCAGTATAGGTCCTGAACCAAAATTTTCGACGTGCGTTCAGCTCACAAAAACAAGTTAAATAATTGAGCTCAGGGGCACAGCAATTCACTAACAGGCAGAGTAATAAAGGACAACTATCGTCCAAAAATCTGTTCAGGGAAGGCAATGAGGCAGGCTTGAAAGCGAGGCAGAATAGCAGGAAACAGATTTCAAGAGGTACGTTTGAATCACCTTTAAAGCACAGGAAGAAGGGCACAACTTCGACAATGATGCACTTGGCCAAAAAGGGTGTATGCGTTTTCTCCTGAATATATTCAGGAGAAAACGCATACACCCTTTTTGGCCAAGCAAGCAAGCAGTCAATGCAAATCTGCACTACAAGAAGTATCACTATCCACCGGTCAAAAGGGACATCCACAAAATGGGTAAAATCCAGAAAGGCAAGAGAGGCCCTGGAGAACAGGGAGCCTTGTTATGCTGATGGGCGGGATGTAAATTGCCAAATGCCTCTCTTGAGGAGTGCATTGTGTTCCCTAAACCAAGTAAACAACAGAGCTACAGATCCAAGGGCACATCCAGTCTAGGGAATATATCTTGGGAAAACTGAAAATCAATAAGACAGAGCCATTCCAAAATTTAGTGCTGCACGGTTTACAAGAACCTCAACTTGGGTACACTTTAAATATCCCAGGAAAGATAAAAACGGTTCAAAAAATTGTGTTACTTCCATACAATGGAATATACCTCAGCCATGAAATCAATGTCATAAGACCAGTAGCAGCAAAATGAGTGGATTCAGGTACGATGATTCTAAGTGAAATAAGTCACACAGAAAAAGAAATTTATCATAAGATATCACTTAGGAAGATCCTGTAAACATGGCTACACATGAACTGAGTTAGGAAGGAGAAGATAGTCTCACATTTAGAAAACATTCTTATGCCTGCTTAACGGGGAAGGAGAGGTGGGGTGATGCATAAAACCAGAGTTTGATATAAGCACAGGTACCGTTCCAAAAACCAACTATGGAATATAGAAGACCTACACCTTCCTCAGTGAAAGGAACTCAAAAGCCCATATTTCCCACAGAGGAATATATCTGATTAGTAAGAATTTTAAAACCTATGTATTGATATGTCTCGGTTAGGGAATCAAGTGTGCCTAGACTTGCATAAACTTGGCAGCGAGAATCAGCTGAAACCCACTATAAAAAGGAATTTGAATAACAAAAAAAAGGGATATTCTTTACAATTCCTTCAGTGTCTCTGATGAAACCTGGAATGACCCTATCTACAATGAGAGCTGGATGTGGCATAAGTCTGGACACATGGGACTGAGAGGATTGGTGAGATTGGGTGAGCAAATACAGACCCTTTAAAGCAATAATGCATAGCACCCATTCCATGGATCCCATGTGTCCAGGTTGAAGGGAATATTACTACCGCTATAACATGTACAGGAAACCTAGAGAATGGACACACTGTGAATACGAAAGGTTTCTAAAACTCAAATAATAATCCCTCTCCTGGTGCTCCGGTTTGACTTTCCAACTGCTTTCCTATCAATCTGCCAACTTGGAGAGACAGCCCCTTTAACCTCCTGGTTCGCACAGTTACCAATTTGGCAAAAATAAAAGGGAAGAGGGAGAACAAATGAGAGAGTAGATGTTAGGCATTTGGACGGGTATATGTCACACTAATTGCCCCGTAGGAAGAATAATTAACCAAAGTCTCAGCCATGCGCCGGGAACCAGTATAGGTCCTGAACCAAAATTTTGGACTTGCGATCTGCTCACAAAAAACGAATTTAAAAATGGAGCTCAGGGGCACAGGAATTCAGAAACTGGCAGAGTAATAAAGGACAACTATCGCCTAAAAATCTGTTGAGGGAATGAATCGAGGCGGACTTGAAAGTGAGGCAGTATAGCAGGAAACAGATTTCAAGAGGTATGTTGGAATCGCCTTTAAAGCACAGGAAGAGGGGCACAACTTCGACAATGATGCACTTGGCCAAAATGAGCGTATGTGTTTTCTCCTGAATAAATTCAGGAGAAAACGCATATGCCCTTTTTGGCCAAGCAAGCAAGCGGGCAATGCAAATCTGCACTACAAAATAGTATCACTTCCCACTGGTCAAAAGGGACATCTGCAAAATGTGTAAAAACCAGAATGGCAAGACAGGCCCTGGCGAACAGGGAGCCTTGTTATGCTGATGGGCGTGATGTAAATTGCCAACTGCCTCTCTGGAGGAGTGCATTGTGTTCCCTAAAACCAGTATACAACAGAGCTACAGAGGCAAGGGCACTTCCAGTCTAGGAAATATACCTTGGGAAAACTGAAAATCAATAAGACAGAGCCACCACAAAATTTAGGGATTCACTGCTTACAAGAACCTCAACTTGTGTATACCTTAAATATCCCAGGAAAGACAAAAATGGTTCAAGAAATTTTGGAACTTACGTACGATGGAATATCCCTCAGCCATGAAATCAATTTCATAAGGCCAGTAGCAGCAAAATGAGTGGATTCAGGTACAATGATTCTAAGTGAAATAAGTCACACAGAAAAGAATCTTATCATAAGATATCACTTATGAAGGTCCTATAAACATGGCCTCACATGAACTGAGTTAGGAAAAATACCAGAGTAACGAATCTTATCATAAGATATCACTCATAGCGGGAATGTACACATGGCTACACATGAATTGATTTACAAACACAACGGAATCACACATTTAGAAAACAATCTTCTGCCTGCTTAAGGGGAAAGGCGAGGTGGGGTGATGCATAAAATCACAGTTTTAAATTAGCACTGATACCGTTACATAAACCAAGTATGTAATAGACAACACCTACTCCCGCCACAATGAACTGGACTCAACACCCCCTATTCATTGCAGAGGAATAAGTATGACTGTCAGTATTTTAAAACATATGTATTCTCATGTCTCCATAAAGGAATCATGTGTGTGTATAACGGCATGAACAGAGCACTGAAATTCAGTTAAACCCACTTATAAAAATAAATTTCAAAAGCAAAATGCAAAAACAGTGAAACAGTGAGAAAGTCTTAAAAATTTCGTTCAGGGCCAGTGATGCAACCTGGATTGACCACCTTTACACCCACAGCTGGATGAGACATAAGACTGGACACTTGGGGCTGAGAAGATTGCTGAGGTTGTGTGAGCAAAAGAACACCACTTAGAGCAATACTGTGTGCTACCCGTTCTAGTGGTCCCAACTCTCCAGGTTTAAGGGAATCTTCCTACAGTTAAAACATGCATGGGAAACCCAGTGGATGGTACACTGTGTAATTGGGAAAGTTTTCTAAAAGGTACCTCATTTTTCCTTTTGTCGTGCTCGGCTTCGCCATTCCATCTGCATTACTAAAAATCTCCCCACTTGGAGTGTCAGCGCCTTTACCCTCCTGTTATGAACAGTTTGCAAATTGTGCAGAGGATGAACATGAAGAGGGGGAATAAATGAGAGATTAGCTGTAGGTGTTTGGATGGGCACATGTCACTCTAGTTTCCCACCAGGAAGAAGAATTAACCAAAGGCTCAGCCTGAAGCCCCGGAACCAGACTAGGGCCTAAAGCCATCCTGTGGTATTGAAGCCAGCTCACCAAGAGGCGAGTTGAAAAATGGAAATCAGGGGCACAGCAATTCACAAACTTGCAGAGTTACAAAGGACAACTATCATCCAGAAATATATTGAGGAAAGGCAGTGAAGAGGATTTGAATGCATGGCAGAATTGAAGGAAACAGATTTCAAGAGGTAGATTGGAGTCGTCTTTAAAGCACATGAAAAGCGACAGAATTTCGACAATGTTGCCCTTGGCTGAAAAGGGAGTATGTGTATTTTCTTGAATATATTTGGGAAAAAATGCATACGCCCTTTTTGGACAAGCAAGCCATCAGGCATTTCAAATCCACACTACAGAGAAGTGTCCCTTACCTCCAGTCAAAAGGGCCATCCACAAATAGTGTAAAAACCGCAAATGCAGGACAGGCCATGGAGAAAAGGGAGCCTGGTTACGCCGATGGACAAGATGTAAATTGCCAACAGCCTCTCTGGAGAACTGTATGTTGTTTTCTAAAACAGAGCTACAGAGCATAGCACACTTCCACTCATGGACGTGTATTTTGGGAAAACTAAAAATCTATAACACACAGCCAGCCCAAACTTTAGGGCTGCTCTGTTTACAAGAACCTCGACTTCAGTACACTTTAAATATCCCAGGAAAGGAAAAAAAATGGATATAGATGTTGTGGTACTTATATACAATGGAATGTCACTCAGACATAAAATCAATGTCATAAGGCCAATAGCAGCTTAATGAGTGGCTTTAGGTACGATGATGCTAAGTGAAATGAGCCACAAAGGAAAAGAAACTTATTGTAATATATCACTTATAGAGGGAATGTAAACATGGCTACACATGAACTGAATTTCAAAAGAGAACAGAGTTACACATTTAAAAAACACACTTATGCCTCCTTAAGGGGAAAGGTGACGTGGGGTGATCTGTAAAAGCAGAGTTTGAAATTAGCACAGATCCCATTCCATATACCAAATATGTAATAGACAAGACCTACTCCTTTCTCAATGAACTGGACACAAAACACCCTATTCACTGAAGAGGAATATATCTGACTGGTAATAACCTTGAAACCTATGTATTTATATGTCTCCATAATGGAATCAAGTGTATGTAGATTGGCATAAACACAGATCAATGGAACAGGACAGAAAGCCCAGAGATAAACCTACATACCTATGGCTATCTCATCTATGACAAAGGAGCTAAGGATATACAATGGAGAAAAGACAGTCTCTTCAGTAATTGGTGCTGGGAAAACTGGACCCCTACACATAAAAGAATGAAATTAGAACACTCCATAACACCATACACAAAAATAAACTCTAAATTGATTAGAGATCTAAATATAAGACCAGACACTATAAAACACTTAGAGGAAACCATAGGCAGAACACTCTATGACATAAATCACAGCAAGATCCTTTTTGACCCACCACTTAGAGAAATGGAAATAAAAACAGAAATCAACAAATGGGACCTAATGAAACTTAAAAGCTTTTACACAGTACAGGAAAACATAAGCAAGATGCAAAAACAACCCTCAGAATGTGAGAAAATATTTTCAAATTAAGCAATTGACAAAGGATTAATCTCCTAACTTTACAAGCACCTCATGTAGCTCAATATCACAAAAACAAACAACCCAATCCAAAAACGGGCAGAAGACCTAAATAGACATTTCTCCAAAGAAGATATACAGATTACCAAGAAACACATGAAAGGATTCTGAACATCACTAATCATTAGAGAAATGCAAATCAAAACTACCCTGAGGTATCACCTCACAGCAGTCAGAGTGGCAATCATCAAAAAAATCTACAAAACAATAAACGCTGGAGAGGCCTTTATTGGAGAAAAGGGAACACACTTGCACTGTGGGTGGGAATGTAAATTGATATGGGCATTAGTGAGAACATTATGGAGGTTCTTTTAAATAACTAAAAATAGAAGTACCATACGACACAACAATCCAACTACTGGACATTTGCCTTGTGAAAACCATAATTCAAAAAGAGTTATGTACAAAAATGTTCATTGCAGCTCTATTTGCAATAGCCAGGACATGGAAGCAACCTAAGTGTCCATCGACAGATGAATGGATAAAGAAGATCTGGCACATATATACAATGGAATATTACTCAGCTAAAAAAAGAAGCAAACTGAGCTATTTGTACTGAGGTGGATGGACTTAGAATCTGTCCTACACAGAGAAGTAAGTCAGAAAGGGAAAAATAAATACTGTATGTTAAAAGAGATATACGGAATCTAATGAAGAAATAAAAAAGATTTTGAAGAACCTAGTGGCAGGACAGGATTAAGGACACAGACATAGAGAAAGGACTTGAGGACACCGGAAGGGTGATGGGTAAGCTGGGACGAAGTGAGAGAGTGGCATGGACATAAATACATTACCAAATGTAACACCGATAGCTACTGGGAAGCAGCCACATAGAACAGGGAGATCAGCTTGGTGCTCTGTGAGCACAAAAAGGGGTGGGATATGGAGTGTGGGAGGGAGATGCAAGAGGGAGGGGATCTGGTGATATTTGTATATGTATAGCTGATTCACTTTCTTATACAGCAGAAACGAACACTCCATTGTAAAGCAACTATACTCCAATAAACGTGTAAAAGGAAAAAAAAAAGAAAGCCCAGGGATAAACCTACACACCTATGGTCAACTAATCTATGACAAAGGAAGCAAGACTATACAATGGAGATAAGACAGTCTCTTCAATCATTGGTGCTGGGAAATATGGACAGCTACATGTAAAAGAATGAAATTAGAACACTCCCCAACACCATACATAAAAATATATTCAAAATGGATTAGAGACCTTAATGTAAGACCAGACAGTATAAAACTCTGAGAGGAAAACTTACGAAAGATACTCTGACGTAAATCACAGCAAGATCTTTTTTTGATCCACCTCCTATAGTAATGAAATAAAAAAGAAAACTAAACAGATGGGACCTAATGAAACGTAAAAGCTTTTGCAAAGCAAAGGAAACTACAAACAAGACGAAAAGACAACCCTCAGAATCACAGAATATATTTGCAAACGAATCAATGGACAAATGATTAATCTCCAATATATATAAACAGCTCATGCAGCTCAATATTAATAAAACAAACAACCCAATACAAAAATGGAAGAAGATCTAAATAGATATTTCTTCCAAGAAGACATAGAGATGGCCAGTACACACATGAAAATCTGCTCAACATCACTAATTATTAGAGAAATGGAAATCGAAACTACAATGAGGTATCACGTCAAATCATCAGAAAATCTACAAACAACAAATTCTGGAGAGGGTGTGAAGAAAAGGAACCTTATTCCACTATTGTTGGGAATGTAATTCGATACATACTCTATGGAGAACAGTATGGAGGTTCCTTAAAAAAATTAAAAATAGAATTACCATATAATCCAGCAATCCCACTACTGGGCATATACCCAGAGAAAACCATAAATCAAAAAGACACATTCACCACAATGTTCATTGCAGCACTATTTACAATAGCCAGGTAATGAAAGCAACCTAAGTGCCCACAGACAGACGAATGGATAAAGATATGGTACATATATATATAATGGAATATTACTCAGCCATACATAGGAATGAAATTGGGTCATTTGTAGAGACCTTGATGGATCTAGAGACTGTCATACAGAGTGAAGTAAGTCAGAAAGAGAAAAACAAATACTGTATATTAATGCATATATGTGGAACCTAGAAAAATGGTACAGATGAACCGGTTTGCAGGGCAGAGATAGAGACACAGATGTAGAGAACAAACGTATGGACACCAAGGGGGGAACACCATGTGAGGGTGGTGGTGGGATGAATTGGGAGACTAGGATTCACATGTGCACACTTATATGTATAAAATAGATATCCAATAAGAACCTGCTGTATAAAATGAATAAATAAATTTTAAAAAATTAAAAATAAATAAATAACATTTAATCAAATGAAACAGAAAAAAAGTTTTTCCCTTCACATAGATGTCTTTATATTAATGCATTATTTCCATGTTTATATCTCGAAATTTAAAAAAAAGAGGAATAAATAAAATCTACCTTGAACCAAAAAGAAGAAAAAAAAAAAAACAAAAAAACAAAAACAGAACCCACCAGTTATACAGAGTAAAACCGTATAAGGGCACTTGCTCCAGTGGTAAAAAATTCTTAAGTTGGTCAGAGTTGGGAAATCCTCTCCAATGCAGTCAGCAGCACTCCCCCCCACAAGGAGCATCCTCATTGCAAAGCTGGGGGACTGTGTCGAGGCGTCTGTGAGTAAATGTAAGCTGAGTCCCAGTCCTGCTGCAGCTGAACTCTTCCCAACCTTTCCAGGTAAAACACCTGAATATGTACAAGCACTTGCAAGCCTAGAGGAAGGGCTGTGGAGCCACAACAGCGACAGCACGCAGGCCGACTTGGTTCCTGCAGGCCAGCCAGGATGGTCCTGGCCCCAGATGCTCTTCTGGAAGCTTTCCATTTCCCTGCCTGAGATACCCCTCCTGCCACGGCCCCCACTGCTTTTTTACTTCCTCACCTCTGCCTGGGGAGAAATTCCAGTGGCAGGTATGGGTGACACATCCTCTTCTTTAGCAGGTGGCAGCCTGGCAACTCCTGCAGAAAGTCCAGCAGAGCCCCCCTAACACTGGGCCACCCACAAAGCCACGGCCTCTCCCTCCCTACCACCACCCCAGCCCCAACACTGCTGACGGGGCAGAGAATATGGCATCAGGCACAGCTACAGGGTCTCTTGCTGACTGGAGAGGTGTTTATATTGACCTCAATACAGGCACACATGGGGAGGGCCAGCAGGCAGTGTCAGGCTGCCCAAATCAGCCAATCCTCAACCCTCAGGGGCTCACAGTTGCAGAAAATGAACCTTGCTAAACGGGCCAGGCCCAAGGAACAGGTGTGGGCTCTTGAGAGTCAGGATAGACAAGGGGCGGCAGCTGCGGCTTGTTTTCTTATCATTTTATCTGGTCCATGAGTGGAAAACAACTTCAAGAAGACCCTATCCTAATGAGAGGAACCCAGGAGTCAGGGAGAGGAGTGATGGTGGGTGGAGACAGAAGCCTGGTGCCCTGGCTGCAGTGGAAGTGTCTGGAAGACCAGGCAGAGAGAGGCTGCACAGAGTGATAGCCTGGGCCACAGACCTGTCAGAGCTGCTGTTTGTTAGTTCAAGTCCTGCTCTGAGGTGTTCTGTGTCAGCTGTGAGCGACAGGTGAGCTGGGGGTTCTCTGCAAGTTGGGCTATGTGCACAGTTCCTGTGTGTCCAGCCCTGCTGGGGTACCTGCCCAGGGGAGCTCCGTATCCTGGGAAGGGCCTGACTATGAGAGCCCCATGGGCTGCTGGGTAGCTGCACAGGTAAGCTCCATACCCTGGGAGGGACTTGAACACGAGAGCCCCGTGGGCTGTGGGGTGGGGGGTGCAGCCCAGGTGAGCTCCATATCCTGGGATTGGCCTGACCACGAGAGCTCCATGGACTGCTGGAGACCTGGTAAAGTATATCAGGACAGTCAGTGAATCCACCGAGGATATGCTTCCAGTAGCTCCTATTTCCTACTCCCTGCTGCTCATTCTACCATCCACCAGGCCATGGCATTCTGTATTACACTTCAATGATGCCTTCTTCTGTATTCCATTTATCTCAGAGTCACAAGAATTTTTGGCTTGTGTGTGGCAGGACACAACATGGAACACAAGCAATAATGCTGGGCCGTCCTGCCCCAATGGTTCAAAAATCCCCACACCATCATTGGGGAAATGTCCTCTAAAGACCTAAAAGTTCTACCTCTGTAAAAGGGAACCCTCCTTCAATATGCAGATGACATTCTGATCGCCAGGCCTACTAAAGACGCCTCAGAACTACCTAGCCAAGAAAGGATAGAAGGTGTCCAAAAAAAAGGCTCAAATATACCAGGCTCAGGTGACATGATTGGGCTTCATTCTCACAGATATTCAGAGAAACGCATCCCAGGATAGGGAAGAAGCCATTTGCAGCCTTACCTCTTCTAAAACTAGAAGACAGCTTAGGGGTTCCTGGGGAGGCCAAGGTTTTCTGCATCTGGATCCCTAACTACAGTCTAATAGCTGGGCCTCTACATGAAACACTGACAGGAAAAGTTGATGATCCTTTTGTATAGAATCCAGAAGCAGCCTTTCAAGAATAGAAAGATCAGTCAATTCAGACCCTTGCCCAGGAACTCGCTAATTTAGCTAAACCGTTTGTCCTTTACATACCCGGTCAAAGGTTAATTGCCCTTGGAGCCTTAGTGCAAAAACTGGGACCACTTGAAATGGAGCAACACAAGAATGCCCTTCAGGTATGATAAACTATGGTCACCAAGGGCTTTGCCCACTGACTCATCAGGCCAGGATACTGGGGTATCTAAAAAGCTGGAAATCAGCAGCCCACAAGGCCAGCTCCCTTCTAAGGGAAAAGGACCCCACGTCGTGATCCTAACCACCCATCAGGCCCTGAAGTTGCAGGGGTCGCTCTGTGGACACACTGACCTCGAGTGAGGAGGCCCTCCAATTCCAAACTCCAGAGAGACAAACAGGAGCAACGGGCCCCCAAGATGACTCGTGTGACCATCACTTGACCTGGAGTTTCTCTCAGAAAACAACAAGACTGTGCCCCGAAAGAGCAGACTACTGCTTGCAGGACTTACTGCACCGAGAGGGGAGCTAATAAGCTTGGCGGGGGAAACGTATATCACGCTTTCACCATAGAAAACCCTACAGACACCGCGGTGATGGTGGCCAATATGACCGGCTGGACTGCTGGCTACTTCTAAAGGCCGTTGACTCAGTGGACGTCATGGTCCTGGATCACCACTGACCCTGGACTCTCTGGGAGTTGCGTGGGCAGGGTTCTGACACATGGTGCTGTTTGTACATTAATTCAGGGACCTAATTAAAGAAAGCACAGACTACTGGTCAGAGCATCCAGGCTGGCAAAAACCGTCAGCCTAAGGTCACCGAACAAATGTGGGGTGGGGTGAAACCTGCCACCTCAGCATCTCTGCACATCTCTTTCCTGGACACTTAAAGGTCATCAGAATCTATAACACTTCCAATGCTGGTGCTCAGGCGGATGAGAAGTGAGGCAGGAGGCCTTGGGACAATCAACCTCACCTGGAGGCTGGTGGGGAGACGTTTTGCCCCTCCCCCCAAGTATCAGGGCTCCCACCACTGCATGAAGCAGTTACAAAAGAGGGGTCTGCACCCTCAACACCCCAAGAATGAGGAACAGAACAAAAAGCAGAGGAAGTGTTCGTCTCTGGCAACGTTCATTAAAAATTCCTGGGAGATAAAAAGAGCATCTGGGCAATAAAATAAAGTCTAAGCTGTTTTTCCTTTGTGCTTTGTCTAATTTCACGTGCTCCTAGGGTTCCGCATGCAGAGGTCCCACACCCGGCACTTCAGACCCGATTTCGTTGTGCAGAATGGCTGGGTCAACACCTCAGCTAGCGGGGTCCCATGCAGACTCCACGGCATAGAGTCTGAGCTTCAGCCAACCCAGCCCTCGAGAGCTCCATCCCCTCCCTCCCACTGAGGCTCCTGGGATCCTTACACAGCATCCCAGCCCACAGCCCGTGGGGGAGTGCACGCTCTCACCTCTCCATTCTGTTTTCAAAATAATGTTTCCTTTGCTTCTGAACCAAACTCAGTCTTGATCTGTTGGCTCCAATGACACTGGGCATGGGGACTTCTGTTGGGGTCCACTCTGGAGGATCAGTAACAGAAATTGAGAACATTGTAACTTCAATGAACAGATGTGTGAGCCAAACTGTAGTTAACACAGAGCAGTGTATAATGCTCGGGTAAAATAAGATGTTTCTAAGACTTACCTTTGATATTTCCATCACTTTACTATAAGCAAGTTCAGTGAAGACGTCTGTCTTATTTGTCAGGTCAACGTTAGAGAAATGAAGTGATTTATTCCCATGGATGTACATCGAATACTCTTGGCTGAGGCTTCAATATTGTTTTGAATGCTTTTCCATTGAAAATGATACCTCTCTTTCAGCTCCCCCATTTCTGAGAAGTATAAAATCTTATAATTTATTATTACCAAAGGGGAAAGTTAGGAGAAGGGATAAATTAACAGTGTGGGATTAACACATACACACTGCTATGTATAAAATAGATCATCAACAAGGAACTACTGTATAGCACAGGGAACTACACTGAATATTTTGCAATAACCTATAAGGGGAAATAATCTGAAAAATAATAGATATTTTTATTGACATCGTCTATCAAAGACAGATAAAATGTAACCTAAGCAAGGCCGATGGTGAACGCTTCTGACCCTGAAGATTTCAATCATCTAAAGTTTGGGCTCTGCCTATTTCCCAAGGCCCTTAATGGACATACGTGTAGCCGTAGCTTAAAAATACCCCAGTTTGGGGTACGGGGAGGCACTGATTTGGAAAAATACCTGGTGTTCTCCTTCCATGCACTGGACCCTTCCTACAGCTAAAACATGCCTGTCACACCTAGAGGATGGTACACCATTTGATCAGAAAGAGTTTGGAAAAGGCGACTCATCTCCTCATCGTCTGGTGCTCGGGTTCACCCCTCCAGCATCTTTCCTAACAATCTCCTCACTTGGGGATATCAGCACCGTCAACATCCTCTTCCACACAGTTTGTAATTTGTCCAGAGGATGAAGTGGAAGGATGAGAAAATTTAGAGACAAGTCTTAGGTGTTCGGACAGGCACATGCCACTCTAATTTCCAATCTGGAAGACAAATTCATCAAAGGCTAGAATTGCCCACGGAAACAGAATAGGGCTAGAGGAAATCCCGCTGTTTTGTGTCCAGTTTCCAAAAACACAAGTTGAATAATGGAACCCAGGGGCACTAAAATTCATGAAACTGCAGAGTTGAAAATATCTATCGTCAAAAAATGTCTTGAGGTATGTCACAGAAAAGGAGTTGTAAGCAACGGAGTGTGGCAGGAAACAGATTTGAAGAGGTAGAAAGGACTCCCCATTAAAGCACAAGAAAAGGGACTGAACATCGCTAATGATGCAGTTGGCCCAAAAGGGCGTATGCAATTTTTTCTGAATATATTCAAATAAAGGCCATACACACTTTTTATCCAACCAGACAGGTGGGCACTGGAAATCAATACTACAAAATGTATCTCTTCACATCAGTCAGAAGAGCCATCCACATAAAGTATAAACACCAGAAATGCAGGACAGGGTGAGGAGAAAAGGGAGCCCGGTGAGGCTGATAGTGGAATTGTAATTTGCCAACGGCCACTATGGCGAAGTGTATTGTGTTTGCTAAAACATCTAAAAGATGAGCTACAGAGCATAGGGCACTTGCACTCATGGACGTATCTGCATTGTGATGAAAAGTTCATGGAGCATTGTGGTGACAAATTTCACAGAGCCTTGTGATGATGAGGGCATTGACTATTGTGATGACACAGGTCATGAAACCTTGTGATGACGGGGCACACGGAGCATTGTGATGACTGGGGTCATGTAGCATTGTGATGACAGGGGCATGGAGCATTGGTCTGACAAGTTTCATGGATAATTGTGTTGACAGAGGGCATGGCACATTGTGATGACAAGGGCATGGAGCATTGTGACGACAAGGTCATGGAGTATGGTGAAGACAGGTGTCAGGGAGCATTGTGATGGCATATTTCATGTACCATTGTGATGACAATGGCATGGAGCATTGTGATGCCAAGTGTTATGGAGGATTGTGATGACAAAGGTAATGGAGCATTGTGATGACAAGGGCTTGGAGCATTGTGATGACAAGGGTCATGGAGCATTGTGAGGACAAGGGCATGGAGCATTGTGATGACAATGGCCATTGAGAATTTTGATGAAAATGTCGTGAAGCATTGTGATGACAAAGGCATGGGGCTTGCTATGACAGGGGTCATGGGGCATTGCAATGACAAGTGCATGGAGAATTGTGATGACAAGAGCATGTTAAACTGTGATGAGAACTGTCATGGAGCATTGTGATGACAAGGACGTGAAGAATTGTGATGAAAAGGGACATGGAGCATTGTTATGACCAGGGCATGGAGCATTGTGATGGCAAGACCGTGGAGCAGTGTGATGAGAAGACCATGGATAATTATAGTGACGAGCATCATGGAGCACTGTAATGACAAGGGGCATGGAGCATTGTGATGATACGTCTCATTGAGCATTGTGACGACAGGTGTCATGGATCATTGTGATGACAAGGGTCATGGAGTATTGTGATGACAAGGTTGTGGAGTATTTTGATGACAAAGTATTTAACACTGTGATGGGAAGTGTCATGGAACATAGTTATGCCAAGAACATGGAGAATTGTGATGACAGGGAACATGTAGCATTGTGATGGCAAGACCGTGGAGCATTGTGATGAGAAGACCATGGATAATTGTGATGATGAGCGCCATGGAGCGCTATAATGACAAAAGGTATGGAGAATTGTGATGACAGTGGCCATGGAGCATTGTGATGAAAAGAGTCATGGAGCATTTTGATGACAAGGGTGTGGAGCATTGTGATGAGAATACCATGGATATTTGTGAATGACTAGCGTCATGGAGCATTGTAATGACAAGGAGTATGGAGCATTGTGATGACAGTGCTCATGGAGCATTGTGATGACAAGTGTCAATGAGCATTCTGATGACAAGCTTGTGGAGTATTGTGATGACAATGGCATGGAGCATTGTGATGAAAAGGGCATGGAGCACTGTGATGAAAAATGCATGGAGCCTTTTCATGACAGTGTTCAAGGAGCATACTGACGACAAGTGTCAGGGAGCATTGTGATGACAAGTGTATTGAGAATTGTGATGACAAATATCATGGAGCATTGTGACGACAAGGGCATGGAATATTGTGATGACAGGCATCATGGAGCGTTGTGATGACAAGGGTTATGGAACATAGTGATCACATGGGTTTGGAGCATTGTGAAGACAGAGGTCATGGATCATTGTGATTTCAAGGAGCATGGAGCATTGTGATGACAGGATTCATGGAATATTTTGATGAAAGGGGTCATGGAGCATTTTGATGACAGGGGTTATGGAACATTGTGATGTCAGTGGTCATCGAACATTGTGATGATAAGTGCATGTACCATTGTGATGACAGGAGTCATGGAACATTGTGATGACAGGGCTGAGGGAGTATTGTGATGAATAGTGATGAAACATTTTGATATCAGTTGTGAGAGAGCATTTTGATGAGAAGTGCATGGAGCATTGTGATGACAAGGTTTATGGAGCATTGTGATGACAAGATTGTGGAGCACTGTGATGACAAGTGCATGGCAAATTCTGATGACATGTGTCATGGAGCATTGTGCTGACAAGTGCATGGAGCATTGCAATGACAACGGTCATAGAGCATTGTGCTCAGAAAGGCATAGAGTATTGTGATGACAAGGGTCAAAGAGCATTGTGATGAAAAATTCATGGAGCATTGTGGTTAAAAAGGTCACAGAGACTGTTGAAGATGAGGGCATGGACCATTGTGATGACAAAGGTCATGAATCATTGTGATGACTGGAGTCAAGGAGCATGGTGATGACAGGGGTCATTGAGCTTTGTGATATCAAGGGCATGGAGCATTGTGATGACAAGGGCATGGATCATTGGTCTAATAAGTTTCAAGGATTATTGCAATGACAGTTGGAATGGTGCACTGTGATGACAAGGGCATGGAGCATTGTGAAGACCAGGTCATACAGTATTGTGAAGACAGGTGTCAGGGAGCATTGTGATGACATATGTAATGGCCCATTGTGATGACAATGGCATGGAGCATTGTGATGCAAGTGTCATGGAGCATTCTGATGACAAAGGTAATGGAACTGTGTGATGACAATGGCTTGGAGCATTGTGATGACAAGGGTCAGGGAGCATTGTGCTGACAAGTGCATGGAGAATTGTGATGCCAAGGTCATGGAGCATTTTGATGACAAGCTTGTGGAGTATTCTGCTGACAATGGCATGGAGCATTGTGATGAAAACTGCATGGGTCTTTGTGAGGAAAAAGGCATGGAGCCTTTTCGTGACAGGTTTCATGGAGCATTCTGAAGACAAGTGTCAGGGAGCACTGTGATGACAAGTGTATTGAGAATTGTGATGACAAAGGTCATGGAGCATTGTGATGAAAAGTGCATGGAGTATTGTGATGAGAGGCATCATGGAGCGTTGTGATGACAAGTGTTATGGAACATGGTGATCACAAGTGTTTGGAGCATTGTGATGACACCGGTCATGGATCATTTTGATTTCAAGAAGCATGGAGCATTGTGATGACAAGGGCATGAAACAATGTGATACAAAGGTTCATGGAGGATTTTGATGACAATGGTAATGGAGTATAGTGATGACAAGCGCATGGAACATTGTAATGACAAGTTCATGTAGCATTTTGCTGACAAAGGCGTGGAGCATTGTGATGACAGGGGTCATGGAGCACTGTGATGCCATGAGTCACAGAGCATTGTGAATACATGGGTCATGGAGCATTGGGATGAAAAAGGCATGGATCATTGTGATGACAAGCATCATGGAAGCTTGGGCTGAAAAGGTTCATGGAGTATTGTGATGACAGGGGTCATGGAGCATTGTGATGACAAGAGTTCCGGATCACTGTGTTGTCAGGGGTAATTGAGTGTTGTGATGACAGTGGTCATGGAGCATTGTGTTGATATTGGTCCTGGAGCATTGTGATGAGAAGACCATGGAGACATGTGATGACAAGTCTCATGGAGTATTCTGATGAAAAGGGGCATGGAGCATTGTGATTACAGTGGTCTTGGAGCATTCATATGACAAGGGCATGGGGCATTGTGAAGAGAAGGACATGGAACATTCTGATGAATGCGTCATGGAGCTCTGTGATGACAAGTGCATGGAGCATTGTGATTACAGGTGTCTTGGAGCACTGTGATGAAAAGGGCATGGATCATTGTGATGAAAAAGGCATGGAGCCTTCTCATGACAGTGTTCAAGGAACATACTGACGACAAGTGTCAGGGAGCATTGTGATGAAAAGTGTATTGAGCATTGTGATGACTAAGGTTATGGAGCATAGTGATGAGAAGACCATGGATAACTGTGAATATGAGCATCATGGGGTGTTGTGATGATAAGTGTTATGGAATATTGTGATCACAATGGTTTGGAGCTTTGTGATGACAGAGGTCATGGAGCATTTTGATTTCATTGTGATGACAACAGCCTGAAGCATTATTGTGATGGGCATGGTGCACTGTGATGATAGGATTCATGGAGCTTTGAGATGAAAATGGGCATCGAGCATTTTGATAACAAGTGTCTTGGAGCATTGTGATGACAAGGGCATGGAGCATTGTGATGAGAAGTCCATGGAACATTCTGATGACATGCGTCATGGAGCTTTCTGATGACAAGGGCATGGAGCATTGTGATTACAGGGGTCTTGGAACATTGTGATGACAAGTGTCATGGAGTCTTGTGAATGACAAGGCCGTGGAATATTGTGATGGCATGGGTCATGGAACATTGTTATGACAGGTGTAATGGAGCATTGTGATGAGAAGGGCAGGAAGCATTGTTGTGAAATGTTTCATGGATTATTGTAATGAGAGTGGGCATGGAGCATTGTGATGACAAGAGCACGGAACGCTGTGATACATGGGTCATGGAGGATTGTAATGGCAAGGGCATGGAGCATTGTGATGAGAAGGGCATTGAGCATTGTGATGACAAGTGTCATGGAGCTTTGTGATGACAAGGGCATGGATCAATGTGATGAGAGGGTTCATGGAGCATTGTGATGACAATGACATGGAGCATTGTGATGTCAAGTGTCATGGAGGTTTGTGATGTCAAAAGTCATGGAGCATTTTGATGACAAGGGCGTGGTGCATTGTGATGAGAAGGGCAGGGAGCAGCTTGAGGACAGGGTCATGCAGCAATTTGATGAAAATTATAATGGAACATTTTGATGACACGTGTTATAGAACATTTTGATGTCAGGGGTCATGGAGCTTTGGGATGAAAAGGGTCATGGAGCATTTTGATGACAGGGGTTGTGGAACATTGTGATGTCAGGGGTCATTGAACATTGTGCTCATAAGGGGATGTAGCATTGTGATGACAGGGATCATGGAACATTGTGATTACAGGCGTGAGGGAGTAATGTGATGACTAGTGATGGAACATTATGATATCTCATGTGAGAGAGCATTTTGATGAGAAGTACATGGAGCATTGGGATTACAAGGTTTATGGAGCATATCGATGACAAGTTTGTGGACCGCTGTGATGAAAGGCACGTGGCACATTGTGATGACAAGGGTCTTGGAACATTGTTCTGACAAAGGCATGGAGCATTGTGATGACAAGGGTCACGGAGCATTGTGATGAAAAGTTCATGGAACATTGTGGTTACAATGGTCACAAAGCCTTGTGATGACGCGGGCATGGACCGTTGTGATGACAAAAGTTATGAAGCAATTTGATGACTGGAGTCACGGAGCATTGTGATGACAGTGGTCATGGAGCATTGTGATGAAAAGGGCATGCGGCATTGTGATGACAGAGGTCATGGAGAATTTTGATTTCATTGTGCTGACAATAGCCGGAAGCATTATGATGATGGGCATGATGCATTGTGATGACAGGGTTCATGGAGCATAGAGATGAAAAGGGGCATGGAGCATTGTGATTACAGGGGTCTTGGAGCATTGTGATGACAAGTGTCATGGAGCCTAGTGATGACCAGGCCGTGGAAAATTGTGATGGCAGGGGTCATGGAGCATTGTTATGACAGGGGTAATGGAGCATTGTGATGGGAAGGGCATGGAGCATTTTGATTACAAGGTTTATAGAGCACTGTGACAACAAATTTGTGGACCGTTGGGATAAAAAGTGCGTGGCACATAGTGATGACAAGGGTCATGGAGCATTTTTCTGACAAAGGCATGGAGCACTGTGATGACAAGGGTCACGGAGCACTGTGATGAAAAGTTCATGGAGCATTGTGGTTAAATAGGTCACAGAGCCTTGTGATGATGCGGGCATGGACCACTGTGATGACAAATGTTATGAAGCATTGTGATGACTGGAGTAACAGAGCATTGTGATGACAGGGGTCATGGAGCATTGTGATGACAAGGGCATGGAACACTGTGCTGATAAAAGTGTAGAACATTGTTATATCAAGGGTCAAAGAGCATTGTGATGAAATGTTCATGGAAAATTGAGGTTAAAAAGGTCACAGAGACTGTTGATGTCGAGGGCATGGACCATTGTGATGACAAACGACATGAAGCATTGTGATGACTGGAGTCACGGAGAATTGTGATGACAGGGGTCATGGAGGATTGTGATAACAAGGGCATGGAGCACTGTGATGACAAGGGCATGGAGCATTGGTTTAATAAGTTTCATGGATTATTGCGATGACATTTGGAATGGCGCATTTTGATGACCAGGTCA
Organism: Mesoplodon mirus; assembly: GCF_964341445.2. Taxonomy (NCBI): domain Eukaryota; kingdom Metazoa; phylum Chordata; class Mammalia; order Artiodactyla; family Ziphiidae; genus Mesoplodon; species Mesoplodon mirus. The sequence goes on from NW_028295720.1 coordinate 475,841, forward strand.
TGCAGTATTGTGAAGACAGGTGTCAGGGAGCATTGTGATGACATATGTAATGGCCCATTGTGATGACAATGGCATGGAGCATTGTGATGCCAAGTGTCATTGAAGATTCTGATGACAAAGGTAATGGAGCAATGTGATGACAATGGCTTGGAGCATTGTGATGACAAGGGTCAGGGAGCATTGTGCTGACAAGTGCATGGAGAATTGTGATGACAAGGGTCATGGAGCATTCTGATGACAAGCTTGTGGAGTATTTTGATGACAATGGTATGGAGCATTGTGATGAAAACGGCATGGGGCAGTGTGATGAAAATGGCATGGAGCCTTTTTGTGACAGGGTTCAAGGAGCATTCTGACGACAAGTGTCAGGGAGCATTGTGATGACAAGTGTATTGAGAACTGTGATGACAAAGGTCATTGAGCATTGTGATGAGAAGGCCATGGATAATTGTGATGATGAGGGTCATGGCGTGTTGTGATGATAAGTGTTACGGAACATTGTGATCACAAGGTTTTGGAGCATTATGATGACAGAGGTCATGGAGAATTTTGATTTCATTGTGATGACAATAGCCTGAAGCATTATGATGATGGTCATGGTGCATTGTGATGACAGGGTTCATGGAGCATTGAGATGAAAAGGGGCATGGAGCATTGTGATTACAGGGATCTTGGAGCATTGTGATGAAAAGGGCATGGAGCATTGTGGTTACAGGTTTCTTGGAACATTGTGATGACAAGTGTCATGGAGCCTTGTGATAATAAGGCCGTGGAATATTGTGATGGCAGTGGTCATGGAGCATTGTTATGACAGAAGTAATGGAGCATTTTGATGAGAAGGGCATTGAGCATTGGTCTGAAATATTTCATGGATTATTGAGATGTGAGTGGGCATGGAGCATTGAGATGATAAGGGCAAGGAACACTATGATACATGGGTCATGGAGGATTGTAATGACAATGGCATGGAGCATTGTGATGGGAAGGGCATCGAGCATTGTGATGACAAGTGTCATGGAGCTTTGTGATGACAAGGGCATTGAGCAATGTGATGAGAGGGTTCATGGAGCATTGTGATGACAATGACATGGAGCATTGTGATGCCAAGGGTCATGGAGCTTTGTGATGAAAAGTCATGGAACATTTTGATGATAAGGGCATGGTGCATTGTGATGAGAAGTGCAGGGAGAATTTTGATGACCGGGCCATGCAGCAATTTGATGAAAAGTGTAATGGAATATTTTGATGGCAGGTGTTATACAACATTGTGATGTCAGGGGTCTTGGAGCTTTGGGATGAAAAGGATCATGGAGCATTTTGATGACAGGGGTTATGGAACATTGTGATGTCAGGTGTCATGGAACATTGTGATGATAAGGGGATGTAGCAGTGTGATGACATGGTCATGGAACATTGTGATTACAGGGGTGAGGGTGTATTGTGATGACTAGTCATGGAACACTGTGATATCTCTGGTGAGAGAGCATTTTGATGAGAAGTGCATGGACCATTGTGATTACAAGGTTTATGGAGCATTGCAATGACAAAGTTGTGGACCGTTGTGATGAAAAGCGCGTGGCACACTGTGATGATAAGGGTCATGGAGCATTGTTCTGACAAAGACATTGAGCACTGTGATGACAAGTGTCACGGAGCATTGTGATGAAATGTTCATGGACCCTTGTGGTTACATAGGACACAGAGCCTTGTGATGACGCGGGCATGGACCGCTGTGATGACAAACGTTATGAAGCATTGTGATGACTGGAGTCATGGAGCATTGTGAAGAAAGGGGTCATGGAGCCTTGTGATAAGAAGGGCATGGAGCACTGTGAAAACAGGGGCATGGAGCATTGGTCTGACATGTTTCATAAATTATTGTGATGACAGCGGACATCGTGCATTGTGATGACAAGGGCATGGAGCATTGTGATGAGAACGTCATGGAGTATTGTGAAGACAGCTGTCAGGGAGCATTGTGATGACATATGTCATGGTCCATTGCGATGACAATGGCAGGGAGCATTGTGATGCCAAATGTAATGGAGGATTGTGATGGCAAATATAATGGAGCATTGTGATGACTAGGGCTTGCAGCATTATGATGACAATGGCTGTTGAGAATTTTCATGACAATGTCGCGAAGCATTGCGATGAAAATGTCCTGCAGTTTGTTATGAGAAAACCATGGAGCCTTGTGAAGACAAGTCTCATGGAGCATACTGATGAAATGGGGCATGGAGCATTCTGATTACAGGGGTCTGGAACATTGTGATAACAAGGGCATGGAGCATTGTGATGACAAGGGCATGGAGCATTGGTCTAATAAGTTTCATGGATTATTGTGAAGACAGTTGAAATGGCGCATTGTGATGACTAGGGCATGGAGAATTGTGATGACCAGGTCATGCGGTATTGTGAAGAGAGCTATCAGGGAGCAATGTGATGACAAGTGTATTGAGAATTGTGATGACAAAGGTCATGGAGCATTGTGATGAAAAGGGCATGTAGCATTGTGATGACAGGAGTCTTGGAACATTGTGATGACAGGGGTGATGGAGTATTGTGACAAATAGTGATGTAGCATTGTGATAAGAGTGGTGAGAGAGCATTTTCATGAGAAGTGCATGGAGCATTGTGATGACAAATTTTATGGAGCATTGTGATAACAAGTTTGTGGAGCACTGTGATGACAAGCGCATGGTGCATTGTGATGACATGTGTCATGGAGCATTGTGCTGACAAGCGCATGGAGCATTGTGATGACAAGGGTCAAAGAGCATTGTGATGAAAAGTTCATGGATCATTGTGGTTAAAAAGGTCACAGAGACTGTTGATGACGAGGGCATGGACCATTGTGATGACATAGGTCATGAAGCATTGTGATGACTGGAGTCCCCGAGCATTGTGATGACAGGGGTCATGGAGCATTGTGATAACAAGGGCATGGATCATTGTGATGACAAGAGCATGGAATATTGGTCTAATAAGTTTCATGGATTATTGTGATGACAGTTGGAATGGCGCATTGTGATGACAAGGGCATGGAGAATTGTGATGACCAGGTCATGCATTATTGTGAAGAGAGGTGTCAGGGAGCATTGTGATGACATATGTAATGGCCCTTTGTGATGGCAATGGCATGGAGCATTGTGATGCCAAGTGTGATGGAGGATTCTGATGACAAATGTTATGGAGCATTGTGATGACAATGGCTTGGAGCATTGTGATGACAAGGGTCAGGGAGCATTGTGCTGAGAAGTGCATGGAGAATTGTGATAACAGGGGTGATGGAGCATTCTGATGACAAGCTTGTGGAGTATTTTGATGAAAATGGCATGGAGCATTTTTATGAAAATGGCATGGGGCATTGTGATTAAAAAGGCATGGAGCCTTTTCGTGACAGGGTTCAAGGAGCAATCTGATGACAACTGTCAGGGAGCATTGTGATGACAAGTGTATTGAGAATTGTGATGACAAAGGTCATAGAGCATTGTGATGAAAAGTGCATGGAGTATTGTGATGACAGGCATCATGGAGCGTTGTGATGAGAAGTGTTATGGAACATTGTGATCACAAGGGATTGGAGCATTGTGATGACAGAGGTCATGGATCATTTTGATTTCAAGGAGCATGGAGCATTGTGATGCCAAAGGCATGAAGCAATGTGATCCCAAGGTTCATGGAGGATTGTGATGACAATGGAAATGGAGTATTGTGATGACAATTGCATAGCGCATTGTAATGACAAGGTCATGTAGCACTTTGATGACAAAGGCATGAAGCATTGTGATGACATGTGTCATGGAGCACTGTGATGACAAGTGTCACAGAGCATTGTGAATACAGGGGTCATGGAGCTCTGGGATGACAAGGGCATGGATCATTGTGAAGACAAGTGTCATGGAGCACTGGGCTGAAAATGTTCATGGAGTGTTGTGAGGGCTCGGGTCATGGAGCATTGTGAAGACAAGGGAATGGAACATGGTGATGACAAGGTCCTGGAGCATTGTGATGAGAAGACCTTGGAGACTTGTGATGACAAGACTCATGGACCATGCTGATGAAAAGGGGCATGGAGTATTGTGATTACAGGGGTCTTGGAGCATTTTGATGAAAAGGGCATGGAGCATTGTGAGGAGAAGGCCATGAAGAATTCTGATGACATGCGTCATGGAGCATTTGATGAAAAGGGCATGGAGCTTTGTGATTACAGGGATCTTGGAGCATTGTGATGAAAAGGTCATGGATCATTGTGATGAAAAACGCATGGAGCCTTGTCATGACAGGGTTCAAGGAGCATACAGACAACAACTGTCAGGGAGCATTTTGATGACAAGTGTATTGAGCATTGCGATGACAAAGGTCATGGAGAGTTGTGATGAAAAGACCATGGATAATTGTGATGACGAGCGTCATGGGCCACTGTGATGACAAGGGTTATGAAATATTGTGATCACAAGGGTTTGGAGCATTGTTATAACAGAGGTTTTGGAGCATTTTGATTTCTTTGTGATGACAATAGCATGAAGCATTATTATGATGGGCATGATGCATTGTGATGACTGGATTCATGGATCTCTGAGAGGAAAAGGGGCATAAATCATTGTGATTACAGGGTACTTGGAGCATTGTGATGTGAAGGGTCATGGAGTTTTGTGATGACAAGGCCCTGGAATATCGTGATGGCAGGGGTCATGGAGCATAGTCATGACAAGTGTAGTGGAGCATTGTGATGGCAAGGGCATGGAGCATTGTGATGAGAAGGCAATGGAGCATTCTGATGACATGTGTCATGGAGCTCTGTGAAGACAAGGGCATGGAGCAATGTGATGAGAGCGTTTATGGAGCACAGTGATGCCAATGACATGGAGCACTGTGATGCCAAGCCTCATGGATCTTTGTGATGACAAAGGTCATGGAGCAGTTTGATGGCAAGGGCGTTGTGCATTGAGATGAGAAAGGCAGGGAGCATCCTGATGACAGGGTCATGGAGCAATTGGATGAAAAGTGTCATGGAACATTTTGATGACAGGTGTTATGGAACATTGTGATGTCAGGGGTCATCGAACATTGTGATGATAAGTGCATGTAGCCCTGTGATGACAGGTCTCATGGAACATTGTGATGACAGGGGTGAGGGAGTATTGTGACAAATAATGATGTAGCATTGTGATAATTGTGGTGAGAGAGCATTTTGATGAGAAGTGCATGGATCATTGTGATGACAAATGTTAAGGAGCACTGTGATGAGAAGATTGTGGAGCAGTGTGATGACAAGCGCATGGTGCATTGTGATGACATGTGTCATGGAGCATTGTGCTGACAAGCACATGGAGCATTGTGATGACAAGGGTCAAAGACCATTGTGAGGAAAAGTTCATGGAGCATTGTGGTTAAAAAGGTCACAGAGACTGTTGATGACGAGGGCAAGGACCATTGTGATGACAAAGGTCATGAAGCATTGTGATGACTGGAGTCACGGAGCATTGTGATTTCAGGCATCATGGAGCATTGTGATAACAAGGGCATGGAGAATTGTGATGACAAGGGCATGGAACATTGGTCTAATAAGTTTCATTGATTATTGCGATGACAGTTGGAATGGCGCATTGTGATAACAAGGGCATGGAGCATTGTGATGACCAGGTCATGCAATATTGTGAAGAGAGTTGTCAGGGAGCATTGTGATGACATATGTAAAGGCCCATTGTGATGACAATGGCATGGAGCATTGTGATGCCAAGTGTCATGGAGGATCCTGATGACAAAGGTAATGGAGCATTGTGATGACAATGGCTTGGAGCATTGTGATGACAAGGGTCAGGGAGCATTGTGCTGACAAGTGCAAGGAGAATTGTGATGACAATGGTCATGGAGCATTCTGATGACAAGCTTGTGGAGTATTTTGATGACAATGGCATGGAGCATTGTGATGAAAACCACATGCGGCATTGTGATGAAAAAGTCATGGAGCCTTTTTGTGACAGGTTTCAAGGAGCATTCTGATGACAAGTGTCAGGGAGCATTGTGATGACAAGTGCATTGAGAATTGTGATGACAAATGTCAGGGAGCATTGTGATGAAAAGGGCATGGGGTGTTGTGATGACAGGCATCATGGAGCGTTGTGATGACAAGTGCTATGGAACATTGTGATCACAAGAGTTTGGAGCATTGTGATGACAGAGGTCATGGATCATTTTGATTTCAAGGAGCATGGAGCATTGTGATGACAAGGGCATGAAGCAATGTGATCCCAAGGTTCATGGAGGATTGTGATGACAATGGAAATGGAGTATTGTGATGACAAGCGCATAGAGCAGTGTAATGACAAGGTCATGTAGCATTTTGCTGACAAAGGCATGGAGCATTGTGATGACATGTGTCATGGAGCACTGTGATGACAAACGCATGGATCATTGTGATTACAAGGGTCATGGAGCACTGGGATGAAAATGTTCATGGAGTGTTGTTATGACAGGGGACATAGAGCATTGTGATGACTAGGGAATGGAGCAATGTGATGAAAAGAGTCCCGGATCATTGTGTTGTCAGGTGTCATGGAGTGTTGTGATGACAGTGGTCATGGAGCATTGTGATGATATTGGCCATCGAGCAATTTGATGAGTAGGTCCTGGAGCACTGTGCTGAAAATGTTAATGGATTATTGTGATGACAGGGGTCATGGAGCATTGTGATGACAAGGGAATGGAGCATGGTGATGACAGGTCTTGGAGCATTGTGATGAGAAGACAATGGAGACTTGTGATGACAAGACTCATGAAGCATTCTGATGAAAAGGGGCATGCAGCATTGTGATTACAGGTGTCTTGGAGCATTGTGATGACAAGGGCATGGAGTATTGTCATGAGAAGGCCATGAAGCATTCTCATGACCTGCGTCATGGTGGTTTTGATGACAAGGGCATGGAGCATTGTGATTACAGGGATCTTGGAACATTGTGATGAAATGTGCATGGATTATTGTGATGAAAAAGTCATGGAGCCTGGTCATGACAGGGTTCAAGGAGCATACTGGCGACAAGTGTCAGGGAGCATTGTGATGACAAGTGTATTGAGCATTGTGATGACAAGGGCATGGAGCATTGTGATGAGAAATCCATGGAGCATTCTGATGACATGCGTCCTGGAGCTTTGTGATGACAAGGGCATGGAGCATTGTGATTACAAGGGTATTGGAGCATTGTGATGAAAAGGGCATGGATCATTGTGATGAAAAAGGCATGGAGCCTTGTCATGACAGGGTTCAAGGAGCATATTGACGACAAGTGTCAGTGAGCATTGTGATGACAAGTGTATTGAGAATTGTGATGACATAGGTCATAGAGCATTGTGAGGAGAAGGCCATGGATAATTGTGATGATGAGCGTCATGGGGTGTTGTGATGATAAGTGTTATGGAACATTGTGATCACAAGTGTTTGGAGCATTATGATGACAGAGGTCATGGAGAATATTGATTTCATTGTGATGACAATAGCCTGAAGTATTATGATGATAGGTATGGTGCATTGTGATGGCAGGGTTCATGGAGCTTTGAGATGAAAAGGGGCATGGAGCATTGTGTTTACAAAGGTCTTGGTGCATTGTGATGACAAGGGCATGGAGCAATGTGATGAGAAGGCCATGGAAATTTCTGATGACATGCGTCATGGAGCTTTGTGATGACAAGGGCAAGGAGCATTGTGATTACAGGGGCCTTCAGCATTGTGATGACAAGTGTCTTGGAACCTTGTGATGACTAGGCCTTGGAACATTGTGATGTCAGGGGTCATGGTGCATTGTTATGACAGATGAAATGGAGCATTGTGATGAGAAGGGCATGGAACCTTGGTCTGAAATGTTTCATGGATTATTGTGATGAGAGTGGGCATGGAGCATTGTGATGACAAGGGTACGGAACACTATGATACATGGGTCATGCAGGACTGTAATGACAAGGGCATGTAGCATTGTGATGAGAAAGGCATCGAGCATTGTGATGACAAGTGTCATGGAACTTTGTGATGACAAGGGCATGGAGCAATGTGATGAGAGGGTTCATGGAGCATTGTGATGACAATGACATGGAGCATTGTGATGCCAAGGTTCATGGAGCTTTGTGATGACAATCATGAGCATTTTGATGACAAGGGCATGGTGCATTGTGATGAGAAGGGCAGGGAGCATTTTGATGACAGGGTCATGCAGCAATTTGATAAAAAGTGTAATGGAATATTTTGATGGCAGGGGTTATAGAACATTGTGATGTCAGGGGTCTTGGAGCTTTGGGATGAAACGGGTCATGGAGCATTTTCTTCACAGGGGTTAAGGATGATTGTGATATCATGGGTCATGGAACACTGTGATGATAAGGGGATGTAGCATTGTGATGACAGATTCATGGAACATTGTGATTCCAGGTGTGAGTGAGTATTGTGATGACTATTGTTGGAATATTCTGATATCTCTGGTGAGAGAGCATTTTGATGAGAAGTGCATGGACCATTGTGATTACAAGGTTTATGGAGCTTTGCAATGACAAGGTTGTGGACCGTTGTGATGAAATTCACGTGGCATATTGTGATGATAATGGTCATACAGCATTGTTCACGCAAAGACATGGAGCATTGTGATGACAAGGGTCACAGAGAATTGTGATGAAAAGTTCATGGAGCATTGTGGTTACAAAGGTCACAGAGCCATGTGATGACCCGGGCATGGACCACTGTGATGACAAACGTTATGAAACATTGTGATGACTGGAGTCACAGAGCATTGTGATGACAGGGGTCATGGAGCATTTTGGTGACAAGGGCATGGAGCATTGTGATGACAGGGGCATGGAGCATTGGTCTGACAAGTTTCACAGATTATTGTGAGGACAGTGGGCATGGTGCATTGTGATGAAAAGGGCATGGAGCATTGTGATGAGAATGTCATGGAATATTGTGAAGAGAGGTGTCACGGAGCATTGTGATGACATATGTCATGGTCCATTGCTATGACAATGGCAGGGAGCATTGTGATGCCAAATGTAATGGAGGATTTTGATGACAAATATAATGGAGCATTGTGATGACTAGGACTTGGAGCATTATGATGACAAGGGCCATTGAGAATTTTCATGACAATGTCGAGAAGCATTGTGATGACAAGGTCCTGGAGCATTGTGATGACAAAACCATGGAGCCTTGTGATGACAAGTCTCATGGAGCATACTGATGAAAAGGGGCATGGAGCATTGTGATTACAGGGGTCTTGGAACATTGTGATGACAAGGGCATGGAGCATTGTGAGGAGAAGGCCATGAAGCATTCTGATGATAAGCGTCATGGAGCTTTTTGATGACAAGGTCATGGAACATTGTGATTACAGGGATCTTGGAGCATTGTGATGAAAAGGGCATGGATAATTGTGAATAAAAAGGCATGGAACCTTGTCATAACAGGGTCCAAGGAGCATACTGACGACAAGTGTCAGGGAGCATTGTGTTGACAAGTGTATTGAGCATTGTGATGACAAAGATCATGGAGCATTGTGATGAGAAGACCATGGATAATTGTGATGATGAGCGTCATGGGGTGTTGTGATGATAAGTGTTATGGAACATTGTGATCACAAGAGTTTGGAGCATTATGATGACAGAGGTCATGGAGAATATTGATTTCATTGTGATGACAATAGCCTGAAGCATTATGATGATGGGCATGGTGCATTGTGATGACAGGGTTCATGGAGCATTGAGATGAAAAGGGGCATGGAGCATTGTGTTTACAGGGGTCTTGGAGCATTGTGATGACAAGGGCATGGAGCATTGTGAGGGGAAGGCCGTGGAACATTCTGATGACATGCGTCATGGAGCTTTGTGATGACAAATGCATGGAGCATTGTGATTACAGGGGTCTTCAGCATTGTGATGACAAGTGTCATGGAACCTTGTGATGAAAAGGCCGTGGAACATTGTGATGGCAGGTGTCATGGTGCATTGTTATGACAAGGGTAATGGAGCATTGTGATGAGAAGGGCATGGAACATTGGTCCGAAATGTTTCATGGATTATTGTGATGAGAGTGTGCATGGAGCATTGTGATGACAAGGGTATGGAACACTATGATACATGGGTCAAGCAGGATTGTAATGTTAAGGGCATGGAGCATTGTGATAAGAAGGTCATCAAGCATTGTGATGACAAGTGTCATGGAGCTTTGTGATGACAAGGGAATTGGGCAATGTGATGAGAGCATTCATGGAGCATTGTGATGAAAATGACATGGAGCATTCTGATGCCAAGGGTCATGGATCTTTGTGATGACAAAGGTCATGGAGCATTTTGATGGCAAGTGCGTTGTGCATTGTGATGAGAAGGGCAGGGAGCATTCTGATGTCAGGGTCATGGAGCAATTTGATGAAAAGTGTAATGGAACATTTTGATGACAGTTGTTATGGAACATTGTGATGTCAGGGGTCATCGAGCATTGTGATGATATGTGCATGTAGCATTGTGATGACAGGAGTCATGGAACATTGTGATGACTGGGGTGAGGGAGTATTGTGACAAATAGTGATGTAGCATTGTGATATCAGTGGTGAGAGAGCATTTTGATGAGAAGTGCATGGAGCACTGTGATGACAAATTTTAAGGAGCATTGTGATGACAAAAGTGTGGAGCAATGTGATGACAAGCGCATGGTGCATTGTGATGACATGTCTCATGGAGCATTGTGATGACAAGCATATGGAGCATTGTGATGCCAAGGGTCATGGATCTTTGTGATGACAAAGGTTATGGAGCATTTTGAAGGCAAGTGCGTTGTGCATTGTGATGAGAAGGGCAGGGATCATTCTGATGTCAGGGTCATGGAGCAATTTGATGAAAAGTGTCATGGAACATTTTGATGACAGGTGTTATGGAACATTGTGATGTCAGGGGTCATCGAACTTTGTGATGATTTGTGCATGTAGCATTGTGATGACAGGAGTCATGGAACATTGTGATGACTGGTGTGAGGGAGTATTGTGACACAGAGGGATGTAGCATTGTGATATCAGTGGTGAGAGAGCATTTTGATGAGAAGTGCATGGAGCATTGTGATGAAAAATTTTAAGGAGCATTGTGATGACAAGATTGTGGAGCACTGTGATGACAAGCGCATGGTGAATTGTGATGACATGTGTCATGGAGCATTGTGATGACAAGGGCAAGGAACATTGGTCTAATATGTTTCATGGATTATTGCGATGACAGTTGGAATGTCGCATTGTGATGACAAGGGCATGGAGCATTTTGATGAGAAGGCCATGGAGCATTCTGTTGATATGCCTCATGGAGTTTTGTGAAGACAAGGGCATGGAGCATTGTGATTACAGGGATCTTGGAGCATTGGGATAAACAGGGCATGGATCATTGTGATGAAAAAGGCATGGAGCCTTGTCATAACAGGGTTCAAGGAGCATACTGACGACAAGTGTCAGGGAGCATTGTGAAGACAAGTGTATTGAGCATTGTGATGTCAAAGTTCAAGGAGCATTGTGATGACAGGGGTCACGGAACATTGTGGTGATAAGGGGATGTAGCAGTGTGATGACAGGGTCATGGAACATTGTGATTACAGGGGTGAGGGAGTATTGTGATGACTAGTGATGGAACACTGTGATATCTCTGGTGAGAGAGCATTTTGATGAGAAGTGCATGGACCATTGTGATTAAAAGGTTTATGGAGCATTGCAATGACAAGGCTGCGGACCAGTGTGATGAAATGCGTGTGGCATATTTTGAAGACAATGGTCATGGAGCATTGTTCTGACAAAAACTTGGAGCATTGTGATGACAAGGGTCACAGAGAATTGTGATGAAAATTTCATGGAGGATTGTGGTTACAAAGGTCACAAAGCATTGTGATGATGCGGGCATGGAGCATAGTGATGACAAATGTTATGAAGCATTGTGATGACTAGAGTCACGGAGCATTGTGATGACAGGGGTCATGGATCTTTGTGATGACATGTGTCATGGAGGACTGTGCAGACAAGCGCATGGAGCATTGTTATGACAAGTGTCATGGAGCATTTTGCTGAGAAAGGCATAGAGCATTGTGACAACAAGGGTCAAAGAGCATTGTGATGAAAAGTTCATGGAGCATTGTGGTTAAAAATGTCACAGAGACTGTTGGTGACGAGGGCATGGATCATTGTGATGACAAAGGTCATGAAGCATTGTGATGACTGGAGTCACGGAGCATTGTGATGACAGGGGACATGGAGCACTGTGATAACAAGGGCATGGAGCATTGTGATGACAAGGGCATGGAACATTGGTCTAATAAGTTTCATGGATTATTGCGATGACATTTGGAATGGCGCTTTTTGATGACAAGGGCATGGAGCATTGTGATGAGTAGGTCGTGGAGCACTGGGCTGAAAATGTTCATGGATTATTGTGATGACAGGGGTCATGGAGCATTGTGATGACAAGGGAATGGAGCATGGTGATGACAAGTTCCTGGAGCATTGTGATGAGAAGACAATGGAGACTTGTGATGACAAGTCTCATGGAACATCCTGATGAAAACGGGCATGGAGCAATGTGATTACAGGGGTCTTGGAGCATTGTGATGACTAAGGCACGGAGCATTGTGATGAGAAGGACATGGAGCATTCTGATGACATGTGTCATGGGGCATTGTGATGACAAGTGTTATGGAATATTGTGGTCACAAGGGTTTGGAGTATTTGTATGACAGAGGTCATGGAGCATTTTGATTTCATTGTGATGACAATAGCATGAAGCATTATGATGATGGGCATGGTGCATTGTGATGACAGGGTTCATGGATCATTGAGATGAAAAGGGGCATACAGCATTGTGATTACACGGTTCTTGGAACATTGTGATGAGAATGGTCATGGAGCTTTGTGATGACAAGGCCATGGAACATTGTGATGGCAGGGGTCATGGAGCATTGTGATGACTGGGGTAATTGAGCATTGTGATGGCAAGGGCATGGAGCATTGTGATGAGAAGAACATGGAGCATTCTGATGTCATGTGTCATGGAGCTTTGTGAAGACAAGTGCATGGAGCAATGCGATGAGAGCGTTCATGGAGCATTGTGATGACAATGACATGGAGCATTGTGATGCCAAGGATCATGGATCTTTGTGATGACAAAGGTCATGGAACATTTTGATGGCAAGGTCGTTGTGCATTGTGATGAGAATGGCTTGGAGCATTCTGATGACAGGGACATGGAGCACTTTGATGAAAATTGTCATGGAACATTTTGATGACAGGTGTTATGGAACATTGTGATGTCACGGGTCAACGAACATTGTGATGAATAGTGCATGTAGCATTGGGATGACAGGAGTCATGGAACATTGTGATGACAGGTGTGAGGGAGTATTGTGACAAACAATGATGTAGCATTGTGATATCAGTTGTGAGAGAGCATTTTGATGAGAAGTGCATGGAGCATTGTGATGACAAATTTTAAGGAGCATTGTGATGACAAGATTGTGGAGCACTGTGATGACAAGCGCATGGTGCACTGTGATGACATGTCATGCAGCATTGTGCTGACAAGCGCATGGAGCATTGTGATGACAACAGTCAAAGAGCATTGTGATGAAAAGTTCATGGAGCATTGTGTTTAAAAAGGTCAGAGACTGTTGATGACGACGGCATGGACCATTGTGATGACAAAGGTCATGAAGAATTGTGATGACGGGAGTCACGGAGCATTGTGATGACAGGGGTCATGGAGCATTGTGATAACAAGGGCATGGAGTATTGTGATGACAAGGGCATGGAACATTGGTCTAATATGTTTCATGGATTATTGCAATGACATTTGGAATGGCCCATTGTGATGACAATGTCATGGAACATTGTGATGCCAAGTGTCGTGGAGAATTCTGATGACAAATGTAATGGAGCATTGTGATGACAATGGCTTGGAGCATTGTGATGACAAGGGTCAGGGAGCATTGTGCTGACAAGTGCATGGAGAATTGTGATAAGAAGGCTCATGGAGCATTCTGATGACAAGCTTGTGGAGGATTTTGATGAAAATGGCCTGGAGCATTGTGATGAAAACGGCATGGTGCATTGTGATGAAAACGGCATGGAGCCTTTTCTTGACAGGGTTCAAGGAGCATTCTGATGACAAGTGTCAGGGAGCATTTTGATGACAATTGTATTGAGAATTGTGATGGCAAAGGTCATGGAGCATTGTGATGAAAAGGGCATGGATTATTGTGATGACAGGCATCATGGAGCGTTGTGATGACAAGTGTTATGGAACATTGTGATCACAAGGTTTTGGAGCATTATGATGACAGAGGTCATGGATCATTTTGATTCCAAGGAGCATGGAGCATTGTGATGAAAATGGCATGAAGCAATGTGATCCCAAAATTCATGGAAGATTGTGATGACAATGGAAATGGAGTATTTTGATGACAAGTGCATAGAGTATTGTAATGACAAGGTCATGTAACATTTTGCTGACAAAGGCATGGAGCATTGTGATGACAGGTGTCATGGAGCACTGTGATGACAAGCGTCACGGAGCATTGTGAATACAGGGGTCATGGAGCATTGGGATGACAAGGGCATGGATCATTGTGATGACAAGGCTCATGGAGCACTGGGCTGAAAATGTTCATGGAGTGTTGTGATGACAGGGGTCATGGAGCATTGTGATGACTAGGGTATGGAGCACTGTGATGACAAGTGTCCCGGATCATTGTGTTGTCAGGTGTCATGGAGTGTTTTGATAACAGTGGTCATGGAGCATTGTGGTGATATGGGCTATGGAGCATTGTGATGAGAATTTCGTGGAGCACTGGGCTGAAAATGTTCATGGATTATTGTGATGACAGTGGTCATGTTGCATTGTGATGACAAGGGAATGGAGCACTGTGATGACAAGGTCCTGGAGCACTGTGATGTGAAGACCATGGAACCTTGTGATGACAAGTCTCATGGAGCATTCTGATGAAAAGGTGCAGGGATCATTTTGATTACAGGGCTCTTGGAGCATTGTGATGACAAGGGCATGGAACATTATGATGAGAAGGCCATGGAGCATTCTGATGACATTCGTCATGGAGCTTTGTGATGACAAGTGCAAGGAGCATTGTGATCACAGGTGTCTTGGAACATTTTGATGAGAAGGGCATGGATCAGTGTGATGAAAAAGGCATGGAGCCTTGTCATGAAAGAGTGCACTGTGCATACTGAGGTCAATAATCAGAGAGCATTGTGTTGACAAGGGTATTGAGCATTGTGTTGACAAAAGTCATGGTGCATTGTGATGAGAAGACCATGGATAACTGTGGTGACCAGCGTCATGGGGCATTGTGATGACAAGTGTTATGGGACATTGTGATCACAAGGGTTTGCTGCATTGTGATGACAGATGTCATGGAGCTTTTTGATTTCATTGTGATGACAATAGCATGAAGCATTTTGATGATGGGCATGGTGCATTTTGATGACAGCGTTCATGGAGCATTGTGATGAAAAGTGGCATGGAGCATTGGTCTGACAATTTTCTTGGATTATTGTGATAAGAATGGGCATGGCCCATTGTGATGAGAAGGTCATGGAGCACTGTGATGACAAGGTCATGGATTATTGTGAAGAAAGGTGTCAGGGAGCATTGTGATGAAATATGTCATGTTCCAGTTTGATGACAATATCATGGAGCATTGTGATGCCAATTGTTATTGAGGACTGTTGTGACAAAGTAAAGGAGCATTGTGATGACAAGGGCATGGAGCATTGTGATATCAAGGGCCATTGAGAATTTTAATGTCCTGGCCGTGAAACATTTTGATGAAAAGTGCATGGAGCTTCCTATGACAGGGGTCATGGAGCATTGCGATGACAAGTGCATGGAGTATTGTGATGACAAGTGCATATATCATTGTGATGTGAAGTGGATGGAGCATTGTAATGACAAGGACGTGGAGAATTGTGAGGACAAGGGACATTGAGCTTTGAGATGACAAGGCATGGAGCATGGTGATGGCAAAACCATGGAGCATTGTGATGAGAAGACCTTGGGTAATTGTGATGTCGAGCATCATGGAGCACTGTAATGACAATGGGCATGAAGCATTGTGATGACAGGTGTCAGGGAGCAATTTGATGACAGGGGTCATGGAGCAATGTGATGACAAAGGCATGGAGCATTGTGATGACAAGGGCATGGAGCATTGCAATGTCAAGAGAATGGAGAATTGTGATGACAAGAGCATGTAACATTTTGATGAGAAGTGTCATGTAGCACTGTGATGACAAGTACGTGGAGAATTTTGATGACAAGGGACATGGAGAATTTTGATAACCAGGGCATGTATCATTGTGATGACAGGGGTCATGAAGCATTATTATGACAAGGGCCATGGTGCATTCTGACATAAGATATCACTTATGAAGGGAATGTAAAAATGGCTACATATGAACTGATTTAGGGAAGAGAACAGAGTCTCAGATTTAGAAAACACTCTAACGCTTGCTTAAGGGGAAAGACAGGTGGGGAGATGCACAAAACAAAAGATTGATATTAGCCCAGGTACCGTTCCATAATCCAAAAAATAAAGAGACAAGCCCTACTCCTTCCTCAGTGAATGGAACTCAACATCCCTATTCCCCACAGAGAAATATATCTGACTAGTAAGAATTTTAAAACCTATGTATTGATATGTCTCCGTAAGGTAACTAAGTGTGTCTAGAATGACATAAACATGGCAGGGAGAATCAGCTCAAACCCAATATAAAAATGAATTTCAAAACAAAACATAAAAACAGAACAATTCTTACACAATACCTTCAGGGTCGCTGATGAAACCTGGAATGACGCTATCTACAACGACAGCTGGATGTGTCATAAGGCTGGACACATGGGACTGAGAGGATTGGTGAGATTGGGTGAGCAAATACAGACGCTTTAAAGCAATAATGCATGGCACACATTCCATGGGTCCTAACTCTCCAGGGAGAAGCGAATATTACTATAGTTATAACATGTACGGGAAACCGAGAGAATGGACACACTGTGAATACGAATGGTCTCTAAAACTCAACAAATAGTCCCTCTCCTGGTGCTCCAGTTTGACTTTCCAACTGCTTTACTATCAATCTCTCAACTTGGAGAGACAGCCCCTTTAACCTCCTGTTTCACACAGGTTGCCAATTTGGCAGAGGATGAAACGGAAGAATGAGAACCAATGAGAGAGGAGCTGTTAGGCATTTGGACGGGCACATGTCACTCTTGTTTCCCGGGAGGAAGAAGAATTAACCAAAGTCTCAGCCACCCACCGGGTACCAGTATAGGTACTGAACCAAAATATTGGACTTGCGTTCAGCTCACAAAAAACGAGTTAAATAAAGTAGCTCTGGGGCACGGCAATTCACAAACAGGCAGAGTAATAAAGGACAACTATCATCCAAAAATCTGTTGAGGGAAGGCAACGAGGCGGACTTGAAAGCGAGGCAGAATCGCAGGAAACAGATTTCAAGAGGTACGTTGGAATCGCCTTTAAAGAACAGAAAGAGGGGCACAACTTCGAAAATGATGCACTTGGCCAAAAAGGGCGTATGCGTTTTCTCCTGAATATATTCAGCAGAAAACGCATACGCCCTTTTTGGCCAAACAAGCAAGCGGGCAATGCAAATCTGCACTACAAAGAAGTATCACTTCCCACAGGTCAAAAGGGAAATCCACAAAATGTGTAAAAATCAGAAAGGCAAGACAGGCCCTGAAGAACAGGGAGCCTTGTTATGCTGATGGGCGGGATGTAAATTGCCAACTGTCTCTCTGCAGGAGTGCATTGTGTTCCCTAAAACAAGTAAACAACAAAGCTACAGAGCCAAGGGCACTTCCAGTCTAGGGAATATACCTTGGGAAATGGAAAATCAATAAGACAGAGTCACCCCCAAATTTAGGGCTGCACTGGTTACAACAACCTCAACTTGGGTACACCTCAAATATCCCAGGAAATATAAAAATGGTTCAAAAAATTGTGGTACTTACATACGATGGAATATCCCTCAGCCATGAAATCAATGTCATAAGACCAGTAGCAGCAAAATGAGTGGATTCAGGTATGATGATTCTAAGTGAAATAAGTCACACAGAAAAAGAAGCTAATCATAAGATATCACTTACGAAGACCCTGGGAACATGCCTACACATGAACTGAGTTAGGAAAGTGAAGAGAGTTTGACCTTTAGAAAACATTCTTATGCCTGCTTAAGGGGGAAGGAGAGGTGTGGTGATGCATTAAACCAGATTTTGATATTAGTTCAGGTACCGTTCCAAAAACCAAATACGGAATAGACAAGAACTACACGTTCCTCAGTGAAAGGGACTCAACTCCCCATATTCCATGCAGAGAGATATAACTTACTAGTAAGAATCTTAAAACCTATGTATTGATATGTCCCCATAATGGAATCAAGTGTGTCTAGACTGGCATAAACATGGCAGTGAGAAGCAGCTCAAACCCACTATAAAAAGGAACTTCAAAAACAAAACAAAAAAACAGGGAAATTCTTTACAATTCCTTCAGGGTCTCTGATGAAACGTGGAATAACCCTGTCTACAATAACAGCTGGATGTGGCATAAGGCTGGACAATTGGGACTGAGAGGATTGGTGATATTGGGTGAGCAAATGCAGACCCTTTAAAGCAATAATGCATGGCACTCTTTCCATGGGTCCCAACTCTCCAAGTTGAAGGGAATGTTACTACAGCTATAACATGTATGGGAAACCTAGAGAATGGACACACTGTGAATACAAAAGGTTTCTAAAACTCAACGAATAAACCCTCTCCTGGTGCTCCGGTTTGACTTTCCAACTGCTTTACTATCAATCTCCCAACTTGGAGAGACTGCCTCTTTAACCTCCTGGTTCGCACAGGTTGGCAATTTGTCAGAGGATGAAAGGGAAGAAGGAGAACCAATGAGAGAGTAGCTGTTAGGCATTTGGACGGGCACATGTCACTCTAATTGCCCGGCAGGAAGAAGAATTAACCAAAGTCTCAGCCCCTCACCGGGAAAAAGTATAGGTCCTAAACCACAATTTTGGCCTTGCATTCAGCTCAAGAAAAACGAGTTGAAAAATGGAGCTCAGGGGCAAAGCAATGCACAAACTGACAGAGTAACAAAGGCCAACTATCGTCCAGAAATCTGTTGAGGGAAGGCAACGAAGCGGACTGGAAAGCGAGGCAGAATAGCAGTAAACAGATTTCAAAAGTTACGTTGGAATCATCTGTAAAGCACAGGGAGAGGGGCATAACTTCGACAATGATGCACTTGGCCAAAAAGGGCGTGTGCATTTTCTCCTGAATATATGCAGGAGAAAACGCATACGCCCTTTTTGGCCAAGCAAGCAAGTGGGAAATGCAAATCTGCACTACAAAGAAGTATCACTTCCCACCAGTCAAAAGGGACATCCACAAAATATGTAAAAACCAGAAAGGCTAGACAGGCATTGGAGAACAGCGAGCCTTGTTATGCTGATGGGCGGGATGTAAATTGTCAACTGCTTCTCTGGAGGAGTGCATTGTGTTCCCTAAAACAAGTAAACAACAGAGCTACAGAGCCAAGAGAAGTTCCAGTCTAAGGAATATACCTTTGGCAAACTGAAAATCAATAAGACAGAGCCAGCCCAAAATTTAGGGCTGCACTGCTTACAAGAACTTCAACTTGTCTACACCTTAAATATCCCTGGAACCATAAAAATGGTTCAAAAAATTGTGGTACTTACGTACGATGGAATATCCCTCAGCCATGAAATCAATGTCATAAGACCAGTAGCAGCAAAATGAGTGGATTCAGGTACAATGATTCTAAGTGAAATAAGTCACACAGAAAAAGAAACTTATCATAAGATATCACTTATGAAGGTCCTGTAAACATGGCTACACATGAACTGAGTTAGGAAAGAGAAGAGAGTTTGACCTTTAGAAAACATTCTTATGCCTGCTTAAGGGGGAAGGAGAGCTGGGGTGATGCATTAAACCAGATTTTGATATTAGTTCTGGTACGGTTCCACAAACCATATACGGAATAGACAAGAAATAAACCTTCTTCAGTGAAAAGGACTCAACTCCCCATATTCCATGCAGAGGGATATATCTTAATAGTAAGAATCTTAAAACGTATGTATTGATATGTCCACATAATGGAATCAAGTGTGTGTAGACTGGCATAAACATGGCAGTGAGAATCAGCTCAAACCCAGTATAAAATGGAATTTCAAAAACAAAACAAAAAAAACAGGGAAATACTTTTCAATTCCTTCAGGGTCTCTGATGAAACCTGGAATGACCCTATCTACAACGGCAGCTGGATGTGGCATAAGGCTGGACACATGGGACTGAGAGGATTTGTGACATTGGGTGAGCAAATGCAGACCCTTTAAATCAATAATGCATGGCACCCATTCCCTGGGTCCCAACTCTCCAGGTTGTAGGGAATGTTACTACAGCTATAACATGTATGGGAAACCTAGAGAATGGACACACTGTGAATACGAAAGGTCTCTAAAACTCAGCGAATACTCCCTCTCCTGGTGCTCCAGTTTGACTTTCCAACTGCTTTACTATCAATCTCCCTACCTAGAGAGACAGCACCTTTAACCTACTGTTTCGCACAGATTTCCAATTTGGCAGAGGATGAATGGGAAGAGGGAAAACCAATGAGAGAGTACCTGTTAGGCATTTGGACGGGCATATGTCACACTTATTTCCCGGGAGGAAGAAGAATTAACCAAAGTCTCAGCCACCCACCTAAAACCAGTATAGGTCCTGAACCAAAATATTGGACTTGCGTTCAGCTCACAAAAAAACGAGTTAAATAATGTAGCTCAGGGGCACAGCAATTCACAAAATGGCAGATTAATAAAGGGCAACTATCGTCCAACAATCTGTTGAGGGGAGGCAACGAGGCGGACTTGAAAGCGACGCAGAATAGCAGGAAACAGATTTCAAGAGGTTCATTGGAATCACCTTTAAAGCACAGGAAGAGGGGCACAACATTGACAATGATGCACTTGGCCAAAAGGGGCGTATGCATTTTCTCCTGAATATATTCAGGAGAAAACGCATACGCCCTCTTTGGCCAAGCAAACAAGCGGGCAATGCAAATCTGCACTAAAAAGAAGTATCACTTCCCACCAGTCAAAAGGGACATCCACAAATGGATAAAAACCAGAAAGGCAAGACAGGCCCTGGAGAACAGGGAGCCTTGTTATGCTGATGTGCGTGATGTAAATTGCCCACTGCCTCTCTGGAGGAGTGCATTGTGTTCCCTAAAACAAATAAACAACAGAGCTACAGAGCCAAGGGCACTTCCAGTCTAGGAAATATACCTTGGGAAAACTGAAAATCAATAAGACAGAGCCACCCCAAAATATAGGGCTGCACTTCTTACAAGAAACTGAACTTGGGTACACTTTAAATACCCCAGGAAATATAAAAATGGTTCAAAAAATTGTGGTACATACGTACGATGGAATATCCCTCAGCCATGAAATCAATGTCATAAGACCAGTAGCAGCAAAATGTGTGGATTCAGGTACGATGATTCTAAGTGAAATAAGTCACAGAGAAAAAGAAATTATCATAAGATATCACTTATGAAGATCCTGTAATCATGGCTACACATGAAATGATTTAGGAAAGAGAACAGAGTCTCACATTTACAAAACACTCTTGTTCCTGTTTAAGGGGGAAGGAGAGGTGGGGTGATGCATAAAACCAGAGTTTGATATAAGCACAGGTACAGTTCCAAAAACCAACTATGGAATACACAATACCTACACCTTCCTCAGTGAAAGGGATTCAAAATCACATATTTCCCGCAGAGGAATATATCTGACTAGTAAGAATCATAAAACCTATGTATTGATATGTCTCCGTAAGGGAATCAAGTGTGTGTAGACTGGCATAAACATGGCAGCGAGATTTACCTCAAACCCACTATATAATGAATTTCAAAAACAAAAAAAAAGGGAAATTCTTTACAATTCCTTCAGGGTCTCTGATGAAACCTGGAATGACCCTATCTACAATGACAGCAGGATGTGGCATAAGGCTGGACACATGGGACTGAGAGGAATGTTGAGATTGGGTGAGCAAATGCAGACCGTTTAAAGCAATAATGCATGGCACCCATTCCATGGGTCCCATGTCTCCAGGTTGAAGGGAATATTACTGCAGCTATAACATGTACGGGAAACCTTGAGAATGGACACAATGTGAATACTAAAGGTCTCTAAAACTCAACGAATAGTCCCTCTCCTGGTGCTCCGGTTTGAATTTCCAACAGCTTTACTATCAATCTCCCAACTTGGAGAGACAGCACCTTTAACCTCCTGGTTCGCACAGGTTCCCATTTTGACAGAGGAGGAAAGGGAAGAGGGAGAACCAATGAGAGAGTAGCTGTTAGGCATTTGGACGATCACATGTCAGTCTTATATCCCGGGAGGAAGAAGAATTAACAAAAGTCTCAGCCACCCACCGGGAACCAGTTTAGGTCCTGAACCAAAATTTTGGAGTTGCGATCAGCTCACAACAAACAAGTTAAAAAATGGAGATCAGGGGCACAGCAATTCACAAACTGGCAGAGTAATTAAGGGAAACTATCATCCAAAAATCTGTTGAGGGAAGGCAACAAGGCGGACTTGATAGGGAGGCAGAATAGCAGGAAACACATTTCAAGAGGTACGTTGGAATCATCTTTAAAGCACAGGTAGAGGGGCACAACTTCGACATGATGCACTTGGCCAAAAAGGGCGTATGCGTTTTCTCCTAAATATATTCAGGAGAAAACGCATACACCCTTTTTGGCCAAGCAAGCAAGCGGGCAATGCAAACCTGCAGTACAAAGAAGTATCACTTCCCACCAGTCCTAAGGGACATCCACATAAAGGGTAAAAACAAGTAATTCAAGACAGGCCCTGGAGAACAGGGAGCCTTGTTATGCTGATGGGCGGGATGTAAATTGCCAACTGCCTCTCTGGAGGAGTGCATTGTGTTCCCTAAAACAAGTAAAAAACAGAGCTACAGAGCCAAGGACACTTCCAGTCTAGGGAATATACCTTGGGAAAACTGAAAATCAATAAGACAGAGCCACCCCAAAATTTAGTGCTGCACTGCTTACAAAAACCTCAACTTGTGTACAACTTAAATATCCCAGGAAATATAAAAATGGTTCAAAAAATTGTGGTACTTACATATGATGGAATATCCCTCAGCCATGAAATCAATGTCATACGACCAGTAGCAGCAAAATGAGTGGATTCAGGTACGATGATTCTAAGTGAAATAAGTGACACAGAAAAAGAAACATATCATAAGATATCACTTATGAGCATCCTGTAAACATGGCTACACATGAACAGAGTTAGGAAAGAGAACAGAGTCTCACATTTAGAAAACACTCTTATGCCTGCTTAAGGAGGAAGGAGAGGTGGGGTGATGCATAAAACCAGAGTTTGATATACGCACAGGTACCGTTCCATAAACCAACTATGGAATAGACAAGACCTACACCTTCCTCAGTGAAAGGGACTGAAAACCCCATATTTCCCGCAGAGGAATATATCTGACTAGTAAGAATCTTAAAATCTATGTATTGATATGACTTCTTAAGGGAATCAAGTGTGTCTAGACTGGCAAAAACATGGCAGAGAGAATCAGCTCAAACCCACTATAAAAAGGAATTTCAAAAACAAAACAAAAAAACAGGAAAATTCTTTACAATTCCTTCTGGGTCTCTGATGAAACCTGGAACGACCCTATCTACAATGACAGCTTGATGTGGCATAAGGCTGGACACATGGGACTGAAAGGATTGGTGAGATTGGGTGAGCAAATGCAGACCCTTTAAAGCAATAATGCATGGCACCCATTCCATGGGTACCAACTCTTCAGGTTGAAGGGAATATTACTATAGCTATAACATGTATGAGAAACCTAGAGAATGGACACACTGTGAATACGAAAGGTTTCTAAAAGTCAACGAATAGTCCCTCTTCTTGTGCTCCAGCTTGACTTTCCAACTGCTTTACTATCAATCTCCCAACTTGGAGAGACAGCACCTTTAACCTCCTGGTTTGCACAGGTTGCCAATTTGGCAGAGGATGAAAGCGAAGAGGGAGAACCAATGAGAGAGTAGCTGTTAGGCATTTGGACGGGCTCATGTCACTCTTATTTCCCGTGAGGAAGAAGAATTAAACAAAGTCTCAGCCAACCACCGAAAACCAGTATAGGTTCTGAACCAAAATATTCTACTTGCGTTCAGCTCACAAAAAATGAGTTAAAAATTGGAGCCCAGTGGCACAGCAATTCACAAATTGGCAGAGTAATAAAGGGCAACTATCGTCCACAAATCTCTTGAGGGAAGGTAATGAGGCAGACTTGAAAGCAAGGCAGAATAGCAGGAAACAGATGTCAAGAGGTACGTTGGAATCACCTTTAAAGCACAGGAAGAGGGGCACAGCGTCGAAAATGATGCACTTGGCCAAAAAGGGCGTATGAGTTTTCACCTGAATATATTCAGGAGAAAACGCATACGCCCTTTTTGGCCAAGCAAGCAAGTAGGCCGTGCAAATCTGCACTACAATGAAGTATCACTTCCCACCAGTCAAAAGGGATATCCACAAAATGGGCAAAAATCAGAAAGGCAAGACAGGCCCTGGAGAACAGGGAGCCATGTTATGCTGATGGGCGGGATGTAAATTGCCAACTGCCTCTCTGGAGGAGTGCATTGTGTTCCCAAAAACAAGTAAACAAGAGAGCTAAAGAGCCAAGGACACTTCCAGTCCAGGGAATATACCTTGGGAAAACTGAAAATCAATATGACAGAGCCACCCCAAAATTTAGTGCTGCAATGCTTACAATAACCTCAACTTGGGTACACCTTAAATATCACAGGAAATATAAAAATGGTTCAAAAAATTGTGGTACTTATGTATGATGGAATATCGCTCAGCGATGAAATCAATGTCATAAGACCAGTAGCAGCAAAATGAGTGGATTCAGGTACGAAGATTCTAAGTGAAATTAGTCACACAGAAATAGAAACGTATCATAACATATCACTTATGAAGATCATGTAAACATGGCTAAACATGAACTGAGTTAGGAAATAGAACAGAGTCTCACATTTAGAAAACACTCTTATGCATGCTTAAGGGGGAAGGAGAGGTGGGGTGATGAATAAAACCAGAGTTTGATATAAGCACAGGTACTGTTCCAAAAACCAACTATGGAATAGACAAGACCTACACCTTCCTCAGTGAAAGGGACTCAAAACCCCATATTTCCCGCAGAGGAATATATCTGACTAGTAAGAATATTAAAACCTATGTATTGATATGTCTCCGTCAGGGAATCAGTGTGTCTAGATTGTCATAATTATGGCAGCGAAAATCAGCACAAACTCACTATAAAAAGGAATTTCAAAAAAAAAAAAAAACAGGGAAATTCTTTACAATTCCTTCAGGGTCTCTGATGAAACCTGGAATGACCCTATCTACAATGACAGCTGGATATGGCATAAGGCTGGATACCTGGGACTGAGAGGATTGGTGAGATTGGGTGAGCAAATGCAGACCCTTTAAAGCAATAATGCATGGCACCCATTCCATGGGTCCGATGTCTCCAGGTTGAAGGGAATATTACTACAGCTATAACATGTACGGGAAACCTAGATAATGGACACACTGTGAATACGATAGGTCTCTAAAACTCAACGAATAGTCCCTCTCCTGGTCCTCCGGTTTGACTTTCCAACTGCTTTACTATCAATCTCTGAACCTGGAGAGACAGCACCTTTAACCTCCTGTTTCGCACAGGTTGACAATTTTGCAGAGGATGAATGTGAATAGGGAGAACGAATGAGAGAGTAGCTGTTAGGTATTTGGACGGGCATATGTCACTCTTATTTCCCGGGATGAAGAAGAATTGACCAAAGTCTCAGCCACCCACCGGGAACCAGTATAGTTCCTGAACCAAAATATTAGACTTGCGTTCAGCTCAGAAAAAACGAGTTAAAATATGGAGCTCAGGGGCACAGCAATTCACAAACTGGCAGAGTAACAAAGGGCAACTATCGTCCAAAAATCTGTTGAGGGAAGGCAACGAGGTGGCCTTGAAAGCGAGGCAGAATAGCAGGAAACAGATTTCAAGAGGTACGTTCGAATCGCCTTTAAAGCACAGGAAGAGTGTCACAACTTCGACAATGATGCACTTGGCCAAAAAGTGTGTATGTGATTTCTCCTGAATATATTCAGGAGAAAACGTATACGCCCTTTTTGGCCAAGCAAGCAAGCGGGCAATGCAAATCTGCACTACAAAGTAGTATCACTTCCCACCGGTCAAAAGGGACATCGGAAAAATGTTTAAAAACCAGAAAGGCAACACAGGCCCTGGAGAACAGGGAGCCTTGTTATGCTGAAGGAAGGCATGTAAATTGCCAACTGCCTCTCTGGAGGACTGCATTGTGTTCCCTAAAACAAGTAAACAACAGAGCTACAGAGCCAAGGGCACTTCAAGTCTAGGGAATATACCTTGGGAAAACTGAAAATCAATAAGACAAAGCCACCCCAAAATTTAGGGCTGCACTGCTGACAAGAACCTCAACTTGGGTACACCTTAAATATTCCGTGAAAGATAAAAATGGTTCAAAAAATTGTGGTACTTACGTTATGATGGAATATCCCTCAGCCAAGAAATCAATGTCAAAAGACCAGTAGCAGCAAAATGAATGGATTCAGGTATGATGATTCTAAGTGAAATAAGTCACACAGAAAAAGAATCTTATCATAAGATATCACTTATGAAAATCCTGTAAACATGGCTACACATGAACTGATTTAGGAAAGAGAACAGAGTCTCACATTTAGAAAACACTCTTACGCCTGCTTAAGGGGGAAGGAGAGGTGGGGTGTTGCATAAAACAGAGTTTGATATAAGTACAGGCACCATTCCAGAAACCAAATACAGAATAGACAAGATATACACCTTCCTCACTGAAAGGTTATCAAGACCCCATACTTCCTGCAGAGGAATATATCTGACTAGTAAGGATCTTAAAACCTATTTATTGATATATCTCCGTAAGGGAAACAAGTGTGTCTAGACTGGCATAAACACGGCAGTGCGAATCAGCTCAAACCCACTATAAAAAGGAATATCAAAAACAAAACAACAAAACAGGGAAATTCTTTACAATTCCTTCAGGGTCTCTGATGAAACCTTGAATGACCCTGTGTACAACGACAGCTGGATGTGGCATAAGGCTGGACACTTGGGACTGAGAGGATTGGTGAATTTGGGTTAGCAAATGCAGACCCTTCAAAGCAATAATGTGTGGCACCCATTCCATGGTTCCCAACTCTCCATGTTGAAGGGAATATTACTACAGCTATAACATGTACAGGAAACCAAGAGAATGGACACACAGTGAATACGAAAGTTTTCTAAAACCCAACTAACTGTCCCTCTCCTGGTGCTCCGGTTTGACTTTCCAACTGCTTAACTATCAATCTCCCAACTTGGAGAGACAGCCCCTTTAACCTCCTGGTTTGCTCTGGTTGCCAATTTGGAAGAGGATGAATGGGAAAAGGGGGAACCAATGAAAGAGTAACTGTTAGGCATTTGGATGGGCACATGTCACTCTAAATGCCCGGCAGGAAGAAGAATTAACCAAAGTCTCAGCCACCCGCCGTGAACAAGTATAGTTCCTGAACCAAAATTTTGGACTTGCGGTTAGCTCACAATAAAACAAGTTAGAAAATGGAGCTCAGGGGCACAGCAATTTACAAACTGGCACAGTAATAAAGGACAACTATCGTCCAAAAAATCTGTTAAGGGAAGGCAACGAGGCGACCTTCAAAGCGAGGCAGAATAGCAGGAAACAGATTTCAAGTGGTTCGTTGGAATCACCTTTAAAGCACAGTAAGAGGGGCACAACTTCGAAAATGATGCACTTGGCCAAAAAGGGCGTATGCATTTTCTCCTGAATATATTCAGGAGAAAACGCATACGCCCTTTTTGGCCAAGCAAGCAAGCGGGCAATGCAAATCTGCACCGCAAAATAGTATCACTTCCCACCTGTCAAAAGGGACATCCACAAAATGTGTAAAAACCAGAAATCCTAGAGAGGCCCTGGAGAACATGGAGCCTTGTTATGCTGATGGGCGGGATGTAAATTGCCAACTGCCTCTCTGGAGGAGTGCATTGTGTTCCCTAAAACAAGTAAACAACAGAGCTACAGAGCCAAGGGCACTTCCATTCTAGGGAATATACCTTGGGAAAACTGAAAATCAATAAGATAGAGCCACCCCAAAATTTAGGCCTGCACTACTTACAAGAATCTCAAATTGAGTACTCTCTAAATATCCCTGGATAGATAAAAACGATTAAAAAAATTGTGGTACTTATGTACGATGGATTATCCCTCAGCCATGAAATCAATGTCATAATGCCAGTAACAGGAAAATGAATGGATTCAGGTACGATGATTCTAAGTGAAATAAGTCTCACAGAAAAAGAAACTTATCATAAGATAGCACTTATGAATTTTCTGTAACATGGCTACACATGAACTGAGTTAGGAAAGGGAACAGCGTCTCACATTTAGAAAACACACTTATGCCTGCTTAAGGAGGAAGGAGAGGTGGTGTGATGCATAGAACCAGAGTTTGATATTAGTACAAGTACCATTCCAAAATCAAAATACGGAATAGACAAGACCTACACCTTCATCAGTGAAAGGGACACAAAACCCAATATTCTGCGCAGAGGTATATATCTGACTAGTAAGAATCTTAAAACCTATGTATTGATATGTCACCATAAGGGAATCAAGTGTGTCTAAACTGGCATAAACATGACAGTGAGAATCAGCTCAAACCCAGTAAAAAAAAAATTTCAAATACAATGCAAAAAAAACAGGGAAAATCTTTACAATTCCTTCAGGGGCTCTAAGGAAACCTGGAATGACCCTACCTACAACGACAGGTGGATGTGGCATAAAGCTGGACACTTGAGACTGAGAGGTTTGGTGAGACTGGGTGAGCAAATGCAGACCCTTTAAAGCAATAATATGTGGCACCCATTCCATGTGTCCCAACTCTCCATGTGTAAGGGAATATTACTACAGCCATAACATTTACGGGAAACCTAGAGAATGGACACACTGTGAATACGAAATGTTTCTAAAACTCAACATATAGTCCCTCTCCTTGTGCTCCAGTTTGAACTTCCAACGGCTTTACTATCAATCTCCCAACTTGGAGCGATAGTCCGTAAAACCTCCTGGTTCGCACAGGTTGCCAATTTGGCAGAGGATGAAAGGGAAGAGGGAGAACCAATGAGAGAGTAGCTGTTAGGCATTTGGACAGGTACATGTCACTTTAATTGCCCGGCAGGAAGTAGAATTAACCAAAGTCTCAGCCACCCGCCGGGAACCAGTATAGGATTTGAACCATAATTTTGTATTTGCTGTCAGCTCACAAAAACGAGTTGAAAAATGGAGCTCAGGGGCACAGCAATTTACAAACTGGCAGAGTAATAGAGGACAACTATCGTCCAAAAATCTTTTGAGGGAAGGCAGAGAGGCGGACTTTAAAACGAGGCAGAATAGCAAGAAACAGATTTCAAGAGGTACGTTGGAATCACCTTTCACGCACAGGAAGAGGGGCACAACTTCGACAATGATGCACTTGGCCAAAAAGGGCGTATGCGTTTTCTCCTGAGTATATTCAGGAGAAAATGCATACTCCTTTTTTGGCCAAGCAAGCAAGAAGCAATGAAAATCTGCACTACAAAGAAGTATCCCTTCCCACCGGTCAAAAGGGACATCCACAAAATGTGTAAAAACCAGAAAGGCAAGAAAGGCCCTGGAGATCAGGGAGCCTTGTTATGCTGATGGGCGGGATGTAAGTTGCCAACTGCCTCTCTGGAGGAGTGCATTGTGTTCCCTAAAACAAGTAAACAACAGAGCTACACAGCCAAGGGCAGTTCCAGTCTAGGGAATATACCTTGGGAAAACTGAAAATCAATAAGACAGTGCCACCCTAAAATTTAGCGCTGCACTGCTTACAAGAACCTCAACTTGGGTACACCTTAAGTATCCCAGGAAAGACAAAAATGGTTCAAGATATTGTGGTACTTACGTACGATGGAATATCGCTCAGCCATGAAATCAATGTCATAAGGCTAGTAGCAGCAAAATGAGTGGATTCAGGTACGATGATTCTAAGTGAAATAAGTCACACAGAAAAAGAAACTTATCATAAGATATCACTTATGAAGGTCCTGTAAACATGGCTACACATGAACTGAGTAAGGAAAGATTACAGAGTAACTAATCTTATCATAAGTTATCACTCATAGCGGGAATGTACACATGACTACACATGAACTGAATTACAAACACAACAGAGTCACACATTTAGAAAACATCTTCTGCCTGCTTAATGGGAAAGCTGAGGTGGGGTGATGCATAAAACCACAGTTTTAAATTAGCACAGATACCGTTATATAAACCATGTATGTAATAGACAACACCTACTCCCGGCACAATGAACTGGACTCAACACCCCCTATTCATTGCAGAGGAATATGTCTGACTCTAAGTATTTTAAAACATATGTATTCTCATGTCTCCATAAAGGAATCATGTGTGTGTATAACGGCATGAACACAGCACTGAAATTCAGTTAAACCCACTTATAAAAATAAATTTCAAAAGCAAAATGCAAAAACAGAGAGAAAGTCTTAAAAATTACGTTCAGGGCCTGTGATGCAAGCTAGATTGACCACCTTTACACCCACAGCTGGATGAGACATAAGACTGGACACTTGGGGCTGACAAGATTGCTGAGGTTGTGTGAACAAAAGAACACCACTTAGAGCAATACTGTGTGCTACCCATTCTAGTGGTCCCAACTCTCCAGGTTTAAGGGAATCTTCCTCCAGTTAAAACATGCATGGGAAACCCAGTGGATGGTACACTGTGTAATTGGGAAAGTTTTCTAAAAGGTACCTCATTTTTCCTTTTGTCGTGCTCGGCTTCGCCATTCCATCTGCATTACTCAAAATCTCCCCACTTGGAGTGTCAGCGCCTTTACCCTCCCGTTATGCACAGTTTGCAAACTGTGCAGAGGATGAACAGGAAGAGGGGAAATAAATGAGAGATTAGCTGTAGGTGTTTGGATGGGCACATGTCACTCTAGTTTCCCATCAGGAAGAAGAATTAACCAAAGGCTCAGCCTGAAGCCCCGGAACCAGACTAGGGCCTAAAGCCATCCTGCGGTATTGCAGCCAGCTCACAAAGAGGCGAGTTGAAAAATGGAAATCAGGGGCACAGCAATTCACAAACTTGCAGAATTATAAAGGACAACTATCATCCAGAAATATATTGAGGAAAGGCAGTGAAGAGGATTTGAATGCAAGGCAGAATTGAAGGAAACAGATTTCAAGAGGTAGATTGGAGTCGTCTTTAAAGCACATGAAAAGCGACAGAATTTCGACAATGTTGCCCTTGGCTGAAAAGGGATTATGTGTATTTTCTTGAATATATTCGGAAAAAATGCATATGCCCTTTTTGGCTAAGCAAGCCATCAGGCATTGCAAATCCACACTACATAGAAGTGTCCCTTACCTCCAGTCAAAAGGGCCATCAACATATAGTGTAAAAGCCACAAATGCAGGACAGGCCATGGAGAAAAGGGAGCCTGGTTACACCGATGGACAGGATGTAAATTGCCAACAGCCTCTCTGGAGAACTGTATGTTGTTTTCTAAAACAGAGCTACAGAGTATTGCACACTTCCACTCATGGGCGTGTATTTTGGGAAAACTAAAAATCCACAACACACAGCCAGCCCAAACTTTAGGGCTGCTCTGTTTACAAGAACCTCGACTTCGGTACACTTTATATATCCCAGGAAAGGAAAAAAAAATGGATATAGATGTTGTGGTACTTATATACAATGGAATGTCACTCAGACAGAAAATCAATGTCATAAGGCCAATAGCAGCATAATGAGTGGCTTTAGGTACGATGATGCTAAGTGAAATGAGCCACAAAGAAAAAGAAACTTATTGTAATATATCACTTATAGAGGAAATGTAAACATGGCTACACATGAACTGAATTTCAAAAGAGAACAGAGTTACACATTTAGCAAACACACTTATGCCTCCTTAAGGGGAAAGGTGACGTGGGGTGATGTGTAAAAGCAGAGTTTGAAATTAGCACAGATCCTATTCCATATACCAAATAGTTAATAGACAAGACCTACTCCTTTCTCAATGAACTGGACACAAAACACCCTATTCACTGAAGAGGAATATATCTGACTGGTAATAACCTTGAAACCTATGTATTTATATGTCTCCATAAAGGAATCAAGAGTATGTAGATTGGCATAAACACAGATCAATGGAACAGGACAGAAAGCCCAGAGATAAACCTACATACCTATGGCTATCTCATCTATGACAAAGGAGCTAAGGATATACAATGGAGAAAAGACAGTCTCTTCAGTAATTGGTGCTGGGAAAACTGGACCCCTACACATAAAAGAATGAAATTAGAACACTCCATAACACCATACACAAAAATAAACTCTAAATTGATTAGAGATCTAAATATAAGACCAGACACTATAAAACACTTAGAGGAAACCATAGGCAGAACACTCTATGACATAAATCACAGCAAGATCCTTTTTGACCCACCTCCTAGAGAAATGGAAAAAAAAACAGAAATCAACAAATGGGACCTAATGAAACTTAAAAGCTTTTACACAGTACAGGAAAACATAAACAAGATGCAAAAACAACCCTCAGAATGGGAGAAAATATTTTCAAATGAAGCAATTGACAAAGGATTAATCTCCTAACTTTACAAGCACCGCATGTAGCTCAATATCACAAAAACAAACAACCCAATCCAAAAACGGGCAGAAGACCTAAATAGACATTTCTCCAAAGAAGATATACAGATTACCAAGAAACACATGAAAGGATGCTGAACATCACCAATCATTAGAGAAATGCAAATCAAAACTACCCTGAGGTATCACCTCACAGCAGTCAGAGTGGCAATCATCAAAAAAATCTTCAAAACAATAAATGCTGGAGAGGCCTTTATTGGAGAAAATGGAACACACTTGCACTGTGGGTGGGAATGTAAATTGATATGGGCACTAGGGAGAACAGTACGGAGGTTCCTTTAAATAACTAACAATAGAAGTACCATACGACACAACAATCCAAGTACTGGGCATTTGCCTTGCGAAAACCATAATTCAAAAAGAGTTATGTACAAAAATGTTCATTGCAGCTCTATTTGCATTAACCAGGACATGGAAGCAACCTAAGTGTCCATCGACAGATGAATGGATAAAGAAGATCTGGCACATATATACAATCAAATATTACTCAACCATAAAAAGAAGCAAAACTGAGTTATTTGTACTGAGGTGGATGGACTTAGAATCTGTCCTACACAGTGAAGTAAGTCAGAAAGGGAAAAACAAATACTGTATGTTAACAGAGATATATGGAATCTAATGAAGAAAAAAAAAAGATTTTGAAGAACCTAGTGGCAGGACAGGATTAAGGACACAAACATACAGAAAGGACTTGAGGACACCGGAAGGGGGATGGGTAAGCTCGGACGAATTGAGAGAGTGGCATGGACATAAATACATTACCAAATGTAACACCGATAGCTACTGAGAATCAGCCACATAGAACAGGGAGATCAGCTCGGTGCTTTGTGACCACATAAAGGGGTGGGATATGGAGTGTGGGAGGGAGATGCAAGAGGGAAGGGATCTGGTGATATTTGTATATGTATAGCTGATTCACTTTGTTATACAGCAGAAACGAACACTCCATTGTAAAGCAATTATACTCGAATAAACGTGTAAAAGGAAAAAAAAAAAAAAAAAACAAAGCCCAAGGATAAACCTACACACTTATGGTCAACTAATCTATGACAAAGGAGGCAAGACTATACAATGGAGATAAGACAGTCTCTTCAATCATTGGTGCTGGGAAATATGGAGAGCTACATGTAAAAGAATGAAATTAGAACACTCCCCAACACCATACATAAAAATATATTCAAAATGAATTAGAGACCTTAATGTAAGACCATACAGTATAAAACTCTGAGAGGAAAACTTACGAAGGATACTCTGACGTAAATCACAGCAAGATCTTTTTTGATCCACCTCTTATAGTAATGAAATAAAAAAGAAAACTAAACAGATGGTACTAATGAAACGTAAAAGCTTTTGCCAAGCAAAGGAAACTACAAACAAGACGAAAAGACAACCCTCAGAATGGCAGAAAATATTTGCAAATGAATCAATGGACAAATGATTAATCTCCAATATATATAAACAGCTCATGCAGCTCAATATTAATAAAACAAACAACCCAATACAAAATGGAATATCTAAATAGACATTTCTTCCAAGAAGACATAGAGATGGCCAGTACGCACATGAAAATCTGCTGAACATCACTAATTATTAGAGAAATGGAAATCGAAATTACAATGAGGTATCACGTCACACCTGTTAGAATGGGCATCATCAGAAAATCTACAAACAACAAATGCTGGAGAGGGTGTGCAGAAAAGGAACCTTATTCCACTATTGGTGGGAATGTAAATCGATACAGTCTCTATGGAGAACAGTATGGAGGTTCCTAAAAAAACAAAAATAGAATTACCATATAATCCAGCAATCCCACTACTGGGCATATACCCAGAGAAAACCATAAATCAAAAAGACACATTCACCACAATGTTCATTGCAGCACTATTTACAATAGACATGTAATGAAAGCAACCTAAGTGCCCTCAGACAGACGAATGGATAAAGACGTGGTACATATATACAACGAATATTACTCAGTCATACATAGGAATGAAATTGGGTCATTTGTAGAGACCTCGATGGATCTAGAGACTGTCATACAGAGTGAAGTAAGTCAGAAAGAGAAAAACAAATATTGTATATTAATGCATATATGTGGAACCTAGAAAAATGGTACAGATGAACCAGTTTGCAGGGCAGAGATAGAGACAGATGTAGAGAACAAACATATGGACACGAAGGAGGGAACGCCATGTGAGGGTGGTGGTGGGATGAATTGGGAGACTGGGATTCACATATGCACAATTATATGTATAAAATATATATCCAATAAAAACCTGCTGTATAAAAGAAATAAATTTAAAAAAATTAAAAATAATAACATTTAATAAAATAAAACAGAAAAAAGTTTTTTCCCTTCACATAGACATCTTTATATTAATACATTATTTCCATGTTTATATCTTCCAATAAAAAAAAGAGGAATAAATAAAATCTAACTTGAACCAAAAAGAAAAAAAGAAAAAAAAAAACAGAACTCACCAGTTATACAGAGGAAAATTGTATCAGGGCACATGCTCCAGTGGTAAAAAAATTCTTAAGTTGGTCAGAGGTGGGAAATCGTCTCCCATGCACTCAGCAGCGCTCCCCCCCACAAGGAGCATCCTCATTGCAAAGCTGGGGGACTGTGTCGAGGCGTCTGTGAGTAAATGTGAGCTGAGCCCCAGTCCTGCTGCAGCTGAACTCTTCCCACCCTTTCCAGGTAAAACACCTGAATATGTACAAGCACTTGCAAGCCTACAGGAAGGGCTGTGGAGCCACACTAGCGAGAGCACGCAGGCCGACTTGGTGCCTGCAGGCCAGCCAGGATGGTCCTGGCCCCAGATGCTCTTCTGGAAGCTTTCCATTTCCCTGTCTGAGATACCCCTCCTGCCACAGCCCCCACTGCTTTTTTACTTCCTCACCTCTGCCTGGGGAGAAATTCCAGTGGCAGGTATGGGTGACACATCCTCTTCTTTAGCAGGTGGCAGCCTGGCAACTCCTGCAGAAAGTCCAGCAGAGCCCAAATCACACTGGGCCACCCACAAAGCCACGGCCCCACACTCCCTCCCACCACCCCAGCCCCGAAACTGCTGACGGGGCAGAGAATATGGCGTCAGTCACAGCTACAGGTGCTCTTGCTGACTGGAGAGGTGTTTATATTGACCTCAACCCAGGCACACCTGTGGGGTGGGGGCAGGCAGGCAGTGTCAGGCTGCACAAATCAGCCAAACCTCACCCCTCAGGGGCTCACAGTTGCAGAAAATGAACCTTGCTAAACGGGTCAGTCCCAAGGAACAGGTGTGGGCCTTCAGAGTCAGGCTAGACAAGGGGCTGCATCTGCGGCTTGTTTTCTTATCATTTTATCTGGTCCATGAGTGGAAAACAACTTCAAGAAGACCCTATCCTAATGAGAGGAACCCAGGAGTCAGGGAGAGGAGTGATGGTGGGTGGAGACAGAGGCCTGGTGCCCTGGCTGCAGTGGAAGTGTCTGGAAGACCAGGCAGAGAGAGGCTGCACAGAGTGATAGCCAGGGTCACAGACCTGTCAGAGCTACTGTTTGTTAGTTCAAGTCCTGCTCTGAGGTGTTCTGTGTCAGCTGTGAGCGACAGGTGAGCTGGGGTTTCTCTGCAAGGTGGGCTATGTGCACAGTTCCTGTGTGTCCAGCCCTGCTGGGGTACCTGCCCAGGGGAGTTCCGTATCCTGGGAATGGCCTGACTATGAGAGCCCCATGGGCTGCTGGGTAGCTGCACAGGTGAGCTCCATACCCTGGGAGGGACTTGAACACGAGAGCCCCGTGGGCTGTGGGGTGCGGGATGCAGCCCAGGTGAGCTCCATATCCTGGGATTGGCCTGACCACGAGAGCCCCATGGGCTGCTGGAGACCTGGTAAAGGATATCAGGACAGTCAGTGAAGACACTGAGGATCTACATCTAGTAGATCCTATTTCCTACACCCTGCTGCTCATTCTACCATCCACCAGGCCATGGCATTCTATATTAGACTTCAATGATGCCTTCTTCTATATTCCATTCATCTCAGAGTCACAAGAATTTTTGGCTTGTGAGTGGCAGGACACAGCATGCAACAAAACCAATAATGCTGGGCCGTCCTGCCCCAATGGTTCAAAAATCCCCACACCATCATTGGGGAAATGTCCTCTAAAGACCTAAACGTTCTACCTCTGTAAAAGGGAACCCTCCTTCAATATGCAGATGACATTCTGATCACCAGGCCTACTAAAGACGCCTCGGAACTACCTAGCCAAGAAAGGATAGAAGGTGTCCAAGGAAAAGGCTCAAATATCCCAGGCTCAGGTGACTTGCCTGGGATTCATTCTCACAGATATTTGGAGAAACGCATCCCAGGATAGGGAAGAAGCCATTTGCAGCCTTACCTCTTCTAAAACTAGAAGACAGCTTAGGTGTTCCTGGGGAGGCCAAGGTTTTCTGCATCTGGATCCCTAACTACAGTCTAATAGCTGGGCCTCTACCTGAAACACTGACATGAAAAGATGATGATCCTTTTGAATATAATCCAGAAGCAGCCTTTCAAGAATGGAAAGAGCAGTCAATTCAGATCCTTGCCCAGGAACTCTCTAATTTAGCTAAACCCTTTGACCTTTACATACCCGGTCAAAGGTTAATCGCCCTTGGAGACTTAGTGCAAAAACAGGGACCACTTGAAATGGAGCAACACAAGAATGCCCTTCAGGTATGATAAACTATGGTCACCAAGGGCTTTGCCCACTGACTCATCAGGCCAGGATACTGGGGTATCTAAAAAGCTGGAAATCAGCAGCCCACAAGGCCAGCTCCCTCCTAAGGGAATAGGACCCCACGTGGTGATCCTAACCACCCATCATGTCCTGAAGTGGCAAGGGTCGCTCTGTGGACACACTGACCTCGAGTGACGAGGCCCTCCAACTCCAACCTCCAGAGAGACAAATGGGGGCAACGGGCCCCCAAGATGACTCGTGTGACCATCACTTGACCTGGAGTTTCTCTCAGAAAACAACAAGACTGTGCCCCGAAAGAGCAGACTACTGCTTGCAGGACTTACTGCACCCAGAGGGGAGCTAATAAGCTTGGCGGGGGAAACGTATATCACGCTTTCACCATAGAAAACACTACAGACACCGCGGTGATGGTGGCCAATATGACCAGCTGGACTGCTGGCTACTTCTAAAGGCCGTTGACTCAGTGCACGTCATGGTCCTGGATCACCACTGACCCTGGACTGTCTGGGAGTTGCACGGGCAGGGCTCTGACACATGGTGCTGTTTGTACATTAATTCAGGGACCTAATTAAAGAAAGCACAGACTACTGGTCAGAGCATCTAGGCTGGCAAAAAAGTCAGCCTAATGTCACTGAACAAATGTGGGGTGGGGTGAATCCTGCCACCACAGCATCTCTGCGCATCTCTTTCCTGGACCCTTAAAGGTCATTAGAATCTATAACACTTCCAAAGCTGGTGCTCAGGCGGACGATAAGTGAGGCAGGAGGCCTTGGGACAATCATCCTCACATGGAGGCTGGTGGGGAGAAGTTTTGCCCCTCCCCCTAGGTATCAGAGCTCCCACCACAGCATGAAGCAGTTACAAAAGAGGGATCTTCACCCTCAACACCCCAAGAATGAGGAACGGAACAAAAAGCAGAGGAGGTGTTCGTCTCTGGCAACGTTCATTAAAAATTCCTGGGAGATAAAAAGAGAATCTGGGCAATAAAATAAAGTCTAACCTGTTTTTCCTTTGTGCTTTGTCTAATTTCACATGCTCCTAGGGTTCCGCATGCAGAGGTCCCACACCCGGCACTTCAGACCCGACTTCCTAGTGCAGAATGGCTTGGTCGACACCTCAGCTAGCGGAGTCCCATGCAGACTGCACGGCATAGAGCCTGAGTTGCAGCCAACCCAGCCCTCGAGACCTCCATCCCCTAACTCCCACTGACACTGCCAGGATCCCTACTCAGCATCCCAGCCCACAGCCCGTGGGGGAGTGCACACTCTCACCTCTCCATTCGGTTTTCAAAATAATGTTTCCTTTGCTTCTGAACCAAACTCAGTCTTGATCTGTTGGCTCCAATGACACTGGGCACGGCGACTACTGTTGGGGTCCCCTCTGGATGATCAGTAACAGAAATTGAGAACTTTGTAACTTCATTGAACAGATGTGTGAGCCAAACTGTAGTTAACATAGAGCAGTGTATAATGCTCGGGTAAAATAAGATTTTTCTAAGACTTACATTTGATATTTCCATCACTTTACTATAAGCAAGTTCAGTGAAGACGTCTGTCTTATTTGTCAGGTCAACATTAGAGAAATGAAGTGATTTATTTCCATGGATGTACATCGAATACTCTTGGCTGAAGCTTCAATCTTGTTTTGAATGCTTTTCCATTGAAAACGAAACCTCTCTTTCAGCTCCCCCATTTCTGAGAAGTATAAAATATTATAATTTATTATTACCAATTGGGAAAGGTAGGAGAAGGGATAAATTAACAGTTTGGGATTAACACATACACACTGCTAAATATAAAATAGATCATCAACAAGGAACTACTGTAAAGCACAGGGAACTACACTGAATATTTTGCAATAACCTATAAGGGGAAATAATCTGAAAAAGAATCGATATTTTTATTGACATCATCAATCAATGACAGATAAAATGTAACCTAAGCAAGGCCGATCGTGAGCGCTTCTGAACCTGAAGATTTCTATCATCTAAAGTTGGGCTCTGCCTATTTCCCAAGGCCCTTAATGGACATACGTGTAGCCGTAGCTTAAAAATTCCCCAGTTTGGGGTTCGGGGAGGCACTGATTTGGAAAAATCCCTGGTGTTCTCCTTCCATGCACGGGACCCTTCCTACAGCTAAAACATGCCTGTCACACCTAGAGGAGGTACACCGTTTTATCGGAAAGAGTTTGGAAAAGGCACCTCATCTCCTCATCGCCTGGTGCTCGGGTTCACCCCTCCAGCATCTTTCCTAACAATCTCCTCACTTGGGGATATCAGCACCGTCAATATCCTGTTGCACACAGTTTGGAATCTGTCCAGAGGATGAAGCGGAAGGATGAGAATATTTAGAGACAAGTCTTAGGTGTTTGGACAGGCACATGCCACTCTAATTTCCAATCCGGAAGACAAATTCATCAAAGGCTAGAATTACCCACAGAAAGAGAATAGGGCTAGAGGAAATCCTGCTGTTTTGTGTCGAGTTTCCAAAAACACAAGTTGAAAAATGGAACTCAGGGGCACTAAAATTCATGAAACTGCAGAGTTGAAAATATCTATTGTTGAAAAATGTCTTGAGGTAAGTCACAGAAAAGCACTTATAAGCAAGGGAGAGTGGCAGGAATCAGATTTGAAGAGGTAGAAAGGTCTCCCCATTAAAGCACAAGAAAAGGGGCTGAACATCGTCAATGATGCACTTGACCCAAAAGGGCGTATGCATTTTTTTCTGAATATATTCAAGTTAAGGCCATTCACACTTTTTATCCAACCAAACAGGTGGGCACTGGAAATCAATACTACAAAATGTATCACTTCACATCAGTCAGAAGGGCCATCCACATAAAGTGTAAACACCAGAAATGCAGGACAGGGTGAGGAGAAAAGGGAGCCCTGTGAGGCTGATAGTGGAAATGTAATTTGCCAACGGCCACTCTGGAGAAGTGTATTGTGTTTGCTAAAACATCTGAAAACTGAGCTACAGAGCATAGGGCACATGCACTCATGGGCGTATACTTGGGAAAAACAAAAAATGACAGAAAACAGGCACCCCAACTTTTACCACCTCTCTGTTAAAAAGGGCCTCCACTTGGATATAACCTAAATGTCCCTGGAAGGATAAAATGGATAAAAGAGATGGGGTACTTATGTAGAGTGGAATATTACTCATCCAGAAATCAATGAAATAAGGCCAGTTGGAACAACTCTGGAGGAGTTACATACGATCATTCTAAGTGACACATGTCAGAAAGAAAAAGACATATCATAAGATGTCACTTAAAGGTGGAATCAAATATGGATACACATGAAATAAACTACAAAACAGAAACATAGTCAAATATGTAGAAAATAGACATAAGGCTGCTAAATGGGAAAGGTGGGGAATGGTGAGGTATTATCCAGGAGGTTGAAATTAGCAAAGATACCATTCCAAGTACCAAATTGAATAACTGGCAAGGCCTACATGGTACCTCAAAGAACTGCACTCAGTCCACTCAAGTCACTGGAAAATAATACATATGACTCATAAGCATCTGAGAAAGAATTTATTGTTGTCTCACAGTACATGAATCAAGTGGATGTACAGCAGCAAAAAACAGAGCTTTGAAAATCAGCTGTAACCAATATAAAAATAAATTTAAAAATATTTATAAAAACGGTGAGACAGACAAAAATTCTTACAACTTTTGTTGAAGGGCTACGATGTAACATGGATTGAACACATGTAGACCCACAGCAGGATGATATATAAGGCTGGAA
Source organism: Mesoplodon mirus (assembly GCF_964341445.2). NCBI lineage: Eukaryota > Metazoa > Chordata > Mammalia > Artiodactyla > Ziphiidae > Mesoplodon > Mesoplodon mirus. Next base: position 517,307 of record NW_028295720.1, read on the forward strand.
GCTATGCACGCTAAGAGATGTTAGAGAGGCTGGGTGAGGAAATGCAGACCTTTTAAAGTAATACTGCCTGGTACCCATTCCATGGGTCCCAAATCTGCACATTCAAGGGAATCTTCTGACAGTGAAAACATGCCTGGGAAACCGAGATTAATGTACACCGTGTGCTCAGGAGAGGTGTCTAAAATGCACCTCATATTTGATCTCCTGGTGCTGGGGTTCGCCATTCCAGCCACATTACTAACAATCTCCCCACTTGGAGAATCAGCACCTTTAACCTCCTGTTTCACACAGTTTGAAATTTTTGCAGAGGATAAATGGGAAGAGGAGGAACCAATGAGAGATTAGCTGTAGTAGTTTTGACAGGCACAGGTCACTCTAATTTCCCATTAGGAACAAGAATTAACCAAAGGCTCAGCCTGCCTCCCCAGAACCAGAATAGGGCCGGAATCAATCCAATGGTTTGGCGGTCAGCTCACAAAAAAAGCGAGTTGCAAAATGGAGCTCAGGAGCAGACAATTCAAAGACCTGCAAAGATATAAATGATAACCAACGTCCAAAAATATATTCAGGTAAGGCAACAAAGAGGTTCTGAATGAGAGGCAGAATTGCAGGAAACAGATTTCAAAAGGTAGATTGTACTCACATTTAAAGCATATGAAAAGCAGCAGAATTTCTAAAATGATGCAGTTGGGCAAAAGGGTGTATGCGTTTGTTTCGTGAATATCTTCAGGAAAAAAACACATACAGAGTTTTGGCCAACCAAGCAAGAGGGAAATGCAAATCCGCACAATAAAGAACTCTCAATTTCCACTGCTCAGAAAGGCCATCCAAAAAATGTGTACAAATCAAAAATGCAGGAGAGGCCATGGAAAACAGGGAGACTAGTCACGCTGATGGGTGGGGTATAAATATCCAAGAGCTACTCTGAAGAAGTGTATGCTGTTTCCTAAAACATCTAAAATACAAAGCCCCCGAGCAAAGGGGACTTCAACTCACGGACATATAACTTGGGAAGAGTAAATATCAACAAGACACAGGCACCCCAAAGTTTAGGGCTGCTCTGCATACAAGAACCTCAACTTCGGTACACCTAAAGTATCCCAGGAAAAAGAGAAATGCATAAAGAATTTGTGGTAATTTTGTACAATGGAATATCACTCAGATGTGAAATCAATGTCATAAGGCCAAGTAGAAGCATAATGAGAGGATTTAGGTATGATGATTCTTAGGGAAATTAGTCACACAGAAAAAGAATCTTATCATAAGATATCACTTACAGAGGGAATGTCAACATCACAACACATGAACTGAATTAGGAAAGAGAGCAGCGTCTCACATTTAGAAAACACTCTTATGCCTCCTTAAGGGGAAAGGAGAGGTGGGGTGATGCATAAAACCAGAGTTTGATATTAGCACAGGTACCATTCCATAAACCAAATACAGAATAGACAAGACCTACACCTTCCTCAGTGAACGGGACTCAAAACCCCTATTCCCCACAGAGGAATATATCTGATTAGTAAGAATCTTAAAACCTATGTATTGATATGCCTCTGTAAGGGAAACAAGTGTGTCTAGACCGTCATAAACACGTCAGGGAAAATCAGCTCAACCCCATTATAAAAATGAATTTCAAAAACAAAACAAAAAAACAGCGAAATTCTTACACAATTCCTTCAGGGGTTCTGATGAAACCTAGAATGACCCTATCTGCAAAGACAGCTGGATGAGACATAAGGCTGGACACTTGGGACTGAGAGGACTGGTGAGATTGGGAGAGAAAATGCAGACCCTTTAAAGTAGTAATGCATGCCACCATTCCATGGGTCCCAAATTTCCAGGTAGAAGGGAATATCACTACAGTTATAACATATATGGGAAACCAAGAGAATGGACACCCTGTGATGGCGAAAGGTTTCTGAAAGTCTCCTACTTTTTCCTCTCCTTGTGCTACAGTTTGGCATTCCAACAACTTTACTATCAATCTCCCAACTTAGGAGAGTCATCCCCTATAACCTCCTGGTTCGCACAGTTTGCTAATTGTGCAGAGGATGAAAGGGAAGAGGGAGAACCAATCAGAGAGTAGATGTAGGCATTTGGACGGACATATGTCACTCTAAATTCCCATTAGGAAGAAGAATTAACCAAAGCCTCAGCCACCCACAGGGAACCAGTATAGCCACCCCTGGAACCAGTATAGGTCCTGAAGCAAAATTGTGGATTTGCGGTCAGCTCCCAATAATGGGATTTGAAAATTGGAGCTCAGGGGCAAAGCAAATCAAAAACCTGCAGAGTTATAAAGGACTACTCTCTTCCAAAAATCTGTTGAGGGAAGGCAACAAAGCGGACTTGAAAATGAGGCAGAATTGCACAAAACATATTTCAAGAGGTAAATTGGAATCGCCTTTAAAGCACAGGAAAGGCATCACAACTTCGAGAATGATACACTTGGCCAAAAACAGTGTATGACTTTTCTCCTGAATATATTCAGGAGAAAAGGCATAGGCCATTTTTGGCCAATCAAGCAAGCACACAACACAAATCCACACTACAAAGAATTGTCGCTTCCCACCGGTCAAAAAGGGCATCCGAAAATCTGTAAAAACCAGAAAGGCAAGATAGAGATGACAAGGGCATAAAGCAATATGATCCCAAGGGTCATGGAGGATTGTGATGACAAGCACATGGAGCATTGTGATGACAAGATTATGTATCATTTTGCTGACAAAGGCATTGTGATGACAAGGTTCATGGAGCACTGTGATGACAAGCGTCATGGATCATTGTGATTAAAGGGTTCATGGAGAATTGGGATGACAAGGGCATGGAGCATTTTGATGACAAGCGTCCCGGATCATTGTGTTGTCAGGGTTCATGGAGCGTTGTCATGACAGTGGTCATGGAGCATTGTTATGAAAGAGGTCATGGAGCATTGTGATGAGAACGTCATGGAGCATTGGGCTGAAAATGTTCATGGAGTATTGTGATGACAGGGGTCAAGGAGCATTGTGATGACAAGGTATTGGAGCACTGTGATGAGAAGACCATGGAGCCATGTGATGACAAGTCTCATGGAGCATTCTGATGAAAAGGGTCATCGAGCATTGTGATTACAGGGGTCTTGGAGCATTGTGATGACAAGATTATGTATCATTTTGCTGACAAAGGCATTGTGATGACAAGGTTCATGGAGCACTGTGATGACAAGCGTCATGGAGCATTGTGATTAAAGGGTTCATGGAGCATTGGGATGACAAGGGCATGGAGCATTTTGATGACAAGCGTCCCGGATCATTGTGTTGTCAGGGTTCATGGAGCATTGCCATGACAGTGGTCATGGAGCATTGTTATGACAGAGGTCATGGAGCATTGTGATGAGAACGTCATGGAGCATTGGGCTGAAAATGTTCATGGAGTATTGTGATGACAGGGGTCAAGGATCATTGTGATGACAAGGTACTGGAGCACTGTGAGGAGAAGACCATGGAGCCATGTGATGACAAGTCTCATGGAGCATTCTGATGAAAAGGGTCATGGAGCATTGTGATTACAGGGGTCTTGGAGCATTGTGATGACAAGGGCATTGAACATTGGGATGAGAATGTCATGGAGCCTTCTGATGACATGCATCATGGAGCTTTGTGATGACAAGGGCATGGAGCATTGTGATTACAGGGGACTTGGAGCACTGTGAGGAAAATGGCATGTAACACTGTGATGAAAAAGGCATGTAGCCTTGTCATGACAGGGTTCAAGGAGCATACTGATGACATGTGTCAGGGACCATTGTGATGACAAGGGTATTGAGCATTGTGATGACAATTGTCATGGAGCATTGTGATTAGAAGACCATGGATAATTTTGATGATGAGCGTTATGGGGAGCTGTGATGATAAGTGTTAGGGAATATTGTGATCACAAGGATTTGGAGCATTGTGATGACAGAGGTCCTAGAGCATTTTGATTTCATTATGATGACAATAGCATGAAGCATTATGATGATGCACATTGGTGCATTGTGATGACAGCGTTCATGGAGCATTGAGATTAAAAGGGGCATGGAGCATTATGATTAGAAGAGTCTTGGATCACTGTGATGAAAAGGGCATGGAATATTGGTCTGAGATGTTTCATGGATTATTGTGATGAGAGGGGGCAAGGAGCATTGTGATAACAATGGCACGGAACACTGTGATACATGGTTCATGGAGGATTGTAATGACAAGCGCATGGAGCATTGTGAGAAGAATGGCATCGAGCATTGTGATGAAAAGCATTATGGATACTGTGATGACAAGGGCTTGGAACGATGTGATGAGAGGTTTTTGGAGCATTGTGATGACAATGGCATGGAGCATTGTGATGCCAAGGGTCATGGAGTTTTGTGATGACAAAGGTCATGGAGCATTTTGATGACAAGTGTGTGGTGAATTCTCTTGTGAAGGGCAGGGAGCATTGTGATGACAGGGTCATGGAGCAATTTGATGAAAAGTGTCATGGAACATTTTGATGACAGGGGTTATGGAACACTGTGATGTCAGGAGTCATGGAACATTTTCATGACGGTGTTGTGGACCATTGTGATGACAGGGGAGTGGGTGTATTGTGATGACTAGTGAGGGAACATATTGATATCATTCGTGAGAGAGCATTTTGATAAGAAGTGCATGGAGCATTGTGATGACAAGTTTTATGGAGCATTGTGATGACAAGGTTGTGGAGCATTGTTATGACAAGCACATGGTGCATTGTGATGACATGGGTCATGGAGCCCTGTGCTTACAAAGGCATGGAGCATTGTGATGAGAAGGGTCACCGAGCATTGTGATGAAAATTTCATGGAGCATTTTGGTGACAAAGGTCACAGAGCCTTGTGATGACGAGGGCATGGACCATTGTGATGACAAAGGTCATGAAGCATTGTGATGACTGGAGTCATGGAGCATTGTGATGACAGGGTACATAGAGCATTGTGATGAAAAGGCAATGATCATTATGATGACAGGGGCATGGAGCATTGGCCTGACATGTTTCATGGATTATTTTGATGACAGTGGGCATGGTGCAATGTGATGACAAGGCATGGAGCACTGTGATGAGAAGGTCATGGAGTATTTTGAAGACAGGTCTCAGGGAGCATTGTGATGACATATGTCATGGTCCATTGCGATGACAATGGAATGGAACATTGTGATGCCAAGTGTCATGGAGGATTGCGATGACAAATGTAATGGAGCATTTTGATGACAAGGGCTTGGAGCATTGTGATGACAAGGGACATGGAGCATTGTGATGACAAGGGCATGGAGCATTGTGATGACAAGGGCCATTGAGAATTTTGATGACAAGTTCATGAAGCATTGTGATGAGAAGCACATGGAGCTTCCTATGACAGGGGTCATGGAGCATTGCGATGACAAGTGCATAGAGAATTGTGATGACAAATCATGTAACACGGTGATGAGAACTGTCATGGAGCATAGTGATGCCAAAAACGAGGAGAATTGTGATGACAGGGGACATGGAGCATTGTGATGACCAGGGCATGGAGCATTGTGATGACCAGGGAATGGAGCATTGTGATGGCAAGACCGTGGAGCATTGTGATGACGAGCGTCATGGAGCACTGTAATGACAAGGTGAATGGAGCATTGTGATGACAGTGGCCATGGAGCATTGTGATGACAACGGTCATGGAGCATTTTGATGACAAGCGCGTAGAGCATTGTGATGAGAAGACCATGGATAATTGTGATGACGAGCGTCATGGAGCACAGTAATGACAAGGGGTATGAAGCATTGTGATGACAGTGGCCATGGAGCATTGTGATGACAAGTGTCATGGAGCATTCTGATGACAAGCTTGTGGAGTATTGTGACGACAATGGCATGGAGCATTGTGATGAAAAGGGCATGGAGCATTGTGATGAAAAAGGCATGAAGCCATTTCATGACAGGTTTCAAGGAGCATTCTGACGACAAGTGTCAGGGAACATTGTGATGACAAGTGTATTGAGAATGGTGATGAAAAAGATCATGGAGCATTTTGACGAAAAGGACATGGAGTACTGTGATGAGAGGCATCATGGAGCGTTGTGATGACAAGGGTTATGGAACTTTTGATAACAAGGGTTTGGAGCATTGTGATGATAGAAGTCATGGATCATTTTGTTTTCAAGGAGCATGGAGCATTGGGATGACAAGGGCATTAAGCAATGTGATCCTAAGATTCATGGAGGATTGTGATGACAATGGTAAGGGAGTATTGTGATGACAAGCAAATGCAGCATTTTGATGACAAGGTCATGTAGCATTTTGCTGACACAGGCATGGAGCACTGTGATGATAAGGGTCATGGAGCACTGTGATGAGAAGCATCACGGATCATTGTGATTACAGGGGTCATGGAGCATTGGGATGACAAGGTCATGGATCATTGTGATGACAACTGTTATGGAGCATTGGGCTGAAAATGTTCATGGAGCATTGTGATGACTAGGGAATGGAGCATTGTGATGACAAGAGTCCCGGATCACTGTGTTTTCAGGGGTCATGGAGCGTTGTGATGACAGGGGTCATGGAGCATTGTGATGATAGGGATCATGAAGCATTGTGATGAGAAGTTCCTGGAGAATTGGACTGAAAATGTTCAGGAAGTATTGTGAGAACAGGGGTCATGGAGCATTGTGATGACAAGGGAATGGAGCACTGTGAAGAAAAGTTCCTGGAGAATTGTGATGAGAAGACCATGGAGCCTTGTAATAACATGTCTCATGGAGCATTCTGATGAAAAGGGGCATGGAGTATTGTGATTACAGGGGTCTTGGGGCATTGTGATGACAAAGGCATGGAGCATTGTGATTACTGGTGTCTTGGAGCATTGTGATGAAATTGGCATGGATCATTGTTATGAAAATGGTATGGAGCCTTGTCATGACAGGGTTCCAGGAGCATACTGATGACAAGTGTCAGGGAGCATTGTGATGACAAGTGTATAGAGCACTGTGATGACAAAGGTCATGGAGCACTGTGATGAGAAGACCATGGATAATTGTGATGATGAGCGTCATGGGACATTTTGATGATAAGTGTTATGGAACATTGTGATCAAAAGGATTTGGAGCATGTGATGAGATAGATCACCAAATATTTTGATTTCATTGTGATGACAATAGCCTGAAGCATTATGATGATGGGCATGGTGCATTTTGATGACAGGGTTCATGGAGCATTGAGATGCAAATGTGCATGGAGCATTGTGATTAGGGGGTTCATGGAGTTTTGTGATGACAATGGCATGGAACATTGAGATGCCAAGGGTCATGGATCCTTGTGATGACAAAGGTCATGGAGCATTTTGATGACAAGGGCGTGGTACATTGTGATGAGAAGGGCAGGGAGTATTGTGATGACAGGGTTATAGAGCAATTTGATGAAAAGGGTCATGGAATATTTTGATGACAGTTGTTATGGAACATTGTGATATCAGGGGTCATCGAACTTTTTGATGATATGTGCATGTAGCATTGGAAAGACAGATGTCATGGAATATTGTGATGACAGGGGTGAGGGAGTATTGTGATGAATAGTGATGTAACATTGTGATATCAGTGTTGAGAGAGCATTTTGATGAGAAGTGCATGGAGAATTGTGATGACAAATTTTATGGAGCATTGTGGTGACAAGATTGTGGAGCACTGTGATGAAAATTGCAGGGTGCATTGTGATGACATGGGTCATGAAGGATTGTAATGACAAGGTCATGGGGCATTGTGATGAGAAGGGCATCGAGCATTTTGATGACAAGTGTCATGGAGCTTTGTGATGACAAGGGCATGGAGCAATGTGATGAGAGGGTTCATGGAGCATTGTGATGCCAAGTGTCATGGCGCTTTGTGATGACAAATGTCATGGAGCATTTTGATGACAAGTGCATGGTGCATTGTGATGATAAGGGCAGGGAGTATTTTGATGACAGGGTCATTCAGCATTATGATGGAAAGTGTATTGGAACATTTTGATGACAGGGGTTATAGAATATTGTGATGTCAGGGGTCACGGAACATTGTGATGATAAAGGGATGTAGCATTGTGATGACAGGGGTCATGGGATATTGTGATTACAGTAGTGAGGGAGTATTGTGACAACTAGTGTTGGAACACTGTGATATCTCTGGTGAGAGAGCATTTTGATGAGAAGTGTATGGAGCATTGTGATTACAAGGTTTATGGAGCATTGCAATGACAATTTTCTGGACCGTTGTGATGAAAAGCGAATGGCACATTGTGATGACAAGGGTCATGGAACAGTTTTCAGACAAAGTCATGGAGCATTTTGATGACAATGGTCACGGAGCATTGTGATGAAAACGGAATGCGGCATTGTGATGAAAAAGGCATGGAGCCTTTTCGTGACAGGGTTCAAAGAGCATTCTGATGACAAGTGTCAGGGAGCATTGTGATGACAAGTGTACTGAGCATTTTGATGCCAAATGTCATGGAGCACTGTGATGAAAAGGGCATGGAATTTTGTGATGACAGGCATCATGGAGCATTGTGATGACAAGTGTTATGGAACACTGGGATCACAAGGGTTTGGAGCATTGTGATGACAGAGGACAGGGATCATTTTGATTTCAAGGAGCATGGAGCATTGTGATGACAAGGGCATGAAGCAATGTGCTCTCAAGGTTCATGGAGGATTGTGATGACAATGGAAATGGAGTATTGTGATGACAAGCGCATAGAGCATTGTAATGACAAGGTCATGTAGCATTTTGCTGACAAAGTCATGGAGCATTGTGATGACAGTTGTCATGGAGCACTGTGATGACAAGGCCACGGAACATCGTGATGGCAGGGGTCATGGAGCATTGTTATGACAGGGTTAATGGAGCATTGTGACGGCAAGGGCATGGAGCATTGTGATGAGAAGGCCATGGAGCATTCTGATGACATCTGTCATGGAGCTTTGTGATGACAAGGGCATGGAGCAATGTGATGAGAGTGTTCATGGAGCATTGTGATGACAATGACATGGAACATTGTGATGCCAAGTGTCATGGATCTTTGTGATGACAAAGGTCATGGAGGATTTTGATGACAAGGGCGTTGTGCATTGTGATGAGAAGGGCAGGGAGCATTGTGATGACAGGGTCATGGAGCAATTTGATGAAAAGGGTCATGGAATATTATGATGACAGGGGTTATGGAACAATGTGATGTCAGAGGTCATGGAGCATTATGATGAAAAGGGTCAAGGAGCATTTTGATGACAGGGGTTATGGAGCATTGTGATGTCAGGGGTCATCGAAAACTGTGATGATAAGTGGATGTAGCATTGTGATGACAGGGGTCATGGAACATTGGGATAACAGGGGTGAGTGAGTATTGTGACGAATAGTGATGTAACATTGTGATATCTGTGGTGAGAGAGCACTTTGATGAGAAGTGCATGGAGCATTGTGATGACAAGTTTTATGGAGCATTGTGATGACAAGCTTGTGGAGCACTGTGATGACAAGCGCATGGTGCATTATGATGACATGTGTCATGGAGCATCGTGCTGACAAGCGCATGGATCATTGTGATGACAAGGGTCACGGAGCAATGCGCTGAGAAAGGCGTAGAGCATTGTGATGACAAGGAACAAAGAGCATTGTGATGAAAAATACATGGAGCATTGTGATGACAAGGGTCATGGAGCATTTTGATGACAAGGGCATGGAGCATTGGTCTAATAAGTTTCATGGATTATTGCGATGACAGTTGGAATGGTGCCTTGTGGTGACAAGGGCATGGAGCATTGTGATGACCAGGTCATGCAGTATTGTGAAGAGAGGTGTCAGGGAGTATTGTGATAACATATGTAATGGCCCATTGTGATGACAATCGCATGGAGCATTGTAATGCCAGGTGTCATGGAGGATTCTGATGACAAAGGTAATGGTGCATTGTGATGACAGTGGCTTGGAGCATTGAGATGACAAGGTCAGGGAGCATTGTGCTGAAAAGTGCATGGAGAATTGTGATGACAAGGGTCATGGAATATTCTCATTATAAGCTTGTGGAGTTTATTGCTGACAGTGGCGTGGAGCATTGTGATGAAAACGGCATGGGGCATTGTGTTGAAAAAGGCATGGAGCCTTTTCGTGACAGGGTTCAAGGAGCATTCTGACGACAAGTGTCAGGGAGCATTGTGAGGACAAGTGTATTGAGAATTGTGATGACAAAGGTCATGGAGCATTGTGATGAAAAGTGCATGGAGTATTGTGATGACAGGCATCATGGAGCGTTGGGATGACAAGTTTTATGGAACATTGTGATCACAAGTGTTTGGAGCATTGTGATGACAGAGGTCATGGATCATTTTGATTTCAAGGAGCATGGAGCATTGTGATGACAAGGGCATGTAGCAATGTGATCCCAAGATTCATGGAGGATTGTGATGACAATGGTAATGGAGTATTGTGATGACAAGCGCATAGAGCATGGTAATGACAAAGTCATGTAGCATTTTGCTGACAAAGGCATGGAACATTGTCATGACAGGTGTCATGGAGCACTGTGATGACAAGCGTCACGGAGCATTGTGAATACAGGGGTCATGGAACATTGGGATGACAAGGGCATGGATCATTGTGATGACAAGGGTCATGGAGCATTGGGCTGAAAATGTTCATGGATTATTGTGATGACAGGGGTCATGGAGCATTGCGATGACAGAGGTCATGGAGAATATTGATTTCATTGTGCTGACAATAGCCGGAAGCATTATGATGATGGGCTTGGTGCATTGTGATGACAGGTTTCATGGAGAATTGAGATGAAAAGGGGCATGGAGCATTGTGATTACTGGGGTCTTGGAGCACTGTGATGAAAAGGGCATGGAGCATTTTGATGAGAAGGACATGGAACATTCTGATGGCATGTGTCATGGAGCTTTGTGATGACAAGGGCATGGAGCATTGTGATTACAGGGGTCTTGGAGCATTGTGATGACAAGTGTCATGGAGCCTTGTGATGACAAGGCCATGGAATATTGTGATGGCAGGGGTCATGGAGCATTGTTATGACAGGAGTAATGGAGCATTGTGATGAGAAGTGCATGGAGCATTGTGATTACAAGGTTTATGGAGCATTACCATGACAAATTTGGTGATCGTTGTGATGAAAATCACGTAGCACATTGTGATGACAAGAGTCATGGAGCATTTTTCTGACAAACGCATGGAGCATTTTGATGACAAGGGTCACGGAGCATTGTGATGAAAAGTTCATGGAGCATTGTGGTTATAAAGGTCACAGAGCCTTGTGATGACGCGGGCATGGACCATTGTGATGACAAATGTTATGAAGCATTGTGATGACTGGAGTCACGGAGCATTGTGATGTCAGTGGTCATGGAGCATTGTGATGACAAGGGCATGGAGCATTGTGGTGACAGGGGCTTGTAGCATTGGTCTGACAATTTCATAGATTATTTTGATGACATTGGACATGGTGCATTGTGATGACAAGGGCATGGATCATTGTGATGAGAAGGTCATGGAGTATTGTGAAGACAGGTGTCAGGGAGCATTGTGATGACATATGTCATGGTCCATTGCAATGACAATGGCAGGGAGCATTGTGATGCCAAATGTAATGGAGGATTTTGATGACAAATATAATGGAGCATTGTGATGACTAGGGCTTGGAGCATTATAATGACAAGGGCCATTGAGAATGTTCAGAACAAGGTCGTGAAGCATTGTGATGACAAGGTCCTGGAGCATTGGGATGAGAAATCCATAGAGACTTGTGATGACAAATCTCATGGAGCATACTGATGAAAAGGGGCATGGACCATTGTGATTACAGGGGTCTTGGAACATTGTGATGACATGGGCATGGAGCATTGTGAGGAGAAGGCCAAGGGGCACTCTGAAGACATGTTTCATTGAGCTTTGTGATGACAAGGGCATGGAGCATTGTCTTTAAAGGGTTCTTGGAGCATTGTGAGGAAAAATGCATGGAGCCTTGTCATGACAGGGTTCAAGGAGCATACAGACAACAAGTGTCAGGGAGCATTTTGATGACAAGTGTATTGAGCATTGTGATGACAAAGGTCATGGAGCATTGTGATGAGAAGACCATGGATAATTGTGATGACGAGTGTTATGGAATATTGTGATCACAATGGTTTGGAGCATTGTTATGACAGAGGTCCTGGAGCATTTTGATTTCATTGTGATGACAATAGCATGAAGCATTATGATGATGGGCATGGTGCATTGTGATGACAGGGTTCATGGATCATTGAGATGAAAAGGGACATGGAGCATTTTGATTACAGGGGTCTTGGAACACTGTGATGACAAGGGCATGGAACATTGTGAAGAGAAGGCCATGGAACCTACTGATGACATGCGTCATGGAGCTTTCTTATGACAAGGGCATGGAGCATTTTGATTACAGGTGTCTTGGAGCATTGCGAAGACATGGGTAATGGAGCCTTGTGATGACAAGGCCGTGGAACATTGTGATGGCAATGGTCATGGAGCATTGTTATGACAGAGGTAATGGAGCATTGTTATGAGAAGGGAATTGAGCATTGGTCTGAAATATTTCATGGATTATTGTGATGAGATTGGGCATGGAGCATTGTGATGAAAAGGGCACGGAACACTGTGATACATGGGTCATGGAGGATTGTAATGTCAAGGGCAAGAAGCAATGTGATAAGAGGGTTCATGGAGCACTGTGATGACAATGACATCGAGCGTTGTGAGGAGAAGGCCATGGAGCATTCTGATGTCTTGCATCATGGAGCTTTTTGATGACAAGGGCATAGAGCTTTGTGATTACAGGGGTCTTGGAGCATTGTGATGAAAAGGGAATGGATCACTGTGATGAAAAAGGCATGGAGCCTTGTCATGACAGGGTTCAAGGAGCATACTGACGACAAGTGTCAGGGAGCATTGTGATGACAAGTGTATTGAGCATTATGATGACAAAGATCATGGAGCATTGTGATGAGAAGACCATGGATAATTGTGATCATGATAGTCATGCGGTGTTGTGATGATAAGTGTTATGAAACATTGTGATCACAAGAGTTTGGAGCATTATGATGACAGAGTTCATGGAGAATTTTGATTTCATTGTGATGACAATAGCCTGAAGCATTATGATGATGGGCATGGTGCATTGTGATGACATGGTTCATGGAGCATTGAGATGAAAAAGGGCATTGAACATTGTGATTACAGGGTTCTTGGAGCATTGTAATGACAAGCGCATAGAGCTTTCTAATGACAAGGTCATGTAGAATTTTGCTGACAAATGCATGGAGCATTGTGATGACAAGTCATGGAGCATTTTGATGACAAGGGCATGTTGCATTGTGATGAGAAGGGCAGGAAGCATTTTGATGACCTGGTCATGCAGCATTTTGATGAAAAGTGTAATGGAACGTTGTGATGGCAGTGGTCATGGAGCATTGTTATAACAGAGGTAATGGAGCATTTTGAGGAGAAGGGCATTGAGCATTGTTCTGAAATGTTTCAGGGATTATTGTGATGAGAGTGGGCATGGAGCATTGTGATGACAAGGGCACGGAACACTGTGATACATCAGTCATGGAGGATTGTAATGACAAGGGCATGGGGCATTGTGATGAGAAGGGCATCGAGCATTGTGATGACAAGTGTCATGGAGCTTTGTAATGACAAGGGCATGGAGCAATGTGATGAGAGCGTTTATGGAGCACTGTGATGACAATGACATGGAGCACTGTGATGCCAAGGGTCATGGAGCTTTGTGATGACAAAGGTCATAGAACATTTTGATGACAAGGATGTGGTGCATTGTGATGAGAAGGGCAGGGAGCATTTTGATGACAGTGTCATGCAGCAATTTGATGAAAAGTGTAATGGAACATTTTGATGACAGGGGTTATAGAACATTTTGATGCCAGGGGTCATGGCACTTTGGGATGAAATTAGTCATGGAGCATTTTGATGACAGTGGTTATGGAAGATTTGATGTCAGGGGTTATGGAACATTGTGCTGATAAGGGGATGTAGCATTGTCATGAATGGGGTCATGGAACATTGTGATTACCGGGGTGAGGGAGGATTGTGATAACTAGTGACGGAACATTGTGATATCTCAGGTGAGAGAGCATTTGGATGAGAAGTGCATGGAGCATTGTGATTACAAGTATTATGGCGGATAGCGATGACAAGGTTGTGGATCATTGTGATGAAAAGCGCGTGGCACATTGTGAGGACAAGGGTCATGGAGTATTGTTCTGACAAAGGCATGGAGCATTGTGATGACAAGGGTCACGGAGCATTGTGATGAAAATTTCATGGAGCATTGAGGTTACAATGGACACAGAGCCTTTTGAGGACGCGAACATGGACCGTTGTGTTGACAAACGTTATGAAGAATTGTGATGACTGGATTCAGGAAGCATTGTGATGACAGGTGTAATGGAGCAGTGTGATGACAAGGGCATGGAGCATTGCAATGACAGGGTCATGGAGCACTGGTCTGACAAGTTTCATAGATTATTGTCATGACAGTGGACATGGTGCATTGTGATGACAAGGGCATGGAGCATTGTGATGAGAAGGTCATGGAGAATTTTGAGGACAGGTGTCATGGAGCACTGTGATGACAAGGGTCACGGAGCATTGTGAATACAAGAGTCATGGAGCATTGGGATGACAAGGGCATGGATCATTTTGATGAGAAGTTCATGGAGTATTGTAAAGAGAGGTGTCAGGGAGCACTGTGATGACATATGTCATGGTCCATTGCGATGACAATGTCAGGGAGCACTGAGATGCCAAATGTAATGGAGGATTGTGATGACAAATATAATGGAGCTTTGTGATGACTAGGGCTTGGAGCATTATGATGACAAGGGCCATTGAGAATTTTCATGACAAGGTCGAGGAGCATTGTGATGACAAGGTCCTGGAGCTTTGTGATTAGAAATCCATGGAGCCTTGTGAAGACAAGTCTCATGGAGCATACTGATGAAAAGGGGCATGGAACATTCTGATTACAGGGGTCTTGCAACTTTGTGATAACAAGTGCATGGAGCATTGTGATGACAAGGGCATGTAGCATTGGTCTAATACGTTTCATGGAATATTGTGATGACAGATGGAATGGCGCATTGTGAAGACAAGGGCATGGAGCATTGTGAAGAGCAGCTCATGCCGTATTGTGAAGACAGGTGTCAGGGAGCATTGTGATGACATATGTAATGGTCCATTGTGATGACAATGGCATGGAGCATTGTGATGCCAAGTGTCATGGAGGATTCTGATGACAAAGGTAATGGAGCATTCTGATGACAATGGCTTGGAGCATTGTGATGTCAAGGGTCAGAGAGCATTGTGCTGAAAAGTGCATGGAAAATTGTGATGACAAGGGTCATGGAGCATTCTGATGACAAGCTTTTGGAGTATTTTGATGACAATGGCATGGAGCATTGTGATGAAAACAGCATGGGGCATTGTGTTGAAAAAGGCATGGAGCCTTTTCGTGACAGGGTTCAAGGAGCATTCTGATGACAAGTGTCAGGGAGCACTGTGATGACAAGTGTATTGAGAATTGTGATGACAAAGGTCATGGAGCATTGTGATGAAAAGGGCATGGAGTATTGTGATGACAGGCATCATGGAGCGTTGTGATGACAAGTGTTATGGAACATTGTGATCACAAGTGTTTGGAGAATTGTGATGAAAAATGTCATGGATCATTTTGATTTCAAGGAGCAGGGAGCATTTTGATGACAAGAGCATGAAGCAATGCGATCCCAAGGTTCATGGAGTATTGTGATGACAATGGAAATGGAGTATAGTGATGACAAGCGCATAGAGCATTGTAATGACAAGGTCATGTAGCATTTTGCTGACAAAGGCATGGAGCATTGTGATGACAGGTGTCATGGAGCACTGTGATGAAAAGCGTCACGGAGCATTGTGAATACAGGGGTCATGGAGAATTGGGATGACAATGGCATGGATCATTGTGATGACAAGGGTCATGGAGCACTGAGCTGAAAATGTTCATGGAGTGTTGTGATGACAGGGGTCATGGAGCATTGTGATGACCAAGGAATGGAGCAATGTGATGACAAGAGTCCCGGATCACTGTGTTGTCAGGTGTCATGGAGTGTTGTGAAGACAATGGTCATGAAGCATTGTGATGATTAGGTCGTGGAGCATTGGGCTGAAAATGCTCATGGATTATTGTGATGACAGGGGTCATGGAGCATTGTGATGACAAGGGAATGGAGCATGGTGATGACAAGTTCTTGGAGCATTGTGATGAGAAGACCATGGAGACTTGTGACGACAACTCACATGGAGCATTCTGATGAAATTGGGCATGGAGTATTGTGATTACAGTGGTCTTAGAGCATTGTGATGACAAGGGCATGGAGCATTGTGATGAGAAGGCCATGAAGCATTCTGATGACATGCTTCATGGAGTTTTGTGATGACAAGGGCATGGAACATTGTGATTACAGGTGTCTTCAGCATTGTGATGAAAATGGTCATGGAGCCTTGTGATGATAAGGCCGTGGAACATTGTGATTGCAGTGGTCATGGAGCATAGTTATGACAGAGGTAATGGAGCATTGTGATGAGAAGGGCTTTGTTCATTGGTCTGAAATATTTCATGGATTATTGTGATTACACGGGTCTTGGAGCATTGTGATGAAAAGGGCATGGATCACTGGGATGAAAATGGCATGGAGACGTGTCATGACAGGATTAATGGAGCATTCTGATGACAATGGAGCATACTGATGACAAGTGTCAGGGAGCATTGTGATGACAAGTGTATTGAGCATTGTGATGACAAAGGTCATGGAGCATTGGGATGAGAAAACCATGGATAATTGTGATGATGATCGTCATGAGGTGTTTTGATGATAAGTGTTATGGAACATTGTGATCACAAGGTTTTGGAGCATTATGATGACAGAGGTCATGGAGAATTTTGATTTCATTGTGATGACAATAGCCTGAAGCATTGTGATGATGGGCATGGTGCATTGTGATGACAGGGTTCATGGAGCATTGAGATGAAAAGGGGCATGGAGCATTGTGATTACAGGGGTCTTGGAGCATTGTGATGAGAAGGCCATGGAGCATTCTGATGACATGCGTCTTGGAGCTTTTTGATGAGAAGAGCATGGAGCATTGTGATTACAGGGATCTTGGAGCATTGTGATGAAAAGGGCACGGATTATTGTGATGAGAAAGGCATGGAGCCTTGTCATGACAGGGTTCAAGGAGCATACTGACGACAAGTGTCAGTTAGCATTGTGATGACAAGTGTATTGAGCATTATGATGACGAAGATCATGGAGCATTGTGATGAGAAGACCATGGATAATTGTGATGATGAGCGTCATGGGGTGTTGTGATGATAAGTGTTATAGAACATTGTGATCACAAGGGTTTGGAGCATTATGATGACAGAGGTCATGGAGAATATTGATTTCATTGTGATGACAATAGCCTGAAGCATTGTGATGATGGGCATGGTGCATTGTGATGACAGGGTTCATGGAGCATTGAGATGAAAAGTTCATGGAGCATTGTGGTTAAAAAGGTCACAGAGACTGTTGATGACGAGGGCATGGACAATTGTGATGACAAAGGTCATGAAGCATTGTGATAACTGGAGTCACGGAGCATTGTGATGACAGGGGTCATGGAGGATTGTGATAAAAAGTGCATGGAGCACTGTGATGACAAGGGCATGGAACATTGATCTAATAAGTTTCATGGATTATTGTGATGACATTTGGAATGGCATATTGTGATGACAAGGGCATGGAGCATAGTGATGACCAGGTCATGCAGTATTGTGAAGACAGGTGTCAGGGAGAATTGTGATGACATATGTAATGGCCCATTGTGATGACAATGGCATGGAGCATTGTGATGCCAAGTGTCATGGAGGATTCTGTTGACAAAGGTAATGGAGCATTCTGATGACAAGCTTGTGGAGTATTTTGATGACAATGGCATGGAGCATTGTGAAGAAAACGGCATGTGGCATTCTGATGACAAGCTTGTTGAGTATTTTGATGACAATGTCATGGAGCATTGTGAAGAAAACGGCATGGGGCATTGTGTTGAAAGAGGCATGGAGCCTTTTCGTGACAGGGTTCAAGGAGAATTCTGACGACAAGTGTCAGGGTGCATTGTGATGACAAGTGTATTGAGAATTGTGATGACAAAGCTCATGGAGCATTGTGATGACAAGTCATGGAGCTTTTTGATGACAAGGGCATGGTGCATTTTGATGAGAAGTTCAGGGAGAAATTTGATGACCGGGTCATGCAGCAATTTGATGAAAAGTGTAATGGAACATTTTGATGCCAGGGGTTATAGAACATTGTGATGTCAGGGGTCTTGCAGCTTTGGGATGAAACGGATCATGGAGGATTTTGATGGCAAGTGTCATGGAACATTGTGATGATAAGGGGATGTAGCCGTGTGATGACAGGGTCATGGATCATTGTGATTACAGGGGTGAGGGAGTATTGTGATGACTAGTGATGGAACACTGTGATATCACTTCTGAGAGAGCATTTTTATGAGAAGGGCATGGAGCATTGAGATTACAAGATTTATGGAGCATTGCAGTGACAAGGTTATGGACCGTTGTGATGAAATGCGCGTGGCATATTGTGAAGACAATGGTCATGGAGCATTGTTCTGACAAAGACATGGAGGATTGTGATGGTAAGTGTCACAGAGAATTGTGATGAAAAGTTCATGGAGCATTGCAGTTACAAAGGTCACAGAGCTTTGTGATGACGCGGGAATGGACCATTGTGATGACAAACGTTATGAAGCATTGAGATGACTCGAATCACGGAGCATTGTGATGACAAGGGTCATGGAGCATTGTGCTGAGAAAGGCATAGAGCACTGTGATGACAAGGGTCAAAGAGCATTGTGATGAAAAGTTCATGGAACATTGTGGTTAAAAAGGTCACAGAGACTGTTGATGACGAGTGCATGGACAACTGTGATGACAAAGGTCATGAAGCATTGTGATGACTGGAGTCACGGAGCATTTTGATGACAGGTGTCATGGACCTTTGTGATAACAAGGGCATGGAGCATTGTGATGACAAGGGCGTGGAGCATTGGTCTAATAAGTTTCATGGATTATTGCGAGGACAGTTGAAATGGTGCATTGTGATGACAAGGGCATGGAGAATTGTGATGACCTGGTCATGCAATATTGTGAAGAAAGTTGTCAGGGAGCATTGTGATGACATATGTAATGGCCCATTGGGATGACAATGGCATGGAGCATTGTGATGCCAAGTGTCATGGAGGATTCTGATGACAAAGGTAATGGAGCGTTGTGATGACAATGGCTTGGAACATTGTGATGACAAGGGTCAGGGAGCATTGTGCTGACAAGTGCATGGAGAACTGTGATGACAAGGGTCATGGAGCATTCTGATGACAAGCTTGTGGAGTATTTTGATTAAAATAGTACGGAGCATTGTGATGAAAACGGCATGGGGTATTGTGATGAAAAAGGCATGGAGCCTTTTCGTGACAGGGTTTAAGGAGCATTCTGATGACAAGTGTCAGGGAGCATTGTGATGACAAGTGTATTGAGAATTGTGATGACAAAGGTCATGGAGCATTGTGATGAAAAGGGCATGGAGTACTGTGATGACAGGCATCATGGAGTGTTGTGATGACAAGTGTTATGGAACACTGTGATCACAAGGGTTTGGAGCATTGTGATGACAGAGGTCATGGATCATTCTGATTTCAAGGAGCACGGAGCATTTTGATGACAAGGGCATGAAGCAATGTGATCCCAAGGTTCATGGAGGATTGTGATGACAATGGAAATGGAGTATTGTGATGACAAGCGCATAGAGCATTGTAATGACAAGGTCATGTAGCATTTTGCTGACAAAGGCATGGAGCATTGTGATGACATGTGTCATGGCTCACTGTGATGACAAGGGTCACGGATAATTGTTAATACAGGGGTCATGGAGCACTGAGATGTCAAGGGCATGGATCATTGTGGTGACGAGTGTCATGGAGCACTGGGCTGAAAATGTTCATGGAGTGTTGTGATGACAGGGGTAATGGAGCATTGTGCTGACTAGGGAATGGAGCATTGTGATGACAAGTGTCCCGGATCATTGTGTTGTCAGGTGTCATGGAGTGTTGTGATGACAGTGGTCATGGAGCATTGTGATGATATTGGCCATGGAGCATTGTGATGAGTAGGTCGTTGAGCATTGGGCTGAAAATGTTCATGGACTATTGTGATGACAGGGGTCATGGAGCATTGTGATGACAAGGGATTGGACCATGTTGATGACAAGATCCTGGAGCACTGTGATGAGTAGACCATGGAGACTTGTGATGACAAGTCTCATGGAGCATTCTGATGAAAAGGGGCATGGAGCATTGTGATTACAGGTGTCTTGGTGCATTGTGATGACGAGGGCATGGAGCATTGTGATGAGAAAGCCATGGAGCATTCTGATGACATGTGTCATGGAGATTTGTGATGACAAGGGCATGGAGCATTGTGATTACAGGGATCTTGGAGCATTGTGATGAAGACGCCATGGATCATTGTGATGAAAAATGCATGGAGCCTTGTCATGAGAGGGTTCAAGGAGCATACTGACGACAAGTGTCAGGGAGCATTGTAATTACAAGTGTATTGAGCATTGTGATGACAAAGATCATGGAGCACTGTGATGAGAATACCATGGATAATTGTGATGATGAGCGTCATGGTGTGTTGTGATGATAAGTGTTATGGAACATTGTGATCAAAAGGGTTTGGAGCATTATGATGACAGAGGTCATGGAGAATATTGTTTTCATTGTGATGACAATAGAATGAAGCATTATGATGATTGGCATGGTGCATACGGATGAAAGTGTTCATGGAGCATTGAAATGAATAGTGGCATAGATCATTGTGATTACAGGGATCTAGGAGCACTGTGATGAGAAGTGTCATGGAGCTTTGTGATGACAAGGCCATGGAATATCGTGATGGCAGGGGTCATGGAGCATTGTTATGACTGGGGTAATGGAGCATTGTGATGGCAAGGGAATGGGGCATTGTGATGAGAAGGCCATGGAGCATACCGATGACATGTGTCACGGAGCTTTGTGAAGACAAGGGCATGGAGCAATGTGATGAGAGCGTTCATTTAGCATTGTGATGACAATGACATGGAGCATTGTGATGCCAAGTGTCATGGATCTTTGTGATGACAAAGGTCATGGAGCATTTTGATGGAAAGAGCGTTGTGCATTGTGATGAGAAGGGCAGGGAATATTCTGATGACAGGGTCATGGAGCAATTTGATGAAAACTGTCATGGAACATTTTGATGACAGGTGTTATGGAACATTGTGATGTCAGGGGTCATCGAACATTGTGATGATAAGTGCATGTAACATTGTGATGACAGGAGTCATGTAACATTGTGATGACAGGGGTGAGGGAGTATTGTGACAAATAGTGATGTAGCATTGTGATACCAGTGGTGAGAGAGCATTTTGATGAGAAGAGTATGGAGCATAGTGATGACAAATTTTAAGGAGCATTGTGATGACAATATTGTGGAGCACTGTGATGACAAGCGCATGGCACATTGTGATGATATTTGTCATGGAGCATTGTGCTGACAAGCGCATGGAGCATTGTGATGACAAGGGTCAAAGAGCATTGTGATGAAAATTTCATGGATTATTGTGGGTAAAATGGTCACAGAGATTGTTGATGACGAGGGCATGGACCATTGTGATGACAAAGGTCATGAAGCATTGTGATGACTGGAATCACGGAGAACTGTGATGACAGGGGTCATGGAGCATTGTGATAAAAAGGGCATGGAGCATTGTGATGACAAGGGCATGGAACATTGGTCTAATAAGTTTCATGGATTATTGTGATGACACTTGGAATGGCGCATTGTGATGACAAGTGCATGGAGCATTGTGATGACCAGGTCATGCATTATTGTGAAGAGAGGTGTCAGGGAGCACTGTGATGACATATGTAATGGCCCATTGTGATGACAAGGGCATGGAGCATTGTGATGACCAGGTCATGCCGTATTGTGAAGACAGGTGTCATGGAGAATTGTGATGACATATGTAAAGGCCCATTGTGATGACAATGTCATGGAACATTGTGATGCCAAGTGTCATGGAGGATTCTGATTACAAAGGTAATGGAGCATTGTGATCACAATGACTTGGAGCATTGTGATGACTAGGGTCAGGGAGCATTGTGCTGACAAGTGCATGGAGAATTGTGATGACAAGTGTCATGGAGCATTCTGATGACAAGCTTGTGGAGTATTTTGATGACAATGGCACGGAGCATTGTGATGAAAATGGCATGGGGCATTGTGATGAAAAATGCATGTAGCCTTTTCGTGACAGGGTTTAAGGAGCATTCTGATGACAAGTGTCGGGGAGCATTGTGATGACAAGTGTATTGAGAATTGTGGTGACAAAGGTCATGGAGCATTGTGAAGAAAAGGGCATGGAGTATTGTGAATACAGGCATCATGGATTATTGTGATGACAAGTGTTATGGAACATTGTGATCACAAGGGTTTTGAGCATTGTGATGACAGAGGGCATGGATCATTTTGATTTCAAGGAGCATGGAGCACTGTGATGACAAGGGCATGAAGCAATGTGATCCCAAGATTCACGGAGGATTGTGATGACAATGGAAATGGAGTATTTTGATGACAAGCGCATAGAGCATTTTAATGACATGGTCATGTAGCATTTTGCTGACAAAGGCATGGAGCATTGTGATGACATGTGTCATGGAGCACTCTGATGACAAGCGTCACGGAGCATTGTGAATACAGGGGTCATGGAGCATTGGGATGACAAGGTCATGGATCATTGTGATGACAAGGGTCATGGAGCACTGGGCTGAAAATGTTCATGGAGTGTTGTGATGACAGGGGTCATGGAGAATTGTGATGACTAGGGAATGGGGCATTGTGATGGCAAGAGTCCCGGATCATTCTGTTGTCAGGTGTCATGGAGTGTTGTGATGACAGTGGTCATGGAGCATTGTGATGATATTGGCCATGGAGCTTTGTGATGAGTAGGTCGTGGAGCATTGGGCTGAAAACTTTCATGGTTTATTGTGATGACAGTTGTCAAGGTGCATTGTGTTGACAAGGGAATGGAGCATGGTGATGACAAGGTCCTGGAGCACTGTGATGAGAAGACCATGGAAACTTGTGATGACAAGTCTCAAGGAGCATTCTGATGAAATGGGGCATGGAGCATCGTGATTACAGGTGTCTTGGTGCATTGTGATGACGAGGGCATGGAACATTGTGATGAGAAGGCCATGGAACATTCTGATGACATGTGTCATGGAGTTTTGTGATTACAAGGACACAGAGCATTGTGATTACAGGGATTTTGGAGCATTGTGATGAATAGGGCATGGATCATTGTGATGACAAGGGCACGGAACACTGTGATACATGGGTCATGCAGGATTGTAATGACAAGGGCATGGAGCATTGTGATGAGGAGGGCATCAAGCATTGTGATGACAAGTGTCATGGATCTTTGTGATGACAAGGGCATGGAGCCATGTGATGAGAGGGTTCATGGAGCATTGTGATGACAATGACATGGAGCATTGTGATGCCAAGCGTCATGGAGCTTTGTGATGACAAGTCATGGAGCATTTTGATGACAAGGGCATGGTGCATTGTGATGAGAAGGGCAGGGAGCATTTTGATGACCGGGTCATGCAGCAATTTGATAAAAATTGTAATGGAACACATTGATGGCAGTGGTTAGAGAACATTGTGATGACAGGGGTCTTGGAGCTTTGGGATGAAAAGTGTCATGGAGCATTTTGATGAGAGGGGTTATAGAACATTGAGATGTCAATGGTCAGGGAACATTGTGATGATAAGGGGATGTAGCATTGTGATGACCGTGTCATGGATCATTGTGATTACAGAGGTGAGGGAGTATTGTGATGCCTAGTGATGGAACATTGTGATATCTCTGGTGAGAGAGCATCTTGATGAGAAGTGCATGGACCATTGTGATTACAAGGTTTATGCAGCATTGCAATGACAAGGTTGTGGACCGTTGTGATGAAATGCACGTGGCACATTGTGATGACAATGGTCATGGAGCATTGTTCTGACAAAGACATGGAGCATTGTGATGACAAGGGTCACAAAGAATCGTGATGAAATATTCATGGAGCATTGTGGTTACAAATGTCACAGAGCCTTGTGATGACGCGGGCATGGACCACTGTGATGACAAATGTTATGAAACACTGTGATAACTGGAGTCACGGAGCATTGTGATGACAGAGGTCATGGAGCATTGTGATGACAAGGGCATGGAGCATTGTGATGACAGTGACATTGAGCATTGGTCTGACAAGTTTCATAGATTATTGTGATGACAGTGGGCATGGTGCATTGTGATGACAAGGGCATGGAGCTTTGTGATGAGAAGGTCTTGGAGTATTGTGAAGACAGGTGTCAGGGAGCATTGTGATGCCAAATGTAATGGAGAATTTTGATGACAAATATAATGGAGCATTGTGATGATTAGGGCTTGGAGGATTATGATGACAAGGGCCATTGAAAATTTTCATGAGAAGGTCGAGAAGCATTGTGATGAGAATGTCCTGGAGCATTGTGATGACAAAACCATGGAGCCTTGTGATGACAAGTCTCATGGAGCATACTGATGAAAATTGGCATGGAGCATTGTGACTACAGGGGTCTTGGAAAATTGTGATGACAAGGGCATGGAGCATTGTGAGGAGAAGACCAAGGAAAAATCTGACGGCATGCGTCATTGAACTTTGTGTTGACAAGGGCATGGAGCATTGTGATTACATGGGTCTTGGAGCATTGTGATTAAAAGAGCATGGATCATTGTGATGAAAAAGGCATGGAGCCTTTTCATGACAGGGTTCAAGGAGCATACAGAAAAAAAGTGTCAGGGAGCATTTTGATGAAAAGTGTATTGAGCATTGAGATGACAAAGGTCATGGAGCATTGTGATGAGAAGACCATTGATAATTGTGATGACGAGCGTCATGGGGCATTGTGATGACAAGTGTTATGGAATATTGTGATCAAAAGGGTTCGGTGCATTGTTATGACAGAGGTCATGGAGCATTTTGACTTCATTGTGATGACAACAGCATGAAGCATTATGATGATGGGCATGGTGCATTGTGATGACAGTGTTTTAGAGCATTGTGATGAGAAGTGTCATGGCGCTTTGTGATGACAAGGCCATGGTTCATCGTGATGGCAGGGGTCATGGAGCATTGTTATGACAGGGGTAATGGAGCATTGTTATGGCAAGGGCATGGAGCATTGTGATGAGAAGGCCTTGGAGCATTCTGAAGACATGTGTCATGGAGCTTTGTGAAGACAAGGTCATGGAGCAATGTAATGACAATGACATGGAGCATTGTGATGCCAAGGGTCATGGATCTTTGTGATGACAAAGGTCATGGAGCATTTTGATGGCAAGGGCGTTGTGCATTGTGATGAGAAGGGCAGGGAGCATTCTGATGACAGGGTCATGGAGCAATGTGATGAAAAGTTTCATGGAACATTTTGATGACAGGTGTTATGGAACACTGTGATGTCAGGGGTCATCGAACATTGTGATGATAAGTGCATGTAGCTTTCTCATGACAGGAGTCATGGAACATTGTGATGACAGGTGTGAGGGAGTATTGTGACAAATAGTGATGTAGCATTGTGATATCAGTGGTGAGAGAGCATTTTGATGAGAAGTGCATGGAGCATTGTGATGACAAATTTTAAGGAGCATTGTGATGACAAGATTGGGGAGCACTGTGATGACATGTGCATGGTGCATTGTGATGACATGTGTCATGGAGCATTGTGCTGACAAGCGCATGGAGCATAGTTATGACAAGGGTCAAAGTGCATTGTGATGAAAATTTCATGGAGCATTGTGGTTAAAAAGGTCACAGACACTGTTGATGACGAGGGCATGGACCATTGTGATGACAAAGGCCATGAAGCATTGTGATGACTGGATTCACTGAGCATTGTGATGACAGGGGTCATGGAGCATTGTGATAACAAGGGCATATAGCACTGTGATGACAAGGGCATGGAACATTGGTCTCATAAGTTTCATGGATTATTGCAATGACAGTTGGAATGGCGCATTTTGATGACAAGGGCATGGAGCATTGTGATGACCAGGTCATGCAGTATTGTGAAGAGAGGTGTCAGGGAGCATTGTGATGACATATGTAATGGCCCATTGTGATGAGAATGACATGGAGCATTGTGATGACAAGGGTCATGGAGCATTCTGAGGAGAAGCTTGTGGATTATTTTGATGACAATGACATGGAGCATTGTGATGAAAACGGCATGGGGCATTGTGATTAAAAAGGCATGGAGCCTTTTCGTGACAGGATTCAAAGAGCATTCTGATGACAACTGTCAGGGAGCATTGTCATGACGAGTGTATTGAGAATTGTGATGACAAAGGTCATGGAGCTTTGTGATGAAAAGGACATGGATTATTGTGATGACAGGCATCATGGAGCGTTGTGATGACAAGTGTTATGGAACACTGTGATCACAAGGTTTTGGAGCATTGTGATGACAGAGGTCATGGATCATTTTGATTTCAAGTAGCATGGAGCATTGTGATGACAAGGGCATGAAGCAATGTGATCCCAATGTTCATGGAGGATTGTGATGACAATGGAAATGGAGTATTGTGATGACAAGCGCATAGAGCATTGTAATGACAAGGTCATGTAGCATTTTGCTGACAAAGGCATGGAGCATTGTGATGACATGTGTCATGGAGCACTGTGATGACTAGCGTCACGGAGCATTGTGAATACAGGGGTCATGGAGCATAGGGATGACACAGACATGGATCATTGTGATGACAAATGTCATGGAACATTGGGCTGAAAATGTTCATGGAGTATTGTGAAGACAGGGGCTATGGAGCATAGTGATGACTAGGGAATGGAACATTGTGATGACAAGAGTGCCGTATCATTGTGTTGTCAGGTGTCATGGAGTGTTGTGTTGACAGTGGTCATGGAGCATTGTGATGATATTGGCCATGGAGCTTTGTGATGAGAAGACCTTGGGTAATTGTGATGTCGAGCATCATGGAGCACTGTAATGACAAGGGGCATGAAGCATTGTGATGACAGGTGTCAGGGAGCATTGTGATAACAGGGGTCATGGAGCATTGTGATGACAAGGGGATGGAGCATTGTGATGACAAGTGCATGGAGCATTGTGATGACAAGTGCATGGAGCATTGCAATGTCAATTTGATGGAGAATTGTGATGACAACAGCATGTAACATATTGACGAGAAGTGACATGTAGCACTGTGATGACATGGACGTGGAGAATTGTGATGACAAGGGACATGGAGCATTGTGATAACCAGGGCATGGTGCATTGTTATGACAGCGGTCATGGAGCATTATTATGAGAACGGCCATGGTGCATTCTGACATATGATATCACTTATGAAGGGAATGTAAACATGGCTACATATGAACTGAATTAGGGAAGAGAACAGAGTCTCAGATTTAGAAAACACTCTAACACTTGCTTAAGGGGAAAGAGAGGTGGGGAGATGCACAAAACATAAGATTGATATTAGCACAGGTACCGTTCCATAGTCCAAAAACAGAAGAGACAAGCCCTACTCCTTCCTCAGTGAATGGAACTCAACATCCCTATTCCCCGCCGAGAAACATATCTGACTAGTAAGAATTTTAAAACCTATGTATTTATATGTCTCCGTAAGGGAAACAAGTGTGTCTAGAACGACATAAACATGGCAGTGAGAATCAGCTCAAACTCAATATAAAACTGAATTTCAAAACAAAACTTAAAAACAGTAAAATTCTTACACAATACATTCAGGGGTTCTGATGAAACTTGGGATGACCCTATCTACAATGACAGCTGGATGTGGCATAAGGCTGGTCACTTGGGACTGAGAGGATTGGTGAGATTGGGTGAAAAAATGCAGACCCTTTAAAGCAATAATGCCTGCCACCCATTCCATGGTTCCCAACTCTCCAGGTAGAAGGGAATATCACTACATTTATAACGTGTATGGGAACCTAGAGAATGGAAACCATCTGAGGTTGAAAGGTTTCTAAAACTCTACTACTTTTTTCTCTCCTTGTGATCCAGTTTGACATTCCAACTGCTTTACTATCAATCTCCCAACTTTGAAAGTCAGCCCCTATAAACTCCTGGTTCGCACAGTTGGCAAATTGTGCAGAGGATATAGGGGAAGAGAGAGAACCAATGAGAGAGTAGCTTTAGGCATTTGGACAGCCACATGTCACTATAATTTCCCGTCACAAAGAGGAATTAACCAAAGTCTCAGCCTGCCCCCCCAGAATCATTAGAAATCCAGAAACAAAACTGTTGATTTGCGGTCAGCTCACAAAAATGCGAGTTGAAAAATGGAGCTCAGGGCCACAGCAATTCACTAACATGCAGAGTTATAAAGGACTACTCTCATCCAAAAATCTGTTGAGAAAAAGCAACGAGGCGGAAGGGAAAATGAGGCAGAATGGCATGAAACAGATTTCAAGAGGTAAACTGGAATCGCCTTTAAACACAGGAAAAGCATTACAACTTCGAAAATTATGGAAATGCCATAAAGTGCATATGGGTTTTCACGTGAATATATACAGGAGAAAACGCATATGCCCTTTTTGGACAAGCAAGAAAGTGGGCAATGCAAATCAGCACTACAAAGAAGTATCACTTCCTACCGGTCAAAAGGGACATCCACAAAATGTGGAAAAAACAGAAAGGCAAGACAGGCCCTGGAGAACAGGGAGCCTAGTTATGCTGATGGGCGGGATGTAAATTGCCAACTGCCTCTCTGGAGGAGTGCATTGTGTTCCCTAAAACAAGTAAACAACAGAGCTACAGAGCCAAGGGCACTTCCAGTCTAGGGAATATACCTTGGGAAAACTGAAAATAAATAAGACAGATCCACACCAAATTTCAGGGATGAACTGCTTACAAAAACCTCAACATGGGTACACTGGAAATATCCCAGGAAAGACATAAATGGTTCAAGAAACTGTGGTACTTACATATGATGGAATATCCCTCAGCCATGAAATCAATGTCATAAGGCCAGTAGCAGCAAAATGAGTGGATTCATGTACGATAATTCTAAGTGAAATAAGTCACACAGAAAAAGACACTTATCATAATATATCACTTATGAAGATCCTGTAAACATGGCTACACATGAACTGAGTTAGGAAAGAGAAGAGAGACTCACATTTAGAAAACACTCTTATGCCTGCTTAAGGGGGAAGGAGAGGTGGGGTGATGCATAAACCAGAGTTTGATATTAGTACAGGTACCGTTCCAAAAACCAAATATGGAAGAGACAAGACCTACACCTTCCTCAGTGAAAGGGATTCAACACCCCATATTCACCACAGAGTAATATATCTTACTAGTATGAATCATAAAACCTATGTATTGATATGTCTCCATAAGGGAATCAAGTGTGTCTAGACTGGCATAAACATGGCAGCGAGAATCAGCTGAAACCCACTATAAAAAGGAATTTCAAAAACAAAACAAAAAAAAAGGGAAATTCTTTACAATTCCTTCAGGGTCTCTGATGAAACCTGGAATGACCCTATCTAAAATGACAGCTGGATGTGGCATAAGGCTGGACACTTGGGAATGAGAGGATTGGTGAGATTGGGTGAGCAAATGCAGACCATTTAAAGCAATAATGAGTGGCACCCATTCCATGTTTCCCAACTCTCCAGGTTGAAGGGAATATTACTATAGCTATAACATGTACGGGAAACCTAGAGAATGGACACACTGTGAATAGGAAAGGTCTCTAAAACTCAACTAATAGTCCCTCTCCTGGTGCTCCTGTTTGACTTTCCAACTGCTTTACTATCAATCTCCCAACTTGGAGAGAGAGCCCCTTTTAACCTCCTGGTTCTCACAGGTTGCCAATTTGGCAGAGGATGAAACGGAAGAGGGAGAACCAATGAGAGAGTAGCTGTTAGGCATTTGGACGGGCACATGTCACTCTTCTTTCCTGGGAGGAATAAGAATAAACCAAAGTCTCAGCCACCCAACGGACACCAGTATAGGTCCTGATCCAAAGTTTGGACTTGCATTCCGCTCACAAAATACGAGTTGAAAAACGGAGCTCAGGGGCACAGCAATTCACAAACTGGCAGAGAAATACAGGACAACTATCGTCCAAATATCTGTTTAATGTAGGCAACGAGGCGGACTTGAAAGCGAGGCAGAATAGCAGGAGACAGATTTCAAGAAGTACGTTGGAATCGCCTTTAAAGCACAGGAAAAGGGGCACAACTTCGACAATGATGCACTAGGCCAAAAAGGGCGTATGAGTTTTCTCCTGAATATATTCAGGAGAAAACACATATACGCTTTTTGGCCAGGCAAGCAAGCAGGCAATTCAAATCTGCACTACAAAGAAGTATCACTTCCCACCGGTCAAAAGGGACATCCACAAAATGGGTAATTACCAGAAAGGCAAGACAGGTCCTGGAGAACAGGGAGCCTTTTTATGCTGATGGGCGGGATGTAAATTGTCAACTGCCTCTCTGGAGGAGTGCATTGAGTTCCCTAAAACAAGTAAACAACAGAGCTACAGAGCCAAGGGCACTTCAAGTCTAGGGAATATACCTTGGGAAAACTGAAAATCAATAAGACAGAGCCACCCCACTATTTAGGGCTGCACTGCTTACAAGAAGCTCATTTGGGTGCACCTTAAATATCCCTGAAAGATAAAAATGGTACAAAAAATTGTGGTACTTACGTCCGATGAAATATCCCTCAGCCATGAAATCAATGTCATAAGACCAGTAGCAGCAAAATGAGTGGATTCAGGTACGATGATTCTAAGTAAAATAAGTCACACAGAAAAAGAAACTTATCATAAGATATCACTTATACGTATCCTGTAAACATGGCTACACATGAACTGAATTAGGAAAGAGAACAGAGTCTCACATTTAGAAAACACTCTGATGCCTGCATAAGGGGGAAGGAGAGGTGGGGTGATGCAAAAAACAAGAGTTTAATAATAGAACAAGTACCATTCCAAAAACCTAATACGTAATAGCAAGACCTACAACTTCCTCAGTGAACAGGACGCAACAACCCATATTCCGTGCAGAGGAATATATCTGACTAATAAGAATCTTAAAACCTATGTACTGATATGTCTCCGTAAGGGAATCAAGTGTGTCTAGACTGGCAAAAAACATGGCAGCGAGAATCAGCTCAAACCCAATATAAAAAAAATTTCAAAAACAAAACAGAAAAACAGGGAAATTCTTTACAATTCCTTCAGGGTCTCTGATGAAACCTGGAATGACCATGTCTACAATGACAGCTGGATGTGGCACAAGGCTGGACACTTGGGACTGGGAGGATTGGTGAGACTGGGTGAGCAAATGCAGACCCTTTAAAGCAATAATGCATGGCACCCATTCCATGGGTCCCAACTCTCCAGGTTGAAGGGAATATTACTACAGCTCTAACATGTACGGGAAACCTAGAGAATGGACACACTGTGAATATGAAAGGTTTCTAAATCTCAACGAATTGTCCCCCTCCTTGTGCGCCAGTTTGACTTTCCAACAGCTTTACTATCAATCTCCCAACTTGGAGAGACAGCACCTTTAACCTCCTGGTTCTCACAGGTTGCCAATTTGGCAGAGGATGAAAGGGAAGAAGGAGAACCAATGAGAGAGTAGATGTTAGGCATTTGGACGGGCACATGTCACTCTAATTGCCTGGCAGGAAGAAGAATTAACCAAAGACACTTCCCCCTGCCGGGAACCAGTATAGGTCCTGAACCGAAATTTTGGACTTGCGGTCCGCTCACAAAAAACGATTTGATAAATGGAGCTCAGGTGCACAGCAATTCACAAACTGGCAGAGTAATAAAGGACAGCTATCTTCCAAAAATCTTTTGAAGGAAGGCAAAGAGGCGGACTTGAAAGCGAGGCAGAATAGCAGGAAACAGATTTCAAGCGGTACATTGGAATCACCTGTAAAGCACAGGAAGAGGGGCACAACTTCGACAATGATGCAATTGGCCAAAAAGTGTGTATGTGTTTTCTCCTGAATATATTCAGGGGAAAACGCATACGCCCTTTTTCGCCAAGCAAGCAAGCGGGCTATGCAAATCTGCAGTACAAAGAAGTATCACTTCCCACCAGTCAAAAGGGACATCGGCAAAATGTGCAAAAACCAGAAAGGCAAAAGAGGACCTGGAGAACCGGGAGCCTTTTTATGCTGATGGGCGGAATGTAAGTTGCCAACTGCCACTCTGGAGGAGTGCATTGTGTTCCCTAAAACAAGTAAACAACTGAGCTACATAGCCAAGGGCACTTCAAGTCTAGGGAATATACCTTGGGAAAACTGAAAATGAATAAGACAGAGCCACCCCAAAATTTAGGGATGCACTGCTTACAAGAACCTCAACTTGGGTACATATTAATTATCACAAGAAAGTTAAAAATGGTTCAAAAAATTGTGGTACCTATGTACGATGGAATATCCCTCAGCCATGAAATCAATGTCATAAGACCCGTAGCAGCAAAATGAGTGGATTCAGGTACGATGATTCTAAGTGAAATAAGTCACACAGAAAAAGAAGCTTATCATAGGATATGACTTATGAAGATCCTGTAAACATGGCTACACATGAACTGAGTTAGGAAAGAGAACAGAGTCTCACATTTAGAATACACTCTTATGCCTGCTTAAGGGGGAAGGAGAGGTGGGGTGATGCATAAAACCAGAGTTTGATATAACACAGGTACTATTCCAAAAACCAACTATGGAATAGTTAAGCCTACACCTTCCTCGGGGAAAGGGACTCAAAACACCATATTTTCCACAAAGGAATAGATCTGACTAGTAAGAATCTTAAAACCTATGTATTGATATGTCTCCATAAGGGAATCAAGTGTGTCTAGACTGGCATAAACATGGCAGTGGGAATCAGCTCAAACCCACTATTAAAAGGAATTTCAAAAACAAAACAAAAAAACAGGGAAATTCTTTACAATTCCTTCAGGGTCTCTGATGAAACCTGGACTGAATCTATCTACAACTACATCTTGATTGGGCATAAGGCTGGACACTTGGGACTGAGAGGCTTGGTGAGACTGTGTGAGCAAACACAGACCATTTAAAGCAATAATGCGTGGCCTCCATTCCATGGTTCCAAACTCTCCAGGTTGAAGGGAATATTAATACAGCTATAACATGTACTGGAAACCTAGAGAATGGACACACTGTGAATACGAAAACTTTCTAAAACTCAAGGAATAGTCCCTCTACTGGTGTTCCAATTTGACTTTCCAACCGCTTGACTATCAATCTCCCAACTTAGAGAGACAGCCCCTTTAACCTCCTGGATAACACAGGTTGCCAATTTGGCAGAGGATGAAAGGGACCAGGGAGAACCAATGAGAGAGTAGCTGTTAGGCATTTGGACGGGCACATGTGACTCTAATTGCCCGGCAGGAAGAAGAATTAACCAAAGCCTCATCCCGCTGCCAGAAACCAGTATAGGTCCTGAACCGAAAATTTGGACTTGCGGTCAGCTCACAAAAAAATATTTGATAAATGGAGCTCAGAGGCACAGCAGTTCACAAACTGGCAGAGTAATAAAGGACAGCTATCGTCCTAAAATTGTTTGAAGGAAGGCAACGAGGTGGACTTGAAAGCGAGGCAGAATCGCAGTAAACAGATTTCAAGAGGTACGTTGGAATCACCTTTCAAGCACAGGAAGAGGGGCACAACTTCGACAATGATGCACTTGTCCAAAAATGGTGTATTCGTTTTCTCCTGAATATATTCAGGAGAAAATGCATACGCCCTTTTTGGCGAAGCAAGCAAGCGGGCAAGGCAAATCTGCAGTACAAGGAAATATCCCTTCCCACCGGTCAAAAGGGACATAGGCAAAATGTGTAAAAACCAGAAAGGCAAGAGAGGACCTGGAGAACATGGAGGCTTGTTATGCTGTTGGGCGGGATGTAAGTTGGCAACTGCCTCTCTGGAGGAGTGTATTGTGTTCCCTAAAACATGTAAACAACAGAGCTACATAGCCAAGGGCACTTCCAGTCTAGGGAATATACCTTGGGAAAACTGAAAATCAATAAGACAGACCCACCCCAAAAATTAGGGATGCACTGCTTACAAGAACCTCAACTTGGGTACACCTTAAATATCCCAGGAAAGTTAAAAATTGTTCAAAAAATAGTGGTACTTACGTACGATGGAATATCCCTCAGCCATGAAATCAATGTCATAAGACCAGTAGCAGCAAAATGAGTGGATTCAGGTACGATGATTCTAAGTGAAATAAGTCACACAGAAAAAGAAACTTATCATAAGATATCACTTATGATGGTCCTGTAAACATGGCTACACATGAACGGAGTAAGGAAAGATTACAGAGTAACTAATCTTATCATAAGGTATCACTCAAAGCGGGAATGTACACATGACTACACATGAACTGAATGACAAACACAACAGAGTCACACATTTAGGAAACATCTTTTGCTTGCTTAAGAGGAAAGCCGAGGCGGGGTGATGCATAAAACCACAGTTTTAAATTAGCACAGATACCGTTATATAAACCATGTATGTAATAGACAACACCTACTCCCGGCACAATGAACTGGACTCAACACCCCCTATTCATTGCAGAGGAATATGTCTGACTCTAAGTATTTTAAAACATATGTATTCTCATGTCTCCATAAAGGAATCATGTGTGTGTATAACGGCATGAACACAGCACTGAAATTCAGTTAAACCCACTTATAAAAATAAATTTCAAAAGCAAAATGCAAAAACAGAGAGAAAGTCTTAAAAATTACGTTCAGGGCCTGTGATGCAAGCTAGATTGACCACCTTTACACCCACAGCTGGATGAGACATAAGACTGGACACTTGGGGCTGACAAGATTGCTGAGGTTGTGTGAACAAAAGAACACCACTTAGAGCAATACTGTGTGCTACCCATTCTAGTGGTCCCAACTCTCCAGGTTTAAGGGAATCTTCCTCCAGTTAAAACATGCATGGGAAACCCAGTGGATGGTACACTGTGTAATTGGGAAAGTTTTCTAAAAGGTACCTCATTTTTCCTTTTGTCGTGCTCGGCTTCGCCATTCCATCTGCATTACTAAAAATCTCCCCACTTGGAGTGTCAGCGCCTTTACCCTCCCATTATGCACAGTTTGCAAATTGTGCAGAGGATGAACAGGAAGAGGGGAAATAAATGAGGGATTAGCTGTAGGTGTTTGGATGGGCACATGTCACTCTAGTTTCCCATCAGGAAGAAGAATTAACCAAAGGCTCAGCCTGAAGCCCTGGAACCAGAGTAGGGCCTAAAGCCATCCTGCGGTATTGCAGCCAGCTCACAAAGAGGCGAGCTGAAAAATGGAAATCAGGGGCACAGCAATTCACAAACTTGCAGAGTTATAAAGGACAACTATCATCCAGAAATATATTGAGGAAAGGCAGTGAAGAGGATTTGAATGCAAGGCAGAATTGAAGGAAACAGATTTCAAGAGGTAGACTGGAGTCGTCTTTAAAGCACATGAAAAACGACAGAATTTCGACAATGTTGCCCTTGGCTGAAAAGGGACTATGTGTATTTTCCTGAATATATTCAGGAAAAAATGCATATGCCCTTTTTGGCCAAGCAAGCCATCAGGCATTGCAAATCCACACTACATAGAAGTGTCCCTTACCTCCAGTCAAAAGGACCATCCACAAATAGTGTAAAAGCCACCAATGCAGGACAGGCCATGGAGAAAAGGGAGTCTGGTTACGCCGATGGACAGGATGTAAATTGCCAACAGCCTCTCTGGAGAACTGTATGTTGTTTTCTAAAACAGAGCTACAGAGCATAGCACACTTCCAATCATGGGCGTGTATTTTGGGAAAACTAAAAATCCACAACACACAGCCAGCCCAAAGTTTAGGGCTGCTCTGTTTACAAGAACCTCGACTTCGGTACACTTTATATATCCCAGGAAAGGAAAAAAAAATGGATATAGATGTTGTGGTACTTATATACAATGGAATGTCACTCAGACATAAAATCAATGTCATAAGGCCAATAGCAGCTTAATGAGTGGCTTTAGGTACGATGATGCTAAGTGAAATGAGCCACAAAGAAAAAGAAACTTATTGTAATATATCACTTATAGAGGAAATGTAAACATGGCTACACATGAACTGAATTTCAAAAGAGAACAGAGTTACACACTTAGCAAACACACTTATGCCTCCTTAAGGGGAAAGGTGACGTGGGGTGATGTGTAAAAGCAGAGTTTGAAATTAGCACAGATCCCATTCCATATACCAAATATGTAATAGACAAGACCTACTCCTTTCTCAATGAACTGGACACAAAACACCCTATTCACTGAAGAGGAATATATCTGACTGTTAATAACCTTGAAACCTATGTATTTATATGTCTCCATAATGGAATCAAGTGTATGTAGATTGGCATAAACACAGATCAATGGAACAGGACAGAAAGCCCAGAGATAAACCTACATACCCATGGCTATCTCATCTATGACAAAGGAGCTAAGGATATACAATGGAGAAAAGACAGTCTCTTCAGTAATTGGTGCTGGAAAAACTGGACCCCTACACATAAAAGAATGAAATTAGAACACACCATAACACCATACACAAAAATAAACTCTAAATTGATTAGAGATTTAAATATAAGACCAGACACTATAAAACACTTAGAGGAAACCATAGGCAGAACACTCTATGACATAAATCACAGCAAGATCCTTTTTGACCCACCTCCTAGAGAAATGGAAAAAAAAACAGAAATCAAAAAATGGGACCTAATGAAACTTAAAAGCTTTTACACAGTACATGAAAACATAAACAAGATGCAAAAACAACCCTCAGAATGGGAGAAAATATTTTCAAATGAAGCAATTGACAAAGGATTAATCTCCAAAGTTTACAAGCACCTCATGTAACTCAATATCACAAAAACAAACAACCCAATCCAAAAACGGGCAGAAGACCTAAATAGACATTTCTCCAAAGAAGATATACAGATTACCAAGAAACACATGAAAGGATGTTGAACATCACTAATCATTAGAGTAATGCAAATCAAAACTACCGTGAGGTATCACCTCACAGCAGTCAGAGTGGCACTCATCAAAAAAATCTACAAAAGAGTAAATGCTGGAGAGGCCTTTATTGGAGAAAAGGGAACACACTTGCACTGTGGTTGGGAATGTGAATTGATATGGGCACTAGGGAGAACAGTACGGAGGTTCCTTTAAATAACTAACAATAGAAGTACCATACGACACAACAATCCAAGTACTGGGCATTTGCCTTGCGAAAACCATAATTCAAAAAGAGTTATGTACAAAAATGTTCATTGCAGCTCTATTTGCATTAGCCAGGACATGGAAGCAACCTAAGTGTCCATCGACAGACGAATGGATAAAGAAGATCTGGCACATATATACAATCAAATATTACTCAACCATAAAAAGAAGCAAAACTGAGTTATTTGTACTGAGGTGGATGGACTTAGAATCTGTCCTACACAGTGAAGTAAGTCTGAAAGGGAAAAACAAATACTGTATGTTAACAGAGATATATGGAATCTAATGAAGAAAAAAAAAAAAGATTTTGAAGAACCTAGTAGCAGGACAGGATTAAGGACACAGACATAGAGAAAGGACTTGAGGACACCGGAAGGGGGATGGGTAAGCTGGGACTAAGTGAGAGAGTGGCATGGACATAAATACATTACCAAATGTAACACTGATAGTTACTGGGAAGCAGCCACATAGAACAGGGAGATCAGCTCGGTGCTTTGTGACCATATAAAGGGGTTGGATATGGAGTGTGGGAGGGAGATGCAAGAGGGAGGGGATCTTATGATATTTGTATATGTATAGCTGATTCACTTTGTTATACAGCAGAAACGAACACTCCATTGTAAAGCAATTATACTCCAATAAACGTGTAAAAGAAAAAAAAAAGAAAGAAAGCCCAAGGATAAACCCACACACCTATGGTCAACTAATCTATAACAAAGGAGGCAAGACTATACAATGGAGATAAGACAGTCTCTTCAATCATTGGTGCTGGGAAATATGGAGAGCTGCATGTAAAAGAATGAAATTAGAACACTCCCCAACACCATACATAAAAATATATTCAAAATGGATTAGAGACCTTAATGTAAGACCGGACAGTATAAAACTCTGAGAGGAAAACTTACGAAGGATACTCCGACGTAAATCACAGCAAGATCTTTTGATCCACCTCCTATAGTAATGAAATAAAAAAGAAAACTAAACAGATGGGACCTAATGAAACGTAAAAGCTTTTGCAAAACAAAGGAAACTACAAACAAGACGAAAAGACAACCCTCAGAATGGCAGAAACTATTTGCAAACGAATCAATGGACAAACGATTAATCTCCAATATATATAAACAGCTCATGCAGCTCAATATTAATAAAACAAACAACCCAATACAAAAATGGAAGATCTAAATAGACATTTCTTCCAAGAAGACATAGAGATGGCCAGTACGCACATGAAAATCTGCTGAACATCACTAATTATTAGAGAAATGGAAATTGAAACTACAATGAGGTATCACGTCACACCTGTTAGAATGGGCATCATCAGAAAATCTACAAACAACAAATGCTGGAGAGGGTGTGGAGAAAAGGAACCTTCTTCCACTATTGGTGGGAATGTAAATCGATAGAGTCTCTATGGAGAACAGTATGGAGGTTCCTTAGAAAACTAAAAATAGAATTACCATATAATCCAGCAATCCCACTACTGGGCATATACCCAGAGAAAACCATAAATCAAAAAGACACATTCACCACAATGTTCATTGCAGCACTATTTACAATAGACAGGTAATGAAAGCAACCTAAGTGCCCACAGACAGACGAATGGATAAAGACATGGTACATATATACAACGGAATATTACTCAGCCATACATAGGAATGAAATAGGGTC
The DNA here is from genome assembly GCF_964341445.2 of Mesoplodon mirus. Classification (NCBI taxonomy): domain Eukaryota; kingdom Metazoa; phylum Chordata; class Mammalia; order Artiodactyla; family Ziphiidae; genus Mesoplodon; species Mesoplodon mirus. The sequence continues at coordinate 556,546 of NW_028295720.1, forward strand.
ATTTGTAGAGACCTTGATGGATCTAGAGACTGTCATACAGAGTGAAGTAAGTCAGAAAGAGAAAAACAAATATTGTATATTAATGCACATATGTGGAACCTAGAAAAATGGTACAGATGAACCAGTGTGCAGGGCAGAGATAGAGACACAGATGTAAAGAACAAACATATGGACACCAAGGAGGGAACGCCATGTGAGGGTGGTGGTGGGATGAATTGGGAGACTGGGATTCACATGTGCACACTTATATGTATGAAATAGATATCCAATAAGAACTTGCTGTATAAAAGAAATAAATTTAAAAAAAACTAAATAAATAACATTTAATAAAATAAAACAGAAAAATAGTTTTTCCCTTCACATAGACGTCTTTATATTAATGCATTATTTCCATGTGTATATCTCCAAATTAAAAAAAAAAGAGGAATAAATAAAATCTAACTTGAACCAAAAAGAAAAAAAGAAAAAAAAAAACAAACAAGCAGAACTCACCAGTTATAGAGAGGATAATCGTATCAGGGCACTTGCTCCAGTGGTAAAAAATTCTTAAGTTGGTCAGAGGTGGGAAATCGTCTCCCATGCAGTCAGCAGTGCTCCCCCCCACAAGGAGCATCCTCATTGCAAAGCTGGGGGAATGTGTCGAGGCATCTGTGAGTAAATGTGAGCTGAGCCCCAGTCCTGCTGCAGCTGAACTCTTCCCACCCTTTCCAGGTAAAACACCTGAATATGTACAAGCACTTGCAAGCCTAGAGGAAGGGCTGTGGAGCCACACTAGCGAGAGCACGCAGGCCGACTTGGTGCCTAAAGGCCAGCCAGGATGGTCCTGGCCCCAGATGCTCTTCTGGAATCTTTCCATTTCCCTGCCTGAGATACCCCTCCTGCCACGGCCCCCACAGATTTTTTACTTCCTCACCTCTGCCTGGGGAGAAATTCCAGTAGGAGGTATGGGTGACACATCATCTTCTTTAGCAGGTGGCTGCTTGGCAACTCCTGCAGAAAGTCCAGCAGAGCCCAAATCACACTGGGACACCCACAAAGCCACGGCGCCTCACTCCCTCCCACCACCCCAGCCCCGAAACTGCTGACGGGGCAGAGAATATGGCGTCAGGCACAGCTACAGGGGCTCTTGCTGACTGGAGAGGTGTTTATATTGACCTCAACCCAGGCACACCTGTGGGGGGCGCTGGCAGGCAGTGTCAGGCTGCCCAAATCAGCCAATCCTCACCCCTCAGGGGCTCACAGTTGCAGAAAATGTACCTTGCTAAACGGGTCAGTCCCAAGGAACAGGTGTGGGCTCTTGAGAGTCAGGCTAGACAAGGGGCTGCAGCTGCGGCTTGTTTTCTTATCATTTTATCTGGTCCATGAGTGAAAACAACTTCAAGAAGACCATATCCTAATGAGAGGAACCCAGGAGTCAGGGAGAGGAGTGATGGTGGGTGGAGACAGAGGCCTGGTGCCCTGGCTGCAGTGGAAGTGTCTGGAAGACCAGGCAGAGAGAGGCTGCACAGAGTGATAGCCAGGGTCACAGACCTGTCAGAGCTGCTGTTTGTTAGTTCAAGTCCTGCTCTGAGGTGTTCTGTGTCAGCTGTGAGCGACAGGTGAGCTGGGGGTTCTCTGCAAGGTGGGCTATGTGCACAGTTCCTGTGTGTCCAGCCCTGCTGGGGTACCTGCCCAGGGGAGTTACGTATCCTGGGAAGGGCCTGACTATGAGAGCCCCATGGGCTGCTGGGTAGCTGCACAGGTGAGCTCCGTACCCTGGGAGGGACTTGAACACGAGAGCCCCGTGGGCTGTGGGGTGCGGGATGCAGCCCAGGTGAGCTCCATATCCTGGGATTGGCCTGACCACGAGAGCCCCATGGGCTGCTGGAGACCTGGTAAAGGATGTCAGGACAGTCAGTGAAGCCACCGAGGATATACATCCAGTAGCTCCTATTTCCTACACCCTGCTGCTCATTCTACCATCCACCAGGCCATGGCATTCTGTATTAGACTTCAATGATGCCTTCTTCTGTATTCCATTCATCTCAGAGTCACAAGAATTTTTGGCTTGTGAGTGGCAGGACACAACATGCAACACAAGCAATAATGCTGGGCCGTCCTGCCACAATGGTTCAAAAATCCCCACACCATCATTGGGGAAATGTCCTCTAAAGACCTAAAAGTTCTACCTCTGTAAAAGGGAACCCTCCTTCAATATGCAGATGACATTCTGATCACCAGGCCTACTAAAGACGCCTCTGAACTACCTAGCCAAGAAAGGATAGAAGGTGTCCAAGGAAAAGGCTCAAATATCTCAGGCTCAGGTGACATGCCTGGGCTTCATTCTCACAGATATTCGGAGAAACGCATCCCAGGATAGGGAAGAAGCCATTTGCAGCCTTACCTCTTCTAAAACTAGAAGACAGCTTAGGGGTTCCTGGGGAGGCCAAGGTTTTCTGCATCTGGATCCCTAACTACAGTCTAATAGCTGGGCCTCTACATGAAACACTGACATGAAAATATGATGATCCTTTTGAATAGAATCCAGAAGCAGCCTTTCAAGAATGGAAAGAGCAGTCAATTCAGATCCTTGCCCAGGAACTCACTAATTTAGCTAAACCCTTTGACCTTTACATACCCTGTCAAAGGTTAATCGCCCTTGGAGACTTAGTGCAAAAACAGGGACCACTTGAAATGGAGCAACACAAGAATGCCCTTCAGGTATGATAAACTATGGTCACCAAGGGCTTTCCCCCCGACTCATCAGGGCAGGATACTGGGGTATCTAAAAAGCTAGAAATCAGCAGCCCGCAAGGCCAGCTCCCTCCTAAGGGAAAAGGACCCCACGTGGTGATCCTAACCACCCATCATGCCCTGAAGTTGCAGGGGTCGCTCTGTGGACACACTGACCTCGAGTGAGGAGGCCTTCCAACTCCAACCTCCAGAGATACAAATGGGGGCATCGGGCCCCCAAGATGACTTGTGTGACCATCACTTGACCTGGAGTTTCTCTCAGAAAACAACAAGACTGTGCCCCGAAAGAGCAGACTACTGCTTGCAGGACTTACTGCACCCAGAAGGGAGCTAATAAGCTTGGCGGGGGAAACGTATATCACGCTTTCACCATAGAAAACCCTACAGACACCGTGGTGATGGTGGCCAATATGACCAGCTGGACTGCTGGCTACTTCTAAAGGCCGTTGACTCAGTGGACGTCATGGTCCTGGATCACCACTGACCCTGGACTGTCTGGGAGTTGCACGGCCAGGGCTCTGACACATGGTGCTGTTTGTACATTAATTCAGTGACCTAATTAAAGAAAGCACAGACTACTGGTCAGAGCATCTAGGCTGGCAAAAACCGTCAGCCTAAGGTCAACGAACAAATGTGGGGTGGGGTGAAACCTGCCACCACAGCATCTTTGTGCATCTCTTTCCTGGACCCTTAAAGGTCATTAGAATCTATAACACTTCCAATACTGGTGCTCAGGCGGACGAGAAGTGAGGCAGGAGTCTTTGGAACAATCAACCTCACCTGGAGGCTGGTGGGGAGACGTTTTGCCCCTCCCCCCAGGTATCAGGTCTGCCACCACAGCATGAAGCAGTTACAAAAGAGGGGTCTGCACCCTCAACACCCCAAGAATGAGGAACGGAACAAAAAGCAGAGGAGGTGTTCGTCTCTGGCAACGTTCATTAAAAATTCCTGGGAGATAAAAAGAGAATCTCGGCAATAAAATAAAGTCTAACCTGTTTTTCCTTTGTGCTTTGTCTAATTTCACGTGCTCCTAGGGTTCCGCATGCAGAGGTCCCACACCCGGCACATCAGACCTGATTTCCTAGTGCAGAATGCCTCGGTCGACACCTCAGCTAGCGGAGTCCCATGCACACTCCACGGCATAGAGCCTGAGCTGCAGCCAACCCAGCCCTCGAGAGCTCCATCCCCTAACTCCCACTGACGCTGCCGGGATCCCTACACAGTAGCCCAGCCCACAGTCCGTGGGGGAGTGCACGCTCTCACCTCTCCATTCTGTTGTCAAAATAATGTTTCCTTTGCTTCTGAACCAAACTCAGTCTTGATCTGTTGGCTCCAATGACACTGGGCTTGGGGACTCCTGTTGGGGTCCACTCTGGAGGATCAGTAACAGAAATTGAGAACATTGTAACTTCAATGAACAGATGTGTGAGCAAAACTGTAGTTAACATAGAGCAGTGTATAATGCTCGGGTAAAATAAGATTTTTCTAAGACTTACATTTGATAATTCCATCACTTTACTATAAGCAAGTTCAGTGAAGACGTCTGTCTTATTTGTCAGGTCAACATTAGAGAAATGAAGTGATTTATTTCCATGGTTGTACATCGAATACTCTTGGCTGAAACTTCAATCTTGTTTTGAATGCTTTTCCATTGAAAAGGATACCTCTCTTTCAGCTCCCCCATTCCTGAGAAGTATAAAATCTTATAATTTGTTATTACCAAAGGGGAAAGGTAGGAAAAGGGATAAATTAACAGTTTGGGATTAACACATACACACTGCTATGTATAAAATAGATCATCAACAAGGAACTACTGTATAGCACAGGGAACTACACTGAATATTTTGCAATAACCTATAAGGGGAAATAATCTGAAAACGAATCGATATTTTTATTGACTTCATCTATCAATGACAGATAAAATGTAACCTAAGCAAGGCCGATGGTGAGCGATTCTGAACCTGAAGATTTCAATCATCTAAAATTTGGGCTCTGCCTATTTCCCAAGGCCCTTAATGGACATACATGTAGCTGTAGCTTAAAAATTCCCCAGTTTGGGGTTCGGGGAGGCACTGATTTGGAAAAATCCCTGGTGTTCTCCTTACATGCACGGGACCCTTCCTACAGCTAAAATATGCCTGTCACACCTAGAGGAGGTACACCGTTTTATCGGAAAGATTTTGGAAAAGGCACCTCATCTCCTCATCGCCTGGTGCACGGGTTCAACCCTCCAGCATCTTTCCTGACAATCTCCTTACTTGGGGATATCAGCACCGTCAACATCCTGTTGCACACAGTTTGGAATTTGTCCAGAGGATGAAGCGGAAGGATGAGAAAAATTTAGAGACACGTCTTAGTTGTTCAGACACGCAAATGCCACTCTAATTTCCTATCTGGAAGAAAAATTCATCAAAGGCTAGAATTGCCCATGGAAACAGAATAGGGCTAGAGGAAATCCCGCTGTTTTGTGTCCAGTTGCCAAAAACACAAGTTGAAAAATGGAACTCGGGGGCAATAAAATTCATGAAACTGCAGAGTTGAAAATATCTATTGTCGAAAAATGTCTTGAGGTAAGTCACAGAAAAGGACTTGTAAGCAAGGGAGAGTGGCAGGAAACAGATTTGAAGAGGTAGAAAGGACTCCCCATTAAAGCACAAGAAAAGGGGCTGAACATCGCCAATGATGCAGTTGGCCCAAAAGGGCGTATGCATTTTTTTGTGAATATATTCAAGTAAAGGCCATACACACTTTTTATCCAACCAAACAGGTGGGCACTGGAAATCAATACTACAAAATGTATCACTTCACATCAGTCAGAAGGGCCATCCACATAAAGTGTAAACACCAGAAATGCCGGACAGGGTGAGGAGAAAAGGGAGCCCTGTGAGGCTGATAGTGGAAATGTAATGTGCCAATGGCCACTCTGGAGAAGTGTATTGTGTTTGCTAAAACATCTGAAAACTGAGCTACAGAGCATAGGGCACTTGCACTCATGGGCGTATACCTTGGGAAAAACAAAAAATGACAGAAAACAGGCACCCCAACGTTTACCACCTCTCTGTTAAAAAGGGCCTCCACTTGGATATAACCTAAATGTCCCTGGAAGGATAAAATGGATAAAAGAGATGGGGTACTTATGTAGAGTGGAATATTACTCATCCAGAAATCAATGAAATAAGGCCAGTTGGAACAACTCTGGAGGAGTTACATAAGATCATTCTAAGTGACACATGTCAGAAAGAAAAAGACACATATCATAAGATGTCACTTAAAGGTGGAATCAAAAATGGCTACACATGAAATAAACTACAAAACAGAAACATAGTCAAATATGTAGAAAAGAGACATAAGGCTGCTAAATGGGAAAGGTGGGGAATGGTGAGGTATTATCCAGGAGGTTGAAATTAGCAAAGATACCATTCCAAGTACCGAATTGAATAACTGGCAAGGCCTACACGGTACCTCAAAGAACTGCACTCAGTCCACTCAAGTCACTGGAAAATAATACATATGACTCGTAAGCATCTGAGAAAGAATTTATTGTTGTCACACAGTACATGAATCAAGTGGATGTACAGCAGCAAAAAACAGAGCTTTGAAAATCAGCTGTAACCAATATAAAAATAAATTTAAAAATATTTATAAAAACGGTGAGACAGACAAAAATTCTTACAACTTTTGTTGAAGGGCTACGATGTAACATGGATTGAACACATGTAGACCCACAGCAGGATGATATATAAGGCTGGAAGCTATGCACGCTAAGAGATGTTAGAGAGGCTGGGTGAGGAAATGCAGACCTTTTAAAGTAATACTGCCTGGTACCCATTCCATGGGTCCCAAATCGGCAGGTTCAAGGGAATCTTCTGACAGTGAAAACATGCCTGGGAAACCGAGATGAATGTACACCGTGTGCTCAGGAGAGGTGTCTAAAATGCACCTCATTTTTGATCTCCTGGTGCTGGGGTTCGCCATTCCAGCCACATTACTAACAATCTCCCCACTTGGAGAATCAGCACCTTTAACCTCCTGTTTCACACAGTTTGCAAGTTTTGCAGAGGATAAATGGGATTGGAGGAACCAGTGAGAGATTAGCTGCAGGAGTTTTGACAGGCACATGTCACTCTAATATCCCTTTAGGAAGAAGAATTAACCAAAGGCTCAGCCTGCCTCCCCAGAACCAGAATAGGGCCGGAATCAATCCAATGGTTTCGCGGCCAGCTCACAAAAAAAGCGAGTTGCAAAATGGAGCTCAGGAGCAGACAATTCAAAGACCTGCAAAGATATAAATGATAACCAACGTCCAAAAATATATTCAGGTAAGGCAACGAAGAGGTTCTGAATGAGAGGCAGAATTGCAGGAAACATTTTTCAAAAGGTAGATTGTACTCACATTTAAAGCATATGAAAAGCAGCAGAATTTCTAAAATGATGCAGTTGGGCAAAAGGGTGTATGCGTTTTTTTCGTGAATATCTTCAGGAAAAAAACACATACAGAGTTTTTGGCCAACCAAGCAAGAGGGAAATGCAAATCCGCACAATAAAGAAGTCTCAATTTCCACTGCTCAGAAAGGCCATCCAAAAAATGTGTACAAATCAAAAATGCAGGAGAGGCCATGGAAAACAGGGAGACTAGTCACGCTGATGGGTGGGGTATAAATATCCAAGAGCTACTCTGAAGAAGTGTATGCTGTTTCCTAAAACATCTAAAATACAAAGCCCCCGAGCAAAGGGGACTTCAACTCATGGACATATAACTTGGGAAGACTAAATATCAACAAGACACAGGCACCCCAAAATTTAGGGCTGCTCTGCATACAAGAACCTCAACTTCAGTACACCTAAAGTATCCCAGGAAAAAGAGAAATGCATAAAGAACTTGTGGTAATTTTGTACAACGGAATATCACTCAGACGTGAAATCAATGTCATAAGGCCATTAGCAGCATAATGAGAGGATTTAGGTGTGATGATTCTAAGGGAAATTAGTCACACAGAAAAAGAATCTTATCATAAGATATCACTTAGAGAGGGAATGTCAACATCACAACACATGAACTGAATTAGGAAAGAGAGCAGCGTCTCACATTTAGAAAACACTCTTATGCCTCCTTAAGGGGAAAGGAGAGGTGGGGTGATGCATAAAACCAGAGTTTGATATTAGCACAGGTACCATTCCATAAACCAAATACAGAATAGACAAGACCTACACCTTCCTCAGTGAACGGGACTCAAAACCCCTATTCCCCACAGAGGAATATATCTGATTAGTAAGAATCTTAAAACCTATGTACTGATATGCCTCTGTAAGGGAATCAAGTGTGTCTAGACCGTCATAAACACGTCAGGGAAAATCAGCTCAACCCCATTATAAAAATGAATTTCAAAAACAAAACAAAAAACAGCGAAATTCTTACACAATTCCTTCAGGGGTTCTGATGAAACCTAGAATGACCCTATCTGCAAAGACAGCTGGATGAGACATAAGGCTGGACACTTGGGACTGAGAGGACTGGTGAGATTGGGAGAGAAAATGCAGACCCTTTAAAGTAGTAATGCATGCCACCATTCCATGGGTCCCAAATTTCCAGGTAGAAGGGAATATCACTACAGTTATAACATGTATGGGAAACCTAGAGAATGGACACCCTGTGATGCCGAAAGGTTTCTGAAAGTCTCCTACTTTTCCCTCTCCTTGTGCTACAGTTTGGCATTCCAACAACTTTACTATCAATCTCCCAACTTAGGAGAGTCATCCCCTATAACCTCCTGGTTCGCACAGTTTGCTAATTGTGCAGAGGATGAAAGGGAAGAGGGAGAACCAATCAGAGAGTAGATGTAGGCCTTTGGACGGACACATGTCACTCTAAATTCCCGTCAGGAAGAAGAATTAACCAAAGCCTCAGCCACCCACAGGGAACCAGTATAGCCACCCCTGGAACCAGTATAGGTCCTGAAGCAAAATTGTGGATTTGCGGTCAGCTCCCAAAAATGGGATTTGAAAATTGGAGCTCAGGGGCAAAGCAAATCAAAAACCTGCAGAGTTATAAAGGACTACTCTCTTCCAAAAATCTGTTGAGGGAAGGCAACAAAGCTGACTTGAAAATGAGGCGGAATTGCACAAAACATATATCAAGAGGTAAATTGGAATCGCCTTTAAAGCACAGGAAAGGCATCACAACTTCGAGAATGATGCACTTGGCCAAAAACAGCATATGAATTTTCTCCTGAATATATTCAGGAGAAAAGGCATAGGCCATTTTTGGCCAATCAAGCAAGCGCGCAATGCAAATCCACACTACAAAGAATTGTCACTTCCCACCGGTCAAAAAGGACATCCGAAAACCTGTAAAAACCAGAAAGGCAAGATAGAGATGACAAGGACATAAAGCAATATGATCCCAAGGGTCATGGAGGATTGTGATGACAAGCGCAAGGAGCATTGTGATGACAAGATTATGTATCATATTGCTGTCAAAGGCATTGTTATGACAAGGTTCATGGAGCACTGTGATGACAAGCGTCATGGAGCATTGTGATTACAGGGGTCATGGAGCATTGGGATGACAAGGGCATGGAGCATTTTGATGACAAGATTCCCGGATCATTGTGTTGTCAGGGTTCATGGAGCGTTGTGATGACAGTGGTCATGGAGCATTGTTATGACAGAGGTCATGGAGCATTGTGATGAGAACGTCATGGAGCATTGGGCTGAAAATGTTCATGGAGTATTGTGATGACAGGGGTCAAGGAGCATTGTGATGACAAGGTACTGGAGCATTGTGATGAGAAGACCATGGAGCCATATGATGACAAGTCTCATGGAGCATTCTGATGAAAAGGGTCATGGAGCATTGTGATTACAGGGGTCTTGGAGCATTGTGATGACAAGGGCATGGAACATTGGGATGAGAATGTCATGGAGCGTTCTGATGACATGCATCATGGAGCTTTGTGATGACAAGGGCATGGAGCATTGTGATTACAGGGGTCTTGGAGCATTATGATGACAAGGGCAGTGAACAATGGGATGAGAATGTCATGGAGCGTTCTGATGACATGCATCATGGAGCTTTGTGATGACAAGGGCATGGAGCATTGTAATTACAGGGGTCTTGGAGCACTGTGAGGGAAAGGGCATGTATCATTGTGATGAAAAATGCATGGAGCCTTGTCATGACAGGGTTCAAGGAGCATACTGGTGACAAGTGTCAGGGACCATTGTGATGACAAGGGTATTGAGCACTGTGATGACAAATGTCATGGAGCATTGTGATTAGAAGACCATGGATACTTGTGATGATGAGCGTTATGGGGCGTTGTGATGATAGGTGTTATGGAATATTGTGATCACAAGGATTTGGAGCATTGTGATGACAGAGGTCATAGAGCATTTTGATTTCATTGTGATGACGATAGCATGAAGCATTATGATGATGCGCATTTGGTGCATTGTGATGACAGCGTTCATGGAGCATTGAGATGAAAAGGGGCATGGAGCATTATGATTACAGGAGTCTTGGATCATTGTGATGAAAAGGGCAAGGAACATTGGTCTGAAATGTTTCATGGATTATTGTGATGAGAGGGGGCAAGGAGCATTGTGATAACAATGGCACGGAACACTGTGATACATGGTTCATGGAGGATTGTAATCAGAAGCGCATGGAGCATTGTGAGAAGAATGGCATCGAGCATTGTGATGAAAAGCATCATGGATCCTGTGATGACAAAGGCTTGGAACAATGTGATGAGACGTTTTTGGAGCATTGTGATGACAATGGCATGGAGCATTGTGATGCCAAGTGTCATGGAGTTTTGTGATGACAAAGGTCATGGAGCCTTTTGATGACAAGGGTGTGGTGCATTCTCTTGTGATGGGCTGGGAGCATTGTGATGAAAGGGTCATGGAGCAATGTGATGAAAAGTGTCATGGAACATTTTGATGACGGCTAATGGAACATTGTGATGTCAGGAGTCATGGAACATTTTCATGACGGTGTTGTGGACCATTGTGATGACAGGGGAGTGGGTGTATTGTGATGACTAGTGAGGGAACATTTTGATATCATTCGTGAGAGAGCATTTTGATAAGAAGTGCATGGAGCATTGTGAGGACAAGTTTTATGGAGCATGGTTATGACAAGATTGTGGAGAACTGTGATGACAAGCACATGGTGCATGGTGATGACATGGGTCATGGAGCACTGTGCTGACAAAGGCATAGAGCAATGTGATGACAAGGGTCACCGAGCATTGAGATGGAAATTTCATGGAGCATTTTGGTGACAAAGGTCACAGAGCCTTGTGATGACGAGGGCATGGACCATTGTGATGACAAAGGTCATGAAGCATTGTGATGACTGGTGTCACGGAGCACTGTGATGACAGGGGTCATAGAGCTTTGTGATGAAAAGGCAATGAGCATTGTGATGACAGGGGCATGGAGCATTGTGATGAGAAGGTCATGGAGTATTTTGAAGACAGTTCTCAGGGAGCATTGTAATGACATATGCCATGGTCCATTGCGATGACAATGGAATGGAATATTGTGATGCCAAGTGTCATGGAGGATTGTGATGACAAATGTAATGGAGCATTTTGATGACAAGGGCTTGGAGCATTGTGATGACAATGGACATGGAGCATTGTGATGACAAGGGCCATTGAGAATTTTGATGACAATTTCATGAAGCATTGTGATGACAAGCACATGGAGCTTCCTATGACAGGGGTGATGGAGCATTGTGATGACAAGTGCATAGAGAATTGTGATGACAAATCATGTAACACGGTGATGAGAAGTGTCATGGAGCATAGTGATGCCAAGAACGAGGAGAATTGTGATGACAGGGGACATGGAGCATTGTGATGACCAGGGCATGGAGCCTTGTGATGGCAAGACCGTGGAGCTTTGTGATGAGAAGACCATGGATAATTGTGATGATGAGCGTCATGGAGCACTGTAATGACAAGGGGAATGGAGCATTGTGATGAGAGTGGCCATGGAGCATTGTGATGAAAAGGGTCATGGAGCATTTTGATGACAAGGGCGTGGAGCATTGTGATGAGAAGACCATGGATAATTGTGATGACGAGCGTCATGGAGCACAGTAATGACAAGGGGTATGGAGCATTGTGATGACAGTGGCCATGGAGCATTTTGATGACAAGTGTCATGGAGCATTCTGATGACAAGCTTGTGGAGTATTGTGATTAAAATGGCATGGAGCATTGTGATGAAAAGGGCATGGAGCATTGTGATAAAAAAGGCATGAAGCCATTTCATGACAGGTTTCAAGGAGCATACTGACGACAAGTGTCAGTGAATATTGTGATGACAAGTGTATTGAGAATGGTGACGAAAAAGATCATGGAGCATTTTGACGAAAAGGGCATGGAGTATTGTGATGACAGGCATCATGGAGCGTTGTGATGACAAGTGTTATGGAACATTGTGATCACAAGTGTTTGGAGCATTGTGATGATAGAAGTCATGGATCATTTTGTTTTCAAGGAGCATGGAGCATTGGGATGACAAGGGCATGAAGCAATGTGATCCCAAGGTTCATGGAGGATTGTGATGACAATGGTAATGGAGTATTGTGATGACAAGCAAATGGAGCATTGTGATGACAAGCAAATGGAGCATTTTGCTGAAACAGGCATGGAGCATTATGATGATAAGGGTCATGGAGCACTGTGATGAGAAGCATCACGGATCATTGTGATTACAGGGGTCATGGAGCATAGGGATGGCAAGGCCATGGATCATTGTGATGACAAGTGTCATGGAGCATTGGGCTGAAAATGTTCATGGAGCATTGTGATGATTAGGGAATGGTGCATTGTGATGACAAGAGTCCCGGATCACTGTGTTGTCAGGGGTCATGGAGCGTTGTGATGACAGTGGTCATGGAGCATTGTGATGATAAGGATCATGAAGCATTGTGATGAGAAGTTCCTGGAGAATTGGACTGAAAATGTTCAGGAAGTATTGTGAGGACAGGGGTCATGGAGCATTGTGATGACAAGGGAATGGAGCACTGTGATGAAAAGTTCCTGGAGCATTGTGATGAGGAGACCATGGAGCCTTGTAATAACAAGTCTCATGGAGCATTCTGATGAAAAGGGGCATGGAGTATTGTGATTACAGGGGTCTTGGAGCATTGTGATGACAAGGGCATGGAGCACTGTGATTACTGGTGTCTTGGAGCATTGTGATGAAATTGGCATGGATCATTGTTATGAAAATGGTATGGAGCCTTGTCATGACAGGGTTCCAGGAGCATACTGATGACAAGTGTCAGGGAGCATTGTGATGACAAGTTTATAGAGCATTGTGATGACAAAGGTCATGGAGCACTGTGATGAGAAGAGCATGGATAATTGTGATGATGAGCGTCATGGGGCGTTGTGATGATAAGTGTTATAGAACATTGTGATCACAAGGATTTGGAGCATTGTGATGAGACAGATGATCGAATATTTTTATTTCATAGTGATGATAAGAGCCTGAAGCATTATGATGATGGGCATGGTGCATTTTGATGACAGGGTTCATGAAGCATTGAGATGCAAAGGGGCAAGGAGCATTGTGATTAGAGGGTTCATGGAGCATTGTGATGACAATGGCATGGGGCATTGGGATTCCAAGGGTCATGGATCTTTGTGATGACAAAGGTCATGGAGCAATTTGATGACAAGGGGTGGTGCAATGTGATGAGAAGGGCAGGGAGCAGTGTGATGACAGGGTCATAGAGCAATTTGATGAAAAGCGTCATGGAATATTTTGATGACAGGGGATATGGAACATTGTGATGTCAGTGGTCATCGAACTTTGTGATGATAAGTGCATGTAGCATTGCAAAGACAGGAGTCATGGAACATTGTGATGACAGTGGTGAGGGAGTATTGTGATGAATAGTGATGTAACATTGTGATATCTGTGGTGAGAGAGCATTTTGATGAGAAGTGCATGGAGCATTGTGATGACAAGTTTTATGGAGCATTGTCGTGACAAGATTGTGGAGCAATGTGATGACAAGTGCAGGGTGCATTGTGATGACATGGGTCATGGTGCATTGTGCTGACAAGCGCATGGAGCATTGTGATGACTAGGGACATGGAGCATTGTGCTGAGGAAGGCATAGAGCATTGTGATGACAAGGGTCAAAGAGCACTGTGATGAAAATTTCATGGAGCATTCTGGTTAAATATGTCACAGAGTCTGTGGATGACGAGGGCATGGACCATTGTGATGACAAAGGTCATGAAGCATTGTGATGAATCGATTCATGGAGCATTGTGATGACAGGGGTCATGGAGCATTGTGATAACAAAGGCATGGAGCATTGTGATGACAAGGGCAGGGAACATTGGTCTAATATCTTTCATGGATTATTGTGATGACAGTTGGAATGGCGCATTGTGATGACAAGGGCATGGAGCATTGTGATGACCAGGTCATGCAGTATTGTGAAGACAGGTGTCAGGGAGCATAGTGATGACATATGTAATGGCCCATTGTGATGACAATGGCATGGATCATTGTGATACCAAGTGTCATGGAGGATTCTGATGACAATGGAAATGGCGCATTGTGATGACAATGGCTTGGAGCATTGTGATGACAAGGGTCAGGGAGCATTGTGCTGACAAGTGCATGGAGAATTGTGATGACCAGCGTCATGGAGCATTCTGATGACAAGCTTGTGGAGTATTTTGATGACAATGGCATGGATCATTGTAATGAAAACGGCATGGGCATTGTGATGATAAAGGCATGGAGCATTTTCGTGAAAGAGTTCAAGGAGCATTCTGATGACAAGTGTCAGGGAGCATTGTGATGACAAGTGTATTGAGAATTCTGATGCCAAAGTCATGGAGCATTGTGATGAAATAGGCATGGAGTAATGTGATGACTGGCATCTTAGAGCGTTGTGATGACAAGTGCTATGGAACATTGTGATCACAAGTGTTTGGAGCATTGTGATGACAGAGGTCATGGATCATTTAGATTTCAAGGAGCATGGAGCATTGTGATGACAAGGGCATGAAGCAATGTGATCCCAAGGTTCATGGAGGACTGTGATGACAATGGGAATGGAGAATTGTGATGACAAGCGCATAGAGCATTGCAATGACAAGGTCAGGTAGTATTTTGCTGACAAAGGCATGGAGCATTGTGATGACAGGTGTCATGGCGCACTGTGATGACAAGCGTCACGGAGCATTGTGAATACAGGGTTCATGGAGCATTGGGATGACAAGGGCATGGATCATTGTGATGACAAGGGTCATGGAGCATTGGGCTGAAAATGTTCATGGAGTATTGTGATGACAGGGGTCATGGAGCATTTTGATGAGAAGGTCATGGAGCATTGGGCTGAAAATATTCATGGAGTATTGTGATGACAGGGATCATGGAGCACTTTGATGACAAGTTCCTGGAGCACTTTGATGAGAAGACAATGGAAACTTGTGATGACAAGTCTCATGGAGCATTCTGATGAAAAGGGACATGGAGCATTGTGATTACAGGGGTCGTGGAGCATTGTGATGACAAGCGCATGGAGCATTGTGATGAGAAGGCCATGGAACATTCTGATGACATGCATCATTGAGCTTTATGATGACAAGGGCATGGAGCATTGTGACTACAGGTGTCTTGGAGCATTGTGATTAAAATGGCATGGATCATTGTGATGAAAAAGGCATGGAGACGTGTCATGACAGGGTTAATGGATCATACTGATGACAAGTGTCAGGGAGCATTGTGATGACAAGTGTATTAAGCATTGTGATGACAAAGTTCATGGAGCATTGTTATGAGAAGACCATGGATAATTGTGATGATGAGCGTCAAGTGGTGTTGTGATGATAAGTGTTATGGAACATTGTGATCACCAGGGTTTGGAGCATTGTGATGACAGAGGTCATGGAGCATTTTGATTTCATTGTGATGACAATAGCCTGAAGCATTATGATGATGGGCATGGTCCATTGTGATGACAGGTTTCATGCAGCATAGAGATGAAAAGACGCATGGAGCATTTTGATTACAAGGGTCTTGGAGCATTTTGATGACAAGCGCATGGAGAATTTTGATGACAGGGCCATGGAACATTCTGATGACATGTGTCATGTAGCTTTTTGATGACAAGGGCATGGAGCATTTTGATTAGATGGGTCGTGGAGCATTGTGATGACAAGTGTCATGGAGCCTTGTGATGACAAGGCCGTGGAACATTGTGATGACAGGTGTCATGGAGCGTAGTTATGACAGAGGAAAAGGCGAATTGTGATGAGAAGGGCATGGAGCATTGATCTCAAATGATTCATGGATTATTGTGATGAGAGTGGGCATGGAGCATTGTGATGATAAGGGCATGGAACACTGTGATACATGGGACATGGAGGATTGTAATGACAAGGGCATGGGGCATTGTGATGAGAAGGGCATCGAGCATTGTGATTACAAGTGTCATGGAGCTTTGTGATGACAAGGTCATGGAGAAATGTGATGAGAGGGTTCATGGAGCATTGTGATGACAATGACATCGAGCATTGTGATGCCGGGGGTCATGGAGCTTTGTGATGACAAAGGTCATGGAGCATTTTGATGACAAGTGCACGGTGCATTGTGATGAGAATGGCAGGGAGTATTTTGATGCCAGGGTCATGCAGCAATTTGATGAAAAGTGTATTGGAACATGTTGATGACAGGAGTTATAGAACATTGTGATGTCAGGGGTCAAGGAACATTGTGATGATAAGGGTATGTAGCATTGTGATGACAGGGGTCATGGGACATTGTGATTACAGGGGTGAGGGAGTATTGTGACGACTAGTGATGAAACACTGTTATATCTCTGGTGAGAGAGCATTTTGATGAGAAGTGTATGGAGCATTGTGATTACAGGGTTTATGGAGCAGTGCAATGACAAGTTTCTGGACCGTTGTGATGAAAAGCGAATGGCACATTGTGATGACAAGGGTCATGGAACATTTTTCAAACAAAGGCATGGAGCATTTTGATGACAATGGTCACGGAGCATTGTGATGAAAACGGCATGGGGCATTGTGATGAAAATGGCATGGAGCCTTTTCGTGACAGGGTTGAAGGAGCATTCTGATGACAAGTGTCAGGGAGCATTTTGATGACAAGTGAACTGAGCATTGTGATGACAATTGTCATGGAGCATTGTGATGAAAAGGGCATGGAATTTTGTGATGACAGTCATCATGGAGCATTGTGATGACAAGTGTTATGGAACTTTGGGATCACAATGGTTTGGAGCATTGTGATGACAGAGGTCATGGATCATTTTGATTTCAAGGAGCATGGAGCATTGTGATGACAAGGGCATGAAGCAATGTGATCCCAAGGTTCATGGAGGATTGTGATGACAATGGAAATGGAGTATTTTGATGACAAGCACATAGAGCATTGTAATGACAAGGCCATGTAGCATTTTGCTGACAAAGTCATGGAGCATTGTGATGACAGGTGTCATGGAGCACTGTGATGACAAGCGTCACGGAGCATTGTGAATTCAGGGGTCATAGAGCATTGGGATGACAAGGGCATGGATCATTGTGATGACAAGTGTCATGGAGCAGTGGGCTGAAAATGTTCATGGAGTATTGTGATGACAGGGGTCATGGAGCTTTGTGATGACAGAAGTCAAGGAGAATTTTGATTTCATTGTGCTGACAATAGCCGGAAGCAATATGATGATGGGCATGATGCATTGAGATGACAGGGTTCATGGAGCATGGAGATGAATAGGGGCATGAAGCATTGTGATTACAGGGGTCTTGGAGCACTGTGATGACAGGGGCATGGAGCATATAATGAGAAGTCCATGGAACATTCTGATGACATGTGTCATGGTGCTTTGTGATGACAAGGGCATGGAGCATTGTTATTATAGGGGTCTTGGAGCCTTGTGATGACAAGGCCATGGAACATCGTGATGGATGGGGTCGTGGAGCACTATTATGACAGGGGTAATGGAGCATTGTGATGAGAAGGGCATGGAGCATTGTGATTACAAGTTTTATGGAGCATTGCAATGAGAAGATTGTGGACCGTTGTGATGAAAAGTGCGTGGCAAATTGTGATGAAAAGGGTCATGGAGCATTTTTTTGACAAAGGCATGGAGCATTGTGATGACAAGGGTCACGGAGCATTGTGATGAAATGTTCATGGAGCATTGTGGTTACAAACGACACAGAGCCTTGTGATGATGCGGGCATGGAGCATTGTGATGACAAATGTTATGAAGCATTGTGATGACTGGAGTCACGGAGCATTGTGATGACTGGGGTCATGGTGCATTGTGATGACAAGGGCAAGGAGCATTGTGATGACAGGGGCATGGAGCATTCCTCTGACAACTTTCATATATTATTGTGATGACAGTGGACATGGTGCATTGTGATGACAAGGACATGGATCATTGTGATGAGAAGGTCATGGAGTACTGTGAAGACAGTTGTCAGGGAGCATTGTGATGACATATGTCATGGTCCATTGCGATGACAATAGCAGGGAGCCTTGTGATGCCAAATGTAATGGAGGATTGTGTTGACAAATATAATGGAGCACTGTGATGACTAGGGCTTGGACCATTATGATGACAAGGGCCATTGAGAATTTTCAGGACAAGGTCGTGAAGCATTGTGATGGCAATGTCCTGGAGCATTGTGATGAGAAATACATGGAGCCTTGTGATGACAAATCTCATGGAGCATACTGATGAAAATGGACATGGACCATTGTGATTACAGGCGTCTTGGAACTTTGTGATGACATGTGCATGGAGCATTGTGAGGAGAAGGCCAAGAGCATTCTGAAGACATGCGTCCTTTAGCTTTGTGATGACAAGGGCATGGAGCATTGTGATTAAAGGGGTCTTAGAGCATTGTGATGAAAAAGCATGGAGCCTTGTCATGACAGGGTTCAAGGAGCATACAGACAACAAGTGTCAGGGAGCATTTTGATGACAAGTGTATTGAGCATCGTGATGACAAAGGTCATGGAGCATTGTGATGAGAAGTCCATGGATAACTGTGATGACGAGCATCATGGAGCATTGTGATGACAAGAGTTTTGGAATATTGTGATCACAAGCGTTTGGAGCATTGTTATGACAGAGGTCATGGAGCATTTTTATTTCATTGTGATGACAATAGCATGAAGAACTATGATGATGATCATGGTGCATTGTGATGACAGGGTTCATGAATCATTGAGATGAAAATGGGCATGGATCATTGTGGTTACAGGGTTCTTGGAGCATTGTGATGAGAAGGGTCATGGAGACTTGTGATGACAAGGCCATGGAATATCGTGATGGCAGGGGTCATGGATCATGGGTATGACAGGGATAATGGAGCATTGTGATGGCAGGGCAAGGAGCATTGTGATGAGAAGGCCATGGAGCATTCTGATGATATGTGTCATGGAGGTTTGTGATGACAAGGACATGAAGCAATGTGATGAGAACCTTAATGGAGCATCGTGATGACAATGATATGGAGCATTTTGATGACAAGTGCGTTGTGCATTGTGATGAGAAGGGTAGGGAGCATTGTGATGACAGGGTCATGGAGCAATTTGATGAAAAGTGTCATGGAACATTTTGATGACAGTGATTATGGAACATTGTGATGCCAGGGGTCATCGAACATTGTGATGATAAGTGCATGTAGCACTGTGATGACAGGAGTCATGGCACATTTTGATGACAGGGGTGAGGGAATATTGTGACGAATTGTGATGTAACATTGTAATATCAGTGGTGAGAGAGCATTTTGGTGAGAAGTCCATGGAGCATTGTGATGACAAGTTTCATGGAGCATTGTGATGTCAAGATTGGGGAGCACTGTGATGAAAAGCGCATGGTGCATTGGGATGACATGTGTCATGGAGCATTGTGCTGACAAGTGCATGGAGCATAGTGATGACAAGGGTCATGGAGCATTGTGCTGAGAAAGGCATAGAGCATTGTGATGACAAGGGTAAAGGGCATTGTGATGAAAAGTTCATGGAGCATTGTGGTTAAAAAGGTCACAGAGACTGTTGATGACGAGGTCATTGACCATTGTGATGACAAAGGTCATGAAGCATTTTGATAAAAAGGGCATGGAGTATTGTGATGACAAGGGCATGGAGCATTGGTCTAATAAGTTTCATGGATTATTGCGATAACAGTTGGAATATGCGCATTGTGATGACCAGGGCATGGAGCATTGTGATGACCAGGTCATGCAGTATTGTGAAGACAGGTGTCAGGGAGCATTGTGATGCATATGTAATGACCCATTGTGATGACAATGGCATGGAGCATAGTGATGCCAAGTGTCATGGAGGATTCTGATGACAAAGGTAATGGAGCATTGTGATGACAATGGCTTGGAGCATTGTGATGACAAGGGTCAGGGAGCATTGTGCTGACAAGTGCATGGAGAATTGTGATGACAAGGGTCATGGAGCATTCTGATGACAAGCTTTTGGAGTATTTTGATGACAATGGCATGGAGCATTGTGATGAAAACTGCATGGGGCATTGCGATGAAAAAGGCATGGAGTCTTTTCGTGACAGGGTTCAAGGAGCATTCTGATGACAAGTGTCAGGGAGCATTGTGATGACAAGTGTATTGAGAATTGTGATGACAAAGGTCATGGAGCATTGTGATGAAAAGTGCATGGAGTATTGTGATGACAGGCATCATGGAGCATTGTGATGACAAGTGTTATGGAACACTGTGATCACAAGGTTTTGGAGCATTGTGATGACAGAGGTCATGGATCATTTTGATTTCAAGGAGCATGGAGCATTGTGATGACAAGGGCAGGAAGCAATGTGATCCCAAGTTTCATGGAGGATTGTGATGACAACGGTAATGGAGTATTGTGAAGACAAGCACATAGAGCATTATAATGACAAGGTCATGTAGCATTTTGCTGACAAAGGCATGGAGCATTGTGATGACAAGTGTCATGGCGCACTGTGATGACAAGCGTCACGGAGCATTGTGAATACAGGGGTCATGTAGCATTGGGATGACAAGGGCATAGATCATTGTGATGACAGGGGTCATGGAGCATTGTGATGACAGAGGTCATGGAGAATTTTGATTTCATTGTGCTGACAATAGCCGGAAGCATTATGATGATTGGCATGATGCATTGTGATGAGAGGGTTCATGGAGCATTGAGATGAAAAGGGGCATGGAGCATTGTGATTACAGGGGACTTGGAGCATTTTGATGACAAGGGCATGGAGCATTGTGTGGAGAAGGACATGGAACATTCTGATGACATGTGTCATGGAGCTTTGTGATGACAAGGGCATGGAGCATTGTGCTTACAGGTGTCTTGGAGCATTGTGATGACAAGTGTCATGGAGCCTTGTGAAGACAAGGCCGTGGAACATTGTGATGGCAGTGGTAATGGAGCATTGCTATGACAGGGGTAATGGAGCATTGTGATGAGAAGGGAATGGAGCTTTGTGATTACAAGGTTTATGGAGCATTGCGATGACAAATTTGTGGACCGTTGGGATGAAAAGTGTGTCGCACATTGTGATGACAAGGGTCATGGAGCATTTTTCTGACAAAGGCATGGAGCATTGTGATGACAAGTGTCACGGAGCATTGTGATGAAAAGTTCATTGAGAATTGTGTTTACAAAGGTCACAGAGCCTTGTGATGACATGGGTATCGACAATTGTGATGACAAATGCTATGAAGAATTGTGATGACTGGAGTCACGGAGCATTGTGATGACAGGGGTCATGGAGCACTGTGATGAAAAGGGCATAGAGCATTGTACTGAGAATGGCATACAGCATTGTGATGACATGTGTCAAGGAGCACTGTGATGAAAATCGTCACAGAGCATTGTGAATACAGGGCTCATGGAGCATTAGGATGACAAGGGCATGGATCATTGTGATGACAAGTGTCATGGAGCACTGGGCTGAAAATGTTCCTGGAGTATTGTGATGACAGGGGTCATGGAGCATTGTGATGACAATGGAATGGAGCGTGGTGATGACAAGGTCCTGGAGCAGTGTGATGAGATGACCAGGGAGACTTGTGATGACAAGTTTCATGGAGCATTCTGAGGAAAAGGGGCATGGAGCATAGTGATTACAGGGGTCTTGGAGCATTGTGATGACAAGGGCATGGAGCATTGTGAGGAGAAGGCCATGGAATATTCTGATTACATGCGTCATGGTGCTTTGTGATGAAAAGGGCATGGATCATTGTGATTAGAGGGGTCTTGGAGCATTGTGATGACAAGAGTCATGGAGCCTTTGATGACAAGGCCGTGGAACATTGTGATGGCAGGTGTCATGGAGCATTGTTATGATAGAGGTAATGGAGCCTAGTGATGAGAAGGGCATTGAGCATTGGTCTGAAATGTTTCATGGATTGTTGTGATGAGAGTGGGCATGGAGCATTGTGATGACAAGGGCACGGAACTCTGTGATACATGGGTCATGGAGCATTGTGATGGGAAGGGCATCGAGCATTGTGATGACAAGTGTCATGGAGCATACTGATGAAAAGGGGCATGGAGCATTCTGATTACAGGGGTCTTGGAACATTTTGATAACAAGGGCATGGAGCATTGTGATGACAAGGGCATGGGGCATTGGTCTAATAAGTTTCATGGATTATTGTGATGACAGTTGGAATGGCGCATTGTGATGACAAGGGCATGGAGCATTGTGATGACCAGGTCATGCAGTATTGTGAGAAGAGGTGTCACGGATAATTGTGATGACATATGTATTAGCCCATTGTGATGACAATGGCATGGAGCATTGTGATGCCAAGTTTCATAGAGGATTCTGATGACAAAGGTAAAGGAGCATTGTGATGACAATGGCTTGGAGCATTGTGATGACAAGGTTCAGGGAGCATTGTGCTGACAAGTGCATGGAGAATTGTGATGACAAGGGTCATGGAGCATTCTGATGACAAGCTTGTGGAGTATTTTGATGACAATGGCATGGAGCATTGTGATGAAAACGGCATGGGGCTTTGTGATGAAAAAGGCAAGGAGCCTTTTCATGACAGGGTTCAAGGAGCATTCTGTCGACAAGTGTCTGGGAGCACTGTGATGACAAGTGTATTGAGAATTGTGATGACAAAGGTCATGGAGAATTGTAATGAAAAGGGCATGGAGTATTGTGATGACAGGCATCATGGAGCGTTGTGATGAAAAGAGTTATGGAACATTATGATCACAAGTGTTTGGAGCATTGCGATGACAGAGGTCATGGATCATTTTGATTTCAAGGAGCATGGAGCATTGTGATGACAAGGGCATGAAGCTATGTGATCCCAAGTTTCATGGAGGATAGTGATGACAATGGTAAAGCAGTATTGTGATGACAAGCACATAGAGCATTGTAATGACAATGTCATGTAGCATTTTGCTGACAAAGGCATGGAGCATTGTGATGACAGGTGTCATGGAGCACTGTGATGACAAGCGTCACGGAGTATTGTGAATACAGGGGTTATGGAGCATTGGGATGACAAGGGCATGGATCATTGTGATGACAAGGGTCATGGAGCATTGGGCTGAAAATGTTCATGGAGTATTGTGATGACAGGGGTAATGGAGCATTGTGATGACTAGGGAATGGAGCATTGTGATGACAATTGTCCCAGATCATTGTGTTTTCAGGTGTCATTGAGTGTTGTGATGACAGTGGTCATGGAGCATTGTGATGATATTGGTCTTGGAGCATTGCGATGAGAAGGTCATGGGGCATTGGGCTGAAAATATTCATGGAGTATTGTGATGACAGGTGTCATGGAGCATTGTGATGACAAGGGAATGAAGCATAGTGATGATAAGGTCCTGGAGCATTGTGATGAGATGAACATGGAGACTTGTCATGACAAGTCTCATGGAGCATTCTGATGAAAAGGGGCATGGAGCATTGTGATTACAGGGGTCTTGGAGCATTGTGATGACAAGGGCATGGAGCATTGTGTGGAGAAGGCCATGGAACATTCTGATGACATGCATCATGGAGCTTTGTGATGAAACGCGCATGGAGTATTTTGATGACAGGCATCATGGAGCTTTGTGATGACAAGTGTTACGGAACATTGTGATCACAAGGGTTTGGAGCATTGTGATGACAGAGGTCATGGATCATTTTGATTTCAAGTAGCAGGGAGCATTGTGATGACAAGGGCATGAAGCAATGTGATCCCAAGTTTCATGGAGGATTGTGATGACAATGGTAAAGGAGTATTGTGATGACATGCGCAAAGAGCATTGTAATGACAAGGTCATGTAGCATTTTGCTGACAAAGGCATGGAGCATTGTGATGATAAGTTTCATGGAGCACTGTGATGACAAGCGTCACGGAGCATTGTGAATACAGGGATCATGGAGCATTGGGATGACAAGGGCATGGATCATTTTGATGACAAGTGTCATGGATCATTGGGCGGAAAATATTCATGGAGTACTGTGAGGACAGGGGTCATGTAGAATGTTGATTTCATTGTGCTGACAATAGCCGGAAGCATTATTATAATTGGCATGATGCATTGTGATGACAGGGTTCATGGAGCATTGAGATGAAGAGGGGCATGGAGCATTGTGATTACTGGGGTCTTGGAGCATTGTGATGACAAGGGCATAGAAAATTGTGATGGCACGGTTCATGGAGCATTGTTATGACAGGGATAATGGAGCATTGTGATGAGAAGTGCATGGCGCATTGTGATTACAAGGTTCATGGAGCATTGTGATGACGAATTTGTGGACCGTTGGGATGAAAAGTACGTGGCACATTGTGATCACAAGGGTCATGGAGCATTTTTTTGAAAAAGACATGGAGCATTGTGATGACAAGGGTCACGGAGCATTGTGATGAAAAGTTCATGGAGCATTGTGGTTACAAAGGTAACAGAGCCTTGTGATGACGTGGGTATCGCCCATTGTGATGACAAATGTTATGAAGAATTGTGATGACTGGAGTCATGGAGTATTGTGATGACAGGGGTCATGGAGCATTGTGATGAAAAGGGCATGGAACATTGTGCTGAGAAAGGCATAGAGCATTGTGATGACATGTGTCATGGAGCACTGTGATGACAAGCGTCACGGACCACTGAGATTACAGGGGTCATGGAGCATTAGGATGACAAGGGCATGGATCATTGTGATGACAAGTGTCATGGAGAATTGCGCTGAAAATGTTCCTGGAGTATTGTGATGACAGGTGTCATGGGGCATTGTGATTACAGGGGTCTTGGAGCATTATGATGACAAAGGTCCCAGATCATTAGGTTGTCAGGTGTCATGGAGTGTTGTGATGACAGTGGTCATGGAGCATTGTGATGACAACGGATTGGAGCATGGTGATGACAAGTTCCTGGAGCACTGTGATGAGATGACCATGGAGACTTGTGATGACAAGTCTCTTGGAGCATTCTGATGATAAGGGGCATGGAGCATTTTGATAACAGGGGTCTTGGAGCATTGTGATGACAAGGGCATGGAGCATTGTGAGGAGAAGGCCATGGAACATTCTGATGACATGCGTCATGGAGTTTTGTGATGACAAGTGAATGGAGCATTGTGATTACAGGTGTTTTGGAGCATTGTGATGACAAGGGTCATGGAGCCTTGTGATGACAAGGCCGTGGAACATTGTGATGACAGGGGTCATGGAGCATTGTTATGACAGAGATAATGGAGCATTGTGATGAGAAGGGCATTGAGCATTGGTCTGAAATGTTTCATGGATTATTGTGATGAGAGTGGGCATGGAGCATTGTGATGACAAGGGCACGGAACACTGTGATACATGGGTCATGGAGGATTGTAATGACAAGGGCATGGAGCATTGTGATGGGAAGGGCATCGAGCACACTTATGACAAGTGTCATGGTGCTTTGTGATGACAAGTTCATGGAGCCATGTGATGAGAGGATTCATGGAGCATTGTAATGACAATGACATGGAGCATTGTGATGCCAAGGGCCATGGAGCTTTGTGATGACAATTGTCATGGAGCATTTTGATGACAAGTGTGTTGTGCATTGTGATGAGAAGGGCAGGGAGCATTTTTATGACAGTGTCATGCAGTAATTTGATGAAAAGTGTAATGGAACATTTTGATGACAGGGGTTATGAACATTGTGATGCCAGTGGTCATGGATCTTTGGGATGAAAATGGTCATGGAGCATTTTGATGACAGGGGTTATGGAACATTGTGCAGATAAGGTGATGTAGCATTGGGATGACAGGGGTCATGGAACATTGTGATAACAGGGGTGAGGGAGGATTGTGATGACTAGTGGTTGAACATTGTGATATCTCATGTGAGAGAGCATTTGGATGAGAAGTTCATGGAGCATTGTGATTACAAGGTTTATGAAGCATAGCGATGACAAGGTTGTGGATCATTTTGATGAAAAGTGCATGGCACATTGTGAAGACAAAGGTCATGGAGCATTGTTGTGACAAAGGCATGGAGCATTGTGATGACAAGGGTCACGGAGCATTGTGATGAAAAGTTCATGGAGCATTGTGGTTAAAATGGACACAGAGCCTTGTGATGACATGGGCATGGACCGTTGTGATGACAAACGTTGTGAAGCATTGTGATGACTGGAGTCAGGGGGCATTGTGATGACAGGGGTCATGGAGCATTGTGATGACAAGGGCATGGAAAACTGTGATGACAGGGGCATGGAGCATTGGTCTGACAAGTTTCATAGATGATTGTGGTGACAGTGGACATGGTGCATTGTGATGACAAGGGCATGGAGCATTGTGATGACAAGGGCATGGAGTATTGTGAAGTCAGGTGTCAGGGAGCATTGTGATGACATATGTCATGGTCCATTGCAATGACAATGGCATGGAGCATTGTGATGCCAAATGTAATGGAGGATTGTAATGACAAATATAATGGAGCATTGTGATGACTACAGCTTGGAGCATTATGATGACAAGGGCCAATGAGAATTTTCATGACAATGTCGTGAAGCATTGTGATGACAAGGTCCTGGAGCATTGTGATGAGAAAACCATGGAGCCTTGTGATGACAAGTCTCATGGAGCATACTGATGAAAAGGGGCATGGAGCATTCTGATTACAGGGGTCTTGGAACATTGTGATAACATGGGCATGGAGCATTGTGATGACAAGGGCATGGACCATTGGTCTAATAAGTTTCATGGATTATTGTGATGACAGTTAGAATGGCGCATTGGGATGACAAGGGCATGGAGCATTGTGATGACCAGGTCATGCATTATTGTGAAAAGAGGTGTCACGGAGCATTGTGATGACATATGCATTGGCTCATTGTGATGACAATGGCATGGAGCATTGTGATGACAAGTGTCATCGAGGTTTCTTATGACAAAGGTTATGGAGCATTGTGATCACAATGGCTTGGAGCATTGTGCTGACAAGTGCATGGAGAACTGTGATTACAAGGGTCATGGATCATTTTGATTTCAAAGAGCATGGAGCATTGTGATGAAAAGGGCATGAAGCAACGTGATCCCAAGGTTCATGGAGGATAGTGATGACAATGGTAATGGAGTATTGTGATGACAAGCGCATAGAGTATTTTAATGAGAAGGTCATGTAGCATTTTGATGACAAAGGCATGGAGCATTGTGATGACAGGTGTCATGGAGCACTGTGATGACAAGCTTCACGGAGCATTGTGAATACTGGGGTCATGGAGCATTGGGATGACAAGGACATGGATCATTGTGAGGACAAGCGTCATGGAGCATTGGGCTGAAAATATTCATGGAGTATTGTGATGACAGGGGTCATGGAGCATTGGGATGACTAGGGAATGTAGCATTGTGATGACAAGAGTCCCGGATCATTGTGTTGTCAGGTGTCAGGGAGTGTTGTGATGACAGTGGTCATGGAGCATTGTGATGATATTGGTCTTGGAGCATTGTGATGAGAAGGTCATGGAGCATTGGGCTGTAAATATTCATGGAGTATTGTGATGACAGGGGTAATGGAGCATTGTGATGACAAGGGAATGGAGCATGGTGATGACAAGGTCCTGGAGCATTTTGATGAGAAGTCCATGGAGACTTTTGATGACAAGTCTCATGGAGCATTCTGATGAAAAGGGGCATGCAGCATTGTGATTACAGGGGTCTTTTAGCATTGTGATGACAAGGGCATGGAGCACTGTGATGACAGGGTCATGGAGCATGGGTCTGACAAGTTTCATAGATTATTGCGATGACAGTGGACATGGAGCATTGTGATGACAAGGTCCTGGAGCATTGGTCTAATAAGTTTCATGGATTATTGTGATGACAGTTGGTATGGCACATTGTGATGACAAGGGCATGAGCATTGTGATGACCAGGTCATGCAATATTGTGAAGAGAGGTGTCAGGGAGCATTGTGATGACATATGTATTGGCCCATTGTGATTCCAATGGCATGGAGAATTGTGATGCCAAGTGTCATGGAGGATTCTGATGACAAAGGTAATGGAGCATTGTGATGACAATGGCTTGGAGCATAGTGATGACAAGTTTCAGGGAGCATTGTGCTGACAAGTGCATGGAGAATTGTGATGACAAGGGTCATGGAGCATTCTGATGACAAGCTTGTGGAGTATTTTGATGACAATGTCATGGAGCATTGTGATGAAAACGGCATGGGGCTTTGTGATGAAAAATGCATGGAGCCTTTTCATGTCATGGTTCAAGGAGCATTCTGACTACAAGTGTCCGGGAGCATTGTGATGACAAGTGTATTGAGAATTGTGATGACAAAGGTTATGAAGCATTGTGATGAAAAGGGCATGGAGTATTGTGATGATAGGCATCATGGAGCGTTGTGATGACAAGTGCTATGGAACATTGTGATCACAAGGGTTTGGAGCATTGTGATGACAGTGGTCATGGATCATATTGATTTCAAGGAGCATGGAAAATTGTGATGACAAGGGCATGAAGCAATGTGATCCCAAGTTTCATGGAGGATTGTGATGACAATGGTAATGGTGTATTTAGATGACAAGCGCATAGAGCATTGTAATGACAAAGTCATGTAGCCTTCTGCTTACAAAGGCATGGAGCATTGTGATGCCAGGGGTCATGGAGCACTGTGATGGGAAGCGTCACGGAGCATTGTGAATACAGGGGTCATGGAGCATTGGGATGACAAGGGTATGGTTCATTGTGATGACAAGTGTCATGGAGCATTGGGCTGAAAATATTCATGGAGTATTGTGATGACAGGGTTCATGGATCACTGTGATGACTAGGGAATGGAGCATTGTAATGACAAGAGTCCCAGATCATTGTGTTGTCAGGTTTCATGGAGTGTTGTGATGACAGTGGTCATGGAGCATTGTGATGACATTTGTCATGGAGCATTGTGATGAGAAGGTCATGGAGTATTTGGCTGAAAATATTCATGGAGTATTGTGATGACAGTGGTCATGGAGCATTGTGATGACAAGGGAATGGAACATGGTGATGACAGGGGTCATGGAATATTTTGATTACAGTGGTGAGCGAGGATTGTGATGACTAGTGAGAGAACATGGTGATATCTCAGGTGAGAGAGCATTTGGATGTGAAGAGCATGGAGCATTGTGATTACAAGTTTTATGGAGCATAGCGATTACAAGGTGGTGGATCATTGTGATGGAAAGCCCGTGGCACATTTTCATGACAAGTGTCATGGAGCATTGTTCTGACAAAGGCATGGAGCATTGTGATGACAAGGGTCACGGAGCATTGTGATGAAAATTTCATGGAGCATTGTTGTTACAAAGGTCCCAGAGCCTTGTGATGACACGGGCATGGGTCGTTGTGATGACAAATGTTATGAAGCATTGTGATGACTGGAGTCACGGAGCACTGTGTTGACAGGGGTCATGGAGGATTGTGATGACAAGGTCATGGAGCATTGTGATGAGAAAATCATGGAGAATTGTGAAGACAGGTGTGAGGGAGCACTGTGATGACATATGTCATGGTCCATTTCGATGACAATGGTATGGTGCATTGTGATGCCAAATGTAATAGAGGATTGTGATGAGAAATATAATGGAACATTGTGATGACTAGGGCTTGGAGCATTATGATGACAAGGGCCATTGAGAATTTTCATGACAATGTCGTGAAGCATTGTGATGACAAGGTCCTCGAGCACTGTGATGAGAAAACTATGTAGCCTTGTGATGACAGGTCTAATGGAGCATACTGATGAAAAGGGGCATGGAGCATTCTGATTACAGGGGTCTTGGAACATTGTGATAGCAAGGGCATGGAGCATTGTGATGACAAGGGCATGGAGCATTGGTCTAATAAGTTTCATGGATTATTGTGATGACAGTTGGAATGGCGCATTGTGATGACAGTGGTCATGGAGCATTGTGATGATAATGGTCATGGAGCATTGTGATGAGAAGGTCATGGAGCATTGGGTTGAAAATATTCATGGAGTATTGTGATGACAGGGGTCATGGAGCATTGTGATGACTAGGGAATGGAGCATGGTGATGACACGGTCCTGGAGCATTGTGATGAGATGACGATGGAGACTTGTGATGACAAGTCTCATGGAGCATTCTGATGAAAAGGGGCATGGAGCATTGTGATTACAGGGGTCTTGGAGCATTGTGAAGACAAGGGCATGGAGCATTCTGAGGAGAAGGCCATGGAACATTCTGATGGCATGCGTCATGGAGCTTTGTGATGACAATTGCATGGAGCATTGTGATTACAGGGGTCTTGGAGCATTGTGATGACAAGGGTCATGGAGCCTTGTGATGAAAAGGCTGTGGGACATTTTGATGGCAGGGGTCATGGAGCATTGTTATGACAGAGGTAATGGAGCATTGTGATGAGAAGGGCATTGAGCATTTGTCTGAAATGTTTCATAGATTATTGTGATGAGAATGGGCATGGAACATTGTGATGACAAGGGCACGGTACACTGTGATACATGGGTCATGGAGGATTGTAATGACAAGGGCATGGAGCATTGTGATGAGAAGGGCATCGAGTATTGTGATGACAAGTGTCATGGAGCTTTTGATGACAAGGGCATGGAGCAATGTGATGAGATGGTTCATGGAGCATTGTGATGACAATGACATGGAGCATTGTGATGCCAAGGGTCATGGAGCTTTGTGATGACAAATGTCATGGAGCATTTTGATGACAAGTGTGTTGTGCATTGTGATGAGAAGGGCAGGGAGCATTTTGATGACAGGGTCATGCAGCAATTTGATGAAAAGTATAATGGAACATTTTGATGACATGGATTATAGAATATTGTGTTGCCAGGGATCATGGAGCTTTGGGATGAAAAGGGTCATGGAGCATTTTGATGACGAGGTTATGGAACATTGTGATGTCAGGGGTCAAGGAACTTTGTGCTGATAAGGGGATGTAGCATTGTGATGACAGGGGTCATGGAACATTTTGATAACAGGGTTGAGCGAGGATTGTGATGACTAGTGATGGAACATTGTGATATCTCATGTGAGAGAGCATTTGGATGAGAAGTTCATGGAGCATTGTGATTACAAGGTTTATGGAGCATAGCGATGACAAGGTTGTGGATCATTGTGATGAAAATCGCATGGCACATTGTGAGGACAAGGGTCATGGAGCATTGTTCTGACAAAGGCATGGAGCATTGTGATGACAAGGGTCACGGAGCATTGTGATGAAATGTTCATGGAGCATTGTGGTTACAAAGATCACAGAGCCTTGTGATGACGCGGGCATGGACTGTTGTGATGACAAACGTTATGAAGCATAGTGATGAATGGAGTCACGGATCATTGTGATGACAGGGGTAATGGAGCATTGTGATGACAAGGGCATGGAGCATTGTGATGACAGGCGCTTGGAGCATTGGTCTGACAAGTTTCATAGATGATTGTGATGACAGTGGACATGGTGCATTATGATGACAAGGGCATGGAGCATTGTGAAGACAAGGGCATGGAGTATTGTGAAGACAGGTGTCAGGGAGCATTGTGATGACCTATGTCATGGTCCATTGCGATGAAAATAGCATCGAGCATTGTGATGCCAAATATAATGGAGGATGTGATGACAAATAAAATGGAGCATTGTGATGACTAGGGCTTGGAGCATTATGTTGACAAGGGACATTGTGAATTTTCATGACAATGTCGTGAAGCATTGTGATGACAAGTCCTGGAGCATTGTGATGAGAAAACCATGGAGACATGTGATGACAAATCTCAAGGAGCATACTGATGAAAATGGGCCTGGAGCATTCTGATTACAGGGGACTTGGAACATTGTGATACAAGGGCATGGAGCATTGTGATGACAAGTGCATGCAGTATTGTTAAGAGAGGTATCAGGGAGCATTGTGATGACATATATAATGGCCCATTGTGATGACAATGGCATGGAGCATTGTGATGCCAAGTGTCATGGAGGATTCTGATGACAAAGGAAATGGAACATTGTGATGACAATGGCTTGCAGCATTGTGATGACAAGGGTCAGGGAGCATGTGCTGACAAGTTCATGGAGAATTGTGATGACAAGTGTCATGGAGCATTCTGATGACAAGCTTGTGGAGTATTTTGATGACAATGGCATGGAGCATTGTGATGAAAATGGCATGGGGCTTTGTGATGAAAAAGGAATGGAGCCTTTTGGTGACAAGTTTCAAGGAGCACTCTGACGACAATGTCATGGAGCATTGTGATGACAAGTGTATTGAGAATTGTGATGACAAAAGTCATGGAGCATTGTGATGAAAAGGGCATGGAGTATTGTGATGACAGGCATCATGGAGCGTTGTGATGACAAGTGTTACGGAACACTGTGATCACAAGGGTTTGGAGCATAGTGATGACAGAGGTCATGGATCATTTGATTTCAAGGAGCATGGAGCATTGTGATGACAAGTGCATGAAGCAATGTGATCCCAGGTTTCATGGAGGATTGTGATGACAATGGTAAAGGAGTATTGTGATGACAATCGCATAGAGCATTGTAATGACAAGGTCATGTAGCATTTTGCTGACAAAGGCTTGGAGCACTGTGATGACAAGTTTCATGGAGCACTGTGATGACAAGTGTCACGGAGCATTGTGAATACAGGGGTCATGGAGCATTGGGATGACAAGGGCATGGATCATTTTGATGACAAATGTCATGGAGCATTGGGCTGAAAATGTTCTTGGAGTACTGTGATGACAGGGGTCATGGAGAATTTTGATTTCATTGTGCTGATAATAGCCGGAAGCATTATAATGATTGGCATGATGCATTGTGATGACAGGGTTCATGGAGCATTGAGATGAAGAGGGGCATGGAGCATTGTGTTTACAGGGTTCTTGGAGCATTGTGATGACAAGGGCATGGAGCATTTTGATGAGAAGGACATGGAACATTCTGATGACGTGTCATGGAGCTTTGTGTTGACAAGGGCATAGAGCATTGTGATGGCAGGGGTCATGGAGCATTGTTATGACAGAGGTAATGGAGCATTGTGAAGAAAAGGGCATGGAGCATTGTGATGACAGGGGCAAGGAGCATTGGTCTGACAAGTTTCATAGATTATTGTGATGAGAGTGGGCATGGTGCATTGTGAAGAAAAGGGCATGGAGCATTGTGATGACAAGGGCAAGGATTATTGAGAAGACATGTGTCAGGGAGCATTGTGATGACATATGTCATGGTCCATTGCGATGACAATGGCATGGAGCATTGTGATGCCAAATGTAATGGAGGATTGTGATGACAAATATAATGGAGCATTGTGATGACTACGGCTTGGAGCATTATGATGACAAGGGCCATTGAGAATTTTCATGACAATGTCGTGAAGCATTGTGATGACAAGGTCCTGGAGCATTGTGATGAGAAAATCATGGAGCCTTGTGATGAGAAGTCTCATGGAGCATACTGATGAAAAGGGGCAAGGAGCATTCTGCTTATAGGGGTCTTGGAACATTGTGATAACAAGGGCATGGTGCATTGTGATGACAAGGGCATGGAGCATTGGTCTAATAAGTTTCATGGATTATTGTGATGACAGTTGGAATTGCGCATTGTGATGACAATGGCCTGCAGTATTGTGAAGAGAGGTGTCAGGGAGCATTGTGATGACATATGTAATGGACCATTGTGATGACAATGGCATGGAGCATTGTGATGCCAAGTGTCATGGAGGATTCTGATGACAAAGGTAATGGAGCATTGTGAAGACAAGGGTTTGGAGCATTGTGATGACAAGGGTCAGGGAGCATTGTGCTGACAAGTGCATGGAGAATTGTGATGACAAGAGTCATGGAGCATTCTGATGACAAGCTTGTGGAGTATTTTGATGACAATTGCATGGAGCATTGTGATGAAAATGGCATGGGGCATTGTGATGAAAAATGAATGGAGCCTTTTGTTGACAGGGTTCAAAGAGCACTCTTACGACAATGTCAGGGAGCATTGTGATGACAAGTGTATTGAGAATTGTGATGAAAAAGTCATGGAGTATTGTGATGAAAAGGGCATGGAGTATTGTGATGACAGTCATCATGGAGCTTTGTGATGACAAGTGTTACGGAACATTGTGATCACAAGGGTTTGGAGCATTGTGATGACAGAGGTCATGGATCATTTTGATTTCAAGGAGCATGGAGCATTGTGATGACAAGGGCATGAATCAATGTGATCCCAAATTTCAAGGAGGATTGTGATGACAATGGTAAAGGAGTATTTTGATGACAGGCACATAGAGCACTGTAATGACAAGGTCATGTAGCATTTTGCTGACAAAGGCATGGAGCATGGTGATGTCATGTGTCATGAAGCACAGTGATGACAAGCGTCATGGAGCATTGTGAATACAGGGGTCTTGGAGCATTGGGATGACAAGGGCATGTATCATTGTGATGACAAGGGTCATGGAGCATTTGGCTGAAAAAGTTAATGGAGTATTGTGATGACAGGTGTCACGGAATATTGTGATTACAGGGGTCTTGGAGCATTGTGATGACAAGTGTCACGGATCATTGTGTTGTCACGTGTCATGGAGTGTAGTGATGACAGTGGTCATGGAGCATTGTGATGATATTGGTCATGGAGCATTGTGATGAGAAGGTCATGGAGCATTGGGCTGAAAATGTTCATGGAGTATTGTGATGACCTGGGTCATGGAGCATGATGATGACAAGGTCCTGGAGCATTGTGATGAGATGACGATGGAGACTTGTGATGAAATGGCTCATGGAGCATTCTGATGACAAGGGAATGGAGCATGGTGATGAGAATGTCCTGGAGTATTGTGATGAGATGACCATGGAGACTTGTGATGACAAGTCTCATGGAGCATTCTGATGAAAATGGGCATGGAGCATTGTGATTACAGGGGTCTTGGAGCATTGTGATGACAAGGGCATGGATCATTGTGAGGAGAAGTCCATGGAGCATTGTGTTGACATGCGTCATGGATTTTTGTGATGAAAAGGGCATGGAGCAATGTGATGACATGGCCGTGGAACATTGTGATGGCAGGGGTCATGGAGCATAGTTATGACAGTTGTAATGGAGCATAGTGATGAGAATGGCATTGACCTTTGGTCTGAAATGTTTCATGGATTATTGTGGTGAGAGTGGGCATGGAGCATTGTGATGACAAGGGCACGGTACACTGTGATACTTGGGTCATGGAGGATTGTAATGTCAAGGGCATGGAGCATTGTGATGAGAAGGGCATCAAGCATTGTGATGACTAGTGTCATGGAGCTTTGTGATGACAAGGGCATCGGGTAATGTGATGAGAGGGTTCATGGAGCATTGTGATGGCAATGACATGTAGCATTGTGATGCCAAGGGTCATGGAGATTTGTGATGACAAATGTCATGGAGCATTTTGATGACAAGGGTGTGGTGCATTGTGATGAGAAGGGCAGGGAGCATTTTGATAACAGGGTCATGCAGCAATTTGATGAAAAGAGTAATGGAATATTTTGATGACAGGGGTTATAGAACATTGTGATGCCATGGGTCATCGAGCTTTGGGATAAAATGTGTCATGGAGCATTTTGATGACAGGGGTTATGGAACATTGTGATGTCAGGGGTCATGGAACATTGTGTTGATAAGGGGATGTAGCATTGTGATGACAGGGGTCATGGAACACTGTGATTACAGGGGTGAGGGAGGATTGTGATAACTAGTGATGGAACATGGTGATATCTCTGTTGAGAGAGCATTTGGATGAGAAGTGAATGGAGCATTGTGATTACAAGGTTTATGGATCATAGCGATGACAAGGCTGTGGATCATTGTGATGAAAAGCGCGTGGGACATTGTGATGACAATGGTAATGGAGAATTGTTCTGACAAAGGCATGGAGCAATGTGATGACAAGGGTCACGGAGCACTGTGATGAAAATTTCATGGATCATTGTGGGTACAACGGACACAGAGCCTTGTTATGACGCGGGCATGGACTGTTGTGATGACAAACGTTATGAAGCATTGTGATGACAGCAGTCACGGAGCATTTTGATGACTGAGGTCATGGAGCATTGTGATAACGAGGGCATGGAGCATTGAGATGACAGGGGAATTGATTATTGGTCTGACAAGTTTCATAGATTATTTTGATGACAGTGGACATGGTGCATTGTGATGACAAGGGCATGGGGCATTGTGATGAGAAGGTCATGGAATATTTTGAAGACAGGTGTCAGGGAGCATTGTGATGACATATGTATTAGTCCATTGCGATGACAATGGCAGGGAGTATTGTGATGCAAAATGTAATGGAGGATTGTGATGACAAATATAAAGGAGCATTGTGGTGACTAGGGCTTGGAGCATTATGATGACAAAACCATGGAGCCATGTGATGACATGTCTCATGGACCATACTGATGAAGAAGGGCATGGAGCATTGTGATTATAGGCGTCTTGGATCTTTGTGATGACAAGAGCATGGAGCATTGTGAGGAGAAGACCAAGGAGCATTCTGATGGCATGTGCCATTGAGCTTTGTGATGACATGGGCATGGAGCATCGTGATTAAATGGGTCTTGGAGCATTGTGATGAAAAGGGCATGGATCATTGTGATGAAAAAAGCATGGAGGCTTGTCATGAGAGGGTAAAATGAGCAAACAGACAACAAGTGTCAGGGAGCATTTTCATGACAAGTGTATTGAGCATTGTGATGACGAAGGTCATGGAGCATTGTGATGAGAAGACCATTGATAATTGTGATGACGAGCGTCATGGGGCATTGTGATGACAAGTGTTATGGCATATTGTGATCACAAGGGTTTGGAGCATTGTTATGACAGAGGTCATGGAGCATTTTGATTTCATTGTTATGACAATAGCAGGAAGCATTATGATGATGGGCATGGTGCATTGTGATGACAGGGTTCATGGATCATTGAGATGAAAAGGGGCATAGATCATTGTGATTACAGTGTTCTTGGAGCATTGTGATGAGACGCGTCATGGAGCCTTGTGATGACAAGGCCATGGAACATCGTGATGGCAGGGGTCATGGAGCATTGTTATGAGAGGTTTAAAGGAGAATTGTGATGTCAAGAGCATGGAGCATTGTGATGAGAAGTCATGGAGCATTCTGATGACCTGTGTCATGGAGCTATGTGAAGACAACTGCATGGAGCAATGTGATGAGAGCTTCCATGGAGCATTGTGATGACAATGACATGGAACATTGTGATGCGAAGGGTCATGGATCTTAGTGATGACAAATGTCATGGAGCATTTTGATGGCAAGGGCGTTGTGCATTGTGATGACAAGGGCAGGGAGCATTGTGATGACAGGATCATGGAGCTAATTGATGAAAAGTGTCATGGAACAGTTTAATGACAGGTGTTATGGAAATTTGTGATGTCATGGGTCATCGAACATTGTGATGATAAGTGCATGTAGCATTGTGATGACAGGAGTCATGGAACATTGTGATGACAGGGGTGAGGGAGTATTGTGACAAATAGTGATGTAGCATTGTGATATCAGTGGTGAGAGAGCATTTTGATGAGAAGTGCATGGAGCATTGTGATGACAAATTTTATGGAACATTGTGATGACAAGATTGTGGAGCACTGTGATGATAAGCGCATGGTGCATTGTGATGACATGTGTCATGGAGCATTGTGCTGACAAGCGCATGGAGCACTGTGATGACAATGTTCATGGAGCATTATGCTGAGAAAGGCATAGAGCATTTTGATGACAAGGGTCAAAGAGCATTGTGATGAAAATTTCATGGAGCATTGTGGTTAAAAATGTCACAGAGACTGTTGATGACGAGGGCATGGATCATTGTGATGACAACTTTATGAAACGCAGTGATGACTGGAGTCACGGAGCATTGTGATGACAGGGGTCATGGAACATTGTGATAACAAGGGCATGGAACATTGTGGTGACAAGGGCATGGAACATTTGTCTAATAAGTTTCATAGATTATTGCGATGACATTTGGAATGTCGCATTTTGATGACAAGCGCATGGAGCATTGTGGTGACCAGGTCATGCAGTATTGTGAAGACAGGTGTCAGGGAACATTGTGATGACATATGTAATGGCCCATTGTGATGACGATGGCATGGAGCATTGTGATGTCAAGTGTCATGGAGGATTCTGATGACAAAAGTAATGGAGCATTGTGATGACAATGGCTTGGAGCATTGTGAGGACAAGGGTCAATGAGCCTTGTGCTGACAAGTGCATGGAGAATTGTGATGACAAGGGTCATGGAGCATTCTGATGACAAGCTTGTGGAGTATTTTGATGACAATGGCATGGAGCATTGTGATGAAAACGGCATGGCACATTGTGATGAATAAGGCATGGATCCTTTTCGTGACAGTGTTCAAGAAGCATTCTGATGACAAGTGTCAGGGAGCATTGTGATGACAAGTATATTGAGAATTGTGATGACAAGGGTCATGGAGCATTGTGATGAAAAGGGCATGGAGTATTGTCATGTCAGGCATCATGGAGCGTTGTGATGACAAGTGTTATGGAACATTGTGATCACAAGGGTTTGGAGCATTGTGATGACAGAGGTCATGGATCATTTTGTTTTCAAGGAGCATGGAGCATTGTGATGACAAGGGCATGAAGCAATGTGATCCCAAGGTTCATGGAGGATTGTGATGAGAATGGAAATGGAGTATTGTGATGACAAGCGCATAGAGCATTGTAATGAGAAGGTCATGTAGCATTTTGCTGACAAAGGCATGGAGCATTGTAATGACATGTGTCATGGAGCACTGTGATGACAAGCGTAATGTAGCATTATGAATACACGGGTCATGGAGCATTGTGATGACAAGGGCATGGATCATTGTGATGACAAGGGTCATGGAGCACTGGGCTGAAAATGTTCATGGAGTGTTGTGATGACAGGGGTCATGGAGCATTGTGATGACTAGGGAATGGAGCATTGTGATGACAAGAGTCCCGGATCATTGTGTTTTCTGGTGTCATCGTGTGTTGTGATGACAGAGGTCATGGAGCATTGTGATGATAAGGGGATGTAGCATTGTGATGACAGGGTGCTGGAACATTGTGATTACAGGGGTGAGGGAGTATTGTGATGACTAGTGATGGAACATTGTGATATCTCTGGTGATAGAGCATTTTGATGAGAAGTGCATGGACCATTGTGATTACAATTTTTATGGAGCATAGCAATGACAAAGTTGTGGTCCGATGTGATGAAATGCGCATGGCACATTGTGATGACAATGGTCATTGAGCATTGTTCTGACAAAGATCATGGAGCATTGTGATGCGAAGACCATGTATAATTGTGATGACGAGCGTCATGGGGCATTGTGATGACAAGTGTTTTGGAATATTGTGATCACTAGGGTTTGGAGCATTGTTATGACAGAGGTCATGGAGCATTTTTCTTTCATTGTGATGAAAATAACATGAAGCATTATGATGATGGACATCGTGCATTGTGATGATAGGATTCATGGATCATTGAGATGGAAAGGGGCATAGAGCATTGTGATTAAAGGGTTCTTGTATCATTGTGATGAGAAGGGTCATGGAGCTTTGTGATGACAAGGCCATGGAACATCGTGATGGCAGGGGTCATGGAGCATTGTTAACACAGGGGTAATGGAGCATTGTGATGGTAAGGGCATGGAACATTGTGATGAGAAGGCCATGGAGCATTCTGATGACATGTGTCTTGGAGCTATGTGAAGACAAGGGCATGGAGCAATGTGATGACAGCGTTCATGGAGCATTGTGATGATAATAACATGGAGCATTGTGATGCCAAGGGTCATGGATCTTTGTGATGACAAAGGTCATGGAACATTTTGATGGCAAGGGCGTTGTGCATTGTGATGAGAAAGGCAGGGATCATTCTGATGACAGGGTCATGGAGCAATTTGATGAAAAGTGTCATGGAACATTTTGATGACAGGTGTTATGGAACATTGTGATGTCAGGGGTCATCGAACATTGTGATGATAACTGAATGTAGCATTGTGATGACAGGAGTCATGGAACACTGTGATGACAGGGGTGAGGGAGTATTGTGACAAATAGTGATGTAGCATTGTGATATCAGTGGTGAGAGAGCATTTTGATGAGAAGTGCATGGAGCATTGTGATGACATATTTTAAGGAGCATTGTGATGACATGCGCATGGTGCATTGTGATGACATGTGTCATGGAGCATTGTGCTGACAAGCGCATGCAGCATTGTGATGACAAGTGTATTGAGAACTGTGATCACAAAGGTCATGGAGCATTGTGATGAAAAGGGCATGGAGTATTGTGATGATAGGCATCATGGAGCATTGTGATGATAAGTGTTATGGAACACTGTGATCACAAGGGTTTGGAGCATTATGATGACAGAGGTCATGGATCATTTTGATTTCAAGGAGCATGGAGCATTGTGATGACAAGGGCATGAAGCAATGTGATCCCAAGGTTCCTGGAGGATTGTGATGACAATGGAAATGGAGTAGTGTGACGACAAGCGCATAGAGCATTGTAATGACATGGTCATGTAGCATTTTGCTGACAAAGGCATGCAGCATTGTGATGACATGTGTCATGGAACACTGTGATGACAAGCGTCACGGAGCATTGTGAATACAGGGGTCATGGAGCATTGGGATGACAAGGCATGGATCATTGTGATGAGAAGCGTCACAGAGCACTGGGCTGAAAATATTCATGGAGTGTTGTGATGACAGGGGTCATGGAGCATTGTGATGACAAGGGAATGGAGCATGGTGATGACAAGGCCCTGTAGCATTGTGATGTGAAGACCATGGAGACTTGTGATGATAAGTCTCATGGAGCATTCTGATGAAAAGGGGCATGGAGCATTGTGATTACAGGGGTCTTCGCGCATTGTGATGACTAGGGCAAGGAGCATTTTCATGAGAAGGCCATGGAGCATTCTGATGACATGCATCATGGAGTTTCTTGATGACACGGGCATGGAGCATTGTGATTACAGGGGTCTTGGAACATTGTGATGACAAGGTCATGGAGCATTGTGAGGAGAAGACCAAGGAGAATTCTGATGGCATGCATCATTCAGCTTTTTGATGACAAGGGCATGGAGCATTGAGATTACATGGGTCTTGGAGCATTGTGATGAAAAGGACATTTATCATTGTGATGAAAAAGGCATGGAGCCTTGTCATGACAGGATTCAAGGAGCATACAGACAACAAGTGTGAGGGAGCATTTTGATGACAAGTGTATTGAGCATTGTGATGACAAAGGTCATGGAGCATTGTGATGAGAAGCCCATTGATAATTGTGATGACGAGTGTCATGGGGCATTGTGATGACAAGTGATATGGAATATTGTGATCAAAAGGGTTTGGAGCATTGTTATGACAGAGGTCATGGAGCATTTTGATTTCATTGTGATGACAATAGCATGAAGCATTATGATGATGGGCATGGTGCATAGTGATGACAGGGTTCATGGATCATTGAGATGAAAAGGGGCATAGAGCATTGTGATTACAGGTTTCTTGGAGAATTGTGATGAGAAGGGTCATGGAGCATTATGATGACAAGTCCATGGTACACCGTAATAGCATGGGTCATGGAGCATTGTTATGACCTGGGTAATGGAGCATTTTGATGGCACGGGAATGGAGCATTGTGATGAGAAGGCCATGGAGCATTCTGATGACATGGGTCATGGAGCTTTGTGAAGACAAGCGCATGGAGCAATGTGATGAGTGTATTCATGGAGCATTGTGATGACAATGACATTGAGCATTGTGATGCCAAGGGTCATGGATCTTTGTGATGACAAACGACATGGAGCATTTTGATGGCAAGTGCGTTGTGCATTGTGATGAGAAAGGCAGGGAGAATTCTGATGTCAGGGTCATGGAGCAATTTGATGAAAACTGTCATGGAACATTTTGATGACAGTTGTTATGGAACATTGTGATGTCAGGGGTCATCGAACATTGTGATGATATGTGCATGTAGCATTGTGATGACAGGAGTCATGGAACATTGTGATGACTGTGGTGAGGGAGTATTGTGACATATAGTGATGTAGCATTGTGATATCTGTGGTGAGAGAGCATTTTGATGAGAAGTGCATGAAGCACTGTGATGACAAATTTTAAAGAGCATTGTGATGACAAGATTGTGGAGCACTGTGATGACAAGCGCATGGTGCATTGTGATGACGTGTCATGGAGCATTGTGCTGACAAGCGCATGGAGCATTGTGAAGACAAGGGTCAAAGAATATTGTGATGAAATGTTCATGGAGTACTGTGGTTAAAATGGTCACAGAGACAGTTGATGACGAGGGCATGGACAATTGTGATGACAAAAGTCATGAAACATTGTGATGACTGGAGTAACGGAGCACTGTGGTGACTGGGGTCATGGAGCATTGTGATAACAACGGCATGGATCATTGTGATGACAAGGGCAAGGAACATTGGTCTAATAAGTTTCATGGATTAGTGCAATGAAAGTTGGAATGGTGCATTGTGA
Source organism: Mesoplodon mirus (assembly GCF_964341445.2). Lineage (NCBI taxonomy): Eukaryota > Metazoa > Chordata > Mammalia > Artiodactyla > Ziphiidae > Mesoplodon > Mesoplodon mirus. Next base: position 599,363 of record NW_028295720.1, read on the forward strand.
TGACAAGGGCATGGAGCATTGTGATGACAAGGTCATGCAGTATTGTGAAGACAGGTGTCAGGGAGCATTGTGCTGATATATGTAATGGTCCATTGTGATGACAATGGCATGGAGCATTGTGATGCCAAGTGTCATGGAGGATTCTGATGACAAAGGTAATGGAGCATTGTGATGACAATGGCTTGGAGCATAGTGATGACAAGTTTCAGGGAGCATTGTGCTGACAAGTGCATGGAGAATTGTGATGACAAGGGTCATGGAGCATTCTGATGACAAGCTTGTGGAGTATTTTGATGACAATGGCATGGAGCATTGTGATGAAAATGGCATGGGGCATTGTGATGAAAATAGCATGGAGCCTTTTCGTGACAGGGTTCAAGGAGCATTCTGAGGACAAGTGTTAGTGAGCACTGTGATGAAAAGTGTATTGAGAATTGTGATGACAAAGGTCATGGAGCATTGTGATGAAAAGGGCATGGAGTATTGTGATGACACGCATCATGGAGCATTGTGATGACAAGTGTTATGGTACATTGTGATCACAAGGGTTTGGAGCATTGTGATGACAGAGGTCATGCATCATTTTGATTTCAAGGAGCATGGAGCATTGTGATGACAAGGGCATGAAGCAATGTGATGCCAAGGTTCATGGAGGATTGTGATGACAATGGAAATGGAGTATTGTGATGACAAGCACATAGAGCATTGTAATGACAAGGTCATGCAGCATTTTGCTGACAAACGCATGGAGCATTGTGATGACATGTTTCCTGGAGCAATGTGATGACAACGGAATGGAGCATGGTGATGACAAAATCCTGGAGCATTGTGATGAGAAGACCATGGAGACTTGTGATGACAAGTCTCATGGAGCAGTGTGAACACAGGGGTCATGGAGCACTGGGATGACAAGGGCATGGATCATTGTGATGGCAAGGATCATGGAGCACTGGGCTGAAAATGTTCATGGAGTGTGGTGATGACAGGGATCATGGAGCATTGTGATGACTAGGGAATGGAGAATTATGATGACAAGAGTCCAGGATCATTGTGTTGTCAGGTGTCATGGAGTGATGTGATGACAGTGGTCATGGAACATTGTGACGATATTGTCCATGGAGCATTGTGATGAGTAGGTCGTGGAGCATTGGGCTGAAAATGTTCATTGATTATTCTGATGACAGGGGTCATGGAGCATTGTGATGACAAGGGAATGGAGCATGGTGATGACAAGGTCCTGGAGCATTGTGATGAGAAGATCATGGAGACTTGTGATGACAAGTCTCATGGAGCATTCTGATGAAAAGGGGCATGGAGCCTTCTGATTACAGGGGTCGTGGAGCATTGTGATGACTAGGGCATGGAGCATTTTGATGAGAAGGCCATGGAGCATTCTGATGACATGCGTCATGTAGTTTTGTGATGACAAGGGCATGGACAATTTGTGATTACAGGGATCTTGGAGCATTGTGATGAAAAGTGCATGGATCATTGTGATGAAAAAGGCCTGGAGCCTTGTCATGACAGGGTTCAAGGAGCATACTGATGACAAGTGTCAGGGAGCATTGTGATGACAAGTGTATTGAGCATTGTGATGACAATGATCATGGAGCATTGTGATGAGAAGTCCATGGATAATTGTGATGATGAGCGTCATGGGGTGTTGTGATGATAAGTGTTATGGAACATTGTTATCACAAGGGTTTGGAGAATTACGATGACAGAGGGCATGGAGAATATTGATTTCATTGTGATGACAATAGCCTGAAGCATTATGATGATGGGCATGGTGCATAGTGATGACAGGGTTCATGGATCATTGAGATGAAAAGGGGCATAGAGCACTGTGATTACAGGGTTCTTGGAGAATTGTGATGAGAAGGGTCATGGAGCATTATGATGACAAGTCCATGGTACACCGTAATAGCATGGGTCATGGAGCATTGTTATGACCTGGGTAATGGAGCATTTTGATGGCACGGGAATGGAGCATTGTGATGAGAAGGCCATGGAGCATTCTGATGACATGGGTCATGGAGCTTTGTGAAGACAAGCGCATGGAGCAATGTGATGAGTGTATTCATGGAGCATTGTGATGACAATGACATTGAGCATTGTGATGCCAAGGGTCATGGATCTTTGTGATGACAAACGACATGGAGCATTTTGATGGCAAGGGCGTTGTGCATTGTGATGAGAAGGGCAGGGAGCATTCTGATGTCAGGGTCATGGAGCAATTTGATGAAAACTGTCATGGAACATTTTAATGACAGTTGTTATGGAACATTGTGATGTCAGGGGTCATCGAACATTGTGATGATATGTGCATGTAGCATTGTGATGACAGGAGTCATGGAACATTGTGATGACTGTGGTGAGGGAGTATTGTGACATATAGTGATGTAGCATTGTGATATCTGTGGTGAGAGAGCATTTTGATGAGAAGTGCATGAAGCACTGTGATGACAAATTTTAAGGAGCATTGTGATGACAAGATTGTGGAGCACTGCGATGACAAGCGCATGGTGCATTGTGATGACGTGTCATGGAGCATTGTGCTGACAAGCGCATGGAGCATTGTGATGACAAGGGTCAAAGAATATTGTGATGAAATGTTCATGGAGCACTGTGGTTAAAAAGGTCACAGAGACTGTTGATGACGAGGGCATGGACAATTGTGATGACAAAAGTCATGAAACATTGTGATGACTGGAGTAACGGAGCACTGTGGTGACTGGGGTCATGGAGCATTGTGATAACAATGGCATGGATCATTGTGATGACAAGGGCAAGGAACATTGGTCTAATAAGTTTCATGGATTAGTGCAATGACAGTTGGAATGGTGCATTGTGATGACAAGGGCATGGAGCATTGTGATGACAAGGTCATGCAGTATTGTGAAGACAGGTGTCAGGGAGCATTGTGCTGACATATGTAATGGTCCATTGTGATGACAATGGCATGGAGCATTGTGATGCCAAGTGTCATGGAGGATTCTGATGAGAAAGGTAATGGAGCATTGTGATGACAATGGCTTGGAGCATAGTGATGACAAGTTTCAGGGAGCATTGTGCTGACAAGTGCATGGAGAATTGTGATGACAAGGGTCATGGAGCATTCTGATGACAAGCTTGTGGAGTATTTTGATGACAATGGCATGGAGCATTGTGATGAAAATGGCATGGGGCATTGTGATGAAAAAAGCATGGAGCCTTTTCGTGACAGGGTTCAAGGAGCATTCTGAGGACAAGTGTTAGTGAGCACTGTGATGAAAAGTGTATTGAGAATTGTGATGACAAAGGTCATGGAGCATTGTGATGAAAAGGGCATGGAGTATTGTGATGACACGCATCATGGAGCATTGTGATGAGAAGTGTTATGGTACATTGTGATCACAAGGGTTTGGAGCATTGTGATGACAGAGGTCATGCATCATTTTGATTTCAAGGAGCATGGAGCATTGTGATGACAAGGGCATGAAGCAATGTGATGCCAAGGTTCATGGAGGATTGTGATGACAATGGAAATGGAGTATTGTGATGACAAGCACATAGAGCATTGTAATGACAAGGTCATGTAGCATTTTGCTGACAAACGCATTGAGCATTGTGATGACATGTTTCCTGGAGCAATGTGATGACAACGGAATGGAGCATGGTGATGACAAAATCCTGGAGCATTGTGATGAGAAGACCATGGAGACTTGTGATGACAAGTCTCATGGAGCAGTGTGAATACAGGGGTCATGGAGCACTGGGATGACAAGGGCATGGATCATTGTGATGGCAAGGCTCATGGAGCACTGGGCTGAAAATGTTCATGGAGTGTAGTGATGACAGGGATCATGGAGCATTGTGATGACTAGGGAATGGAGAATTATGATGACAAGAGTCCAGGATCATTGTGTTGTCAGGTGTCATGGAGTGATGTGATGACAGTGGTCATGGAACATTGTGACGATATTGTCCATGGAGCATTGTGATGAGTAGGTCGTGGAGCATTGGGCTGAAAATGTTCATGGATTATTGTGATGACAGGGGTCATGGAGCATTGTGATGACAAGGGAATGGAGCATGGTGGTGACAAGGTCCTGGAGCATTGTGATGAGAAGTTCATGGAGACTTGTGATGACAAGTCTCATGGAGCATTCTGATGAAAAGGGGCATGGAGCATTGTGATTACAAGGGTCTTGGAGCATTGTGATGACAAGGGCATGGAACATTGTGATGAGAAGGCAATGGAACTTTCTGATGACATGCGTCATGGAGCTTTGTGATGACAAGGGCATGGAGCATTGCGATTTCATGGGTCTTGAGCAATGTGATGACAAGTGACATGGAATCTTGTGATGACTAGGCTGAGAAACATTGTGATGGCAAGGGTCATGGTGCATTCTTATGACAGGTGTAATGGATCATTTTGATGAGAAGGGCATGGAACATTGGTCTGAAATGTTTCATGGTTTATTGTGATGAGAGTGGGCATAGAGCTTTGTGATGACAAGAGCACGGAACACTGTGATACATGGGTCATGCAGGATTGTAATGAAAAGAACATGGAGCATTGTGATGAGAATGGCATCGAACATTGTGATGACAAGTGTCATGGAGCTTCGTGATGACAAGGGAATGGAGCAATATGATGAGAGGATTCATGGAGCATTGTGATGACAATGACATGGAGCATTGTGATGCCAAGGTTCATGGAGCTTTGTGATGACAATTCATGGAGCATTTTGATGACAAGAGTGTGGCGCATTGTGATGACAAGGGCATGGAGCATTGTGATGACCACATCATGCAGTATTGTGAAGACAGTTGTCAGGGAGCACTGTGATGAGATATGTAATGGCCCATTGTGATGACAATGGCATAGAGCATTGTGATGCCAAATGTCATGGAGGATTCTGATGACAAAGGTAATGGAGCATTGTGATGACAATGGCTTTGAGCATTGTGATGACAAGGGTCAGGGTGCATTGTGCTGACAAGTGGATAGAGAATTGTGATGACAACGGTCATGGAACATTCTGATGACAAGCTTGTGGAGAATTTTGATGACAATGGCATGGAGCATTGTGATGAAAACTGCATGGGGCATTGTGATGAAAAAGGCATGGAGCCTTTTCGTGACAAGTTTCAAGGAGCATTCTGACGACAAGTTTCTGGAAGCATTGTAATGACAAGTGTATTTAGAATTGTGATGACAATGGTCATGGAGCATTGTGGTGAAAAAGCCATGGAGTATTGTGATGACAGGCATCATGGAGCGTTGTGATGACAAGTTTTATGGAACATAGTGATTACAAGGGTTTGAAGCATTGTGATGAGAGAGGTCATGGATCATTTTGATTTCAAGGATCATGGAGCACTGTGATGACAAGGGCATGAAACAATGTGATCCCAAGGTTCATGGAGGATTGTGATGACAATGGTAATGGAGTACTGTGATGACAAGTGCATAGAGCATTGTATTGACAAGGTTATGTAGCATTTGCTGACAAAGGCATGGAGCATTGTGATGACATGTGTCATGGAGCACTGTGATGAGAAGCGTCACGGAGCTTTGTGAATACAGGTGTCATGGAGCATTGGGAAGACAAGGGCACGGTTCAATATGATGACAAGGTTCATGGAGCATTGGGCTGAAAATGTTCATGGAATATTGTGATGACAGGGGTCATGGAGCATTGTGATGACTAGGGAATGGAGCATTTTGATGACAAGAGTTCCGGATCATTGTGTTGTCAGGTGTCATGGAGTGTTGTGATGACAGTGGTCATGGAGCATTGTGATGATATTGGCCATGGAGCTTTGTGATGAGAAGGTTGTGGAGCATAGTGTTTACAGGTGTCTTGATGCATTGTGATGAAATGGGCATGAATCATTGTGATGAAAAAGGCATTGAGACTTGTCATGACAGGTTTCAAAAAGCATACTGACGACAAGTGTCAGGGAGCATTGTGATGACAAGTGTATTGAGCATTTGATGACAAAGGTCATGGAGCACTGTGATCAGAAGACCATGGATAATTGTGACGATGAGCGACATGGGGTTTTGTGATGATAAGTCTTATGGAACATTGTGATCACAAGGGTTTGGAGCATTATGATGACAGAGGTCATGGAGAATTTAAATTTCCTTTTGATGACAATAGCCTGAAACATTATGTTGATGGGCATGGTGCATTGTGATGACAGGGTTCATGGAGCATTGTGATGAAAAGGGGCATGGAGCATTGTGATTACCGGGGTCTTGCAGCACTGTGATTACAAGGGCATGGAGCATTGTGATGAGAAGGCCATGGTACATTCTGATGACATGCGTCATGGAGCACTGTGATGACAAGGGCATGGAGCATTGTTATTACAGGGGTCTTGGACCATTGTGATGACAAGGGTCATGGAGCCTTGTGATGACATGCCGTTGAACAATGTGATGGCAGGTGTCATGGAGCATTGCTATGACAGAGGTAATGGAGCATTGTGATGAGAAGGGCATTGAGCTTTTGTCTAAAATATTTCATGGATTATTGTGATGAGAGTGGGCATGGAGCATTGGGATGACAAGGGCCCGGAACACTGTGATGCATGGTTCATGGAGGATTGTAATGACAAGGGCATGGAGCATTGTGATGAGAAGGGCATCGAGCATTGTGATGACAAGTGTCATGGAGCTTTGTGATGACAAGGGCATGGAGCAATGTGATGAGAGTGTTCATGGAGCTTTGTGATGACAATGACATGGAGCATTGTGATGCCAATGGTCACGGAGATTTGTGATGACAAATAACAGCGAGCATTTCGATGACAATGGTGTGGTGCATTGTGATGAGAAGGGCAGGGAGCATTTTGATGACAGGGTCATGCAGCAATTTGATGAAAATGTAATGGAATATTTTGAGGCAGGGTGTATAGAACATTGTGATTTCAGGGGTCATGGAGCTTTGGGATGAAAAGGGTCATGGTGCATTTTGATGACAGGGGTTATGGAACATTGTGATGTCAGGTGTCATGGAACATTGTGATGATAAAGGTATGTAGCACTGTGATGACAGGTGTCATGGAACATTATGATTACAGGCGTGAGGGGTATTGTGATGACTAGTGATGGAACATTGTGATATCTCTGGTGAGAGAGCATTTGGATGAGAAGTGCATGGAGCATTGTGATTACAAGGTTTATGGAGCATAGTGATTACAAGTTTGTGGACCGATGTGAAGAAAAGCACGTGGCACATTGTGATGACAAGGGTCATGGAGCATTGTTCTGACAAAGGCATGGAGCATTGTGATGACAAGGGTCACGGAGCGTTGTGATGAAAAGTTCATGGAGCATTGTGGTTACAAAGGTCACAGAGCCTTGTGATGACACGGGCATGGACCGTTTTGGTGAAAAACGTTATGAAGCATTGTGATGACTAGATTCACGGAGCATTGTGATGATAGGGGTCATGGAGCATTGTGATGACAAGGGCATGGAACATTGTGGTGACAGGGGCATGGAGTACTGGTCTGACAACTTTCATAGATTATTGTGATGATAGTGGACATGGTGCATTGTAATGACAAGGGTATGGATCATGGTGATGAGAAGGTCATGGAGTCTTGTGAAGACAGGTGTCAGGGAGCATTGTGATGACATATGTCATGGTCCATTGCGATGATAATGGCATGGAACATTGTGATGCTAAATGTAATGGAGGATTGTGATGACAAATAAAATGAAGCATTGTGATGACTAGGGCTTGGAGCAATATGATGACAAGTGCTAATGAGAATTTTATTCACAAAGTTGTGAAGCATTGTGATGACAAGGTCCTGGAGCTCTGTGATGAGAAATCCATGGAGCCTTGTGATGACAAGTCTCATATAGCATACTGATGAAAAGGGGCATGGACCATTGTGATTACAGGAGTCTAGGAACATTGTGATGACAAAGGCACGGAGCATTGTGAAGAGAAGGCCAAGGAACATTCTGAGGACATGCGTCTTTGAGCTTTGTGATGACCAGCACATGGCGCATTTTGATTACAGGGGTCTTGTAACACTGTGATGAAAAGGGCATGGAACATTGTGATGAAAAATGCATGGAGCCTTGTCATGACAGGGTTCAAGGAGCATACAGACAACAAGTGTCATGGAGCATATTGATGACAAGTGTATTGAGCATTGTGATGACAAAGGTCATGGGGCATTGTGATGAGAAGGCCATGGAGCATTCTGATGACATGTGTCATGGAGCTTAGTGATGACAAGGGCATGGAGCAATGTGATGCCAAGGGTCATGGATATTTGTGATGACAAATGTCATGGAGCATTTTGATGACAAGGGCGTTGTGCATTGTGATGAGTAGTGCTGGGAGCATTGTGATGACAGGGTCATGGAGCAATTTGATGAAAAGTGTCAAGGAACATTTTGATGACGGCGGTTAAGGAACATTGTGATGTCAGGGGTCATCGAACATTGTGATGATAAGTGCATGTAGCACTGTGATGACAGGAGTCATGGAACATTGTGATGACAGGGGTGAGGGAGTACTGTGGCGAATAGTGAAGTAACATTGTGATATCAGTGATGAGAGAGCATTTTGATGAGAAGTTCATGGAACATTGTGATGACAAGGTTTATGGAGCATTGTGATGACAAGATTGTGGAGCACTGTGATGACAAGCGCATGGTGCATTGTGATGACATGTGTCATGGAGCATTGTGCTGACAAGCACATGGAGCATTGTGATGACAAGGGTCATGGAGCATTGTGCTGAGAAAGGCATAGAGCACTGTGATGACAAGGGTCAAAGAGAATTGTGATGAAAAGTTCATGGAGCATTGTGGTTAAAAAGGTCACAGAGACTGTTGATGATGAGGGCATGGATCATTGTGATGACAAACGTCATGAAGCATTGTGATGACTGGAGTCAAGGAGCACTGTGATGACAGGGGTCATGGAGCATTGTGATGACAAGGGGCATGGAGCATTGTGATGACAAGGGCATGGATCATTGGTCTCATAAATTTCATGTATTATTGTGATGACTGTTGGAATGGTGCATTGTGGTGACAAGGGGATGGAGCATTGTGATGCCAAGTGTCATGGAGGATTCTGATGACAAAGGTAATGGTGCATTTTGATGAAAATGGCTTGGAGCATTGACATGACAAGGGTCAGGGAGCATTGTGCTGACAAGTGCATGGAGAATTGTGATGACAGGGGTCATGGAGCATTGTGATGACAGAGGTAATGGAGAATATTGATTTAATTGTGCTGACAATAGCCGGATGCATTATGATGATGGGCATGGTGCATTGTGATGACAGGTTTCATGGAGCATTGAGATGAAAAGGGGCATGGAGCATTGTGATTACAGGGGTCTTGGAGCATTGTGATGACAAGGGCATGGAGCATTGTGATGAGAAGGCCATGGAACATTCTGATGACATGTGTCATTGAGCTTTGTGATGAAAAGGGCATGGAGCATTGTGATTACAGGGGTCTTGGAGCATTGTGATGACAAGGGTCATGGAGCCTTGTTATGACAAAGCCGTGGAACATTGTGATGGCAGGGGTCATGGAGCATTGTTATGTCAGAGGTAATGGAGCATTGTGATGAGAATGGCATTGAGCATTGGCCTGAAAGCTTTCATGGATTATTGTGATGAGTGTGCGCACGGAGCATTGTGATGACAAGGGCACGGAACACTGTGATACATGAGTCATGGAGGATTGTGATGAAAATTGCATGGAGCATTTTGATGAGAAGTGCATCGAGCATTGTGATGACCAGTGTCATGGAGCTTTGTGATGACAAGTGCATGGAGTAATGGGATGAGAGTTTTCATGGAGCATTGTGATGACAATGACATGGAGCATTGTGATGCCAAGGGTCCTGGAGCTTTGTGATGACAAATGTCATGGAGCATTTTGATGACAAGCGTGTGGTGCATTGTGATGAGAATGTGAGGGATCATTTTGATGACAGGGTCATGCAGCAATTTGTTGAAAATTGTAATGGAACATTTTGTTGACAGGGGCTACAGAATATTGTGATGCCATGGGTCATGGAGCTTTGGGATGAAAAGTGCCATGGAGCATTTTGATGAGAGTGGTTATGGAAAATTGTGATGTCAGAGGGGTCCTGGAACTTTGTGATTACAGGGTTGAGGGAGGATTGTGATGACTAGTGATGGAACATTGTGATATCTCAGGTGAGAGAGCATTTGAATGAGAAGTGCATGGAGAATTGTGATTACATGTTTTATGGAGCATAGCGATGACAAAGTTGTGGATCATTGTGATGAAAAGCGTGTGGCACATTGTGATGACAAGGGTCATGGAATAATGTTCTGACAAAGGCATGGAGCATTGTGATCACAAGGGTCACGGAGCATTGTGTTGAAAAGTTCATGGAGCATTTTGGTTACAAAGGTCACAGAGCCTTGTGATGACGTGGGCATGGACCGTTGTGATGACAAATGTTATGAAGCAATGTGATGACTGGATTCACGGAGCATTGTGATGACAGGGGTCATGGAGCATTGTGATGACAAGAGCATGGAACATTGTGATGACAGGGACATGGAGAGTTGTGGTGACAAGTTTCAGAGATTATTGTGATGACAGTGGACATGGTGCATTGTGATGACAAGGGCATGGAGGATTGTGATGATAAGGTCATGGAGTATTGTGAAGAGACTTGTCAGAGAGCATTGTGATGACATATGTCATGGTCCATTGCGATGACAATGACAGGGAGCATTGTGATGCCAACTGTAATGGAGGATTGTGATGACAAATATAATGGAGCATTGTGATGACTAGGGCTTGGAGCATTATGATGAGAAGGGTCATTGAGAACTTTCATGACATGGTCGTGAAGCATTTTGATGACAAGCTCCTGGAGCATTATGATGAGAAAACCATGGAGCCCTGTGATGACTAGTCTCATGGATCATACTGATGAAAAGGGGCAAGGAGCATTCTGATTACAGGGTTCTTGGAACATTGTGATAACAAGGGCATGAAGCATTGTGATGACAAGTGCAAGGAACATTGGTCTAATTAGTTTCATGAATTATTGTGATGACAGTTGGAATGGTGCATTGTGATGACAAGGGCATGGAACATTGTGATGACCAGGTCATGTATTATTGTGAAGAGAGGTGTCAGGGAGCATTGTGATGACATATGTAATGGCCCATTGAGATGACAATGGCATGGAGCATTGTGATGCCAGGTGTCATGGAGGATTCTGATGACAAATGTAATGGAGCATTGTGATGACAATGGCTGGGAGCATTGTGATGACAAGGGTCAGGGAGCATTGTGCTGACAAGTACATGAAGAATTGTGATGACAAGTGTCATGGAGCATTCTGATGACAACATTGTGGAGTATTTTGATGACAATGGCATGGAGCATTGTGATGAAAATGGCATGGGGATTTGTGATGAAAAATGCATGGAGCGCTTTTGTTACAGGGTTCAATGAGCATTCCGACGACAAGTGTCAGGAAGCATTGTGATGACAATTGTATTGAGAATTGTGATGAGAAAGGTCATGGAGCATTGTTATGAAAAGGCCATGGAGTATTGTGATGACAGGCATCATGGAGCGTTGTGATGACAAGGGCATGAAGCAATGTGATCCCAAGGTTCATGGAGGATTGTGATGACAATTGTAATGGAGTATTGTGATGACAAGCCCATAGAGCATTGTAATGGCAAGGTCATGTAGCATTTTGCTGACAAAGGCATGGAGCATTGTGGTGATCGTTGTCATGGAGCATTGGGATGACAAGGGCATAGATCATTGTGATGACAAGTGTCATGGAGCATTCGGCTGAAAAAGTTCATGGAGTATTGTGATGACAGTGGTCATGGTGCATTGTGATAACAAGGGCATGGAGCATTGTGAAGACAAGGGCATGGAGCATTGGTCTAATAAGATTCATGTATTATTGCGATGACAGTTGGAATGAAGCATTGTGATGACAATGGCATGGAGCATTGGGATGACAAGAGTCACGGATCATTGTGTTGTCAGGTGTCATGGAGTGTTGTGATGACAGTGGTCATGGAGCATCGTGATGATATTGGTCAGGGAGCATTGTGATGAGAATGTCATGGAGCATTGGGCTGAAAATGTTCATGGAGTATTGTGATGAAAGGGGTCATGGAGCATTGTGATGAAAAGGGCATGGATCATTGTGATGAAAAAGGCATGGATCCTTGTCATGACAGGGTTCAAGGAGCATACTGACGACAAGTGTCAAGGAGCATTGTGACAACAAGTGTATTGAGCATTGTGATGACAAAGATCATGGCGCATTGTGATGACAAGACCATGGATAATTGTGATGATGAGCGTCATGGAGTGTTGTGATTATAAGTGTTATGGAACATTGTGATCACAAGGGTTTGGAGCATTATGATGACAGAGGTCATGGAGAATTTTGATTTCATTGTAATGCCAATAGCCTGAAGAATTATGATGATGGGCATGGTGCATTGTGATGGCAGTGTTAATGGAGCATGGAGATGATAAAGGGCATGGAGCATTGTGATTACAGGGTTCTTGGAGCATTGTGATGACAAGGGCATGGAGCATTGTGAGGAGAAGGCCATGGAACCTTCTGATGATATGCGTCATGGAGCTTTGTGATGACAAGGGCATGGAGCCTTTTGATTACAGGTGTCTTGGAGCATTGTGATGACAAGGGTCATGGAGACTTGTGATGACAAGGCCGTGGAACATTGTGATCTCAGGGGTCATGGAGCATTGTTATGACAGAGTTAATGGAGCATTGTGATGAGAAGGTCATTGAGCATTGGTCTGAAATATTTCATGGATTATTGTGACGAGAGTGGGCAAGAAGCATTGTGATGACAAGGGCACAGAACACTGTGATACATGGGTCATGGAGGATTGTAAGGACAAAGGCATGGAGCAATGTGATGAGAGAGTTCATGGAGCATTGTGATGACAATGACATGGAGCATTGTGAGGAGAAGGCCATGGAGAATTCCGATTACATGCATCAGGTAGCTTTGTGATGAAAAAGGCTAGGAGCATTGTGATTACAGGGGTCTTGGAACATTGTGATGAAAAGGGCATGGATCATTGTGATGAAAAAGTCACGGAGCCTTATCATGACAGGGTTCAGGGAGCATACTGACAAGTGTCAGGGAGCATTGTGATGACAAGTGTATTGAGCATTGTGATTACAAAGATCATGGAGCATTGTGATGACAAGACCATGGATAATTTTGATGATGATCGTCATGGGGTGTTGTCATGATAAGTGTTATGGAACATTATGATCACAACGGTTGGAAGCATTTTGATGACAGAGGTCATGGAGAATTTTGATTTCATTGTAATGATAATAGCCTGAAGCATTATGATAATGGGCATGGTGCATTGTGATGACAGGGTTCATGGAAAATTGAGATGAAAAAGGGCATGGAGCATTGTGATTTAAGGGGTCTTGGAGCATTGTGATGACAAGCGCATAGAGCATTGTAATGACAAGGTCATGTAGAATTTTGCTGACGAAGGCATGGAGCATTGTAATGACAGGTGTCATGGAGCACTGTGATGACATGTGTCACGGATCATTGTGAATACAGGGGTCATGGAGCATTGTGATGACAAGGTCATGTATCATTGTGATGAAAAGGGTCATGGAGCACTGCCGTGATAATGTTCATGGAGTATTGTGATGAGAGGAGTCAGGGAGCATTGTGATGACAGAGGTCATGGAGAGTTTTGATTTCATTGCACTGACAATAGCCGGAAGCATTATGGTGATGGGCATGATGCATTGTGATGACAAGCTTCATGGAGCATTGAGATGAAAAGGGGCATGGAGCATTGTGATTACAGGGGTCTTGGAGCACTGTGATGACAAGGGCATGCCTCATTTTGATGAGCGGGCCATGGAACATTCTGATGACATGTGTCATGGAGTTTTGTGATGACAAGTGCATGGAGAATTGTGATTACAGGGGTCTTGGAGCATTGTGATGACAATTGTCATGGAGCCTTGTGATGACAAGGCCGTGGAACATTGTGATGGCAGGGGTCATGGATCATTGTTATGACCGGGGTAATGGAGCACTGTGATGAGAAGGGCATGGAGCATTGAGATTACAATATTTATGGAGCATTGCAATGACAAATTTGTGGACCTTTGTGATGAAAAGCGCGTGGCACATTTTGATGACAAGGGTCATGGAGTATTTTTCTGACAAAGGCATTGAACATTGTGATGACAAGTTCATGGAGCATTGTGGTAACAAACGTAACAGAGCCTTGTGATGATGCGGGCATGGAGCATTGTGATGACAAATGTTATGAAGCATTGTGATGACGGGAGTCACAGAGCTTGTGATGACAAGGGTCATGAAGCTCTCTGATGACAAGGGCAAGGAGCATTGTGCTTAGAAAGGCATAGAGCATTGTGATGACAAGGGTCAAAGAGCATTGTGATAAAAAGTTAATGGAAAATTGTGGTTAAAAAGGTCACAGAGACTGTTGATGATGAGGGCATGGACCATTGTGATGACAAAGTTCATGAAGCATTGTGATGACTGGAGTCATGGAGCATTGTGATAAAAAGGGCATGGAGCATTGTGATGACAAGGGCATGGATCATTGGTCTAATAAGTTTCATGGATTATTGCAATGACAGTTGGAATGGCGCATTGTGATGACAAGGGCATGGAGCATTGTGATGACCAGGTCATGCAGTATTGTGAAGAGAGGTGTCAGGGATCATTGTGATGAGATATGTAATGGCCCATTGTGATGACAATGGCATGGAGCATTGTGATGCCAAGGATCATGGAGGATTCTGATGACAAAGGTAATGGAGCATTGTGATGACAATGGCTAGGAGCATTGTGATGACAAGGGTCTGTGAGCATTGTGATGACAAGCTTGTGGAGTATTTGATGACAATGGCATGGAGCATTGTGAAGAAAACAGCATTGAGCATTGTGATGAAAATGGCATGGAGCCTTTTCGTGACAGATTTCAAGGAGCATTCTGACGACAAGTTTCAGGAAGCATTGTAATGACAAGTGTATTTAGAATTGTGATGACAAAGGTCATGGAGCATTGTGAGGAAAAGTCCATGGAGTATTGTGATGACAGGCATCATGGAGCGTTGTGATGACAAGTGTTATGGAACATTGTGATCACAAGGGTTTGGAGCATTGTGATGACAGAGGTCATGGATCATTTTGATTTCAAGGAGCATGGAGCATTGTGATGACAAGCGCATGAAGCAATGTGATCCCAAGGTTCATGGAGGATTGTGTTGACAATGGTAATGCGGTATTGTGATGACAAGCGCATAGAGCATTGTAATGACAAGGTCATGTAGCATTTTGCTGACAAAGGCATGGAGCATTGTGATGACAGGTGTCATGGAGCACTTTCATGACAAGCGTCACGGAGCATTGTGAATACAGCGGTCATGGAGCATTGGGATGACAAGGGAATGGATCATTGTGATGACAAGTGTCATTCAGCATTGGGGTGAAAATGTTCATGGAGTATTGTGATGACAGGGGTCATGGAGCATTGTGATGACAGAGGTCATACAGAATTTTGATTTCATTCTGCTGACAATAGTCAGAAGCATTATGATGATGGGCATGATGCACTGTGATGACAGGGTTCATGGACCATTGATATGAAAAGGGGCATGGAGCACTGTGATTACAGGGGTCTGGGAGCATTGTGATGAAAAGGGCATGTAGCATTTTGATGAGAAGGCCATGGAACATTCTGATGACATGTGTCATGGAGCTTTGTGATGACAAGTTCATAGAGCATTGTGATTAGAGTGTTCTTGGAGCATAGTGAACGGAAGGGTCATGGAGCCTTGTGATGAAAAGGCCATGGATCATCGTGTTGGATTGGGACTTGGAGCATTGTTATGACAGTGGTAATGGAGCATTGTGATGGCAAGGGCATGGAGCATTGTGATGAGAAGGCCATGGAACTTTCTGATGACATGTGTCATGGAGCTTTGTGATGACAAGGGCATGGAGCAATGTGATGAGAGTGTTCATGGAGCATCGTGATGACAAAGACATGGAGCATTGTGATGCCAAGCGTCATGGATCTTTGTGATGACAAATGTCATGGAGCATTTTGATGACAAGGGTGTTGTGCATTGTGATGAGAAGGGCAGGAGCATTGTGATGAAAGGGTCATGGAGCAATTTGATGAAAAGTGTCATGGAACATTTTGTTGACAGGGGTTATGTAACATTGTGATGTCAGTGGTCATCAAACATTGTGATGATAATGCATGTAGCATTGTGATTACAGGAGTCATGGAACATTGTGATGACAGGGGTGAGGGAGTATTGTGACGAATAGTGATGTAACATTGTGATATCACTGGTGAGAGAGCATTTTGATGAGAAGTGCATGGAGCATTGTGATGACAAGGTTTATGGAGCATTGTGATGATAATATTGTGGAGCACTGTGATGACAAGCGCATGGTGCATTTTGATGACATGTGTCGTGGAGCATCGTGCTGACAAGCGCATGGAGCATTGTGATGACAAGGATCATGGAGCATTGTGCTGAGAAAGGCATAGAGCATGGTGATGACAAGGGTCAAAGAGCATTGTGATGAAAAGTTCATGGAGCATTGTGGTTAAAAACGTCACAGAGACTGTTGATGATGAGGGCATGGACCATTGTGATGACAAAGGTCAAGAAGCATTGTGATGACTGGAGTCACAGAGCATTGTGATGACAGGTGTCATGGAGCATTGTAATAACAAGGGAATGGAGCATTGTGATGACAAGGGCATGGAGCATTGGTCTAATATGTTTCATGGATTATTGTGATGCGAGTTGGAATGGCGCATTGTGATGACAAGGGCATGGAGCATTGTGATGACCAGGTCATGCAGTATTGTGAAGAGAGGTGTTATGGAGCATTGTGATGACATATATAATGGCCCATTGTGATGGCAATGGCATGAAGCATTGTGATGCCAAGTGTCATGGAGGATTCTGATGACAAAGGTAATGGAGCATTGTGATGACAATGGCTTGGAGCATTGTGATGACAAGGGTCAGTTAGCTTTGTGCTGAGAATTGCATGGAGAATTTTGATGACAAGGGTCATGGAGCATTCTGATGACAAACTTGTGGAGTATTTTGAAGACAATGACATAGAGCATTATGATGAAAACGGCATGGGGCATTGTGATGAAAAAGGCCTGGAAGCTTTCGTGACAGGGTTCAAAAAGCATTCTGACGACAAGTGTCAGGGAGCATTGTGATGACAAGTGTATTGAGAATTTGATGACAATGGTCATGGAGCATTGTGATGAAAAGAGCATGGAGTATTGTGATGACAGGCATCATGGAACGTTGTGATGACAAGTGTTATGGAACATTGTGATCACAAGTGTTTCGAGCATTGTGATGACAGAGGTCATGGATCATTTTGATTTCAAGGAGCATGGAGCATTGTGATGACAAGGGCATGAAGCAATGTGATCCCAAAGTTCATGGAGGATTGTGATGACTATCGTAATGGAGTATTGTGATGACAAGCGCATAGAGCATTGTAATGACAAGGTCATGTAGCATTTTGCTGACAAAGGCATGGAGCATGGTGATGACAGGTTTCATGGAGCACTGTGATGAAAAGAGTCATGGAGCATTGTGAATACAGTGGTCATGGAGCATTGGGATGACAAGGGCATGGATCATTGTGATGACAAGTGTCATGGAGCATTGGGCTGAAAATGTTCATGGAGTATTGTGATGACAGAGGTCATAAAGAATTTTGATTTCATTGTGCTGACCATAGCCGGAAGCATTATGATGATGGGCATGATGCACTGTGATGACAGGGTTCATGGACCATTGATATGAATAGGGGCATGGAGCACTGTGATTACAGGGGTCTGGGAGCATTGTGATGAAAAGGGCATGGATCATTTTGATAAGAAGGCCATGGAATATTCTGATGACATGTGTCATGGAGGTTTGTGATGACAAGGTCATAGAGCATTGTGATTAGAGTGTTCTTGGAGCATTGTAATGAGAAGGGTCATGGAGCCTTGTGATGAAAAGGCCATGGATCATTGTGTTGGCTTGGGACATGGAACATTGTTATGACAGGGGTAATGGAGCATTGTGATGGCAAGGGCAAGGAGAATTGCGATGAGAAGGCCATGGAACATTCTGATGACATGTGTCATGGAGCTTTGTGATGACAAGGGCATGGATCAATGTGATGAGAACGTTCATGGAGCATCGTGATGACAAATACTTGGAGCATTGTGATGCCAAGCGTCATGGATCTTTGTGATGACAAATGTCATGGAGCATTTTGATCATAAGGGCGTTGTGCATTGTGATGAGAAGGGCAGGGAGCATTGTGATGACAGGGTCATGGAGCAATTTGATGAAAACTGTCATGGAACATTTTTATGACATGGGTTATGGAACATTGAGGTGTCAGGGGTCATGGAGCATTTTGATGAAAAGGTTCATGGAGCATTTTGATGAGAGGGGTTATGTAACATTGTGATGTCAGTGGTCATCAAACATTGTGATGATAATGCATGTAGCATTGTGATGACAGGAGTCATGGAACATTTTGATGACAGGGTTGAGGGAGTATTGTGACGAATAGTGATGTAAAATTGAGATATCAATGGTGAGAGAGCATTTTGATGAGAGGTGCATGGAGCATTGTGATGACAAGTTTTATCGAGCATTGTGGTGACAAGATTGTGGAGCACTGTTATGACAAGTGCATGGTGCAATGTGATGACATGTGTCGTGGAGCATCGTGCTTACAAGTGCATGGTGAATTGTGATGACAAGGGTAATGGAGCATTGTGCTGAGAAAGGCATAGAGCATGGTGATGACAAGGGTCAAAGAGCATTGTGATGAAAAGTTCATAGAGCATTGTGGTTAAAAACCTCACAGAGACTGTTGATGATGAGGGCATGGACCATTGTGATGACAAAGGTCAAGAAGCATTGTGATGACTGGAGTCACAGAGCATTGTGATGACAGGTGTCATGGAGCATTGTAATAACAAGGGAATGGAGCATTGTGATGACAAGGGCATGGATCATTGGTCTAATATGTTTCATGAATTATTGTGATGCGAGTGGGAATGGCACATTGTGATGAAAACGGCATGGAGCATTGTGATGACCAGGTCATGCATTATTGTGAATACAGGTGTCAGGGTGCATCGTGATGACATATATAATGGCCCATTGTGATGACAATGGCATGAAGCATTGTGGTGCCAAGTGTCATGGAGGATTCTGATGACAAAGGTAATGGAGCATTGTGATGTCAATGGCTTGGAGCATTGTGATGACAAGGGTCAGTTAGCTTTGTGCTGAGAATTGCATGGAGAATTGTGATGACAAGGGTCATGGAGCATTCTGATGACAAGCTTGTGGAGTATTTTGATGACAATGATATGGAGCATTGTGATGAAAACGGCATGGGGCATTGTGATGAAAAAGTCATGGAGCCTTTCGTGACTGGGTTCAAAAAGCATTCTGACAACAAGTGTCATGGAGCATTGTGATGACAAGTGTATTGAGAATTGTGATGACAAAGGTCATGGAGCATTGTGATGAAAAGTGCATGCAGTATTGTGATGACAGGCATCATGGAGTGTTGTGATGAAAGTGTTATGGAACACTGTGATCACAAGGGTTTGGATCATTGCGAAGACAGAGGTCATGGATCATTTTGATTTCAAGGAGCATGGAGCATTGTGATGACAAGGTCATCAAGCAATGTGATCCCAAGGTTCATGGAGGATTTTGATGACAATGGTAATGGAGTATTGTGTTGACAAGCGCATAGAGCATTGTAATGACAAGGTCATGTAGCATTTTGCTGACAAAGGCATGGAGCATTGTAATGACAGGTGTCATGGAGCACTGTGATGACAAGCGTCACGGAGCATTATGAATACAGGGGTCATAGAGCATTGGGATGACAAGAGCATGGATCATTGTGATGACAGGAATCATGGAGCATTGTGATGACAGAGGTCATGGAGAATTTTGATTTCACTGTGCTGACAATAGCCGGAAGCATTATGATGATGGGCATGGTGCATTGTGATGACAGTGTTCATGGAGCATTGAGATGAAAAGGGGCATGGAGCATTGTGATTACAGGGATCTGGGAGCATTGTGATGACAAGGGCATGGAACATTTTGATGAGAAGGCCATGGAACATTCTGATGACATGTGTCTTGGAGCTTTGTGATGACAAGGACATGGAACATTGTGATTACAGGTGTTTTGTAGCATTGTGTTGACAAGGGTCATGGTGCCTTGTGATGGCAAGGCCATGGAACATTGTGATGGCAGGGGTCATGGAACATTGCTATGAGAGGGGTAATGGAGCATTTTGATGAGAAAGGCATGGAACATTGTGATTAAAATGTTTATGGAGCATTGCCATGAAATATTTGTGGACCGTTGGGGTGAAAAGCGCGTGGCACGTTGTGATGATAATGGGCATGGAATATTTTTCGGACAAATGCATGGAGCATTGTGATGACAAGGGTCACGGAGCATTGTGATGAAAATTTCATGGAGCATTGTGGTTCCAAATGTAACAGAGCCCTGTGATGACGCGGACATCGATCATTGTGATGACAAATGTTATGAAGAATTGTGATGACTGGAGTCAAAGAGCATTGTGATGACAGGGGTCATAGAGCATTGTGATGACAAGGGCAAGGAGCATTGTGCTGAGAAAGGCATATAGCATTGTGATGACAAGGGGCAAAGAGCATTGTGATGAAATGTTCATGGAGCATTGTGGTTAAAAAGGTCACAGAGACTGTTGATGATGAGGGCATGGACCATTGTGATGAGAAAGGTCATGGAGCATTGTGATGACTGGAGTCACGGAGCATTGTGATGACAGGGGTCATGGAGCATTGTGATAACAAGGGCATGGAGCATTGTGAAGACAAGGGCATGGATCATTGGTCTAATATGTTTCATGGATTATTGCGATGAGAGTTGGAATGGCATATTGTGATGAGAAGGACATGGAGCATTGTGATGACCAGGTCTTGCAGTATTGTGAAGACAGGTGTCAGGGTGCATCGTGATGACATATGTAATGGCCCATTGTGATGACAATGGCATGGAGCATTGTGATGCCAAGTGTCATGGAGGATTCTGATGACAAAGGTAATGGAGCATTGTGATGACAATGGCTTGGAGCATTGTGATGACAAGGGTCAGGGAGAATTGTGCTGACAAGTGCATGGAGAATTGTGATGACAACGGTCATGGAGCGTTCTCATGACAAGCTTGTAGAGTATTTTGATGACAATGGCATGGAGCATTGTGAGGAAAACGGCATGGGGCTTTGTGATGAAAAAGGCATGGAGCCTTTTCGTGAAAGGGTTCAAGGAGCATTCTGACGACAAGTGTCAGGGAGCATTGTGATGACAAGTGTATTGAGAATTGTGATGACAATGGTCATGGAGCATTGTGATGAAAATGGCATGGAGTATTGTGATGACAGTCATAATGGAGGGTTGTGATCACAAGTGTTATGGAACATTGTGATCACAAGCGTTTGGAGCATTGTGATGACATAGGTCATGCATCATTTTGATTTCAAGGATCATGGAGCACTGTGATGACAAGGGCATGAAGCAAAGTGACCAAAATGTTCATGGAGGATTGTGATGACAATGGTAATGGAGTATTGTGATGACAAGTGTATAGAGCATTGTAATGACAAGGTCATGTAGCATTTTGCTGACAAAGGCATGGAACACTGTGATGACTGGTGTCATGGAGCACTGTGATGACAAGCGTCACGGAGCATTGTGAATACAGTGGTCATGGAGCATTGGGATGACAAGGGCTTGGATCATTGTGATGACAAATGTCATGGAGCAGTGGTCTGAATATGTTCATGGAGTATTGTGATGACAGGGGTCATGGAGCATTATGATGACAGAGGTCATGGAGAATTTTGATTTCATTGTGCTGACAATAGCTGGAAGCATTATGATGATGGGCATGATGCATTGTGATGATAGGTTTCATGGACCATTGAGTTGAAAAGAGGCATGGAGCATTGTGATTACAGGGGTCTGGGAGCATTGTGATGACAAGGGCATGGAGCATTTTGATGAGAAGACCATGGAACATTCTGATGGCATGTGTCATGGAGCTTTGTGATGACAAGGGCATGGAGCATTGTGAGTACAGGGGTTTTGGAGCATTGTGATGACAAGGGTCATGGAGCATTGTTATGACAGGTATAATGGAGCATTGTGATGAGAACGGCACGGAGCATTGTGATTAGAAAGTTTATGGAGCATTGCACTGACAAATTTGTGGACCGTTGGGATGAAAAGCGTGTGGCACATTGTGATGACAAGTGTCATGGAGCATTTTTCTGACAAAGGCATGGAGCATTGTGATGACAAGGGTCTCGGAGCATTGTGATGAAATGTTCATGGAACATTGTGGTTACAAATGTAACAGAGCCTTTTGATGATGCGAGCATTGACCATTGTGATGACAAATGATATGAAGAATTGTGATGACTGGAGTCACGGAGCATTGTGATGACTGGGGTCATGGAGCAATGTGATGACAAGAGCATGGAGCATTGTCCTGAGAAAGGCATAGATCATTGTGATGACAAGTGTAAAAGAGCATTGTGATGAAATGTTCATGGAGCATTGTGCTTAAAAAGGTCACAGAGACTGTTGATGATGAGGGCATAGACTATTGTGATGACAAAGGTCATGGAGCATTGTGATGACTGGAGTCACGGAGCATTGTGATGACAGGAGTCATGGAACATTGTGATAACAAGGCCATGAAGCATTGTGATGACAATGGCATGGAGCATTGGTCTAATAATTTTCATGGAGTATTGCGATGACAGTTGGAATGGCGCATTATGATGACAAGGGCATGGAGAATTGTGATGACCAGGTCTTGCTGTATTGAGAAGAGAGGTGTCAGGGAGCACTGTGATGACATATGTAATGGCCCATTGTGATAACAACGGCCTGGAGCATTGTGATGCCAAGTTTCATGGAGGATTCTGATGACAAAGTTACTGGAGCATTGTGATGACATGGGTCAGTGAACATTGTGCTGAAAAGTGCATGGAGAATTGTGGTGGCAAGGGTAATGGAGCATTCTGATGACAAGCTTGTGGAGTATCTTGATGACAATGGCATGGAGCATTGTGATGAAAATGACATGGGGCTTTGTGATGAAAAAGGCATGGAGCCTTTTTGTGACAGGGTTCATGGATCATTCTGACGAAAAGTGTTAGGGAGCATTGTGATGAAAAGTGTATTGAGAATTGTGATGACAAAGGTCATGGAGCATTGTGATGAAAAGTGCATGGAGTATTGTGATGGCAGGCATCATGGAGCGTTGTGATGACAAGTGTTATGGAACATTGTGATTCCAAGTGTTTGGAGCATGGTGATGAGAGGGGTCATGGATCATTTTGATTTCAAAGTCCATGGAGCATTGTGATGACAAGGGCATGAAGCAATGTGATCCCAAGGTTCATGGAGGTTTGTGATAACAATGGTAATGGAGTATTGTGATGACAAGCGCATAGAGCATTGTAATGACAATGTCATGTAGCATTTTGCTGACAATGGCATGGAGCATTGTGATGACAAGTGTCATGGAACATTGGGCTGAAAATGTTCATGGAGTATTGTGATGACAGGGGTTATGGAGCATTGTGATGAGTAGGGAATGGAGCATTGTGATGACAAGAGTTCCGGATCATTGTGTTGTCACGTGTCATGTAGTGTTTTGATGACAGTGGTCATGGAGCATTTTGATGATATTTGTCATGGAGCATTGTGATGAGAATTTCATGGAGCATTGGGCTGAAAATATTCATGGAGTATTGTGATGACAGGGGTCATGGAGCATTGTGATGACAAGGGATTGCAGCATGGTGATGACAAGGTCCTGGAGAATTGTGATGATAAAAGCATGGAGACTTGTGATGAGAAGTCTCATGGAGCATTCTGATGAAAAGGGGCATGGAGCACTGTGATTACAGGGGTCTTGGAGCATTGTGATGACAATGGCCTGGAGCATTGTGAGGAGAAGGCCATGGAGCATTCTGATGACATGTGTCATTGAGCTTTGAGATGACAAGTGCATGGAGCACTGTGATTACAGGTGTCTTGGAACATTGTGATGAAAAGTCATGGATCATTGTGATGAAAAGGCATGGAGCCTTGTCATGACAGGGTTCAAGAAGCATACTGACGACAAGTGTCAGGGAGCATTGTGATGACAAGTGTATTGAGAATTGTGATGACAAAGGTCATGGAGCATTGTGATGAGAAGACAATGGATAATTGTGATGATGAGCGTCATAGGGTGCTGTGATGTTAAGTGTTATGGAACATTGTGATCACAAGGGTTTGGAGCATTATGATGACAGTGTTCATGGATAATTTTGATTTCATTGTGATGACAATAGCCTGAAGCATCTTGATGATGGGCATGGAGCATTCTGATGACAGGCTTCATGGAGCACTGAGATGAAAAGTAGCATGGAGCATTGTGAATACAGGGTTCTTGGAGCATTGTCATGACAAGGGCATGGAGGATTGTGATGAGAAGGGTCATGGAGCATTGTGATAACAGGGGTGAGTGAGGATTGTGATGACTAGTGATGGAACATTGTGATATCTCATGTGAGAGAGCATTTGGATGAGAAGTGCATGGATCATTGTGCTTACAAGGTTTATGGAGCATAGCGATGACAAGGTTGTGGATCATTGTGATGAAAAGCGCATGGCACACTGTGATGACAAGGGTCATGGAGCATTGTTCTGACAAAGGCATGGAGCATTGTAATGACAAGGGTCACACAGCATTGTGATGAATAGTTCATGGAGCATTGTGTTACAAATGTCACAGAGCCTTGTCCTGACGCGGGCATGGACCGTTGTGATGACAAACATTATGAAGCACTGTGATGACTGGAGTCATGGAGCATTGTGATGACAGGGGTCATGGAGCATTGTGATGACAAGGGCATGGAGCATGGTGATGACAGGGGCATGGAGCACTGGTCTGACAAGTTTCATAGATTATTGTGATGACATTGGATATGGTGCATTGTGATGACAAGGGCATGGAGCCTTTTGATTTGAAGGCCATGGAACATTCTGATGACATGTGTCATGGAGCTTTGTGATGACAAGGGCATGGAGCATTGTGATGACAAGTTTATTGAGAATTGTGATGACAAAGGTCATGGAGCATTGTGATGAAAAGAGCATGGATTATTGTGATGGCAGGCATCGTGGAGCGCTGTGATGACAAGTGTTATGGAACATTGTGATCACAAGGGTTTGTAGCATTGTGATGACAGAGGTCATGGATCATTTTGATTTCAAGGAGCATGGAGCATTGTGGTGACAAGGGCATGAAGCAATGAGATCCCAAGGTTCATGGAGGACTGTGATGACAATGGGAATGGAGTATTGTGATGACAAGCGAATAGAGCATTGCAATGACAAGGTCAGGTAGTATTTTGCTGACAAAGGCATGGTGCATTGTTATGACAGGTGTCATGGAGCACTGTGAATACAGGGGTCGTGGAGCATTGGGATGACAAGTCATGGATGATTGTGATGACAAGAGTCATGGAGCATTGTGCTGAAAATTTTCATGGAGTATTGTGATGACAGGGGTCATGGAGCATTGTGATGAGTAGGGAATGGAGCATTGTGATGACAAGAGTCCCGGATCATTGTGTTGTCAGGTGTGATGGAGTGTTGTGATGACAGTGGTCATGGAGCATTTTGATGATAATTTTCATGGAGCATTGTGATGAGAATTTCATGGAGCATTGGGCTGAAAATGTTCATGGAGTATTGTGATGACAGGGGTCATGGAGCATTGTGATGACAAGGGAATGGAGCATGGTGATGACAAGATCCTGTAGCATTGTGATGATAAGACCATGGAGACTTGTGCAGACAAATCTCATGGAGCATTCTGATGAAAAGGGACATGGAGCATTGTGATTCCATGGGTCTTGGAGCATTGTGATGACAAGGGCATGGAGCATTGTGAGGAGAAGGCCATGGAGCATTCTGATGACATGTGTCATGGAGCATTGTGATGAAAAGGGCATGAAGTATTGTGATGACAGGGGTCATGGAGCCTTGTGATGACAAGGCCGTGGAACACTGTGATGTCAGGGGTCATGGAGCATTTTATGACAGAGCTAATGGAGCATTGTGATGAGAAGGGCATGGAGCATTGTGATGACCAGGTCATGCAGTATTGTAAAAAGGGGTGTCACGGAACATTGTGATGACATATGTATTGGCCCATTGTGATGACAATGGCATGGAGCATTGTGATGCCAAGTGTCATGGAGGATTCTGATGACAAAGTTAATGGAGCATTGTGATGACAATGGCTTGGAGCATAGTGATGACAAGGTTCAGGGAGCACTGTGCTGATAAATGCATGGAGAATTCTGATGACAGGGGTCATGGAGCATTCTGATGACAAGCTTGTGGAGTATTGTGATGACAATGGAATGGAGCATTGTGATAAAACGGCATGGGGCTTTGTGATGAAAAAGGCATGGAGCCTTTTCGTGACAGGGTTCAAGGAGCATTCTGACGACAAGTGTCAGGGAGCATTGTGATGAAAAGTGTATTGAGATTTGTGATGACAAATGTCATGGAGCATTGTGATGAAAAGGTCATGAAGTATTGTGATGACAGGCATCATGGAGCGTTGTGATGAATAGTTTTATGGAACATTGTGATCAGAAGGTTTTGGAGCATTGCGATGACACAGGTCATGGATCATTGTGATTTCAAGGAGCATGTAGCATTGTGCTGACAAGGGTATGAAGCAATGTGATCCCAAGGTTCATGGAGTAGAGTGATGGCAATGCTAATGGAGTATTGTGATGACAAGCGCATAGAGCATTGTAATGACAAGGTCATGTAGCATTTTGCTCACAAAGGCATGGAGCATTGTGATGACATGTGTCATGGAGCACTGTGATGATAAGCGTCACGAATCATTGTGAATACAGGGGTCATGGAGCATTGGGATGACAAGGGCATGGATCATTGTGATGACAAGAGTCATGGAGCATTGGGCTGAAAATGTTCATGGAGTATTGTGATGACAGGGGTCGTGGAGCATTGCGATGACAAATGTCATTGAGAATTTTGATTTCATTGTGCTGACAATAGCTGGAAGCATTATTATGATTGGCATGATGCATTGTGATGACAGGGTTCATGGAGCATTGAGATGAAAAGGGGCATTGAGCATTGTGATTACAGGGGTCTTTGAGCATTGTGATGACAAGGGAATGGAGCATTTTGATGAGAAGGCCATGGAACTTTCTAATGACATGTGTCATGGAGCTTTGTGATGACAAGGGCATGGAGCATTGTGATTACAGGGCTCTTGGAGCATTGTGATGACACGTGTCATGGAGCCTTCTGATGACAAGGCCGTGGAACACTGTGATGGCAGGGGTCATGGAGCATTGTGATGAGAAGGACATGGAGCATTGTGATTACAAGTTTTATGGAGCATTTCGATGACAAATTTGTGGACCGTTGGGATGAAAAGTGTGTGGCACATTGTGATGACAAGTGTCATGGAGCATTTTTCTGACAAAGGCATGGAGCATTGTGATAACAAGGGTCACGGAGCATTGTGATGAAAAGTTCATGGAGCACTGTGGTTACAATGGTAACAGAGCCTTGTGATGACGGGGGTATAGACCATTGTGATGACAAATATTATGAAAAATTGTGATGACTGGAGTCACGGAACAATGTGATGACAGGAGTCATGGAGAATTGTGATGAAAAGGGCATGGAACAATGTGCTGAGAAAGGCATAGAGCATTGTGATGACAAGGGTCAAAGAGCATTGTGATGAAATGTTCATGGAGCATGGTGGTTAAAAAGGTCACAAAGACTGTTGATGATGAGGGCATGGACCATTGTGATGACAAAAGTCATGGAAAATTGTGATGACTGGAGTCACGGAGCATTGTGATGACTGGAGTCAAGGAGCATTGTGATGACTGGGGTCATGGAGCATTGTTCTGACAAAGGCATGGAGCATTGTGATGACAAGGGTCACGGAGCGTTGTGATGAAATGTTCAAGGAGCATTGTGGTTACAAAGTCACAGAGCCTTGTGATGACACGGGCATGGACCGTTTTGATGACAAACGTTATGAAGCATTGTGATGACTGGATTCATGGAGCATTGTGATGATAGGGGTCATGGAGCATTGTGAGGACAAGGGCATGGAGCATTGTGTTGACAGGGGCATGGAGCATTGGTCTGACAAGTTTCATAGATTATTGTGATGACAGTGGACATGGTGCATTGTAATGACAAGTGTATGGATCATGGTGATGAGAAGGTCATGGAGTATTGTGAAGACAGGTGTCAGGGAGCATTGTGATGACATATGTCATGGTCCATTGCGATGATAATGGCATGGAGCATTGTGATGCTAAATGTAATGGAGGATTGTGATGACAAATAAAATGGAGCATTGTGATGACTAGGGCTTGGAGCAATATGATGACAAGGGCTATTGAGAATCTTCTTCACAAAGTTGTGAAGCATTGTGATGACAAGGTCCTGGAGCATTGTGATGAGAAATCCATGGAGCCTTGTGATGACAAGTCTCCTATAGCATACTGATGAAAAGGGGCATGGACCACTGTGATTACAGGGGTCTTGGAACATTGTGATAACAAGGGCATGGAGCACTGTGAAGAGAAGGCCAAGGAGCATTCTGAGGACATGCGTCATTGAGCTTTGTGATGACCAGCACATGGAGCATTTTGATTACAGGGGTCTTGTTGCAGTGTGATGAAAAGGGCATGGAACATTGTGATGAAAAATGCATGGAGCATTGTTATGACAGGGTTAATGGAGAATTGTGATGGCAAGGGCATGGAGCATTGTGATTACAAGGTCATGGATTATTGTGAAGACAGGTGTCAGGGAGCATTGTGATGGCATATTTCATGTTCCATTGTGATGACAATGGCATGGAGCATTGTGATGCCGAGTGTTATGGAGGATTGTGATGACAAAGGTAATGGAGCATTGTGATGACAAGGGCTTGGAGCAATGTGATGAGAGCGTTCATGGAGCATTGTGATGACAATGACATTGAGCATTTTGATGAAAAGTTCATGGAGCATTGTGGTGACAAATTTCACAGAGCCTTGTGATGATGAGGGCATTGACTTTTGTGGTGACACAGGTCATGGAGTCTTGTGATGATGGGACACACGGAGCATTGTGATGACTGTGGTCATGTAGCATTGTGATGACAGGAGCATGGAGCATTGGTCTGACAAGTTTCATGGATAATTGTGTTGACAGTGGGCATGGCACATTGTGATGACAAGGGCATGGAGCATTGTGATGACAAGGTCATGGAGTATTGTGAAGACAGGTGTCAGGGAGCATTGTGATGGGATATTTCATTTTCCATTGTGATGACAATGGCATGGAGCATTGTGATGCCGAGTGTTATGGAGGATTGTGATGACAAAGGTAATGGAGCATTGTGATGACAAGGGCTTGGAGCATTGTGATGACAAGGGCCATGGAGCATTGTGATGACAAGGGCATGGAGCATTGTGATGACAACGGCCTTTGAGAATTTTGATGAAAAAGTCGTGAAGCATTGTGATGACAAAGGCATGGAGCTTGGTATGACAGGGGTCATGGGACATTGCAATGACAAGTGCATGGAGAATTGTGATGACAAGAGCATGTAACATGGAGATGAGAACTGTCATGGAGGATTGTGATGACAAGGACCTGGAGAATTGTGATGACAAGGGACATGGAGCATTGTGATGACCAGAGCATGGAGCATTGTTATGGCAAGACCGTGGAGCACTGTGATGAGAAGACCATGGATAATTCTGGTGACGAGCATCATGGAGCACTGTAATGACAAGGGGCATGGAGCATTGTGATGATAGGTCTCATGGAGCATTGTGATGACTGGGGTCATGGATCATTGTGATGACAAGGGTCATGGAGTATTCTGATGACAAGCTTGTGCAGTATTGTGATGACAAATCATTTAACACTGTGATGGGAAATGTCATGGAACATAGTGATGCCAAGAACGTGGAGAATTGTGATGAAAGGGAACATAGAGCATTGTGATGACCAGGGCATGGAGCATTGTGATGGCAAGACCGTGGAGCACTGTGATGAGAAGACCATGGATAATTGTGATGACGAGCGTCATGGAGCGCTATAATGACAAGCGGCATGGAGCATTGTGTTTACAGGGGTCTTGGAGCATTGTGAAGACAAGGGCATGGAGCATTGTGAAGAGAAGGCCATGGAGCATTTTGATGAATGTGTCATGGAGCACTGTGATGACAAGTGCATGTAGCATTGTGATAACAGGTGTCTTTGAGCATTGTGATGAAAAGGGCATAGATCATTGTGATGAAAAAGGCATGGAGCCCTGTAATGACAGTGTTCAAGGAGCGTACTGACGACAAGTGTCAGGGAGCATTGTGATGACAAAGGTTATGGAGCATAGTGATGAGAAGACCATGGATAATTGTGATTATGAGCATCATGGGGTGTTGTGATGAGAAGTGTTATGGAACATTGTGATCCCAACGGTTTGGAGCATTGTGATGACAGAGGTCATGGAGCATTTTGATTTCATTGTGAGGAAAATAGCCTGAAGCATTATGATAATGGGCATGGTGCATTGTGATGATAGGATTCATGGAGCTTTGAGATGAAAAGGGGCATGGAGCATTGTGATAAAAAGTGTCTTGGAGCATTGTGATGAGAAGTCCATGGAACATTCTAATGACATGCGTCATGGAGCTTTGTGATGACAAGGGCATGGAGCATTGTGATTACAGGGGTCTTGGAACATTGTGATGACAAGTGTCATGGAGCCTTGTGAATGACAAGGCTGTGGAACTTTGTGATGGCAGGGGTAATGGAACATTGTTATGACAGGTGTAATGGAGCATTGTGATGAGAAGGACAGGAAGCATTGGTGTGAAATGTTTCATGGATTATTGTGATGAGAGTGGACATGGAGCATTGTGATGACAAGAGCACGGAACACTGTGATACAATGGTCATAGAGGATTGTAATGACAAGGGCATGGAGCATAGTGATGAGAAGGGCATCGAGCATTGTGATGACATGTGTCATGGAGCTTTGTGATGACAAGGGCATGGAGAAATGTGATGAGAAGTTTCATGGAGCATTGTGATGACAATGACATGGAGCATTGTGATGTCAAGGGTCAAGGAGATATGTGATGACAAAATTCACGGAGCATTTTGATGACAAGGGCGTTGTGCATTGTGATGAGAAGGGCAGGGAGCATTGTGATGACAGGGTCATGGAGCAATTGGATGAAATGTGTCATGGAACATTTTGATGACAGGGGTTATTGAACATTGTGATGCCAGGGGTCATGGAGCATTTTGATGAAAAGGTTTTGGGAGCATTTTGATGACAGGGGTTATGGAACATTGTGATGTCAGGGGTCATCGAACATTGTGATGATATGTGCATGTACAATGGTGATGACAGGAGTCATGGATCATTGTGATGACAGGGGTGAGGGAGTATTGTGACAAATAGTGATGTAACATTGTGATATCTGTGGTGAGAGAGCATTTTGATGAGAAGTGCATGGAGCATTGTGATGACAAGGTTTATGGATCATTGTGATGACAAGATTGTGGAGCACTGTGATGACAAGTGCATGGTTCATTGTGATGACATGTGTCATGGAGCATCGTGCTGACAAGCAAATGGAGCATTGTGATGACAAGGGTCATGGAGCATTGTGCTGAGAAAGGCATAGAGAATTGTGATGACAAGGATCAAAGAGCATTGTGATGAAAAGTTCATGGAGCATTGTGATGACAAGGTTCATGGAGCATTGTGATAACAAGGGCATGGAGCATTGGTCTAATAAGTTTCATGGATTATTGCGATGACTGTTGGAATGGTGCATTGTGGTGACAAGGGCATGGAGCATTGTGATGACCAGGTCATGCAGTATTGTGAAGACTGGTGTCAGGGAGCATTGTGTTGACATATGTAATCGCCCATTGTGATGACAATGGCATGGAGCATTGTGATGCCAAGTGTCATGGAGGATTCTGATGACAAAGGTAATGGTGCATTGTGATGACAATAGCTTGGAGCATTGAGATGACAAGGGTCAGGGAGCATTGTGCTGACAAGTGCATGGAGAATTGTGATGAAAAGTGTCATGGAGCACTGTGATGAGAAGGACATGGATCATTGTGATGAAAAAGGCATGGAGCCTTGTCATGACAGGGTTCAAGGAGCATACAGACAACAAGTGTCAGGGAGCATTTTGATGACAAGTGTAATGAGCATTGTGATGACAAAGGTCATGGAGCATTTTGATGAGAAGACCATGGATAATTGTGATGGCGAGTGTCATGGGGCACTGTGATGACAAGAGTTATGGAATATTGTGATCACAAGTTTTTGGAGCATTGTTATGACAGAGGTCATGGAGCATATTGATTTCATTGTGATGACAATAACCTGAAGCATTGTGATGATGTCATGGTGCATTGTGATGACACGGTTCATGGATCATTGAG
This sequence comes from Mesoplodon mirus, assembly GCF_964341445.2. NCBI lineage: Eukaryota > Metazoa > Chordata > Mammalia > Artiodactyla > Ziphiidae > Mesoplodon > Mesoplodon mirus. Next base: position 632,123 of record NW_028295720.1, read on the forward strand.
AAGAAAATGGGCATGGAGCTTTGTGATTACAGGGGTCTTGGAGCATTGTAATGAGAAGGGTCATGGAGCCTTGTGATGACAAGGCCACGGAACATCGTCATGGCAGTTGTCATGGAGCATTGTTATGACAGGGTAATGGAGCATTGTGATGGCAAGCACATGGAGCATTGTGATGAGAAGGCCATGGAGCATTCTGATGACATGTGTCATGGAGCTTTGTGATGACAAGGGCATGGAGCAATGTGATGACAATGACATGTAACATTGTGATGCCAAGGGTTATGGATATTTGTGATGACAAATAACAGGGAGCATTTTGATGACAAGTGTTTGTGCATTGTGATGAGAAGGGCAGGGAGCATTGTGATGACAGGGTCATGGAGCAATTTGATGAAAATTGTCATGGAACATTTTGATGACAGGGGTTATGGAACACTGTGATGTCAGGGTTCATGGAGCATTTTGATGAAAAGGGTCATGGAGCATTTTGATGACAGGGGTTATGGAGCATTTTGATGACAGGTGTCATCGAACATTGTGATGATAAGTGCATGTAGCATTGTGATGACAGGGGTCATGGAACATTGTGATAACAGGGGTGAGGGAGTATTGTGACGAATAGTGATGTAACATTTTGATATCTGGGGTGAGAGAGCATTTTGATGAGAAGTGCATGGAGCATTTTGATGACAAGGTTTATGGAGCATTGTGATGACAAGATTGTGGAGCACTGTGATGACAAGCGCATGGTGCATTGTGATGACATGTATCATGGAGCATCTTGCTGACAAGCGCATGGAGCATTGTGATGACAGGTGTCATGGAGCCCTGTGATGACAAGCGTCACGGAGCATTGTGAATACAGGGGTCATGGAGCATTGGGATGACAATGGCATGGATCATTGTGATGACAACTGTCATGTAGCAGTGGTCTGAAAATGTTCATGGAGTATTGTGATGACAGGGGTCATGGAGCATTGTGATGACAGAGGTAATGGAGTATTTTGATTTCATTGTGCTGACAATAGCTGGAAGCATTATGATGATGGGCATGATGCATTGTGATGACAGGTTTCATGGACCATTGAGTTGAAAACGGGCATGGAGCATTGTGATTACAGGGGTCTGGGAGCATTTTGATGATAAGGACATGATACATTTTGATGAGAAGACCATGGAACATTCTGATGACATGTGTCATGGAGCTTTGTGATGACAAGGGCATGGAGCATTTTGATTACAGGGGTCTTGGAGCACTGTGATGACAAGGGTCATGGAGCCTTGTGATGACAAGGCCGTGGAACATTGTGATGGCAGGGGTCATGGAGCATTGTTATGACAGGGGTAATGGAGCATTGTGATGTGAAGGGCATGGAGCATTGTGATTACAAGATTTATGGAGCATTGCGATGACAAATTTGTGGACCGTTGGGATGAAAATCGCGTCGCCCATTGTGATGACAAGGGTTATGGAGCATTTTTCTGACAAAGGCATGGATCATTGTGATGACAAGGGTCTCGGAGCATTGTGATGAAAAGTTCATGGAACATTGTGGTTACAAAGGTAACAGAGCCTTTTGATGACGCGAGCATTGACCATTGTGATGACCAATGTTATGAAGAATTGTGATGACAGGAGTCACGGAGCATTGTGATGACAGGGGTCATGGAGCAATGTGATGACAAGGGCATGGAGCATTGTGCTAAGAAAGGCATAGTGCATTGTGATGACAAGTGTCAAAGAGCATTGTGATGAAATGTTCATGGAGCATTGTGCTTAAAAATGTCACAGAGACTGTTGATGATGAGGGCATAGACCACTGTGATGACAAAAGTCATGGAGCATTGTGATGACTGGAGTCACGGAGCATTGTGATGACAGGGGTCATGGAACATTGTGATAACAAGGGCATGGAGCATTGTGATGACAAGGGCATGGAGCACTGGTCTAATAATTTTCATGGAGTATTGCGATGACACTTGGAATGGCACATAGTGATGACAAGGGCATGTAGCACTGTGATGACCAGGTCTTGCAGTATTGTGAAGAGAGGTGTGAGGGAGCACTGTGAATGACATATGTAATGGCTCATTGTGATAACAACGGCCTGGAGCATTGTGATGCCAAGTTTCATGGAGGATTCTGATGACAAAGTTAATGGAGCTTTGTGATGAGAAGGGTCAGGGAGCATTGTGCTGTCAAGTGCATGGAGAATTGTGATGACAAGGGTCTTGGACCATTCTGATGACAAGCTTGTGGAGTATTTTGATGACAATGGCATGGAGCATTGTGAAGAAAATGGCATGGGGCTTTGTGATGAAAAAGGCATGGAGCCTTTTCTTGACAGGGTTCAAGGAGCATTCTGATGACAAGTGCCAGGGAGCACTGTGATGACAAGTGTATTGAGAATTGTGATGAAAAAGGTCATGGAGCATTGTGATGAAAAGGGCATGGAGTATTGTGATGGCAGGCATCATGGACCGTTGTGATGACAAGTGTTATGGAACATTGTGATTCCAAGTGTTTGGAGCATTGTGATGACAGGGGTCATGGATCATTTTGATTTCAAGGAGCATGGAGCATTGTGATGACAAGGGCATGAAGCAATGTGATCCCAAGGTTCATGGATGATTGTGATGACAACGGTAATGGAGTATTGTGATGACAAGCACATAGAGCATTATAATGGCAAGGTCATGTAGCATTTTGCTGACAAAGGCATGGAGCATTGTGATGACAAGTGTCATGGCATACTGTGATAACAAGCGTCACGGAGCATTGTGAATACAGGGGTCATGTAGCATTGGGATGACAAGGGCAAAGATCATTGTGATGACAAGGGTCATGGAGCATTGGGCTGAAAATGTTCATGGAGTATTTTGATGACAAGGGTCATGGAGCATTGTGATGACAGAGGTCATGGAGAATTTTGATTTCATTGTGCTGACAATAGCCGGAAGCATTATGATGATTGGCATGATGCATTGTGATGAGAGGGTTCATGGAGCATTGAGATGAAAAGCGGCATGGAGCATTGTGATTACAGGGCTCTTGGAGCATTTTGATGACAAGGGCATGGAGCATTGTGTGGAGAAGTCCATGGAACATTCTGATGACATGTGTCATGGAGGTTTGTGATGACAAGGGCATGGAGCATTGTGCTTAAAGGAGTCTTGGAGCATTGTGATGACAAGTGTCATGGAGCTTTGTGAAGACAAGGCCGTGGAACATTGTGATGGCAGTGGTATAGGAGCATTGTTATGACCGGGGTAATGGAGCATTGTGATTTCAAGGTTTACGGAGCATTGTGATGACAAATTTGTGGACCGTTGGGATGAAATGCGTGTCGCACATTGTGATGACAAGGGTCATGGAGCATTTTTCTGACAAAGGCATGGAGCATTGTGATGACAAGTGTCACGGAGCATTGTGATGAAAAGTTCATGGAGCATTGTGTTTACAAAAGTCACAGAGCCTTGTGATGACATGGGTATCGACCACTGTGATGACAAATGTTATGAAGAATTGTGATGACTGGAGTCACGGAGCATTGTGATGACAGGGGTCATGGAGCATTGTGATGAAAAGGGCATGTAGCATTTTGCTGACAAAGGCATGGAGCATTGTGATGACAAATTTCATGGAGCACTGTGATGACAAGCGTCACGGAGCATTGTGAATACAGGGGTCATGGAGAATTGGGATGACAAGGGCATGGATAATTGTGATGAAAAGTGTCATGGAGCCTTGGGCTGAAAATGTTCATGGAGTACTGTGATGACAGGGGTCATGTAGATTTTTGATTTCATTGTGCTGACAATAGCCGGAAGCATTATGATGATTGGCATGATGCATTGTGATGACAGGGTTCATGGAGCATTGAGATGAAGAGGGGCATGGAGCATTGTGATTACAGGGGTCTTGGAGCATTGTGATGACAAGGTCATTGAGCATTTTGATGAGAAGTACATGGAACATTCTGATGACGTGTCATGGAGCTTTGTGATGAAAAGGGCATAGAAAATTGTGATGGCAGGGGTCATGGAGCATTGTGATGACTAGGGAATGGAGCATTGTGATGACAAGAGTCCCGGATCATTGTGTTGTCAGGTGTCATGGAGTGTTGTGATGACAGTGGTCTCGGAGCATTGTGATGATATTGGTCTTGGAGCATTGTGATGAGAAGACCATGGAGACTTGTGATGACAAGGCTCATGGAGCATTCTGATGATAAGGGGCATGGAGCATTGTGATTACAGGGGTCTTGGAGCATTGTGATGACAAAGGCATGGAGCATTGTGATTACAGGGGTTTTGGAGCATTGTGATGACAAGGGTCATGGAGCCTTGTGATGACAATGCCGTGGAACATTGTGATGGCAGGGGTCATGAAGCATTGTTATGACAGAGATAATGGAGCATTGTGATGAGAAGGGCATTGAGCATTGGTCTGAAATGTTTCATGGATTATTGTGATGACAGTTGGAATGGCGCATTGTGATGACAAGGGCATGGAGCATTGTGATCCCAAGGATCATGGAGGTTTGTGATGACAATGGTAATGGAGTATTGTGATGACAAGGGTCTTGGAGCATTCTGATGACAAGCTTGTGGAGTATTTTGATGACAATGGCATGGAGCATTGTGAAGAAAATGGCATGGGGCTTTGTGATGAAAAAGGCATGGAGCCTTTTCTTGACAGGGTTCAAGGAGCATTCTGACGACAAGTGCCAGGGAGCACTGTGATGACAAGTGTATTGAGAATTGTGATGACAAAGGTCATGGAGCATTGTGATGAAAAGGGCATGGAGTATTGTGATGGCAGGCATCATGGAGCGTTGTGATGACAAGTGTTATGGAACATTGTGATTCCAAGTGTTTGGAGCATTGTGATGACAGGGGTCATGGATCATTTTGATTTCAAAGTGCATGGAGCATTGTGATGACAAGGGCATGAAGCAATGTGATCCCAAGGATCATGGAGGTTTGTGATGACAATGGTAATGGAGTATTGTGATGACAAGCGCATAGAGCATTGTAATGACAATGTCATGTAGAATTCTGCTGACAAAGGCATGAAGCATTGTGATGACATGTGTACAGGGAATTGTGATGACAATGGTCATGGAGCATTGTGATGAAAATGGCACGGAATATTGTGATGACACGCATCATGGAGCGTTGTGATGAAAAGTGTTATGGAACATTGTGATCACAAGGGTTTGGAGCATTGTTATGACAGAGGTCATGGATCATTTTTATTTCAGGGAGCATGGAGCATTCTGATGACAAGGGCATGAACCAATGTGATTCCAAGGTTCATGGAGGATTGTGATGAAAATGGTAATGGAGTATTGTTATGACAAGTGCCTAGAGCATTGTAATGACAAGGTCATGTAGCATTTTGCTGGCAAAGGCATGCAGCATTGTGATGACAGGTGTCATGGAGCACTGTGATGACAAGCGTCACGGAGCATTGTGAATACAGGGATCATGGAGCATTGGGATGACAAGGGCATGTATCATTCTGATGACAAGGGTCATGGAGCATTTTGATGACAAGGCATGAAATATTGGTCTGACAAGTTTCATAGATTATTGTGATGACAGTGGACATGGTGAATTGTGATGACAAGGGCATGGAGCATTGTGATGACAAGGGCATGGAGTATTGTGAAGACAGGTGTCAGTGAGCATTGTGATGACATATGTCATGGTCCATTGCGATGACAATGTAATGGAGCATTGTGATGCCAAATGTAGTGGAGGATTGTGATGACAATTATAATGGAGCATTGTGATGACTAGGGCTTGGAGAATTATGATGACAAGGGCCATTGAGAATTTTCATAACCACGTCATGAAGCATTGTGATGACAAGGTCCTGGAGCATTGTGATGAGAAAACCATGGAGCCTTGTGATGACAAATCTCATGGAGCATACTGATGAAAAGGGGCATGGACCATTGTGATGCCATGGGTCATGGAGCTTTGGGATGAAATGTGTCATGGAGCATTGTGATGACAGTGGTTATGGAATATTGTGATGTCACGGGTCATGGAACATTGTGATTACAGGGTTGAGGGAGTATTTTGATGACTAGTGATGGAACATTGTGATATCTCTGGTGAGAGAGCATTTGGATGAGAAGTGCATGGAGCATTGTGATTACAAGGTTTACGGAGCATAGCGATGACAAGGTTGTGGATCATTGTGATGAAAAGCGCATGGCACTTTGTGATGACAACGGTCATGGAGCATTGTCCTGACAAAGGCATGGAGCATTGTGATGACAAGGGTCACGGAGAATTGTGATGAAAGGTTCATGGAGCATTGTGTTTACAAAGGTCACAGAGCCTTGTGATGACGCACGCATGGACCGTTGTGATGACAATCGTTATGAAGCATTGTGATGACTGGAGTCACTGAGCATTGTGATGACAGGGGTCATGGAGCATTGTGATAACAAGGGTATGGAGCATTGTGATGACAGGGGCATGGAGCATTGGTCTGACAAGTTTCATAGATTATTGTGATGACATTGGACATGGTGCATTGTGATGACAAGGGCATGGAGCATTTTGATGAGAAGGCCATGGAACATTCTGATGACATGTGTCATGGAGCTTTGTGATGACAAGGGCATGGAGCATTTTGTTTACAGGGGTCCTGGAGCATTGTGATGACAAGCGTCATGGAGCCTTGTGATGACAAGTCCGTGGAACATTGTGATGGCAGGGGTCATGGAGCATTGTTATGATAGGGGTCATGGAGCATTGTGATGACAAGGGCATGAAGCATTGTGATGACCGGGTCATTGAACATTGGTCTGACAAGTTTTCTAGATTATTGTGATGAGAGTGGACATGGTTCATTGTGATGACAAGGGCATGGAGCATTGTGATGACAAGGGCATGGAGTATTGTGAAGACAGGTGTCAGGGAGCATTGTGATGACATATGTCATGGTCCATTGCGATGACAATGGCATGGAGCATTGTGATGCCAAATGTAATGGAGGATTGTGATGACAAATATAATGGAGCATTGTGATGACTAGGGCTTGGAGCATTATGTTGAAAAGGGCCATTGAGAATTTTCATGACAATGTCGTGAAGCATTGTGATGATAAGGTCCTGGAGCACTGTGATGAGAAATTCATGGAGCCTTGTGATGACAAATCTCATGGAGCATACTGATGAAAAGGGGTATGGAGCATTCTGATTACAGGGGTTTTGGAACATTATGATAACTATGGCATGGAGCATTTTGATGACAAGAGCATGGAACATTGGTCTAATAATTTTCATGGATTATTGTGATGACAGTTGGAATGGTGCATTGTGATGACAAGGGCATGGAGCATTGTGATGACCAGGTTATGCATTATTGTGAAGACAGGTGTCATGGAGCATTGTGATGACATATGTAATGGCCCATTGTGATGACAATGGCATGGAGCATTGTGATGCCAAGTGTATTGAGAATTGTGATGACAAAGGTCATGAAGCACTGTGATGAAAAGGGCATGGATTATTGTGATGACAGGCATCATGGAGCGTTGTGATGACAACTGTTATGGAATATTGTGATCACAAGTGTTTGTAGCATTGTGATGACAGAGGTCATGGATCATTTTGATTTCAAGGAGCATGGAGCTTCGGGATGACAAGGGCATGAAGCAATGTGATCCTAGGTTCATGGAGGATTGTGATGACAATGGTAATGGAGTACTGTGATGACAAGCGCATAGAGCATTGTAATGAAAAGGTAATGTAGCATTTTGCTGACAAAGTCATGGAGCATTGTGATGACAGGTGTCATGGAGCATTGTGATGACAAGCGTCACGGAGCATTGTGAATACAGGGGTCATGGAGCATTGGGATGACAAGGGCATGGATGATTGTGATGAAAAGTGTCATGGAGCATTGGGCTGAAAATGTTCATGGAGCATTGTGATGACTAGGAAATGGAGCATTGTGATGACAAGAGTCCCGGATCATTGTGTTGTCAGGTGTCATGGAGTGTTGTGATGACAGTGGTCATGGAGCATTTTGATGATATTTGACATGGAGCACTGTGATGAGAATTTCATGGAGCATTGGGCTGAAAATGTTCATGGAGTATTGTGATGACAGGTGTCATGGAGCATTGTGATGACAAGCGTCACGGAGCATTGTGAATACAGGGGTCATGAAGCATTGGGATGACAAGGGCATGGATGATTGTGATGAAAAGTGTCATGGAGCATTGGGCTGAAAATGTTCATGGAGCATTGTGATGACTAGGAAATGGAGCATTGTGATGACAAGAGTCCCGGATCATTGTGTTGTCAGGTGTCATGGAGTGTTGTGATGACAGTGGTCATGGAGCATTTTGATGATATTTGACATGGAGCACTGTGATGAGAATTTCATGGAGCATTGGGCTGAAAATGTTCATGGAGTATTGTGATGACAGGGGTCATGGAGCATTGTGATGACAAGGGAATGGAACATGGTGATGACAAGTTCCTGGAGCACTGTGATGATAAGAGCATGGAGATTTGTGATGACAAGTCTCATGGAGCATTCTAATGAAAAGGGGCATGGAGCATTGTGATTACAGGGGTCTTGGAGCATTCTGATGACATGTGTCATGGAGCTTTGTGATGACAAGGGCATGGAGCACTGTGATTACAGGGGTCTTGGAGCATTGTGATGAAAAGGGCATGGATCATTGTGATGAAAAGGCATGGAGCCTTGTCATGACAGGGTTCAAGGAGCATACTGACGACATGTGTCAGGGAGCATTGTGATGACAAGTGTACTGAGAATTGTGATGACAAAGGTCATGGAGCATTGTGATGAGAAGACCATGGATAATTGTGATGATGAGCGTCATAGTGTGTTGTGATGATAAGTGTTATGGAACTTTGTGATCACAAGGGTTTGGAGCATTATGATGACAGTGGTCTTGGATAATTTTGATTTCATTGTGATGACAATAGCCTGAAGCATTATGATGATGGGCCTGGTGCATTTTGATGGCAGGCTTCATGGTGCATTGAGATGAAAAGGAGCATGGAGCATTGTGATTACAGGTGTCTCGGAGCACTGTCATGACAAGGGCATGTAGCATTGTGATGAGAAGGCCATGGAACATTCTGATGGCATGCGTCATGGAGTTTTGCGATGACAAGGGCATAGAGCCTTATGATTACAGCGGTTTGGAGCATTGTGTTGACAAGGATCATGGAGATTTGTGATGACAAGGCCATGGAACATTGTGATGGCAGGGTTCATGGAGCACTGTTATGACATAGGTAATGGATCATTGTGATGAGAAGGGCATTGAGCATTGGTCTGAAATATTTCATGGATTACTGTGATGAGAAGGGCATTGAGCATTGTGATGACAAGTGTCATGGAGCTTTGTGATGCCAAGGGTCATGGAGCTTTGTGATGAAAAAGGTCATGGAGCATTTTGATGACAAGGGTGTGGTGCATTGTGATGAGAAAGGCAGGGAGCATTTTGATGACAGGGTCATGCAGCAATTTGATGAAAAATGTAATGGAACATTTTGATGACAGGGGTTATAGAACATTGTGATGCCAGGGGTCATGGAGCTTTGGGATGAAAACTGTCATGGAGCATTTTGATGACAGTGGTTATGAAACATTGTGATGTCAGGGTTCATAGAACATTGTGCTGATAAGAGGATGTAGCATTGTGATGACAGGGTTCATGGAACATTGTGATAACAGGGGTGAGGGAAGATTGTGATGATTAGTGATGGAACATTGTGATATCTCATGTGAGAGAGCATTTGGATGAGAAGTGCATGGAGCATTGTGCTTACAAGATTTATGGAACATAACGATGACAAGGTTGTGGATCATTGTGATGAAAAGCGCGTGGCACACTGTGATGACAAGTGTCATGGAGCATAGTTCTGACAAAGGCATGGAACATTGTAATGACAAGGGTCACGCAGCATTGTGATGAAAAGTTCATGGAGCATTGTGGTTACAATTGTCACAGAGCCTTGTCATGACGCGGGCATGGACCGTTGTGATGACAAACGTTATGAAGCATTGTGATGACAAGGGTCATGCAGCATTGTGATGACAAGGGCATGGAGCATTGTGATGACAGGGGCATGGAGCATTGGTCTGACAAGTTTCATAGATTATTGTTATGACATTGGACATGGTGCATTGTGATGACAAGGGCGTGGAGCCTTTTGATTTGAAGGCCATGGAACATTCTGATGACATGTGTCATGGAGCTTTGTGATGACATGGGCATGGAGCATTGTGATTACAGGGGTCTTGGAGCATTGTGATGACAAGCGTCATGGAGCCTTGTGATGACAAGGCCGTGGAACATTGTGATGGCAGGGGTCATGGAGCTTTGTTATGTCAGGGGTCATGGAGCATTGTGATGACAAGGGCATGGAGCATTGTGATGACAGGGGCATGGAGCATTGGTCTGACAGGTTTCCTAGACTATTGTGATGACAGTGGACATGGTTCATTGTGATGACAAGGGCATGGAGCATTGTGATGACAAGGGCATGGAATATTGTGAAGACTGGTGTCAGGGAGCATTGTGATGACATATGTCATGGTCCATTGCGATGACAATGGCATGGAGCATTGTGATGCCAAATGTAATGGAGGATTGTGATGACAAATATAATGGAGCATTGTGATGACTAGGGCTTGGAGCATTATGATGACAAGGGCCATTGAGGATTTTCACGAAAATGTCGTGAAGCATTGTGATGACAAGGTCCTGGAGCATTGTGATGAGAAAACCATGGAGACTTGTGATGACAAATCTCATGGAGCATACTGATGTAAAGGGGCATGGAGCATTCTGATTACAGGGATTTTGGAACATTGTGATAACTAGGGCATGGAGCATTGTGATGACAAGGGCATGCAGCATTGGTCTAATAAGTTTCATGGATTATTGTGATGAAACTCGGAATGGCGCATTGTGATGACAAGGGCATGGAGCTTTGTGATGACAAGATCATGCATTATTGTGAAAAGAGCTGTCAGGGAGCACTGTGATGACATATGTATTGGCCCATTGAGATGACAATGGCATGGAGCATTGTGATGCCAAGTGTCATGGAGGATTCTGATGACAAAAGTAATGGAGCATTGTGATGACAAGGGCATGGAGCATTGTGATGACAAAGGTCAGGGTGCATTGTGCTGACAAGTGCATGGAGAACTGTGATGACAAGGGTCATGGAGCATTCTGATGACAAGCTTGTGGAGTATTTTGGTGACAATGGCATGGAGCATTGTGATGAAAATGGCATAGGGCTTTGTGATGAAAAATGCATGGAGCCTTTTCATAACAGGATTCAAGGAGCATTCTGATGACAAGTGTCAGGGAGCATTGTGATGACAAGTGTATTCAGAATTGTGATGACAAAGGTCATGGAGCATTGTGATGAAAAGAGCATGGATTATTGTCATGGCAGGCATCATGGAGCGTTGTGATGACAAGTGTTATGGAAGATTTTGATCACAAGGGTTTGGAGCATTGTGATGACAGAGGTCATGGATCAATTTATTTCAAGGTGCATGGAGCATTGTGATGCCAAGGGCATGAAGCAATGTGATCCCAAGTTGCATGGAGCAATGTGATGACAATGGTAATGGAGTATTGTGATGACAAGCGCATAGAGCATTGTAATGACAAGGTCATGTAGCATTTTGCTGACAAAGGCATGGAGCATTGTGATGACAGGTGTCATGGAGCACTGTGAATACAAGGGTCATGGAGCATTGGGATGACAAGGGCATGGATCATTGTGATGACAAGAGTCATGGAGAATTGGGATGAAAATGTTCATGGAGTATTGTGATGACTGGGGTCATGGAGCATTGTGATGTGTAGGGAATGGAGCATTGTGATGACAAGAGTCCCGGATCATTGTGTTGTCAGGTGTCATGGAGTGTTGTGATGACAGTGGTCATGGAGCATTTTGATGATATTTCTCATGGAGCATTGTGATGAGAATTTCATGGAGCATTGGGCTGAAAATGTTCATGGAGTATTGTTATGACAGGGGTCATGGAGCCTTGTGATGACAAGGGAATGGAGCATGGTGATGACAAGGTCCTAGAGCATTGTGATGAGAAGACCATGGAGACTTGTGATGATAAGTCTCATGGAGCATTCTGATGAAAAGGGGCATGGAGCATTGTGATTACATGGGTCTTGGAGCATTGTGATGACAAGGGCATAGAGCATTGTGAGGAGAAGGCAATGGAGCATTCTGATGACATGTGTCATGGAGCATTGTGATGAAAAGGGCATGAAGTATTGTGATGACAGGGGTCATGGAGCCTTGTGATGACAAGGCCGTGGAACACTGTGATGGCAGTGGTCATGGAGCAATGTTATGACAGAGGTAATGGATCATTGTGATGAGAAGCGTCACGGAACATTGTGAATACAGGGTTCATGGAGCATTGGGATGACAAGGGCATGAATGTTTGTGATGACAAGGGTCATGGAGGATTGGGCTGAAAATGTTCATGGAGTATTTTGATGACAGGGGTCATGGAGCATTGTGCTGATAAGGGGATGTAGCATTGTGATGACAGGGGTCATGGAACATTGTGATAACAGGGTTAAGGGAGGATTGTGATGACTAGTGATGGAACATTGTGATATCCCATGTGAGAGAGCATTTGGATGAGAAGTGCATGGAGCATTGTGATTACAAGGTTTATGGAGCATAGCAATGACAAGGTTGTGTATCATTGTGATGAAATGCACATGGCACAATGTGATGACAAGGGTCATGGAGCATTGTTCTGACAAAGGCATGGAGCATTGTGATGACAAGTGTCACGGAGCATTGTGATGAAAAGTTCATGGATCATTGTGGTTACAAAGGTCACAGAGCCTTGTGATGACGCGAGCATAGACCGTTGTGATGACAAACGTTATGAAGCACTGTGATGACTGCTGTCACGGAACATTTTGATGACAGGGTTCATGGAGCATTGTGATGAAAAGGGCATGGAGTATTGTGATGACAGTCATCATGCACCGTTGTGATGACAAGTGTTATGGAACACTGGGATCACAAGTGTTTGGAGCATTGCGATGACAGATGTCATGGATCATTTTGATTTCAAGGAGCATGGTGCATTGTGATGACAAGGGCATGAAGCAATGTGATCCCAAGTTTCATGGAGGATTTTGATGAAAATGGTAATGTTGTATTGTGATGACAAGCGCATAGAGCATTGTAATGAAAAGGTCATGTATCATTTTGATGACAAAGGCATGGAGCATTGTGATGACAGGTGTCATGGAGCACTGTGATGACAAGCGTCACGGAGCATTGTTAATACAGGGGTCATGGAGCATTAGGATGACAAGGACATGGATCATTGTGATGACAAGAGTCATGGAGCATTGGGCTGAAAATTTTCATGGAGTATTGTGATGACAGGGGTCATGGTGCATTGTGATGACAAGAGTCCCGGATCATTGTGTTGTCAGGTGTCATGGAGTGTTGTGATGACAGTAGTCATGGAGCACTGTGATGATATTGGTCATGGAGCATTGTGATGAGAAGTTCATGGAGCATTGGGCTGAAAATATTCATGGAGTATTGTGATGACAGTGGTCATGGAGCATTGTGATGACAAGGGAATGAAGCATGGTGATGACAATGTCCTGTAGCATTGAGATGAGATGACCATGGAGAATTGTGGTGACAAGTCTCATGGAGCATTCTGATGAAAAAGGGCATGGAGCATTTTGATTACAGGGGTCTTGGATCATTGTGATGACAAGGGTCATGGAGCCTTGTCATGACAAGCCCGTGGAACTTTGTGATGGCAGGGGTCATGGAGCATTGTTATGACAGAGGTAATGGATCATTGTGATGATAACGCCAAGGAGCATTGTGATTACCAGGTCATGCAGTATTGTGAAAAGAGGTGTCAAGGAGCATTGTGATGACATATGTAATGGCCCATTGTGATGACAATGGCATGGAGCATTGTGATGCCAAGTGTCATGGAGGATTCTGATGACAAAGGTAATGGAGCATTGTGATGACAATGGCTTGGAGCATTGTGATGACAAGGGTCATGGAGCCTTGTGATGACAATGCCGTGGAACATTGTGATGGCAGGGGTCATGGAGCATTGTTATGACAGAGATAATGGAGCATTGTGATGAGAAGGGCATTGAGCATTGGTCTGAAATGTTTCATGGATTATTGTGATGACAGTTGGAATGGCGCATGGTGATGACAAGGGCATGGAGCATTGTGATGCCAAGTGTCATGGAGGATTCTGATGACAAAGGTAATGGAGCATTGTGATGACAATGGCTTGGAGCATTGTGATGAAAAGGGTCAGGGAGCATTGTGCTCACAAGTGCATGGAGAATTGTGATGACAAGGGTCATGGAACATTCTGATGACAAGCTTGTGGAGTATTTTGATGACAATGACATGGAGCATTGTGATGAAAATGGCATGGGGCATTGTGATGAAAAAGGCATGGAGCCTTTTCGTGACAGTTTTCAAGGAGCATTCTGACGACAAGTTTCAGGAAGCATTGTAATGACAAGTGTATTTAGAATTGTGATGACAATGGTCATGGAGCATTGTGATGAAAAGGCCTTGGAATACTCTGATGACAGGCATCATGGAGTGTTGTGATGACAAGTGTTATGGAACATTGTGATTACAAGGGTTTGGCGCATTGTGATGACAGAGGTCATGGATCATTTTGATTTCAAGGAGCATGGAGCACTGTGATGACAAGGGCATGAAGCAATGTGATCCCAAGGTTCATGGAGGATTGTGATGACAATGGTAATGGAGTACTGTGATGACAAGCGCATAGAGCATTGTAATGACAAGGTCATGTAGCATTTGCTGACAAAGGCATGGAGCATTGTGATGACAGGTGTCATGGAGCACTGTGATGACAAGCGTCACGGAGCTTTGTGAATACAGGGGTCATGGAGCATTGGGATGACAAGGGCATGGTTCAATGTGATGACAAGGGTCATGGAGCATTGGGCTGAAAATGTTCATGGAGTATTGTGATGTCAGGGTTTATGGAGCATTATGATGACTAGGGAATGGAGCATTTTGATGACAAGATTTCCGGATCATTGTGTTGTCAGGTGTCATGGAATGTTGTGATGACAGTGGTCATGGAGCATTGTGATGATATTGGGAATGGAGCATTGTGATGAGAAGGTTGTGGAGCATTGTGATTACAGGTGTCTTGATGCATTGTGATGAAATGGGCATTAAGCCTTGTCATGACAGGGTTCAAGAAGCATACTGACGACAAGTGTAAGGGAGCATTGTGATGACAAGTGTATTGAGCATTTGATGACAAAGGTCATGGAGCATTGTGATGAGAAGACCATGGATAATTGTGATGATGAGCGTCATGGGGTTTTGTGATGATAAGTCTTATGGAACATTGTGATCACAAGGGTTTGGAGCATTATGATGACAGAGGTCATGGAGAATTTAGATTTCATTGTGATGACAATAGCCTGAAACATTATGATGATGGGCATGGTGCATTGTGATGACAGGGTTCATGGAGCATTGAGATGAAAAGGGGCATGGAGCATTGTGATTACAGGGGTCTTGGAGCATTGTGATGACAAGGGCATGGAGCATTGTGAGGAGAAGGACATGGAATATTCTGATGACATGCGTCATGGAGCACTGTGATGACAAGGGCATGGAGCATTGTGATTACAGGGGTCTTGGAGCATTGTGATGACAAGGGTCATGGAGTCTTGTGATGACATGCTGTTGAACAATGTGATGGCAGGTGTCATGGAGCATTTTTATGACAGAGGTAATGGAGCATTGTGATGAGAAGGGCATTGAGCTTTGGTCTAAAATGTTTCATGGATTATTGTGATGAGAGTGGGCATGGAGCATTGGGATGACAAGGGCACGGAACACTGTGATGCCTGGTTCATGGAGGATTGTAATGACAAGGGCATGGAGCATTGTGATGAGAAGGGCATCGAGCATTGTGATGACAAGTGTCATGGAGCTTTGTGATGACAAGGGCATGGAGCAATGTGATGAGAGTGTTCATGGAGCTTTGGGATGACAATGACATGGGACATTGTGATGCCAATGATCATGGAGATTTGTGATAACAAATAACAGGGAGCATTTCGATGACAATGGTGTGGTGCATTGTGATGAGAAGGGCAGGGAGCATTTTAATGACAGGGTCATGCAGCAATTTGATGAAAATATAATGGAATATTATGAGGGCAGGGGTTATAGAACATTGTGCTGCCAGGGATCATTTAGCTTTGGGATGAAAAGGGTCATGGTGCATTTTGATGACAGGTGTTATGGAACATTGTGATGTCTGGGGTCATGGAACATTGTGATGATAAGGGTATGTAGCACTGTGATGACAGGGGTCATGGAACATTATGATTACAGGGGTGAGGGGTATTGTGATGACTAGTGATGGAACATTGTGATATCTCTGGTGAGAGAGCATTTGGATGAGAAGTGCATGGAGCATTGTGATTACAAGGTTTATGGAGCATAGCGATTACAAGGTTGTGGACCGATGTGATGAAAAGCACGTGGCACATTGTGATGACAAGTGTCATGGAGCATTGTTCTGACAAAGGCATGGAGCATTGTGATGACAAAGGTCACGGAGCGTTGTGATGAAAAGTTCATGGAGCTTTGTGGTTACAAAGGTCACAGAGCCTTGTGATGACACGGGCAAGGACCGTTTTGATGACAAACGTTATGAAGCATTGTGATGAATGGAGTCACGGAGCATTGTGATGATAGGGGTCATGGAGCATTGTGATGACAAGGGCATGGAGCATTGTGGTGACAGGGGCATGGAGAATTGGTCTGACAAGTTTCATAGATTATTGTGATGACAGTGGACATGGTGCATTGTAATGACAAGTGTATGGATCATGGTGATGAGAAGGTCATGGAGTATTGTGAAGACAGGTGTCAGGGAGAATTGTGATGACATATGTCATGGTCCACTGTGATGATAATGGCATGGAGCATTTTGATGCTAAATGTAATGGAGGATTTTGATGACAAATAAAAAGGAGCATTGTGATGACTAGGGCTTGGAGCAATATGATGACAAGGGCTATTGAGAATTTTCATCACAAGGTCGTGAAGCATTGTGATGAATGGAGTCATGGAGCATTGTGATGACAAGGGCATGGAGCATTGGTCTAATAAGTTTCATGGATTATTGCGATGACAGTTGGAATGGCGCAGTGTGATGACAAGGGCACTGAACATTGTGAGGACCAAGTCATGCAGTATTGTGAAGACAGGTGTCAGGGAGCATTGTGATGAGATATGTAATGGCCCATTGTGATGACAATGGCATAGCGCATTGTGATGCCAAGTGTCATGGAGGATTCTGATGACAAATGTAATGGAGCATTGTAATGACAATGGCTTGGAGCATTGTGATGACAAGGGTCAGGGAGCATTGTGCTGACAAGTGCATGGAGAATTGTGATGACAAATTTCATGGAGCATTCTGATGAAAAGCTTGTGGAGTATTTTGATGGCAATGGCATGGAGCATTGTGATGAAAACGGCATGGGGCATACTGATGAAAAAGGCATGGAGCCTTTTTGTGACAGGTTTCAAGGAGCATTCTGACGACAAGATTCAGGAAGCATTGTAATGACAAGTGTATTTAGAATTGTGATGACAATGGTCATGGAGCATTGTGATGAAAAGGCCTTGGAGTACTGTGATGACAGGCATCATGGAGCGTTGTGATGACAAGTTTTATGGAACATTGTGATTACAAGGGTTTGGAGCATTGTGATGAGAGAGGTCATGGATCATTTTGATTTCAAGGAGCATGGAGCACTGTGATGACAAGGGCATGAAGCAATGTGATCCCAAGGTTCATGGAGGATTGTGATGACAATGGTAATGGAGTACTGTGATGACAAGTGCATAGAGCATTGTAATGACAAGGTCATGTAGCATTTGCTGACAAAGGCATGGAGCATTGTGATGAGAGGTGTCATGGAGCACTGTGATGAGAAGCGTCACAGAGCTTTGTGAATGCAGGGGTCATGGAGCATTGGGATGACAAGGGCATGGTTCAATTTGATGACAAGGGTCATGGAGCATTGGGCTGAAAATATTCATGGAGTATTGTGATGACAGGGGTCATGGAGCATTGTGATGACTAGGGAATGGAGCATTTTGATGACAAGAGTTCCGGATCATTGTGTTGTCAGGTGTCATGGAGTGTTGTGATGACACTGGTCATTGAGCACTGTGATGATATTGGCCATGGAGCATTGTGATGAGAAGGTTGTGGAGCATTGTGATTACAGGTGTCTTGATGCATTGTTATGTAATGGGCATGTATCATTGTGATGAAAAAGGCATTGAGCCTTGTCATGACAGGGTTCAAGAAGCATACTGACGACAAGTGTCAGGGAGCATTGTGATGACAAGTGTATTGAGCATTTGATGACAAAGGTCATGGAGCATTGTGATGAGAAGACCATGGATAATTGTGATGAAGAGCGTCATGGGGTGTTGTGATGATAAGTCTTATGGAACATTGTGATCACAAAGGTTTGGAGCATTATGATGACAGAGTTCATGGAGAATTTAGATTTCATTGTGATGACAATAGCCTGAAACATTATGATGATGGGCATGGTGCATTGTGATGACAGTGTTCATGGAGCATTGAGATGAAAAGGCGCATGGAGCATTGTGATTACTGGGGTCTTGGAGCATTGTGATTTCAAGGGCATGGAGCATTGTGAGGAGAAGGACATGGAACATTCTGATGACATGCGTCATGGAGCACTGTGATGACAAGGGCATGGAGCATTGTGATTACAGGGGTCTTGGAGCATTGTGATGACAAGTGTCATGGAGCCTTGTGATGACATGCCGTTGAACAATGTGATGGCATGTGTCATGGAGCATTGTTATGACAGAGGTAATGGAGCATTGTGATGAGAAGGGCATTGAGCTTTGGTCTAAAATGTTTCATGGATTATTGTGATGAGAGTGGGCATGGAGCATTGGGATGACAAGGGCACGGAACACTGTGATGCATGTTTCATGGAGGATTGTAATGACAAGTGCATGGAGCATTGTGATGAGAAGGGCATCGAGCATTGTGATGACAAGTGTCATGGAGCTTTGTGATGACAAGGGCATGGAGCAATGTGATGAGAGTGTTCATGGAGCATTGTGATGACAATGACACGGAGCATTGTGATGCCAATGGTCATGGAGATTTGTGATGACAAATTACAGGGAGCATTTCGATGACAATGGTGTGGTGCATTGTGATGAGAAGGGAAGGGAGCATTTTGATGACAGGGTCCTGCAGCAATTTGATGAAAATGTAATGGAATATTTTGAAGGCAGGTGGTTTAGAACGTTGTGATGTCAGGGGTCATGGAGCTTTGGGATGAAAAGGGTCATGGTTCATTTTGATGACAGGGGTTATGGAATATAGTGATGTCATGGGTCATGTAATATTGTGATGATAAGGGTATGTAGCACTGTGATGACAGGGGTCATGGAACATTATGATTACAGGGGTGAGGGGTATTGTGATGACTAATGATGGAACATTGTGATATCTCTGTTGAGAGAGCATTTGGATGAGAAGTGCATGGAGCATTGTGATTACAAGGTTTATGGAGCATAGTGATTACAAGGTTGTGGACCGATGTGATGAAAAGCACGTGGCACATTGTGATGACAAGTGTCATGGAGCATTGTTGTGACAAAGGCATGGAGCATTGTGATGACAAGGGTCACGGAGCGTTGTGATGAAATGTTCAAGGAGCATTGTGGTTACAAAGGTCACTGAGCCTTGTGATGACACGGGCATGGACCGTTTTGATGACAAACGTTATGATGCATTGTGATGACTGGATTCATGGAGCATTGTGATGATAGGGGTCATGGAGCATTGTGAGGACAAGGGCATGGAGCATTGTGGTGACAGGGGCATGGAGCATTGGTCTGACAAGTTTCATAGATTATTGTGATGACAGTGGACATGGTGCATTGTAATGACAAGTGTATGGATCATGGTGATGAGAAGGTCATGGAGTATTGTGAAGACAGGTGTCAGGGAGCATTGTGATGACATATGTCATGGTCCATTGCGATGATAATGGCATGGAGCATTGTGATGCTAAATGTAATGGAGGATTGTGATGACAAATAAAATGGAGCATTGTGATGACTAGGGCTTGGAGCAATATGATGACAAGGGCTATTGAGAATCTTCTTCACAAAGTTGTGAAGCATTGTGATGACAAGGTCCTGGAGCATTGTGATGAGAAATCCATGGAGCCTTGTGATGACAAGTCTCCTATAGCATACTGATGAAAAGGGGCATGGACCACTGTGATTACAGGGGTCTTGGAACATTGTGATAACAAGGGCATGGAGCACTGTGAAGAGAAGGCCAAGGAGCATTCTGAGGACATGCGTCATTGAGCTTTGTGATGACCAGCACATGGAGCATTTTGATTAAAGGGGTCTTGTTGCAGTGTGATGAAAAGGGCATGGAACATTGTGATGAAAAATGCATGGAGCATTGTTATGACAGGGTTAATGGAGAATTGTGATGGCAAGGGCATGGAGCATTGTGATTACAAGGTCATGGATTATTGTGAAGACAGGTGTCAGGGAGCATTGTGATGGCATATTTCATGTTCCATTGTGATGACAATGGCATGGAGCATTGTGATGCCAAGTGTTATGGAGGATTGTGATGACAAAGGTAATGGAGCATTGTGATGACAAGGGCTTGGAGCAATGTGATGAGAGCGTTCATGGAGCATTGTGATGACAATGACATTGAGCATTTTGATGAAAAGTTCATGGAGCATTGTGGTGACAAATTTCACAGAGCCTAGTGATGATGAGGGCATTGACTTTTGTGGTGACACAGGTCATGGAGTCTTGTGATGACGGGACACACGGAGCATTGTGATGACTGTGGTCATGTAGCATTGTGATGACAGGAGCATGGAGCATTGGTCTGACAAGTTTCATGGATAATTGTGTTGACAGTGGGCATGGCACATTGTGATGACAAGGGCATGGAGCATTGTGATGACAAGGTCATGGAGTATTGTGAAGACAGGTGTCAGGGAGCATTGTGATGGGATATTTCATTTTCCATTGTGATGACAATGGCATGGAGAATTGTGATGCCGAGTGTTATGGAGGATTGTGATGACAAAGGTAATGGAGCATTGTGATGACAAGGGCTTGGAGCATTGTGATGACAAGGGCCATGGAGCATTGTGATGACAAGGGCATGGAGCATTGTGATGACAACGGCCTTTGAGAATTTTGATGAAAAGGTCGTGAAGCATTGTGATGACAAAGGCATGGAGCTTGCTATGACAGGGGTCATGGGACATTGCGATGACAAGTGCATGGAGAATTGTGATGACAAGAGCATGTAACATGGAGATGAGAACTGTCATGGAGCATTGTGATGACAAGGACCTGGAGAATTGTGATGACAAGGGACATGGAGCATTGTGATGACCAGGGCATGGAGCATTGTTATGGCAAGACCGTGGAGCACTGTGATGAGAAGACCATGGATAATTCTGGTGATGAGCATCATGGAGCACTGTAATGACAAGGGGCATGGAGCATTGTGATGATAGGTCTCATGGAGCTTTGTGATGACCGGGGTCATGGATCATTGTGATGACAAGGGTCATGGAGTATTCTGATGACAAGCTTGTGCAGTATTGTGATGACAAAGCATTTAACACTGTGATGGGAAGTGTCATGGAACATAGTGATGCCAAGAACGTGGAGAATTGTGATGAAAGGGAACATAGAGCATTGTGATGACCAGGGCATGGAGCATTGTGATGGCAAGACCGTGGAGCACTGTGATGAGAAGACCATGGATAATTGTGATGACGAGCATCATGGAGTGCTATAATGACAAGCGGCATGGAGCATTGTGTTTACAGGGGTCTTGGAGCATTGTGATGACAAGGGCATGGAGCATTGTGAAGAGAAGGCCATGGAGCATTCTTATGAATGTGTCATGGAGCACTGTGATGACAAGTTCATGTAGCATTGTGACTACAGGTATCTTTGAGCATTGTGATGAAAAGGGCATAGATCATTGTGATGAAAAAGGCATGGAGCCCTGTAATGACAGTGTTCAAGGAGCATACTGACGACAAGTGTCAGGGAGCATTGTGATGACAAAGGTTATGGAGCATAGTGATGAGAAGACCATGGATAATTGTGATTATGAGCATCATGGGGTGTTGTGATGAGAAGTGTTATGGAACATTGTGATCCCAACGGTTTGGAGCATTGTGATGACAGAGGTCATGGAGCATTTTGATTTCATTGTGAGGAAAATAGCCTGAAGCATTATGATAATGGGCATGGTGCATTGTGATGATAGGATTCATGGAGCTTTGAGATGAAAAGGGGCATGGAGCATTGTGATAAAAAGTGTCTTGGAGCATTGTGATGAGAAGTCCATGGAACATTCTAATGACATGCGTCATGGAGCTTTGTGATGACAAGGGCATGGAGCATTGTGATTACAGGGGTCTTGGAACATTGTGATGACAAGTGTCATGGAGCCTTGTGAATGACAAGGCCGTGGAACTTTGTGATGGCAGTGGTCATGGAACATTGTTATGACAGGTGTAATGGAGCATTGTGATGAGAAGGACAGGAAGCATTGGTGTGAAATGTTTCATGGATTATTGTGATGAGAGTGGACATGGAGCACTGTGATGACAAGAGCACGGAACACTGTGATACAATGGTCATAGAGGATTGTAATGACAAGGGCATGGAGCATAGTGATGAGAAGGGCATCGAGCATTCTGATGACATGTGTCATGGAGCTTTGTGATGACAAGGGCATGGAGAAATGTGATGAGAAGTTTCATGGAGCATTGTGATGACAATGACATGGAGCATTGTGATGTCAAGGGTCAAGGAGATATGTGATGACAAAAGTCACGGAGCATTTTGATGACAAGGGCGTGGTGCATTGTGATGAGAAGGCCAGGGAGCATTCTGATGACAGGGTCATGCAGCAATTTGATGAAAATTGTAATGGAATATTTTGATGCCAGGGGTTATAGAACATTGGTATGTCAGGGGTCATGGAGCTTTGGGATAAAAAGTGTCATGGAGCATTTTGATGACAGGGGATGTGGAACATTGTGATGTCAGGTGTCATGGAACATTGTGATGATACGGGGATGTAGCATTGTGATGACAGGGGTCATGGAACATTGTGATTACAGGGGTCTTGGAGCATTGTGATGAGAAGGGTCATGGAGCCTTGTGATGACAAGGCCATGGAACATCGTGATGGCAGGGGTCATGGAGCATAGTTATGACAGGCGTAATGGAACATTGTGATGGCAATGGCATGGAGGATTGTGATGAGAAGGCCATGGAGCATTCTGATGACATGTGTCATGGAGCTTTGTGATGACAACGGCATGGAGCAATGTGATGAATGCGATCATGGAGCATTGTGATGAACATGACATGGAGCATTGTGATGCCAAGGGTCATGGATCTTTGTGATGACAAAGGTCATGGAGGATTTTGATGACAAGGGCGTTGTGCATTGTGATGAGAAGGCCAGGGAGCATTGTGATGACAGGGTAATGGAGCAATTGGATGAAATGTGTCATGGAACATTTTGATGACAGGGGTTATTGAACATTGTGATGCCAGGGGTCATGGAGCATTTTGATGAAAAGATTTTGGGAGCATTTTGATGACAGGGGTTATGGAACATTGTGATGTCAGGGGTCATCGAACATTGTGATGATATGTGCATGTACAATTGTGATGACAGGAGTCATGGATCATTGTGATGACAGTGGTGAGGGAGTATTGTGACAAATAGTGATGTAACATTGTGATATCTGTGGTGAGAGAGCATTTTGATGAGAAGTGCATGGAGCATTGTGATGACAAGGTTTATGGATCATTGTGATGACAAGATTGTGGAGCACTGTGATGACAAGTGCATGGTTCATTGTGATGACATGTGTCATGGAGCATCGTGCTGACAAGCACATGGAGCATTGTGATGACAAGGGTCATGGAGCATTGTGCTGAGAAAGGCATAGAGAATTGTGATGACAAGGATCAAAGAGCATTGTGATGAAAAGTTCATGGAGCATTGTGATGACAAGGGTCATGGAGCATAGTGATAACAAGGGCATGGAGCATTGGTCTAATAAGTTTCATGGATTATTGCGATGACTGTTGGAATGGTGCATTGTGGTGACAAGGGCATGGAGCATTGTGATGACCAGGTCATGCAGTATTGTGAAGACTGGTGTCAGGGAGCATTGTGTTGACATATGTAATCGCCCATTGTGATGACAATGGCATGGAGCATTGTGATGCCAAGTGTCATGGAGGATTCTGATGACAAAGGTAATGGTGCATTGTGATGACAATAGCTTGGAGCATTGAGATGACAAGGGTCAGGGAGCATTGTGCTGACAAGTGCATGGATAATTGTGATGACAAGTGTCAAGGAGCACTGTGATGAGAAGGACATGGATCATTGTGATGAAAAAGGCATGGAGCCTTGTCATGGAAGGGTTCAAGGAGCATACAGGCAACAAGTGTCAGGGAGCATTTTGATGACAAGTGTAATGAGCATTGTGATGACAAAGGTCATGGAGCATTTTGATGAGAAGACCATGGATAATTGTGATGACGAGTGTCATGGGGCACTGTGATGACAAGAGTTATGGAATATTGTGATCACAAGGGTTTGGAGCATTTTTATGACAGAGGTCATGGAGCATATTGATTTCATTGTGATGACAATAGCCTGAAGCATTGTGATGATGTCATGGTGCATTGTGATGACACGGTTCATGGATCATTGAGAAGAAAATGGGCATGGAGCTTTGTGATTACAGGGGTCTTGGAGCATTGTGATGAGAAGGGTCATGGAGACTTGTGATGACAAGGCCACGGAACATCGTGATGGCAGTTGTCATGGAGCATTGTTATGACAGGGGTAATGGAGCATTGCGATGGCAAGCACATGGAGCATTGTGATGAGAAGGCAATGGAGCATTCTGATGACATGTGTCATGGAGCTTTGTGATGACAAGGGCATGGAGCAATGTGATGAGAGCGTTCATGGAGCATTGTGATGACAATGACATGGAACATTGTGATGCCAAGGGTCATGGATCTTTGTGATGACAAATAACAGGGAGCATTTTGATGACAAGTGTTTGTGCATTGTGATGAGAAGAGCAGGGAGCATTGTGATGACAGGGTCATGGAGCAATTTGATGAAAATTGTCATGGAATATTTTGATGACAGGGGTTATGGAACACTGTGATATCAGGGTTCATGTAGCATTTTGATGAAAAGGGTCATGGAGCATTTTGATGACAGCGGTTATGGAGCATTGTGATGACAGGTGTCATCGAACATTGTGATGATAAGTGCATGTAGCATTGTGATGACAGGGGTCATGGAACATTGTGATAACAGGGGTGAGGGAGTATTGTGACGAATAGTGATGTGACATTTTGATATCTGTGGTGAGAGAGCATTTTGATGAGAAGTGCATGGAGCATTGTGATGACAAGGTTTATGGAGCATTGTGATAACAAGATTGTGGAGCACTGTGATGACAAGCGCATGGTGCATTGTGATGACATGTATCATGGAGCATCTTGCTGACAAGCGCATGGAGCATTGTGATGACAGGTGTCATGGAGCCCTGTGATGACAAGCGTCACGGAGCATTGTGAATACTGGGGTCATGGAGCATTGGGATGACAAGGGCATGGATCATTTTGATGACAACTGTCATGTAGCGGTGGTCTGAAAATGTTCATGGATTATTGTGATGACAGGGGTCATGGAGCATTGTGATGACAGAGGTAATGGAGTATTTTGATTTCATTATGCTGACAATAGCTTGAAGCATTATGATGATGGGCATGATGCATTGTGATGACAGGTTTCATGGACCATTGAGTTGAAAACGGGCATGGAGCATTGTGATTACAGGGGTCTGGGAGCATTGTGATGATAAGGGCATGAAACATTTTGATGAGAAGACCATGGAACATTCTGATGTCATGTGTCATGGAGCTTTGTGATGACAAGGGCATGGAGCATTTTGATTACAGGGGTCTTGGAGCACTGTGATGACAAGGGTCATGAAGCCTTGTGATGACAAGGCCGTGGAACATTGTGATGGCAGGGGTCATGGAGCATTGTTATGACAGGGGTAATGGAGCATTGTGATGTGAAGGGCATGGAGCATTGTGATTACAAGATTTATGGAGCATTGCGATGACAAATTTGTGGACCTTTGGGATGACAAATTTGTGGACCTTTGGGATGAAAATTGCGTCGCCCATTGTGATGACAAGGGTTCTGGAGCATTTTTCTGACAAAGGCATGGAGAATTGTGATGACAAGGGTCTCGGAGCATTGTGATGAAAATTTCATGGAACATTGTGGTTACAAAGGTAACAGAGCCTTTTGATGACGCGAGCATTGACCATTGTGATGACCAATGTTATGAAGAATTGTGATGACAGGAGTCACGGAGCATTGTGATGACAGGGGTCATGGAGAAATGTGATGACAAGGGCATGGAGCATTGTGCTAAGAAAGGCATAGTGCATTGTGATGACAAGTGTCAAAGAGCATTGTGATGAAATGTTCATGGAGCATTGTGCTTAAAAAAGTCACAGAGACTGTTGATGATGAGGGCATAGACCACTGTGATGACAAAAGTCATGGAGCATTGTGATGACTGGAGTCACGGAGCATTGTGATGACAGGGGTCATGGAACATTGTGATAACAAGGGCATGGAGCATTGTGATGACAAGGGCATGGAGCACTGGTCTAATAATTTTCATGGAGTATTGCGATGACACTTGGAATGGCGCATTGTGATGACAAGGGCATGTAGCACTGTGATGACCAGGTCTTTCAGTATTGTGAAGAGAGGTGTGAGGGAGCACTGTGATGACATATGTAATGGCCCATTGTGATAACAACGGCCTGGAGCATTGTGATGCCAAGTTTCATGGAGGATTCTGATGACAAAGTTAATGGAGCTTTGTGATGACAAGGGTCAGGGAGCATTGTGCTGTCAGGTGCATGGAGAATTGTGATGACAAGGGTCTTGGAGCATTCTGATGACAAGATTGTGGAGTATTTTGATGACAATGGCATGGAGCATTGTGAAGAAAATGGCATGGGGCTTTGTGATGAAAAAGGCATGGAGCCTTTTCGTCACAGGGTTCAAGGAGCATTCTAAAGACAAGAGTCAGGGAGCATTGTGATGACAAGTGTATTGAGAATTGTGATGACAAAGGTCATGGAGCATTGTGATGAAAAGGGCATGGAGTATTGTGATGGCAGGCATCATGGAGCGTTGTGATGACAAGTGTTATGGAACATTGTGATTCCAAGTGTTTGGAGCATTGTGATGACGGGGGTCATGGATCATTTTGATTTCAAAGTGCATGGAGCATTGTGATGACAAGGGCATGAAGCAATGTGATCCCAAGGATCATGGAGGTTTGTGATGACAATGGTAATGGAGTATTGTGATGACAAGCGCATAGAGCATTGTAATGACAATGTCATGTAGCATTTTGCTGACAAAGGCATGGAGCATTGTGATGCCAACTGTCATGGAGCATTGGGATGAAAATGTTCATGGAGTATTGTGATGACATGGGTCATGGAACATTGTGATGAGTAGGGAATGGAGCATTGTGATGACAAGAGTCCCGGATCATTGTGTTGTCAGGTGTCATGGAGTGTTGTGATGACAGTGGTCATGGAGCATTTTTATGATATTTTTCATGGAGCATTGTGATGAGAATTTCATGGAGCATTGGGCTGAAAATATTCATGGAGTATTGTGATGACAGGGGTCATGGAGCATTGTGATGACAAGGGAATGCAGCATGGTGATGACAAGGTCCTGGAGCATTGTGATGATAAAAGCATGGAGACTTGTGATGACAAATCTCATGGAGCATTCTGATGAAAAGGGGCATGGAGCATTGTGATTACAGGGGTCTTCTAGCATTGTGATGACAAGGGCCTGGAGCATTGTGAGGAGAAGGCCATGGAGCATTCTGATGACATGTGTCATTGAGCTTTGTGATGACAAGGGCATGGAGCACTGTGATTACAGGTGTCTTGGAACATTGTGATGAAAAGGCATGGATCATTGTGATGAAAAGCCATGGAGCCTTGTCATGACAGGGTTCAAGGAGCATACTGATGACAAGTGTCAGGGAGCATTGTGATGACAATTGTATTGAGAATTGTGATGACAATGGTCATGGAGCATTGTGATGAGAAGACCATGAATAATTGTGATGATGAGCGTCATAGGGTGTTGTGATGTTAAGTGTTATGGAACATTGTGATCACAAGGGTTAGGAGCATTATGATGACAGTGGTCATGGATAATTTTGATTTCATTGTGATGACAATAGCCTGAAGCATTTTGATGATGGGCATGGAGCTTTCCGATAAGATGCTTCATGGAGCATTGAGATGAAAAGTAGTATGGAGCATTGTGAATACAGGGGTCTTGGAGCATTTTCATGACAAGGGCATGGAGGATTGTGATAAGAAGGCCATGGATCATTCTGATGGCATGCGTCATGGGGCTTGGTGATGACAATGGCATGGAGCATTGTGATTACAGGGGTCTTGGAGCATTGTGATGACAACGGTCATGGAGCCTTGTGATGACAGGGCCATGGAACATTGTGTGGGCAGGTGTCATGGAGCATTGATATGACAGAGGTAATGGAGCATTGTGATGAGAAGGGCATTGAGCATTGGTCTGAAAGGTTTCATGGATTTTTGTGATGAGATTGGGCATATAGCACTGTGATGACAAGGGCACGGAACACTGTGATACATGGGTCATGGAGGATTGTAATGACAAGGGCATGGAGCATTGTGATGAGAAGGGCATCGAGCATTGTGATGACAAGTGTCATGGAGCTTTGTGATGACAAGGGCATGGAGCAATGTGATGAGAGGGTTCATGGAGCATTGTGATGACAATGACATGTAGCATTGTGATGCCAAGGCTCATGGAGCTTTGTGATGACAAAGTCATCGAGCATTTTGATGACAAGGGTGTGGTGCATTGTGATGAGAAGTGCAGGGAGCATTTTGATGACAGGGTCATGCAGCAATTTGATGAAAAGTGTAATGGAACATTTTGATGACTGGGGTTATAGAACATTGTGATGCCAGGGGTCATGGATCTTTTGGATGAAACGTGTCATGGAGCATTTTGATGACAGGGGTTATGGAACATTGTGATGTCAGGGGTCATGGAACATTGTTCAGATAAGGGGATGTAGCATTGTGATGACAGGGGTCACAGAACATTGTGATAACATGGGTGAGGGAGGATTGTGATGACTAGTGGTGGAACATTGTGATATCTCATGTGAGAGAGCATTTGGAAGAGAAGTTCATGGAGCATTGTGATTACAATGTTTATGGAGCATAGCGATGACAAGGTTGTGGATCATTGTGATGAAAATTGCATGGCACATTTTGATGACAATGGTCATGGAGCATTGTTCTGACAAAGGCATGGAGCATTGTGATGACAAGTGTCACGGAGAATTGTGATGAAATGTTCATGGAGCATTGTGTTTACAAAGGTCACAGAGCCTTGTGATGACGCACGCATGGACCGTTGTGATGACAATCGTTATGAAGCATTGTGATGACTGGAGTCACGGGGCATTGTGATGACAGGGGTCATGGAGCATTGTGATAACAAGGGTATGGAGCATTGTGATGACAGGGGCATGGAGCATTGGTCTGACAAGTTTCATAGATTATTGTGATGACATTGGACATGGTGCATTGTGATGACAAGGGCATGGAGCATTTTGATGAGAAGGCCATGGAACATTCTAATGACATGTGTCATGGAGCTTTGTGATGACAAGGGCATGGAGCATTTTGATTACAGGGGTCCTGGAGCATTGTGATGACAAGTGTCATGGAGCCTTGTGATGACAAGTCCGTGGAACATTGTGATGGCAGGGGTCATGGAGCATTGTTATGACAGGGGTCATGGAGCATTGTGATGACAAGGGCATGGAGCATTGTGATGACCGGGTCATTGAAGATTGGTCTGACAAGTTTCCTAGATTATTGTGATGAGAGTGGACATGGTTCATTGTGATGACAAGGGCATGGAGCATTGTGATGACAAGGGCATGGAGTATTGTGAAGACAGGTGTCAGGGAGCATTGTGATGACATATGTCATGGTCCATTGCGATGACAATGGCATGGAGCATTGTGATGCCAAATGTAATGGAGGATTGTGATGACAAATATAATGGAGCATTGTGATGACTAGGGCTTGGAGCATTATGTTGAAAAGGGCCATTGAGAATTTTCATGACAATGTCGTGAAGCATTGTGATGATAAGGTCCTGGAGCACTGTGATGAGAAATTCATGGAGCCTTGTGATGACAAATCTCATGGAGCATACTGATGAAAAGGGGTATGGAGCATTCTGATTACAGGGGTTTTGGAACATTATGATAACTATGGCATGGAGCATTTTGATGACAAGGGCATGGAACATTGGTCTAATAATTTTCATGGATTATTGTGATGACAGTTGGAATGGTGCATTGTGATGACAAGGGCATGGAGCATTGTGATGAGAAGACCATGGATAATTGTGATGATGAGCGTCATGGGGTTTTGTGATGATAAGTCTTATGGAACATTGTGATCACAAGGGTTTGGAGCATTATGATGACAGAGGTCATGGAGAATTTAGATTTCATTGTGATGACAATAGCCTGAAACATTATGATGATGGGCATGGTGCATTGTGATGACAGGGTTCATGGAGCATTGAGATGAAAAGGGGCATGGAGCATTGTGATTACAGGGGTCTTGGAGCATTGTGATGACAAGGGCATGGAGCATTGTGAGGAGAAGGACATGGAATATTCTGATGACATGCGTCATGGAGCACTGTGATGACAAGGGCATGGAGCATTGTGATTACAGGGGTCTTGGAGCATTGTGATGACAAGGGTCATGGAGTCTTGTGATGACATGCTGTTGAACAATGTGATGGCAGGTGTCATGGAGCATTTTTATGACAGAGGTAATGGAGCATTGTGATGAGAAGGGCATTGAGCTTTGGTCTAAAATGTTTCATGGATTATTGTGATGAGAGTGGGCATGGAGCATTGGGATGACAAGGGCACGGAACACTGTGATGCCTGGTTCATGGAGGATTGTAATGACAAGGGCATGGAGCATTGTGATGAGAAGGGCATCGAGCATTGTGATGACAAGTGTCATGGAGCTTTGTGATGACAAGGGCATGGAGCAATGTGATGAGAGTGTTCATGGAGCTTTGGGATGACAATGACATGGGACATTGTGATGCCAATGATCATGGAGATTTGTGATAACAAATAACAGGGAGCATTTCGATGACAATGGTGTGGTGCATTGTGATGAGAAGGGCAGGGAGCATTTTAATGACAGGGTCATGCAGCAATTTGATGAAAATATAATGGAATATTATGAGGGCAGGGGTTATAGAACATTGTGCTGCCAGGGATCATTTAGCTTTGGGATGAAAAGGGTCATGGTGCATTTTGATGACAGGTGTTATGGAACATTGTGATGTCTGGGGTCATGGAACATTGTGATGATAAGGGTATGTAGCACTGTGATGACAGGGGTCATGGAACATTATGATTACAGGGGTGAGGGGTATTGTGATGACTAGTGATGGAACATTGTGATATCTCTGGTGAGAGAGCATTTGGATGAGAAGTGCATGGAGCATTGTGATTACAAGGTTTATGGAGCATAGCGATTACAAGGTTGTGGACCGATGTGATGAAAAGCACGTGGCACATTGTGATGACAAGTGTCATGGAGCATTGTTCTGACAAAGGCATGGAGCATTGTGATGACAAAGGTCACGGAGCGTTGTGATGAAAAGTTCATGGAGCTTTGTGGTTACAAAGGTCACAGAGCCTTGTGATGACACGGGCAAGGACCGTTTTGATGACAAACGTTATGAAGCATTGTGATGAATGGAGTCACGGAGCATTGTGATGATAGGGGTCATGGAGCATTGTGATGACAAGGGCATGGAGCATTGTGGTGACAGGGGCATGGAGAATTGGTCTGACAAGTTTCATAGATTATTGTGATGACAGTGGACATGGTGCATTGTAATGACAAGTGTATGGATCATGGTGATGAGAAGGTCATGGAGTATTGTGAAGACAGGTGTCAGGGAGAATTGTGATGACATATGTCATGGTCCACTGTGATGATAATGGCATGGAGCATTGTGATGCTAAATGTAATGGAGGATTTTGATGACAAATAAAAAGGAGCATTGTGATGACTAGGGCTTGGAGCAATATGATGACAAGGGCTATTGAGAATTTTCATCACAAGGTCGTGAAGCATTGTGATGAATGGAGTCATGGAGCATTGTGATGACAAGGGCATGGAGCATTGGTCTAATAAGTTTCATGGATTATTGCGATGACAGTTGGAATGGCGCAGTGTGATGACAAGGGCACTGAACATTGTGAGGACCAAGTCATGCAGTATTGTGAAGACAGGTGTCAGGGAGCATTGTGATGAGATATGTAATGGCCCATTGTGATGACAATGGCATAGCGCATTGTGATGCCAAGTGTCATGGAGGATTCTGATGACAAATGTAATGGAGCATTGTAATGACAATGGCTTGGAGCATTGTGATGACAAGGGTCAGGGAGCATTGTGCTGACAAGTGCATGGAGAATTGTGATGACAAATTTCATGGAGCATTCTGATGAAAAGCTTGTGGAGTATTTTGATGGCAATGGCATGGAGCATTGTGATGAAAACGGCATGGGGCATACTGATGAAAAAGGCATGGAGCCTTTTCGTGACAGGTTTCAAGGAGCATTCTGACGACAAGATTCAGGAAGCATTGTAATGACAAGTGTATTTAGAATTGTGATGACAATGGTCATGGAGCATTGTGATGAAAAGGCCTTGGAGTACTGTGATGACAGGCATCATGGAGCGTTGTGATGACAAGTTTTATGGAACATTGTGATTACAAGGGTTTGGAGCATTGTGATGAGAGAGGTCATGGATCATTTTGATTTCAAGGAGCATGGAGCACTGTGATGACAAGGGCATGAAGCAATGTGATCCCAAGGTTCATGGAGGATTGTGATGACAATGGTAATGGAGTACTGTGATGACAAGTGCATAGAGCATTGTAATGACAAGGTCATGTAGCATTTGCTGACAAAGGCATGGAGCATTGTGATGAGAGGTGTCATGGAGCACTGTGATGAGAAGCGTCACAGAGCTTTGTGAATGCAGGGGTCATGGAGCATTGGGATGACAAGGGCATGGTTCAATTTGATGACAAGGGTCATGGAGCATTGGGCTGAAAATATTCATGGAGTATTGTGATGACAGGGGTCATGGAGCATTGTGATGACTAGGGAATGGAGCATTTTGATGACAAGAGTTCCGGATCATTGTGTTGTCAGGTGTCATGGAGTGTTGTGATGACACTGGTCATTGAGCACTGTGATGATATTGGCCATGGAGCATTGTGATGAGAAGGTTGTGGAGCATTGTGATTACAGGTGTCTTGATGCATTGTTATGTAATGGGCATGTATCATTGTGATGAAAAAGGCATTGAGCCTTGTCATGACAGGGTTCAAGAAGCATACTGACGACAAGTGTCAGGGAGCATTGTGATGACAAGTGTATTGAGCATTTGATGACAAAGGTCATGGAGCATTGTGATGAGAAGACCATGGATAATTGTGATGAAGAGCGTCATGGGGTGTTGTGATGATAAGTCTTATGGAACATTGTGATCACAAAGGTTTGGAGCATTATGATGACAGAGTTCATGGAGAATTTAGATTTCATTGTGATGACAATAGCCTGAAACATTATGATGATGGGCATGGTGCATTGTGATGACAGTGTTCATGGAGCATTGAGATGAAAAGGCGCATGGAGCATTGTGATTACTGGGGTCTTGGAGCATTGTGATTTCAAGGGCATGGAGCATTGTGAGGAGAAGGACATGGAACATTCTGATGACATGCGTCATGGAGCACTGTGATGACAAGGGCATGGAGCATTGTGATTACAGGGGTCTTGGAGCATTGTGATGACAAGTGTCATGGAGCCTTGTGATGACATGCCGTTGAACAATGTGATGGCATGTGTCATGGAGCATTGTTATGACAGAGGTAATGGAGCATTGTGATGAGAAGGGCATTGAGCTTTGGTCTAAAATGTTTCATGGATTATTGTGATGAGAGTGGGCATGGAGCATTGGGATGACAAGGGCACGGAACACTGTGATGCATGTTTCATGGAGGATTGTAATGACAAGTGCATGGAGCATTGTGATGAGAAGGGCATCGAGCATTGTGATGACAAGTGTCATGGAGCTTTGTGATGACAAGGGCATGGAGCAATGTGATGAGAGTGTTCATGGAGCATTGTGATGACAATGACACGGAGCATTGTGATGCCAATGGTCATGGAGATTTGTGATGACAAATTACAGGGAGCATTTCGATGACAATGGTGTGGTGCATTGTGATGAGAAGGGAAGGGAGCATTTTGATGACAGGGTCCTGCAGCAATTTGATGAAAATGTAATGGAATATTTTGAAGGCAGGTGGTTTAGAACGTTGTGATGTCAGGGGTCATGGAGCTTTGGGATGAAAAGGGTCATGGTTCATTTTGATGACAGGGGTTATGGAATATAGTGATGTCATGGGTCATGTAATATTGTGATGATAAGGGTATGTAGCACTGTGATGACAGGGGTCATGGAACATTATGATTACAGGGGTGAGGGGTATTGTGATGACTAATGATGGAACATTGTGATATCTCTGTTGAGAGAGCATTTGGATGAGAAGTGCATGGAGCATTGTGATTACAAGGTTTATGGAGCATAGTGATTACAAGGTTGTGGACCGATGTGATGAAAAGCACGTGGCACATTGTGATGACAAGTGTCATGGAGCATTGTTGTGACAAAGGCATGGAGCATTGTGATAACAAGGGTCACGGAGCGTTGTGATGAAATGTTCAAGGAGCATTGTGGTTACAAAGGTCACTGAGCCTTGTGATGACACGGGCATGGACCGTTTTGATGACAAACGTTATGATGCATTGTGATGACTGGATTCATGGAGCATTGTGATGATAGGGGTCATGGAGCATTGTGAGGACAAGGGCATGGAGCATTGTGGTGACAGGGGCATGGAGCATTGGTCTGACAAGTTTCATAGATTATTGTGATGACAGTGGACATGGTGCATTGTAATGACAAGTGTATGGATCATGGTGATGAGAAGGTCATGGAGTATTGTGAAGACAGGTGTCAGGGAGCATTGTGATGACATATGTCATGGTCCATTGCGATGATAATGGCATG
Organism: Mesoplodon mirus; assembly: GCF_964341445.2. Classification (NCBI taxonomy): domain Eukaryota; kingdom Metazoa; phylum Chordata; class Mammalia; order Artiodactyla; family Ziphiidae; genus Mesoplodon; species Mesoplodon mirus. The sequence goes on from NW_028295720.1 coordinate 667,753, forward strand.
GAGCATTGTGATGCTAAATGTAATGGAGGATTGTGATGACAAATAAAATGGAGCATTGTGATGACTAGGGCTTGGAGCAATATGATGACAAGGGCTATTGAGAATCTTCTTCACAAAGTTGTGAAGCATTGTGATGACAAGGTCCTGGAGCATTGTGATGAGAAATCCATGGAGCCTTGTGATGACAAGTCTCCTATAGCATACTGATGAAAAGGGGCATGGACCACTGTGATTACAGGGGTCTTGGAACATTGTGATAACAAGGGCATGGAGCACTGTGAAGAGAAGGCCAAGGAGCATTCTGAGGACATGCGTCATTGAGCTTTGTGATGACCAGCACATGGAGCATTTTGATTAAAGGGGTCTTGTTGCAGTGTGATGAAAAGGGCATGGAACATTGTGATGAAAAATGCATGGAGCATTGTTATGACAGGGTTAATGGAGAATTGTGATGGCAAGGGCATGGAGCATTGTGATTACAAGGTCATGGATTATTGTGAAGACAGGTGTCAGGGAGCATTGTGATGGCATATTTCATGTTCCATTGTGATGACAATGGCATGGAGCATTGTGATGCCAAGTGTTATGGAGGATTGTGATGACAAAGGTAATGGAGCATTGTGATGACAAGGGCTTGGAGCAATGTGATGAGAGCGTTCATGGAGCATTGTGATGACAATGACATTGAGCATTTTGATGAAAAGTTCATGGAGCATTGTGGTGACAAATTTCACAGAGCCTAGTGATGATGAGGGCATTGACTTTTGTGGTGACACAGGTCATGGAGTCTTGTGATGACGGGACACACGGAGCATTGTGATGACTGTGGTCATGTAGCATTGTGATGACAGGAGCATGGAGCATTGGTCTGACAAGTTTCATGGATAATTGTGTTGACAGTGGGCATGGCACATTGTGATGACAAGGGCATGGAGCATTGTGATGACAAGGTCATGGAGTATTGTGAAGACAGGTGTCAGGGAGCATTGTGATGGGATATTTCATTTTCCATTGTGATGACAATGGCATGGAGAATTGTGATGCCGAGTGTTATGGAGGATTGTGATGACAAAGGTAATGGAGCATTGTGATGACAAGGGCTTGGAGCATTGTGATGACAAGGGCCATGGAGCATTGTGATGACAAGGGCATGGAGCATTGTGATGACAACGGCCTTTGAGAATTTTGATGAAAAGGTCGTGAAGCATTGTGATGACAAAGGCATGGAGCTTGCTATGACAGGGGTCATGGGACATTGCGATGACAAGTGCATGGAGAATTGTGATGACAAGAGCATGTAACATGGAGATGAGAACTGTCATGGAGCATTGTGATGACAAGGACCTGGAGAATTGTGATGACAAGGGACATGGAGCATTGTGATGACCAGGGCATGGAGCATTGTTATGGCAAGACCGTGGAGCACTGTGATGAGAAGACCATGGATAATTCTGGTGACGAGCATCATGGAGCACTGTAATGACAAGGGGCATGGAGCATTGTGATGATAGGTCTCATGGAGCTTTGTGATGACCGGGGTCATGGATCATTGTGATGACAAGGGTCATGGAGTATTCTGATGACAAGCTTGTGCAGTATTGTGATGACAAAGCATTTAACACTGTGATGGGAAGTGTCATGGAACATAGTGATGCCAAGAACGTGGAGAATTGTGATGAAAGGGAACATAGAGCATTGTGATGACCAGGGCATGGAGCATTGTGATGGCAAGACCGTGGAGCACTGTGATGAGAAGACCATGGATAATTGTGATGACGAGCATCATGGAGTGCTATAATGACAAGCGGCATGGAGCATTGTGTTTACAGGGGTCTTGGAGCATTGTGATGACAAGGGCATGGAGCATTGTGAAGAGAAGGCCATGGAGCATTCTTATGAATGTGTCATGGAGCACTGTGATGACAAGTTCATGTAGCATTGTGACTACAGGTATCTTTGAGCATTGTGATGAAAAGGGCATAGATCATTGTGATGAAAAAGGCATGGAGCCCTGTAATGACAGTGTTCAAGGAGCATACTGACGACAAGTGTCAGGGAGCATTGTGATGACAAAGGTTATGGAGCATAGTGATGAGAAGACCATGGATAATTGTGATTATGAGCATCATGGGGTGTTGTGATGAGAAGTGTTATGGAACATTGTGATCCCAACGGTTTGGAGCATTGTGATGACAGAGGTCATGGAGCATTTTGATTTCATTGTGAGGAAAATAGCCTGAAGCATTATGATAATGGGCATGGTGCATTGTGATGATAGGATTCATGGAGCTTTGAGATGAAAAGGGGCATGGAGCATTGTGATAAAAAGTGTCTTGGAGCATTGTGATGAGAAGTCCATGGAACATTCTAATGACATGCGTCATGGAGCTTTGTGATGACAAGGGCATGGAGCATTGTGATTACAGGGGTCTTGGAACATTGTGATGACAAGTGTCATGGAGCCTTGTGAATGACAAGGCCGTGGAACTTTGTGATGGCAGTGGTCATGGAACATTGTTATGACAGGTGTAATGGAGCATTGTGATGAGAAGGACAGGAAGCATTGGTGTGAAATGTTTCATGGATTATTGTGATGAGAGTGGACATGGAGCACTGTGATGACAAGAGCACGGAACACTGTGATACAATGGTCATAGAGGATTGTAATGACAAGGGCATGGAGCATAGTGATGAGAAGGGCATCGAGCATTCTGATGACATGTGTCATGGAGCTTTGTGATGACAAGGGCATGGAGAAATGTGATGAGAAGTTTCATGGAGCATTGTGATGACAATGACATGGAGCATTGTGATGTCAAGGGTCAAGGAGATATGTGATGACAAAAGTCACGGAGCATTTTGATGACAAGGGCGTGGTGCATTGTGATGAGAAGGCCAGGGAGCATTCTGATGACAGGGTCATGCAGCAATTTGATGAAAATTGTAATGGAATATTTTGATGCCAGGGGTTATAGAACATTGGTATGTCAGGGGTCATGGAGCTTTGGGATAAAAAGTGTCATGGAGCATTTTGATGACAGGGGATGTGGAACATTGTGATGTCAGGTGTCATGGAACATTGTGATGATACGGGGATGTAGCATTGTGATGACAGGGGTCATGGAACATTGTGATTACAGGGGTCTTGGAGCATTGTGATGAGAAGGGTCATGGAGCCTTGTGATGACAAGGCCATGGAACATCGTGATGGCAGGGGTCATGGAGCATAGTTATGACAGGCGTAATGGAACATTGTGATGGCAATGGCATGGAGGATTGTGATGAGAAGGCCATGGAGCATTCTGATGACATGTGTCATGGAGCTTTGTGATGACAACGGCATGGAGCAATGTGATGAATGCGATCATGGAGCATTGTGATGAACATGACATGGAGCATTGTGATGCCAAGGGTCATGGATCTTTGTGATGACAAAGGTCATGGAGGATTTTGATGACAAGGGCGTTGTGCATTGTGATGAGAAGGCCAGGGAGCATTGTGATGACAGGGTAATGGAGCAATTGGATGAAATGTGTCATGGAACATTTTGATGACAGGGGTTATTGAACATTGTGATGCCAGGGGTCATGGAGCATTTTGATGAAAAGATTTTGGGAGCATTTTGATGACAGGGGTTATGGAACATTGTGATGTCAGGGGTCATCGAACATTGTGATGATATGTGCATGTACAATTGTGATGACAGGAGTCATGGATCATTGTGATGACAGTGGTGAGGGAGTATTGTGACAAATAGTGATGTAACATTGTGATATCTGTGGTGAGAGAGCATTTTGATGAGAAGTGCATGGAGCATTGTGATGACAAGGTTTATGGATCATTGTGATGACAAGATTGTGGAGCACTGTGATGACAAGTGCATGGTTCATTGTGATGACATGTGTCATGGAGCATCGTGCTGACAAGCACATGGAGCATTGTGATGACAAGGGTCATGGAGCATTGTGCTGAGAAAGGCATAGAGAATTGTGATGACAAGGATCAAAGAGCATTGTGATGAAAAGTTCATGGAGCATTGTGATGACAAGGGTCATGGAGCATAGTGATAACAAGGGCATGGAGCATTGGTCTAATAAGTTTCATGGATTATTGCGATGACTGTTGGAATGGTGCATTGTGGTGACAAGGGCATGGAGCATTGTGATGACCAGGTCATGCAGTATTGTGAAGACTGGTGTCAGGGAGCATTGTGTTGACATATGTAATCGCCCATTGTGATGACAATGGCATGGAGCATTGTGATGCCAAGTGTCATGGAGGATTCTGATGACAAAGGTAATGGTGCATTGTGATGACAATAGCTTGGAGCATTGAGATGACAAGGGTCAGGGAGCATTGTGCTGACAAGTGCATGGATAATTGTGATGACAAGTGTCAAGGAGCACTGTGATGAGAAGGACATGGATCATTGTGATGAAAAAGGCATGGAGCCTTGTCATGGAAGGGTTCAAGGAGCATACAGGCAACAAGTGTCAGGGAGCATTTTGATGACAAGTGTAATGAGCATTGTGATGACAAAGGTCATGGAGCATTTTGATGAGAAGACCATGGATAATTGTGATGACGAGTGTCATGGGGCACTGTGATGACAAGAGTTATGGAATATTGTGATCACAAGGGTTTGGAGCATTTTTATGACAGAGGTCATGGAGCATATTGATTTCATTGTGATGACAATAGCCTGAAGCATTGTGATGATGTCATGGTGCATTGTGATGACACGGTTCATGGATCATTGAGAAGAAAATGGGCATGGAGCTTTGTGATTACAGGGGTCTTGGAGCATTGTGATGAGAAGGGTCATGGAGACTTGTGATGACAAGGCCACGGAACATCGTGATGGCAGTTGTCATGGAGCATTGTTATGACAGGGGTAATGGAGCATTGCGATGGCAAGCACATGGAGCATTGTGATGAGAAGGCAATGGAGCATTCTGATGACATGTGTCATGGAGCTTTGTGATGACAAGGGCATGGAGCAATGTGATGAGAGCGTTCATGGAGCATTGTGATGACAATGACATGGAACATTGTGATGCCAAGGGTCATGGATCTTTGTGATGACAAATAACAGGGAGCATTTTGATGACAAGTGTTTGTGCATTGTGATGAGAAGAGCAGGGAGCATTGTGATGACAGGGTCATGGAGCAATTTGATGAAAATTGTCATGGAATATTTTGATGACAGGGGTTATGGAACACTGTGATATCAGGGTTCATGTAGCATTTTGATGAAAAGGGTCATGGAGCATTTTGATGACAGCGGTTATGGAGCATTGTGATGACAGGTGTCATCGAACATTGTGATGATAAGTGCATGTAGCATTGTGATGACAGGGGTCATGGAACATTGTGATAACAGGGGTGAGGGAGTATTGTGACGAATAGTGATGTGACATTTTGATATCTGTGGTGAGAGAGCATTTTGATGAGAAGTGCATGGAGCATTGTGATGACAAGGTTTATGGAGCATTGTGATAACAAGATTGTGGAGCACTGTGATGACAAGCGCATGGTGCATTGTGATGACATGTATCATGGAGCATCTTGCTGACAAGCGCATGGAGCATTGTGATGACAGGTGTCATGGAGCCCTGTGATGACAAGCGTCACGGAGCATTGTGAATACTGGGGTCATGGAGCATTGGGATGACAAGGGCATGGATCATTTTGATGACAACTGTCATGTAGCGGTGGTCTGAAAATGTTCATGGATTATTGTGATGACAGGGGTCATGGAGCATTGTGATGACAGAGGTAATGGAGTATTTTGATTTCATTATGCTGACAATAGCTTGAAGCATTATGATGATGGGCATGATGCATTGTGATGACAGGTTTCATGGACCATTGAGTTGAAAACGGGCATGGAGCATGGTGATTACAGGGGTCTGGGAGCATTGTGATGATAAGGGCATGAAACATTTTGATGAGAAGACCATGGAACATTCTGATGTCATGTGTCATGGAGCTTTGTGATGACAAGGGCATGGAGCATTTTGATTACAGGGGTCTTGGAGCACTGTGATGACAAGGGTCATGAAGCCTTGTGATGACAAGGCCGTGGAACATTGTGATGGCAGGGGTCATGGAGCATTGTTATGACAGGGGTAATGGAGCATTGTGATGTGAAGGGCATGGAGCATTGTGATTACAAGATTTATGGAGCATTGCGATGACAAATTTGTGGACCTTTGGGATGACAAATTTGTGGACCTTTGGGATGAAAATTGCGTCGCCCATTGTGATGACAAGGGTTCTGGAGCATTTTTCTGACAAAGGCATGGAGAATTGTGATGACAAGGGTCTCGGAGCATTGTGATGAAAATTTCATGGAACATTGTGGTTACAAAGGTAACAGAGCCTTTTGATGACGCGAGCATTGACCATTGTGATGACCAATGTTATGAAGAATTGTGATGACAGGAGTCACGGAGCATTGTGATGACAGTGGTCATGGAGAAATGTGATGACAAGGGCATGGAGCATTGTGCTAAGAAAGGCATAGTGCATTGTGATGACAAGTGTCAAAGAGCATTGTGATGAAATGTTCATGGAGCATTGTGCTTAAAAAAGTCACAGAGACTGTTGATGATGAGGGCATAGACCACTGTGATGACAAAAGTCATGGAGCATTGTGATGACTGGAGTCACGGAGCATTGTGATGACAGGGGTCATGGAACATTGTGATAACAAGGGCATGGAGCATTGTGATGACAAGGGCATGGAGCACTGGTCTAATAATTTTCATGGAGTATTGCGATGACACTTGGAATGGCGCATTGTGATGACAAGGGCATGTAGCACTGTGATGACCAGGTCTTTCAGTATTGTGAAGAGAGGTGTGAGGGAGCACTGTGATGACATATGTAATGGCCCATTGTGATAACAACGGCCTGGAGCATTGTGATGCCAAGATTCATGGAGGATTCTGATGACAAAGTTAATGGAGCTTTGTGATGACAAGGGTCAGGGAGCATTGTGCTGTCAGGTGCATGGAGAATTGTGATGACAAGGGTCTTGGAGCATTCTGATGACAAGCTTGTGGAGTATTTTGATGACAATGGCATGGAGCATTGTGAAGAAAATGGCATGGGGCTTTGTGATGAAAAAGGCATGGAGCCTTTTCGTCACAGGGTTCAAGGAGCATTCTAAAGACAAGAGTCAGGGAGCATTGTGATGACAAGTGTATTGAGAATTGTGATGACAAAGGTCATGGAGCATTGTGATGAAAAGGGCATGGAGTATTGTGATGGCAGGCATCATGGAGCGTTGTGATGACAAGTGTTATGGAACATTGTGATTCCAAGTGTTTGGAGCATTGTGATGACGGGGGTCATGGATCATTTTGATTTCAAAGTGCATGGAGCATTGTGATGACAAGGGCATGAAGCAATGTGATCCCAAGGATCATGGAGGTTTGTGATGACAATGGTAATGGAGTATTGTGATGACAAGCGCATAGAGCATTGTAATGACAATGTCATGTAGCATTTTGCTGACAAAGGCATGGAGCATTGTGATGCCAACTGTCATGGAGCATTGGGATGAAAATGTTCATGGAGTATTGTGATGACATGGGTCATGGAACATTGTGATGAGTAGGGAATGGAGCATTGTGATGACAAGAGTCCCGGATCATTGTGTTGTCAGGTGTCATGGAGTGTTGTGATGACAGTGGTCATGGAGCATTTTTATGATATTTTTCATGGAGCATTGTGATGAGAATTTCATGGAGCATTGGGCTGAAAATATTCATGGAGTATTGTGATGACAGGGGTCATGGAGCATTGTGATGACAAGGGAATGCAGCATGGTGATGACAAGGTCCTGGAGCATTGTGATGATAAAAGCATGGAGACTTGTGATGACAAATCTCATGGAGCATTCTGATGAAAAGGGGCATGGAGCATTGTGATTACAGGGGTCTTCTAGCATTGTGATGACAAGGGCCTGGAGCATTGTGAGGAGAAGGCCATGGAGCATTCTGATGACATGTGTCATTGAGCTTTGTGATGACAAGGGCATGGAGCACTGTGATTACAGGTGTCTTGGAACATTGTGATGAAAAGGCATGGATCATTGTGATGAAAAGCCATGGAGCCTTGTCATGACAGGGTTCAAGGAGCATACTGATGACAAGTGTCAGGGAGCATTGTGATGACAATTGTATTGAGAATTGTGATGACAATGGTCATGGAGCATTGTGATGAGAAGACCATGAATAATTGTGATGATGAGCGTCATAGGGTGTTGTGATGTTAAGTGTTATGGAACATTGTGATCACAAGGGTTAGGAGCATTATGATGACAGTGGTCATGGATAATTTTGATTTCATTGTGATGACAATAGCCTGAAGCATTTTGATGATGGGCATGGAGCTTTCTGATAAGATGCTTCATGGAGCATTGAGATGAAAAGTAGTATGGAGCATTGTGAATACAGGGGTCTTGGAGCATTTTCATGACAAGGGCATGGAGGATTGTGATAAGAAGGCCATGGATCATTCTGATGGCATGCGTCATGGGGCTTGGTGATGACAATGGCATGGAGCATTGTGATTACAGGGGTCTTGGAGCATTGTGATGACAACGGTCATGGAGCCTTGTGATGACAGGGCCATGGAACATTGTGTGGGCAGGTGTCATGGAGCATTGATATGACAGAGGTAATGGAGCATTGTGATGAGAAGGGCATTGAGCATTGGTCTGAAAGGTTTCATGGATTTTTGTGATGAGATTGGGCATATAGCACTGTGATGACAAGGGCACGGAACACTGTGATACATGGGTCATGGAGGATTGTAATGACAAGGGCATGGAGCATTGTGATGAGAAGGGCATCGAGCATTGTGATGACAAGTGTCATGGAGCTTTGTGATGACAAGGGCATGGAGCAATGTGATGAGAGGGTTCATGGAGCATTGTGATGACAATGACATGTAGCATTGTGATGCCAAGGCTCATGGAGCTTTGTGATGACAAAGTCATCGAGCATTTTGATGACAAGGGTGTGGTGCATTGTGATGAGAAGTGCAGGGAGCATTTTGATGACAGGGTCATGCAGCAATTTGATGAAAAGTGTAATGGAACATTTTGATGACTGGGGTTATAGAACATTGTGATGCCAGGGGTCATGGATCTTTTGGATGAAACGTGTCATGGAGCATTTTGATGACAGGGGTTATGGAACATTGTGATGTCAGGGGTCATGGAACATTGTTCAGATAAGGGGATGTAGCATTGTGATGACAGGGGTCACAGAACATTGTGATAACATGGGTGAGGGAGGATTGTGATGACTAGTGGTGGAACATTGTGATATCTCATGTGAGAGAGCATTTGGAAGAGAAGTTCATGGAGCATTGTGATTACAATGTTTATGGAGCATAGCGATGACAAGGTTGTGGATCATTGTGATGAAAATTGCATGGCACATTGTGATGACAATGGTCATGGAGCATTGTTCTGACAAAGGCATGGAGCATTGTGATGACAAGTGTCACGGAGAATTGTGATGAAATGTTCATGGAGCATTGTGTTTACAAAGGTCACAGAGCCTTGTGATGACGCACGCATGGACCGTTGTGATGACAATCGTTATGAAGCATTGTGATGACTGGAGTCACGGGGCATTGTGATGACAGGGGTCATGGAGCATTGTGATAACAAGGGTATGGAGCATTGTGATGACAGGGGCATGGAGCATTGGTCTGACAAGTTTCATAGATTATTGTGATGACATTGGACATGGTGCATTGTGATGACAAGGGCATGGAGCATTTTGATGAGAAGGCCATGGAACATTCTAATGACATGTGTCATGGAGCTTTGTGATGACAAGGGCATGGAGCATTTTGATTACAGGGGTCCTGGAGCATTGTGATGACAAGTGTCATGGAGCCTTGTGATGACAAGTCCGTGGAACATTGTGATGGCAGGGGTCATGGAGCATTGTTATGACAGGGGTCATGGAGCATTGTGATGACAAGGGCATGGAGCATTGTGATGACCGGGTCATTGAAGATTGGTCTGACAAGTTTCCTAGATTATTGTGATGAGAGTGGACATGGTTCATTGTGATGACAAGGGCATGGAGCATTGTGATGACAAGGGCATGGAGTATTGTGAAGACAGGTGTCAGGGAGCATTGTGATGACATATGTCATGGTCCATTGCGATGACAATGGCATGGAGCATTGTGATGCCAAATGTAATGGAGGATTGTGATGACAAATATAATGGAGCATTGTGATGACTAGGGCTTGGAGCATTATGTTGAAAAGGGCCATTGAGAATTTTCATGACAATGTCGTGAAGCATTGTGATGATAAGGTCCTGGAGCACTGTGATGAGAAATTCATGGAGCCTTGTGATGACAAATCTCATGGAGCATACTGATGAAAAGGGGTATGGAGCATTCTGATTACAGGGGTTTTGGAACATTATGATAACTATGGCATGGAGCATTTTGATGACAAGGGCATGGAACATTGGTCTAATAATTTTCATGGATTATTGTGATGACAGTTGGAATGGTGCATTGTGATGACAAGGGCATGGAGCATTGTGATGACCAGGTTATGCATTATTGTGAAGACAGGTGTCATGGAGCATTGTGATGACATATGTAATGGCCCATTGTGATGACAATGGCATGGAGCATTGTGATGCCAAGTGTATTGAGAATTGTGATGACAAAGGTCATGAAGCACTGTGATGAAAAGGGCATGGATTATTGTGATGACAGGCATCATGGAGCGTTGTGATGACAACTGTTATGGAATATTGTGATCACAAGTGTTTGTAGCATTGTGATGACAGAGGTCATGGATCATTTTGATTTCAAGGAGCATGGAGCTTCGGGATGACAAGGGCATGAAGCAATGTGATCCTAGGTTCATGGAGGATTGTGATGACAATGGTAATGGAGTACTGTGATGACAAGCGCATAGAGCATTGTAATGAAAAGGTAATGTAGCATTTTGCTGACAAAGTCATGGAGCATTGTGATGACAGGTGTCATGGAGCATTGTGATGACAAGCGTCACGGAGCATTGTGAATACAGGGGTCATGGAGCATTGGGATGACAAGGGCATGGATGATTGTGATGAAAAGTGTCATGGAGCATTGGGCTGAAAATGTTCATGGAGCATTGTGATGACTAGGAAATGGAGCATTGTGATGACAAGAGTCCCGGATCATTGTGTTGTCAGGTGTCATGGAGTGTTGTGATGACAGTGGTCATGGAGCATTTTGATGATATTTGACATGGAGCACTGTGATGAGAATTTCATGGAGCATTGGGCTGAAAATGTTCATGGAGTATTGTGATGACAGGGGTCATGGAGCATTGTGATGACAAGGGAATGGAACATGGTGATGACAAGTTCCTGGAGCACTGTGATGATAAGAGCATGGAGATTTGTGATGACAAGTCTCATGGAGCATTCTAATGAAAAGGGGCATGGAGCATTGTGATTACAGGGGTCTTGGAGCATTCTGATGACATGTGTCATGGAGCTTTGTGATGACAAGGGCATGGAGCACTGTGATTACAGGGGTCTTGGAGCATTGTGATGAAAAGGGCATGGATCATTGTGATGAAAAGGCATGGAGCCTTGTCATGACAGGGTTCAAGGAGCATACTGACGACATGTGTCAGGGAGCATTGTGATGACAAGTGTACTGAGAATTGTGATGACAAAGGTCATGGAGCATTGTGATGAGAAGACCATGGATAATTGTGATGATGAGCGTCATAGTGTGTTGTGATGATAAGTGTTATGGAACTTTGTGATCACAAGGGTTTGGAGCATTATGATGACAGTGGTCTTGGATAATTTTGATTTCATTGTGATGACAATAGCCTGAAGCATTATGATGATGGGCCTGGTGCATTTTGATGGCAGGCTTCATGGAGCATTGAGATGAAAAGGAGCATGGAGCATTGTGATTACAGGTGTCTCGGAGCACTGTCATGACAAGGGCATGTAGCATTGTGATGAGAAGGCCATGGAACATTCTGATGGCATGCGTCATGGAGTTTTGCGATGACAAGGGCATAGAGCCTTATGATTACAGCGGTTTGGAGCATTGTGTTGACAAGGATCATGGAGATTTGTGATGACAAGGCCATGGAACATTGTGATGGCAGGGTTCATGGAGCACTGTTATGACATAGGTAATGGATCATTGTGATGAGAAGGGCATTGAGCATTGGTCTGAAATATTTCATGGATTACTGTGATGAGAAGGGCATTGAGCATTGTGATGACAAGTGTCATGGAGCTTTGTGATGCCAAGGGTCATGGAGCTTTGTGATGAAAAAGGTCATGGAGCATTTTGATGACAAGGGTGTGGTGCATTGTGATGAGAAAGGCAGGGAGCATTTTGATGACAGGGTCATGCAGCAATTTGATGAAAAATGTAATGGAACATTTTGATGACAGGGGTTATAGAACATTGTGATGCCAGGGGTCATGGAGCTTTGGGATGAAAACTGTCATGGAGCATTTTGATGACAGTGGTTATGAAACATTGTGATGTCAGGGTTCATAGAACATTGTGCTGATAAGAGGATGTAGCATTGTGATGACAGGGTTCATGGAACATTGTGATAACAGGGGTGAGGGAAGATTGTGATGATTAGTGATGGAACATTGTGATATCTCATGTGAGAGAGCATTTGGATGAGAAGTGCATGGAGCATTGTGCTTACAAGATTTATGGAACATAACGATGACAAGGTTGTGGATCATTGTGATGAAAAGCGCGTGGCACACTGTGATGACAAGTGTCATGGAGCATAGTTCTGACAAAGGCATGGAACATTGTAATGACAAGGGTCACGCAGCATTGTGATGAAAAGTTCATGGAGCATTGTGGTTACAATTGTCACAGAGCCTTGTCATGACGCGGGCATGGACCGTTGTGATGACAAACGTTATGAAGCATTGTGATGACAAGGGTCATGCAGCATTGTGATGACAAGGGCATGGAGCATTGTGATGACAGGGGCATGGAGCATTGGTCTGACAAGTTTCATAGATTATTGTTATGACATTGGACATGGTGCATTGTGATGACAAGGGCATGGAGCCTTTTGATTTGAAGGCCATGGAACATTCTGATGACATGTGTCATGGAGCTTTGTGATGACATGGGCATGGAGCATTGTGATTACAGGGGTCTTGGAGCATTGTGATGACAAGCGTCATGGAGCCTTGTGATGACAAGGCCGTGGAACATTGTGATGGCAGGGGTCATGGAGCTTTGTTATGTCAGGGGTCATGGAGCATTGTGATGACAAGGGCATGGAGCATTGTGATGACAGGGGCATGGAGCATTGGTCTGACAGGTTTCCTAGACTATTGTGATGACAGTGGACATGGTTCATTGTGATGACAAGGGCATGGAGCATTGTGATGACAAGGGCATGGAATATTGTGAAGACTGGTGTCAGGGAGCATTGTGATGACATATGTCATGGTCCATTGCGATGACAATGGCATGGAGCATTGTGATGCCAAATGTAATGGAGGATTGTGATGACAAATATAATGGAGCATTGTGATGACTAGGGCTTGGAGCATTATGATGACAAGGGCCATTGAGGATTTTCACGAAAATGTCGTGAAGCATTGTGATGACAAGGTCCTGGAGCATTGTGATGAGAAAACCATGGAGACTTGTGATGACAAATCTCATGGAGCATACTGATGTAAAGGGGCATGGAGCATTCTGATTACAGGGATTTTGGAACATTGTGATAACTAGGGCATGGAGCATTGTGATGACAAGGGCATGCAGCATTGGTCTAATAAGTTTCATGGATTATTGTGATGAAACTCGGAATGGCGCATTGTGATGACAAGGGCATGGAGCTTTGTGATGACAAGATCATGCATTATTGTGAAAAGAGCTGTCAGGGAGCACTGTGATGACATATGTATTGGCCCATTGAGATGACAATGGCATGGAGCATTGTGATGCCAAGTGTCATGGAGGATTCTGATGACAAAAGTAATGGAGCATTGTGATGACAAGGGCATGGAGCATTGTGATGACAAAGGTCAGGGTGCATTGTGCTGACAAGTGCATGGAGAACTGTGATGACAAGGGTCATGGAGCATTCTGATGACAAGCTTGTGGAGTATTTTGGTGACAATGGCATGGAGCATTGTGATGAAAATGGCATAGGGCTTTGTGATGAAAAATGCATGGAGCCTTTTCATAACAGGATTCAAGGAGCATTCTGATGACAAGTGTCAGGGAGCATTGTGATGACAAGTGTATTCAGAATTGTGATGACAAAGGTCATGGAGCATTGTGATGAAAAGAGCATGGATTATTGTCATGGCAGGCATCATGGAGCGTTGTGATGACAAGTGTTATGGAAGATTTTGATCACAAGGGTTTGGAGCATTGTGATGACAGAGGTCATGGATCAATTTATTTCAAGGTGCATGGAGCATTGTGATGCCAAGGGCATGAAGCAATGTGATCCCAAGTTGCATGGAGCAATGTGATGACAATGGTAATGGAGTATTGTGATGACAAGCGCATAGAGCATTGTAATGACAAGGTCATGTAGCATTTTGCTGACAAAGGCATGGAGCATTGTGATGACAGGTGTCATGGAGCACTGTGAATACAAGGGTCATGGAGCATTGGGATGACAAGGGCATGGATCATTGTGATGACAAGAGTCATGGAGAATTGGGATGAAAATGTTCATGGAGTATTGTGATGACTGGGGTCATGGAGCATTGTGATGTGTAGGGAATGGAGCATTGTGATGACAAGAGTCCCGGATCATTGTGTTGTCAGGTGTCATGGAGTGTTGTGATGACAGTGGTCATGGAGCATTTTGATGATATTTCTCATGGAGCATTGTGATGAGAATTTCATGGAGCATTGGGCTGAAAATGTTCATGGAGTATTGTTATGACAGGGGTCATGGAGCCTTGTGATGACAAGGGAATGGAGCATGGTGATGACAAGGTCCTAGAGCATTGTGATGAGAAGACCATGGAGACTTGTGATGATAAGTCTCATGGAGCATTCTGATGAAAAGGGGCATGGAGCATTGTGATTACATGGGTCTTGGAGCATTGTGATGACAAGGGCATAGAGCATTGTGAGGAGAAGGCAATGGAGCATTCTGATGACATGTGTCATGGAGCATTGTGATGAAAAGGGCATGAAGTATTGTGATGACAGGGGTCATGGAGCCTTGTGATGACAAGGCCGTGGAACACTGTGATGGCAGTGGTCATGGAGCAATGTTATGACAGAGGTAATGGATCATTGTGATGAGAAGCGTCACGGAACATTGTGAATACAGGGTTCATGGAGCATTGGGATGACAAGGGCATGAATGTTTGTGATGACAAGGGTCATGGAGGATTGGGCTGAAAATGTTCATGGAGTATTTTGATGACAGGGGTCATGGAGCATTGTGCTGATAAGGGGATGTAGCATTGTGATGACAGGGGTCATGGAACATTGTGATAACAGGGTTAAGGGAGGATTGTGATGACTAGTGATGGAACATTGTGATATCCCATGTGAGAGAGCATTTGGATGAGAAGTGCATGGAGCATTGTGATTACAAGGTTTATGGAGCATAGCAATGACAAGGTTGTGTATCATTGTGATGAAATGCACATGGCACAATGTGATGACAAGGGTCATGGAGCATTGTTCTGACAAAGGCATGGAGCATTGTGATGACAAGTGTCACGGAGCATTGTGATGAAAAGTTCATGGATCATTGTGGTTACAAAGGTCACAGAGCCTTGTGATGACGCGAGCATAGACCGTTGTGATGACAAACGTTATGAAGCACTGTGATGACTGCTGTCACGGAACATTTTGATGACAGGGTTCATGGAGCATTGTGATGAAAAGGGCATGGAGTATTGTGATGACAGTCATCATGCACCGTTGTGATGACAAGTGTTATGGAACACTGGGATCACAAGTGTTTGGAGCATTGCGATGACAGATGTCATGGATCATTTTGATTTCAAGGAGCATGGTGCATTGTGATGACAAGGGCATGAAGCAATGTGATCCCAAGTTTCATGGAGGATTTTGATGAAAATGGTAATGTTGTATTGTGATGACAAGCGCATAGAGCATTGTAATGAAAAGGTCATGTATCATTTTGATGACAAAGGCATGGAGCATTGTGATGACAGGTGTCATGGAGCAGTGTGATGACAAGCGTCACGGAGCATTGTTAATACAGGGGTCATGGAGCATTAGGATGACAAGGACATGGATCATTGTGATGACAAGAGTCATGGAGCATTGGGCTGAAAATTTTCATGGAGTATTGTGATGACAGTGGTCATGGTGCATTGTGATGACAAGAGTCCCGGATCATTGTGTTGTCAGGTGTCATGGAGTGTTGTGATGACAGCAGTCATGGAGCACTGTGATGATATTGGTCATGGAGCATTGTGATGAGAAGTTCATGGAGCATTGGGCTGAAAATATTCATGGAGTATTGTGATGACAGTGGTCATGGAGCATTGTGATGACAAGGGAATGAAGCATGGTGATGACAATGTCCTGTAGCATTGAGATGAGATGACCATGGAGAATTGTGGTGACAAGTCTCATGGAGCATTCTGATGAAAAAGGGCATGGAGCATTTTGATTACAGGGGTCTTGGATCATTGTGATGACAAGGGTCATGGAGCCTTGTCATGACAAGCCCGTGGAACTTTGTGATGGCAGGGGTCATGGAGCATTGTTATGACAGAGGTAATGGATCATTGTGATGATAACGCCAAGGAGCATTGTGATTACCAGGTCATGCAGTATTGTGAAAAGAGGTGTCAAGGAGCATTGTGATGACATATGTAATGGCCCATTGTGATGACAATGGCATGGAGCATTGTGATGCCAAGTGTCATGGAGGATTCTGATGACAAAGGTAATGGAGCATTGTGATGACAATGGCTTGGAGCATTGTGATGACAAGGGTCATGGAGCCTTGTGATGACAATGCCGTGGAACATTGTGATGGCAGGGGTCATGGAGCATTGTTATGACAGAGATAATGGAGCATTGTGATGAGAAGGGCATTGAGCATTGGTCTGAAATGTTTCATGGATTATTGTGATGACAGTTGGAATGGCGCATGGTGATGACAAGGGCATGGAGCATTGTGATGCCAAGTGTCATGGAGGATTCTGATGACAAAGGTAATGGAGCATTGTGATGACAATGGCTTGGAGCATTGTGATGAAAAGGGTCAGGGAGCATTGTGCTCACAAGTGCATGGAGAATTGTGATGACAAGGGTCATGGAACATTCTGATGACAAGCTTGTGGAGTATTTTGATGACAATGACATGGAGCATTGTGATGAAAATGGCATGGGGCATTGTGATGAAAAAGGCATGGAGCCTTTTCGTGACAGTTTTCAAGGAGCATTCTGACGACAAGTTTCAGGAAGCATTGTAATGACAAGTGTATTTAGAATTGTGATGACAATGGTCATGGAGCATTGTGATGAAAAGGCCTTGGAATACTCTGATGACAGGCATCATGGAGTGTTGTGATGACAAGTGTTATGGAACATTGTGATTACAAGGGTTTGGCGCATTGTGATGACAGAGGTCATGGATCATTTTGATTTCAAGGAGCATGGAGCACTGTGATGACAAGGGCATGAAGCAATGTGATCCCAAGGTTCATGGAGGATTGTGATGACAATGGTAATGGAGTACTGTGATGACAAGCGCATAGAGCATTGTAATGACAAGGTCATGTAGCATTTGCTGACAAAGGCATGGAGCATTGTGATGACAGGTGTCATGGAGCACTGTGATGACAAGCGTCACGGAGCTTTGTGAATACAGGGGTCATGGAGCATTGGGATGACAAGGGCATGGTTCAATGTGATGACAAGGGTCATGGAGCATTGGGCTGAAAATGTTCATGGAGTATTGTGATGTCAGGGTTTATGGAGCATTATGATGACTAGGGAATGGAGCATTTTGATGACAAGATTTCCGGATCATTGTGTTGTCAGGTGTCATGGAATGTTGTGATGACAGTGGTCATGGAGCATTGTGATGATATTGGGAATGGAGCATTGTGATGAGAAGGTTGTGGAGCATTGTGATTACAGGTGTCTTGATGCATTGTGATGAAATGGGCATTAAGCCTTGTCATGACAGGGTTCAAGAAGCATACTGACGACAAGTGTAAGGGAGCATTGTGATGACAAGTGTATTGAGCATTTGATGACAAAGGTCATGGAGCATTGTGATGAGAAGACCATGGATAATTGTGATGATGAGCGTCATGGGGTTTTGTGATGATAAGTCTTATGGAACATTGTGATCACAAGGGTTTGGAGCATTATGATGACAGAGGTCATGGAGAATTTAGATTTCATTGTGATGACAATAGCCTGAAACATTATGATGATGGGCATGGTGCATTGTGATGACAGGGTTCATGGAGCATTGAGATGAAAAGGGGCATGGAGCATTGTGATTACAGGGGTCTTGGAGCATTGTGATGACAAGGGCATGGAGCATTGTGAGGAGAAGGACATGGAATATTCTGATGACATGCGTCATGGAGCACTGTGATGACAAGGGCATGGAGCATTGTGATTACAGGGGTCTTGGAGCATTGTGATGACAAGGGTCATGGAGTCTTGTGATGACATGCTGTTGAACAATGTGATGGCAGGTGTCATGGAGCATTTTTATGACAGAGGTAATGGAGCATTGTGATGAGAAGGGCATTGAGCTTTGGTCTAAAATGTTTCATGGATTATTGTGATGAGAGTGGGCATGGAGCATTGGGATGACAAGGGCACGGAACACTGTGATGCCTGGTTCATGGAGGATTGTAATGACAAGGGCATGGAGCATTGTGATGAGAAGGGCATCGAGCATTGTGATGACAAGTGTCATGGAGCTTTGTGATGACAAGGGCATGGAGCAATGTGATGAGAGTGTTCATGGAGCTTTGGGATGACAATGACATGGGACATTGTGATGCCAATGATCATGGAGATTTGTGATAACAAATAACAGGGAGCATTTCGATGACAATGGTGTGGTGCATTGTGATGAGAAGGGCAGGGAGCATTTTAATGACAGGGTCATGCAGCAATTTGATGAAAATATAATGGAATATTATGAGGGCAGGGGTTATAGAACATTGTGCTGCCAGGGATCATTTAGCTTTGGGATGAAAAGGGTCATGGTGCATTTTGATGACAGGTGTTATGGAACATTGTGATGTCTGGGGTCATGGAACATTGTGATGATAAGGGTATGTAGCACTGTGATGACAGGGGTCATGGAACATTATGATTACAGGGGTGAGGGGTATTGTGATGACTAGTGATGGAACATTGTGATATCTCTGGTGAGAGAGCATTTGGATGAGAAGTGCATGGAGCATTGTGATTACAAGGTTTATGGAGCATAGCGATTACAAGGTTGTGGACCGATGTGATGAAAAGCACGTGGCACATTGTGATGACAAGTGTCATGGAGCATTGTTCTGACAAAGGCATGGAGCATTGTGATGACAAAGGTCACGGAGCGTTGTGATGAAAAGTTCATGGAGCTTTGTGGTTACAAAGGTCACAGAGCCTTGTGATGACACGGGCAAGGACCGTTTTGATGACAAACGTTATGAAGCATTGTGATGAATGGAGTCACGGAGCATTGTGATGATAGGGGTCATGGAGCATTGTGATGACAAGGGCATGGAGCATTGTGGTGACAGGGGCATGGAGAATTGGTCTGACAAGTTTCATAGATTATTGTGATGACAGTGGACATGGTGCATTGTAATGACAAGTGTATGGATCATGGTGATGAGAAGGTCATGGAGTATTGTGAAGACAGGTGTCAGGGAGAATTGTGATGACATATGTCATGGTCCACTGTGATGATAATGGCATGGAGCATTGTGATGCTAAATGTAATGGAGGATTTTGATGACAAATAAAAAGGAGCATTGTGATGACTAGGGCTTGGAGCAATATGATGACAAGGGCTATTGAGAATTTTCATCACAAGGTCGTGAAGCATTGTGATGAATGGAGTCATGGAGCATTGTGATGACAAGGGCATGGAGCATTGGTCTAATAAGTTTCATGGATTATTGCGATGACAGTTGGAATGGCGCAGTGTGATGACAAGGGCACTGAACATTGTGAGGACCAAGTCATGCAGTATTGTGAAGACAGGTGTCAGGGAGCATTGTGATGAGATATGTAATGGCCCATTGTGATGACAATGGCATAGCGCATTGTGATGCCAAGTGTCATGGAGGATTCTGATGACAAATGTAATGGAGCATTGTAATGACAATGGCTTGGAGCATTGTGATGACAAGGGTCAGGGAGCATTGTGCTGACAAGTGCATGGAGAATTGTGATGACAAATTTCATGGAGCATTCTGATGAAAAGCTTGTGGAGTATTTTGATGGCAATGGCATGGAGCATTGTGATGAAAACGGCATGGGGCATACTGATGAAAAAGGCATGGAGCCTTTTCGTGACAGGTTTCAAGGAGCATTCTGACGACAAGATTCAGGAAGCATTGTAATGACAAGTGTATTTAGAATTGTGATGACAATGGTCATGGAGCATTGTGATGAAAAGGCCTTGGAGTACTGTGATGACAGGCATCATGGAGCGTTGTGATGACAAGTTTTATGGAACATTGTGATTACAAGGGTTTGGAGCATTGTGATGAGAGAGGTCATGGATCATTTTGATTTCAAGGAGCATGGAGCACTGTGATGACAAGGGCATGAAGCAATGTGATCCCAAGGTTCATGGAGGATTGTGATGACAATGGTAATGGAGTACTGTGATGACAAGTGCATAGAGCATTGTAATGACAAGGTCATGTAGCATTTGCTGACAAAGGCATGGAGCATTGTGATGAGAGGTGTCATGGAGCACTGTGATGAGAAGCGTCACAGAGCTTTGTGAATGCAGGGGTCATGGAGCATTGGGATGACAAGGGCATGGTTCAATTTGATGACAAGGGTCATGGAGCATTGGGCTGAAAATATTCATGGAGTATTGTGATGACAGGGGTCATGGAGCATTGTGATGACTAGGGAATGGAGCATTTTGATGACAAGAGTTCCGGATCATTGTGTTGTCAGGTGTCATGGAGTGTTGTGATGACACTGGTCATTGAGCACTGTGATGATATTGGCCATGGAGCATTGTGATGAGAAGGTTGTGGAGCATTGTGATTACAGGTGTCTTGATGCATTGTTATGTAATGGGCATGTATCATTGTGATGAAAAAGGCATTGAGCCTTGTCATGACAGGGTTCAAGAAGCATACTGACGACAAGTGTCAGGGAGCATTGTGATGACAAGTGTATTGAGCATTTGATGACAAAGGTCATGGAGCATTGTGATGAGAAGACCATGGATAATTGTGATGAAGAGCGTCATGGGGTGTTGTGATGATAAGTCTTATGGAACATTGTGATCACAAAGGTTTGGAGCATTATGATGACAGAGTTCATGGAGAATTTAGATTTCATTGTGATGACAATAGCCTGAAACATTATGATGATGGGCATGGTGCATTGTGATGACAGTGTTCATGGAGCATTGAGATGAAAAGGCGCATGGAGCATTGTGATTACTGGGGTCTTGGAGCATTGTGATTTCAAGGGCATAGAGCATTGTGAGGAGAAGGACATGGAACATTCTGATGACATGCGTCATGGAGCACTGTGATGACAAGGGCATGGAGCATTGTGATTACAGGGGTCTTGGAGCATTGTGATGACAAGTGTCATGGAGCCTTGTGATGACATGCCGTTGAACAATGTGATGGCATGTGTCATGGAGCATTGTTATGACAGAGGTAATGGAGCATTGTGATGAGAAGGGCATTGAGCTTTGGTCTAAAATGTTTCATGGATTATTGTGATGAGAGTGGGCATGGAGCATTGGGATGACAAGGGCACGGAACACTGTGATGCATGTTTCATGGAGGATTGTAATGACAAGTGCATGGAGCATTGTGATGAGAAGGGCATCGAGCATTGTGATGACAAGTGTCATGGAGCTTTGTGATGACAAGGGCATGGAGCAATGTGATGAGAGTGTTCATGGAGCATTGTGATGACAATGACACGGAGCATTGTGATGCCAATGGTCATGGAGATTTGTGATGACAAATTACAGGGAGCATTTCGATGACAATGGTGTGGTGCATTGTGATGAGAAGGGAAGGGAGCATTTTGATGACAGGGTCCTGCAGCAATTTGATGAAAATGTAATGGAATATTTTGAGGGCAGGTGGTTTAGAACGTTGTGATGTCAGGGGTCATGGAGCTTTGGGATGAAAAGGGTCATGGTTCATTTTGATGACAGGGGTTATGGAATATAGTGATGTCATGGGTCATGTAATATTGTGATGATAAGGGTATGTAGCACTGTGATGACAGGGGTCATGGAACATTATGATTACAGGGGTGAGGGGTATTGTGATGACTAATGATGGAACATTGTGATATCTCTGTTGAGAGAGCATTTGGATGAGAAGTGCATGGAGCATTGTGATTACAAGGTTTATGGAGCATAGTGATTACAAGGTTGTGGACCGATGTGATGAAAAGCACGTGGCACATTGTGATGACAAGTGTCATGGAGCATTGTTGTGACAAAGGCATGGAGCATTGTGATGACAAGGGTCACGGAGCGTTGTGATGAAATGTTCAAGGAGCATTGTGGTTACAAAGGTCACTGAGCCTTGTGATGACACGGGCATGGACCGTTTTGATGACAAACGTTATGATGCATTGTGATGACTGGATTCATGGAGCATTGTGATGATAGGGGTCATGGAGCATTGTGAGGACAAGGGCATGGAGCATTGTGGTGACAGGGGCATGGAGCATTGGTCTGACAAGTTTCATAGATTATTGTGATGACAGTGGACATGGTGCATTGTAATGACAAGTGTATGGATCATGGTGATGAGAAGGTCATGGAGTATTGTGAAGACAGGTGTCAGGGAGCATTGTGATGACATATGTCATGGTCCATTGCGATGATAATGGCATGGAGCATTGTGATGCTAAATGTAATGGAGGATTGTGATGACAAATAAAATGGAGCATTGTGATGACTAGGGCTTGGAGCAATATGATGACAAGGGCTATTGAGAATCTTCTTCACAAAGTTGTGAAGCATTGTGATGACAAGGTCCTGGAGCATTGTGATGAGAAATCCATGGAGCCTTGTGATGACAAGTCTCCTATAGCATACTGATGAAAAGGGGCATGGACCACTGTGATTACAGGGGTCTTGGAACATTGTGATAACAAGGGCATGGAGCACTGTGAAGAGAAGGCCAAGGAGCATTCTGAGGACATGCGTCATTGAGCTTTGTGATGACCAGCACATGGAGCATTTTGATTAAAGGGGTCTTGTTGCAGTGTGATGAAAAGGGCATGGAACATTGTGATGAAAAATGCATGGAGCATTGTTATGACAGGGTTAATGGAGAATTGTGATGGCAAGGGCATGGAGCATTGTGATTACAAGGTCATGGATTATTGTGAAGACAGGTGTCAGGGAGCATTGTGATGGCATATTTCATGTTCCATTGTGATGACAATGGCATGGAGCATTGTGATGCCGAGT
The DNA here is from genome assembly GCF_964341445.2 of Mesoplodon mirus. Lineage (NCBI taxonomy): Eukaryota > Metazoa > Chordata > Mammalia > Artiodactyla > Ziphiidae > Mesoplodon > Mesoplodon mirus. Next base: position 691,462 of record NW_028295720.1, read on the forward strand.
GTTATGGAGGATTGTGATGACAAAGGTAATGGAGCATTGTGATGACAAGGGCTTGGAGCAATGTGATGAGAGCGTTCATGGAGCATTGTGATGACAATGACATTGAGCATTTTGATGAAAAGTTCATGGAGCATTGTGGTGACAAATTTCACAGAGCCTAGTGATGATGAGGGCATTGACTTTTGTGGTGACACAGGTCATGGAGTCTTGTGATGACGGGACACACGGAGCATTGTGATGACTGTGGTCATGTAGCATTGTGATGACAGGAGCATGGAGCATTGGTCTGACAAGTTTCATGGATAATTGTGTTGACAGTGGGCATGGCACATTGTGATGACAAGGGCATGGAGCATTGTGATGACAAGGTCATGGAGTATTGTGAAGACAGGTGTCAGGGAGCATTGTGATGGGATATTTCATTTTCCATTGTGATGACAATGGCATGGAGAATTGTGATGCCGAGTGTTATGGAGGATTGTGATGACAAAGGTAATGGAGCATTGTGATGACAAGGGCTTGGAGCATTGTGATGACAAGGGCCATGGAGCATTGTGATGACAAGGGCATGGAGCATTGTGATGACAACGGCCTTTGAGAATTTTGATGAAAAGGTCGTGAAGCATTGTGATGACAAAGGCATGGAGCTTGCTATGACAGGGGTCATGGGACATTGCGATGACAAGTGCATGGAGAATTGTGATGACAAGAGCATGTAACATGGAGATGAGAACTGTCATGGAGCATTGTGATGACAAGGACCTGGAGAATTGTGATGACAAGGGACATGGAGCATTGTGATGACCAGGGCATGGAGCATTGTTATGGCAAGACCGTGGAGCACTGTGATGAGAAGACCATGGATAATTCTGGTGACGAGCATCATGGAGCACTGTAATGACAAGGGGCATGGAGCATTGTGATGATAGGTCTCATGGAGCTTTGTGATGACCGGGGTCATGGATCATTGTGATGACAAGGGTCATGGAGTATTCTGATGACAAGCTTGTGCAGTATTGTGATGACAAAGCATTTAACACTGTGATGGGAAGTGTCATGGAACATAGTGATGCCAAGAACGTGGAGAATTGTGATGAAAGGGAACATAGAGCATTGTGATGACCAGGGCATGGAGCATTGTGATGGCAAGACCGTGGAGCACTGTGATGAGAAGACCATGGATAATTGTGATGACGAGCATCATGGAGTGCTATAATGACAAGCGGCATGGAGCATTGTGTTTACAGGGGTCTTGGAGCATTGTGATGACAAGGGCATGGAGCATTGTGAAGAGAAGGCCATGGAGCATTCTTATGAATGTGTCATGGAGCACTGTGATGACAAGTTCATGTAGCATTGTGACTACAGGTATCTTTGAGCATTGTGATGAAAAGGGCATAGATCATTGTGATGAAAAAGGCATGGAGCCCTGTAATGACAGTGTTCAAGGAGCATACTGACGACAAGTGTCAGGGAGCATTGTGATGACAAAGGTTATGGAGCATAGTGATGAGAAGACCATGGATAATTGTGATTATGAGCATCATGGGGTGTTGTGATGAGAAGTGTTATGGAACATTGTGATCCCAACGGTTTGGAGCATTGTGATGACAGAGGTCATGGAGCATTTTGATTTCATTGTGAGGAAAATAGCCTGAAGCATTATGATAATGGGCATGGTGCATTGTGATGATAGGATTCATGGAGCTTTGAGATGAAAAGGGGCATGGAGCATTGTGATAAAAAGTGTCTTGGAGCATTGTGATGAGAAGTCCATGGAACATTCTAATGACATGCGTCATGGAGCTTTGTGATGACAAGGGCATGGAGCATTGTGATTACAGGGGTCTTGGAACATTGTGATGACAAGTGTCATGGAGCCTTGTGAATGACAAGGCCGTGGAACTTTGTGATGGCAGTGGTCATGGAACATTGTTATGACAGGTGTAATGGAGCATTGTGATGAGAAGGACAGGAAGCATTGGTGTGAAATGTTTCATGGATTATTGTGATGAGAGTGGACATGGAGCACTGTGATGACAAGAGCACGGAACACTGTGATACAATGGTCATAGAGGATTGTAATGACAAGGGCATGGAGCATAGTGATGAGAAGGGCATCGAGCATTCTGATGACATGTGTCATGGAGCTTTGTGATGACAAGGGCATGGAGAAATGTGATGAGAAGTTTCATGGAGCATTGTGATGACAATGACATGGAGCATTGTGATGTCAAGGGTCAAGGAGATATGTGATGACAAAAGTCACGGAGCATTTTGATGACAAGGGCGTGGTGCATTGTGATGAGAAGGCCAGGGAGCATTCTGATGACAGGGTCATGCAGCAATTTGATGAAAATTGTAATGGAATATTTTGATGCCAGGGGTTATAGAACATTGGTATGTCAGGGGTCATGGAGCTTTGGGATAAAAAGTGTCATGGAGCATTTTGATGACAGGGGATGTGGAACATTGTGATGTCAGGTGTCATGGAACATTGTGATGATACGGGGATGTAGCATTGTGATGACAGGGGTCATGGAACATTGTGATTACAGGGGTCTTGGAGCATTGTGATGAGAAGGGTCATGGAGCCTTGTGATGACAAGGCCATGGAACATCGTGATGGCAGGGGTCATGGAGCATAGTTATGACAGGCGTAATGGAACATTGTGATGGCAATGGCATGGAGGATTGTGATGAGAAGGCCATGGAGCATTCTGATGACATGTGTCATGGAGCTTTGTGATGACAACGGCATGGAGCAATGTGATGAATGCGATCATGGAGCATTGTGATGAACATGACATGGAGCATTGTGATGCCAAGGGTCATGGATCTTTGTGATGACAAAGGTCATGGAGGATTTTGATGACAAGGGCGTTGTGCATTGTGATGAGAAGGCCAGGGAGCATTGTGATGACAGGGTAATGGAGCAATTGGATGAAATGTGTCATGGAACATTTTGATGACAGGGGTTATTGAACATTGTGATGCCAGGGGTCATGGAGCATTTTGATGAAAAGATTTTGGGAGCATTTTGATGACAGGGGTTATGGAACATTGTGATGTCAGGGGTCATCGAACATTGTGATGATATGTGCATGTACAATTGTGATGACAGGAGTCATGGATCATTGTGATGACAGTGGTGAGGGAGTATTGTGACAAATAGTGATGTAACATTGTGATATCTGTGGTGAGAGAGCATTTTGATGAGAAGTGCATGGAGCATTGTGATGACAAGGTTTATGGATCATTGTGATGACAAGATTGTGGAGCACTGTGATGACAAGTGCATGGTTCATTGTGATGACATGTGTCATGGAGCATCGTGCTGACAAGCACATGGAGCATTGTGATGACAAGGGTCATGGAGCATTGTGCTGAGAAAGGCATAGAGAATTGTGATGACAAGGATCAAAGAGCATTGTGATGAAAAGTTCATGGAGCATTGTGATGACAAGGGTCATGGAGCATAGTGATAACAAGGGCATGGAGCATTGGTCTAATAAGTTTCATGGATTATTGCGATGACTGTTGGAATGGTGCATTGTGGTGACAAGGGCATGGAGCATTGTGATGACCAGGTCATGCAGTATTGTGAAGACTGGTGTCAGGGAGCATTGTGTTGACATATGTAATCGCCCATTGTGATGACAATGGCATGGAGCATTGTGATGCCAAGTGTCATGGAGGATTCTGATGACAAAGGTAATGGTGCATTGTGATGACAATAGCTTGGAGCATTGAGATGACAAGGGTCAGGGAGCATTGTGCTGACAAGTGCATGGATAATTGTGATGACAAGTGTCAAGGAGCACTGTGATGAGAAGGACATGGATCATTGTGATGAAAAAGGCATGGAGCCTTGTCATGGAAGGGTTCAAGGAGCATACAGGCAACAAGTGTCAGGGAGCATTTTGATGACAAGTGTAATGAGCATTGTGATGACAAAGGTCATGGAGCATTTTGATGAGAAGACCATGGATAATTGTGATGACGAGTGTCATGGGGCACTGTGATGACAAGAGTTATGGAATATTGTGATCACAAGGGTTTGGAGCATTTTTATGACAGAGGTCATGGAGCATATTGATTTCATTGTGATGACAATAGCCTGAAGCATTGTGATGATGTCATGGTGCATTGTGATGACACGGTTCATGGATCATTGAGAAGAAAATGGGCATGGAGCTTTGTGATTACAGGGGTCTTGGAGCATTGTGATGAGAAGGGTCATGGAGACTTGTGATGACAAGGCCACGGAACATCGTGATGGCAGTTGTCATGGAGCATTGTTATGACAGGGGTAATGGAGCATTGCGATGGCAAGCACATGGAGCATTGTGATGAGAAGGCAATGGAGCATTCTGATGACATGTGTCATGGAGCTTTGTGATGACAAGGGCATGGAGCAATGTGATGAGAGCGTTCATGGAGCATTGTGATGACAATGACATGGAACATTGTGATGCCAAGGGTCATGGATCTTTGTGATGACAAATAACAGGGAGCATTTTGATGACAAGTGTTTGTGCATTGTGATGAGAAGAGCAGGGAGCATTGTGATGACAGGGTCATGGAGCAATTTGATGAAAATTGTCATGGAATATTTTGATGACAGGGGTTATGGAACACTGTGATATCAGGGTTCATGTAGCATTTTGATGAAAAGGGTCATGGAGCATTTTGATGACAGCGGTTATGGAGCATTGTGATGACAGGTGTCATCGAACATTGTGATGATAAGTGCATGTAGCATTGTGATGACAGGGGTCATGGAACATTGTGATAACAGGGGTGAGGGAGTATTGTGACGAATAGTGATGTGACATTTTGATATCTGTGGTGAGAGAGCATTTTGATGAGAAGTGCATGGAGCATTGTGATGACAAGGTTTATGGAGCATTGTGATAACAAGATTGTGGAGCACTGTGATGACAAGCGCATGGTGCATTGTGATGACATGTATCATGGAGCATCTTGCTGACAAGCGCATGGAGCATTGTGATGACAGGTGTCATGGAGCCCTGTGATGACAAGCGTCACGGAGCATTGTGAATACTGGGGTCATGGAGCATTGGGATGACAAGGGCATGGATCATTTTGATGACAACTGTCATGTAGCGGTGGTCTGAAAATGTTCATGGATTATTGTGATGACAGGGGTCATGGAGCATTGTGATGACAGAGGTAATGGAGTATTTTGATTTCATTATGCTGACAATAGCTTGAAGCATTATGATGATGGGCATGATGCATTGTGATGACAGGTTTCATGGACCATTGAGTTGAAAACGGGCATGGAGCATGGTGATTACAGGGGTCTGGGAGCATTGTGATGATAAGGGCATGAAACATTTTGATGAGAAGACCATGGAACATTCTGATGTCATGTGTCATGGAGCTTTGTGATGACAAGGGCATGGAGCATTTTGATTACAGGGGTCTTGGAGCACTGTGATGACAAGGGTCATGAAGCCTTGTGATGACAAGGCCGTGGAACATTGTGATGGCAGGGGTCATGGAGCATTGTTATGACAGGGGTAATGGAGCATTGTGATGTGAAGGGCATGGAGCATTGTGATTACAAGATTTATGGAGCATTGCAATGACAAATTTGTGGACCTTTGGGATGACAAATTTGTGGACCTTTGGGATGAAAATTGCGTCGCCCATTGTGATGACAAGGGTTCTGGAGCATTTTTCTGACAAAGGCATGGAGAATTGTGATGACAAGGGTCTCGGAGCATTGTGATGAAAATTTCATGGAACATTGTGGTTACAAAGGTAACAGAGCCTTTTGATGACGCGAGCATTGACCATTGTGATGACCAATGTTATGAAGAATTGTGATGACAGGAGTCACGGAGCATTGTGATGACAGGGGTCATGGAGAAATGTGATGACAAGGGCATGGAGCATTGTGCTAAGAAAGGCATAGTGCATTGTGATGACAAGTGTCAAAGAGCATTGTGATGAAATGTTCATGGAGCATTGTGCTTAAAAAAGTCACAGAGACTGTTGATGATGAGGGCATAGACCACTGTGATGACAAAAGTCATGGAGCATTGTGATGACTGGAGTCACGGAGCATTGTGATGACAGGGGTCATGGAACATTGTGATAACAAGGGCATGGAGCATTGTGATGACAAGGGCATGGAGCACTGGTCTAATAATTTTCATGGAGTATTGCGATGACACTTGGAATGGCGCATTGTGATGACAAGGGCATGTAGCACTGTGATGACCAGGTCTTTCAGTATTGTGAAGAGAGGTGTGAGGGAGCACTGTGATGACATATGTAATGGCCCATTGTGATAACAACGGCCTGGAGCATTGTGATGCCAAGTTTCATGGAGGATTCTGATGACAAAGTTAATGGAGCTTTGTGATGACAAGGGTCAGGGAGCATTGTGCTGTCAGGTGCATGGAGAATTGTGATGACAAGGGTCTTGGAGCATTCTGATGACAAGCTTGTGGAGTATTTTGATGACAATGGCATGGAGCATTGTGAAGAAAATGGCATGGGGCTTTGTGATGAAAAAGGCATGGAGCCTTTTCGTCACAGGGTTCAAGGAGCATTCTAAAGACAAGAGTCAGGGAGCATTGTGATGACAAGTGTATTGAGAATTGTGATGACAAAGGTCATGGAGCATTGTGATGAAAAGGGCATGGAGTATTGTGATGGCAGGCATCATGGAGCGTTGTGATGACAAGTGTTATGGAACATTGTGATTCCAAGTGTTTGGAGCATTGTGATGACAGGGGTCATGGATCATTTTGATTTCAAAGTGCATGGAGCATTGTGATGACAAGGGCATGAAGCAATGTGATCCCAAGGATCATGGAGGTTTGTGATGACAATGGTAATGGAGTATTGTGATGACAAGCGCATAGAGCATTGTAATGACAATGTCATGTAGCATTTTGCTGACAAAGGCATGGAGCATTGTGATGCCAACTGTCATGGAGCATTGGGATGAAAATGTTCATGGAGTATTGTGATGACATGGGTCATGGAACATTGTGATGAGTAGGGAATGGAGCATTGTGATGACAAGAGTCCCGGATCATTGTGTTGTCAGGTGTCATGGAGTGTTGTGATGACAGTGGTCATGGAGCATTTTTATGATATTTTTCATGGAGCATTGTGATGAGAATTTCATGGAGCATTGGGCTGAAAATATTCATGGAGTATTGTGATGACAGGGGTCATGGAGCATTGTGATGACAAGGGAATGCAGCATGGTGATGACAAGGTCCTGGAGCATTGTGATGATAAAAGCATGGAGACTTGTGATGACAAATCTCATGGAGCATTCTGATGAAAAGGGGCATGGAGCATTGTGATTACAGGGGTCTTCTAGCATTGTGATGACAAGGGCCTGGAGCATTGTGAGGAGAAGGCCATGGAGCATTCTGATGACATGTGTCATTGAGCTTTGTGATGACAAGGGCATGGAGCACTGTGATTACAGGTGTCTTGGAACATTGTGATGAAAAGGCATGGATCATTGTGATGAAAAGCCATGGAGCCTTGTCATGACAGGGTTCAAGGAGCATACTGATGACAAGTGTCAGGGAGCATTGTGATGACAATTGTATTGAGAATTGTGATGACAATGGTCATGGAGCATTGTGATGAGAAGACCATGAATAATTGTGATGATGAGCGTCATAGGGTGTTGTGATGTTAAGTGTTATGGAACATTGTGATCACAAGGGTTAGGAGCATTATGATGACAGTGGTCATGGATAATTTTGATTTCATTGTGATGACAATAGCCTGAAGCATTTTGATGATGGGCATGGAGCTTTCTGATAAGATGCTTCATGGAGCATTGAGATGAAAAGTAGTATGGAGCATTGTGAATACAGGGGTCTTGGAGCATTTTCATGACAAGGGCATGGAGGATTGTGATAAGAAGGCCATGGATCATTCTGATGGCATGCGTCATGGGGCTTGGTGATGACAATGGCATGGAGCATTGTGATTACAGGGGTCTTGGAGCATTGTGATGACAACGGTCATGGAGCCTTGTGATGACAGGGCCATGGAATATTGTGTGGGCAGGTGTCATGGAGCATTGATATGACAGAGGTAATGGAGCATTGTGATGAGAAGGGCATTGAGCATTGGTCTGAAAGGTTTCATGGATTTTTGTGATGAGATTGGGCATATAGCACTGTGATGACAAGGGCACGGAACACTGTGATACATGGGTCATGGAGGATTGTAATGACAAGGGCATGGAGCATTGTGATGAGAAGGGCATCGAGCATTGTGATGACAAGTGTCATGGAGCTTTGTGATGACAAGGGCATGGAGCAATGTGATGAGAGGGTTCATGGAGCATTGTGATGACAATGACATGTAGCATTGTGATGCCAAGGCTCATGGAGCTTTGTGATGACAAAGTCATCGAGCATTTTGATGACAAGGGTGTGGTGCATTGTGATGAGAAGTGCAGGGAGCATTTTGATGACAGGGTCATGCAGCAATTTGATGAAAAGTGTAATGGAACATTTTGATGACTGGGGTTATAGAACATTGTGATGCCAGGGGTCATGGATCTTTTGGATGAAACGTGTCATGGAGCATTTTGATGACAGGGGTTATGGAACATTGTGATGTCAGGGGTCATGGAACATTGTTCAGATAAGGGGATGTAGCATTGTGATGACAGGGGTCACAGAACATTGTGATAACATGGGTGAGGGAGGATTGCGATGACTAGTGGTGGAACATTGTGATATCTCATGTGAGAGAGCATTTGGAAGAGAAGTTCATGGAGCATTGTGATTACAATGTTTATGGAGCATAGCGATGACAAGGTTGTGGATCATTGTGATGAAAATTGCATGGCACATTGTGATGACAATGGTCATGGAGCATTGTTCTGACAAAGGCATGGAGCATTGTGATGACAAGTGTCACGGAGAATTGTGATGAAATGTTCATGGAGCATTGTGTTTACAAAGGTCACAGAGCCTTGTGATGACGCACGCATGGACCGTTGTGATGACAATCGTTATGAAGCATTGTGATGACTGGAGTCACGGGGCATTGTGATGACAGGGGTCATGGAGCATTGTGATAACAAGGGTATGGAGCATTGTGATGACAGGGGCATGGAGCATTGGTCTGACAAGTTTCATAGATTATTGTGATGACATTGGACATGGTGCATTGTGATGACAAGGGCATGGAGCATTTTGATGAGAAGGCCATGGAACATTCTAATGACATGTGTCATGGAGCTTTGTGATGACAAGGGCATGGAGCATTTTGATTACAGGGGTCCTGGAGCATTGTGATGACAAGTGTCATGGAGCCTTGTGATGACAAGTCCGTGGAACATTGTGATGGCAGGGGTCATGGAGCATTGTTATGACAGGGGTCATGGAGCATTGTGATGAAAAGGGCATGGAGCATTGTGATGACCGGGTCATTGAAGATTGGTCTGACAAGTTTCCTAGATTATTGTGATGACAGTGGACATGGTTCATTGTGATGACAAGGGCATGGAGCATTGTGATGACAAGGGCATGGAGTATTGTGAAGACAGGTGTCAGGGAGCATTGTGATGACATATGTCATGGTCCATTGCGATGACAATGGCATGGAGCATTGTGATGCCAAATGTAATGGAGGATTGTGATGACAAATATAATGGAGCATTGTGATGACTAGGGCTTGGAGCATTATGTTGACAAGGGCCATTGAGAATGTTCATGACAATGTCGTGAAGCATTGTGATGATAAGGTCCTGGAGCACTGTGATGAGAAATTAATGGAGCCTTGTGATGACAAATCTCATGGAGCACACTGATGAAAACGGGCATGGAGCATTCTGATTACAGGCGTTTTGGAACATTATGATAACTATGGCATGGAGCATTGTGATGACAAGGGCATGGACCATTGGTCTAATAATTTTCATGGATTATTGTGTTGACAGTTGGAATGGTGCATTGTGATGACAAGGGCATGGAGCATTGTGATGACCAGGTAATGCATTATGGTGAAGAGAGGTGTCATGGAGCATTGTGATGACATATGTAATGGCTCATTGTGATGACAACGTCATGGAGCATTGTGATGCCAAGTGTCATGGAGGATTCTGATGACAAAGGTAATGGAGCTTTGTAATGAAAATGGCTTGAAGCATTGTGATGACAAGGGTCAGGAAGCATTGTTCTGACAAGTGCATGGAGAATTGTGATGACAATGGTCATGGAGCATTCTGATGACAAGCTTGTGGACTATTTTGATGACAATGGCATGGAGCATTGTGATGAAAATGGCATGGGGTTTTGTGATGAAAAATGCATGGAGCCTTTTTGTGACAGGTTTCAAGGAGCATTATGCCGACAAGTGTCAGGGAACATTGTGATGACAAGTGTATTGAGAATTGTGATGACAAAGGTCATGGAGCATTGTGATGAAAAGGGCATGGGTTATTGTGATGACAGGCATCATGGAGCGTTGTGATGACAACTGTTATGGAACATTGTGATCACAAGTGTTTGTAGCATTGTGATGACAGAGGTCATGGATCATTTTGATTTCAAGGAGCATGGAGCTTCGGGATGACAAGGGCATGAAGCAGTGTGATCCTAGGTTCATGGAGGATTGTGATGACAATGGTAATGGAGTACTGTGATGACAAGCGCATAGAGCATTGTAATGACAAGGTCATGTAGCATTTGCTGACAAAGTCATGGAGCATTGTGATGACAGGTGTCAGGGAGCATTGTGATGACAAGCGTCACCGAGCATTGTGAATACAGGGGTCATGGAACATTGGGATGACAAGGGCATGGATGATTGTGATGAAAAGTGTCATGGAGCATTGGGCTGAAAATGTTCATGGAGCATTGTGATGACTAGGGAATGGAGCATTGTGATGACAAGAGTCCCGGATCATTGTGTTGTCAGGTGTCATGGAGTGTTGTGATGACAGTGGTCATGGAGCATTTTGATGATATTTGCCATGGAGCACTGTGATGAGAATTTCATGGAGCATTGGGCTGAAAATGTTCATGGAGTATTGTGATGACAGGGGTCATGGAGCATTGTGATGACAAGGGAATGGAACATGGTGATGACAAGGTCCTGGAGCACTGTGATGATAAGAGCATGGAGATTTGTGATGACAAGTCTCATGGAGCATTCTAATGAAAAGGGGCATGGAGCATTGTGATTACAGGGGTCTTGGAGCATTCTGATGACATGTGTCATGGAGCTTTGTGATGACAAGGGCATGGAGCATTGTGATTAAAGGGGTCTTGGAGCATTGTGATGAAAAGGGCATGGATCATTGTGATGAAAAGGCATGGATCCTTGTCATGACAGGGTTCAAGGAGCATACTGACGACATGTGTCAGGGAGCATTGTGATGACAAGTGTACTGAGAATTGTGATGACAAAGGTCATGGAGCATTGTGATGAGAAGACCATGGATAATTGTGATGATGAGCGTCATAGGGTGTTGTGATGATAAGTGTTATGGAACTTTGTGATCACAAGTGTTTGGAGCATTATGATGACAGTGGTCTTGGATAATTTTGATTTCATTCTGATGACAGTAGCCTGAAGCATTATGATGATGGGCCTGGTGCATTTTGATGACAGGCTTCATGGAGCATTGAGATGAAAAGTGTCATGGAGCATTGTGATTACAGGTGTCTCGGAGCACTGTCATGACAAGGGCATATAGCATTGTGATGAGAAGGCCATGGAACATTCTGATGGCATGCGTCATGGAGCTTTGCGATGACAAGGGCATGGAGCATTATGATTACAGTGGTTTGGAGCATTGTGATGACAAGGATCATGGAGATTTGTGATGACAAGGCCGTGGAACATTTTGATGGCAGGGGTCATGGAGCATTGTTATGACATAGGTAATGGATCATTGTGATGAGAAGGGCATTGAGCATTGGTCTGAAATATTTCATGGATTACTGTGATGAGAAGGGCATTGAGCATTGTGATGACAAGTGTCATGGAGCTTTGTGATGACAAGGGCATGGAGCAATGTGATGAGAAGGTTCATGGAGCATTGTGATGACAATTGCATGGAGCATTGTGATGCCAAGAGTCATGGAGCTTTGTGATGACTGAGGTCATGGAGCATTTTGATGACAAGTGTGTGGTGCATTGTGATGAGAAAGGCAGGGAGCATTTTGATGACAGGGTCATGCAGCAATTTGATGAAAAATGTAATGGAACATTTTGATGACAGGGGTTATAGAACATTGTGATGCCAGGGGTCATGGAGCTTTGGGATGAAAACTGTCATGGAGCATTTTGATGACAGTGGTTATGGAACATTGTGATGTCAGGGGTCATTGAATATTGTGCTGATAAGAGGATGTAGCATTGTGATGACAGGGTTCATGGAACATTGTGATAACAGGGGTGAGGGAAGATTGTGATGATTAATGATGGAACATTGTGATATCTCATGTGAGAGAGCATTTGGATGAGAAGTGCATGGAGCATTGTGCTTACAATGTTTATGGAGCATAACGATGACAAGGTTGTGGATCATTGTGATGAAAAGCGCATGGCACACTGTGATGACAAGGGTCAGGGAGCATTGTTCTGACAAAGGCATGGAACATTGTAATGACAAGGGTCACGCAGCATTGTGATGAAAAGTTCATGGAGCATTGTGGTTACAAATGTCACAGAGCCTTGTCATGACGCGGGCATGGACCGTTGTGATGACAAACGTTATGAAGCATTGTGATGACTGGAGTCACGGAGCATTGTGATGACAAGGGTCATGCAGCATTGTGATGACAAGGGCATGGAGCATTGTGATGACAGGGGCATGGAGCATTGGTCTGACAAGTTTCATAGATTATTGTGATGACATTGGACATGGTGCATTGTGATGACAAGGGCATGGAGCCTTTTGATTTGAAGGCCATGGAATATTCTGATGACATGTGTCATGGAGCTTTGTTATGACAAGGGCATGGAACATTGTGATTACAGGGGTCTTGGAGCATTTTGATGCCAAGCGTCATGGAGCCTTGTGATGACAAGGCCGTGGAACATTGTGATGGCAGGGGTCATGGAGCTTTGTTATGACAGGGGTCATGGAGCATTGTGATGACAAGGGCATGGAGCATTGTGATGACAGGGGCATGGAGCATTGGTCTGACAAGTTTCCTAGACTATTGTGATGACAGGGGACATGGTGCATTTTGATTACAAGGGCATGGAGCATTGTGATGACAAGGGCATGGAATATTGCGAAGACTGGTGTCAGGGAGCATTGTGATGACATATGTCATGGTTCATTGCGATGACAATGGCATGGAGCATTTTGATGCCAAATGAAATGGAGGATTGTGATGACAAATATAATGGAGCATTGTGATGACTAGGGCTTGGAGCATTATGATGACAAGTGCCATTGAGGATTTTCATGAAAATGTCATGAAGCATTGTGATGACAAGGTCCTGGAGCATTGTGATGAGAAAACCATGGAGACTTGTGATGACAAATCTCATGGAGCATACTGATGAAAAGGGGCATGGAGCATTCTGATTACAGGGATTTTGGAACATTGTGATAACTAGGGCATGGAGCATTGTGATGACAAGGGCATGCAGCATTGGTCTAATAAGTTTCATGGATTATTGTGATGAAACTTGGAATGGCGCATTGTGATGACAAGGGCATGGAGCATTGTGATGACAAGGTCATGCATTATTGTGAAGAGAGCTGTCAGGGAGCATTGTGATGACATATGTAATGACCCATTGACATGACAATGGCATGGAGCATTGTGATGCCAAGTGTCATGGAGGATTCTGATGACAAAAGTAATGGGGCATTGTGATGACAAGGGCATGGAGCATTGTGATGACAAAGGTCAGGGTGCATTGTGCTGACAAGTGCATGGAGAACTGTGATGACAAGGGTCATGGAGCATTCTGATGACAAGCTTGTGGAGTATTTTGGTGACAATGGCATGGAGCATTGTGATGAAAATGGCATGGGGCTTTGTGATGAAAAATGCATGGAGCCTTTTCATAACAGGGTTCAAGGAGCATTCTGATGAAAAGTGTCAGGGAGCATTGTGATGACAAGTGTATTGAGAATTGTGATAACAAAGGTCATGGAGCACTGTGATGAAAAGAGCATGGATTATTGTCATGGCAGGCATCATGGAGCGTTGTGATGACAAGTGTTATGGAACATAGTGATCACAAGGGTTTGGAGCATTGTGATGACAGAGGTCATGGATCATTTTATTTCAAGGTGCATGGAGCATTGTGATGCCAAGGTCATGAAGCAATGTGATCCCAAGGTGCATGGAGGAATGTGATGACACTGGTAATGGAGTATTGTGATGACAAGTGCATAGAGCATTGTAATGACAAGGTCATGTAGCATTTTGCTGACAAAGGCATGGAGCATTGTGATGACAGGTGTCATGGAGCACTGTGAATACAGGGGTCATGGAGCTTTGGGATGACAAGGGCATGGATCATTGTGATGACAAGAGTCATGGAGCATTGGGCTGAAAATATTCATGGAGTATTGTGATGACTGGGGTCATGGAGCATTGTGATGTGTAGGGAATGGAGCATTGTGATGACAAGAGTCCCGGATCATTGTGTTGTCAGGTGTCATGGAGTGTTGTGATGACAGTTGTCATGGAGCATTTTGATGATGTTTGTCATGGAGCATTGTGATGAGAATTTCATGGAGCATTGGGCTGAAAATATTCATGGAGTATTGTGATGACAGCGGACATGGAGCGTTGTGATGACAAGGGAATGGAGCATGGTGATGACAAGGTCCTAGAGCATTGTGATGAGAAGACCATGGAGACTTGTGATGATAAGTCTCATGGAGCATTCTGATGAAACGGGGCATGGAGCATTGTGATTACATGGGTCTTGGAGCATTGTGATGACAAGGGCATAGAGTATTGTGAAGACGTTTCAGGGAGCATTGTGATGACATATGTATTGGTCCATTGTGATGACAATGGCATGGAGCATTGGTCTAATAAGTTTCATGGATTATTGTAATGACAGTTGAAATGGCGCATTGTGATGACAAGGCCATGGAGCATTTTGATGACCAGGTCATGCAGTATTGTGAAGAGAGGTGTCAGGGAGCAGTGTGATGACATATGTAATGGCCCATTGTGATGACAATGGCATGGAGCATTGTGATGCCTAGTGTCATGGAGGATTCTGAGGATAAAGGTAATGGAGCAATGTGATGACAATGGCTTGGATCATTGTGATGACAAGGGACAGGGAGCATTGTGCTGACAAGTGCATGGAGAATTGTGATGACAAGTGTCATGTCGAATTCTTATAAAAGGCTTGTGAAGTATTTTGATGACAATGGCATGGTGCATTGTGTTGAAAATGGCATGGGGCATTGTGATGAAAAAGGCATGGAGCCTTTTCGTGACAGGGTTCAAGAAGCATTCTGATGAAAAGTGTCAGGGGGCATTGTGATGACAAGTGTATTGAGAATTGTGATGACAAAGTTCATGGAGCATTGTGATAAAAATGGCATGGAGTATTGTGATGACAGGCATCATGCACCGTTGTGATGACAAGTGTTATGGAACACTGGGATCACAAGTGTTTGGAGCATTGCGATGACAGATGTCATGGATCATTTTGATTTCAAGTGGCATGATGCATTGTGATGACAAGGGCATGAAGCAATGTGATCCCAAGTTTCATGGAGGTTTGTGATGAAAATGGTAATGGAGTATTGTGATGACAAGCGCATAGAGCATTGTAATGAAAAGGTCATGTATCATTTTCCTGACAAAGGCATGGAGCATTGTGATGACTGGTGTCATGGAGCAGTGTGATGACAAGCGTCACGGAGCATTGTGAATACAGGGGTCATGGAGCATTGGGATGACAAGGGCATGGATCATTGTGATGACAAGTGTCATGGAGCATTGGGCTGAAAATTTTCATGGATTATTGTGATAACAGTGGTCATGGTGCCTTGTGATGACAAGAGTCCCCGATCTTTGTGTTGTCAGGTGTCATGGAGTGTTGTGATGACAGAGGTCATGGAGCACTCTGATGATATTGGTCATGGAGCATTGTGATGAGAAGTTCATGGAGCACTGGGCTGAAAATGTTCATGGAGTATTGTGATGACAGTGGTCATGGAGCATTGTGATGACAAGGGAATGAAGCATGGTGATGACAAGGTCCTGTAGCATTGTGATGATATGACCATGGAGACTTGTGGTGACAAGTCTCATGGAGCATTCTGATGAAAAAGGGCATGGAGCATTGTGATTACAGGTGTCTTGGACCATTGTGATGACAATGGTCATGGAGCCTTGTCATGACAAGCCCGTGGAACATTGTGATGGCAGGGGTCATGGAGAATTTTTATGACAGAGGTAATGGATCATTGTGATGATAACGGCAAGGAGCATTGTGATGACCAAGTCATGCAGTATTGTGAAAAAAGGTGTCAGGGAGCATTGTGATGACATATGTAATGGCCCATTGTGATGACAATGGCATGGAGCATTGTGATGCCAAGTGTCATGGAGGATTCTGATGACAAAGGTAATGGAGTATTGTGATGACAATGGCTTGGAGCATAGTGATGACAAGGGTCAGGGAGCATTGTGCTGACAAGTGCAAGGAGAATTGTGATGACAAGGGTCATGGAGCATTCTGATGACAAGCTTGTGGACTATTTTGATGACAATGGCATGGAGCATTGTGATGAAAACGTCATGGGGCTTTGTGATGAAAAATGCATCGAGCCTTTTCGTGACAGGTTTCAAGGAGCATTCTGACGACAAGTGTCAGGGAACATTGTGATGAGAATTGTATTGGGAATTGTGATGACAAGAGTCATGGAGCATTCTGATGACAAGCTTGTGGGGTATTTTGAAGACAATGGCATGGAGCTTTGTGAAGAAAACGGCAAGGGGCTCTGTGATGAAAAAGGCATGGAGCCTTTTCGTGACAGGGTGCAATGAGCATTCTGACGACAAGTGTCAGGGAACATTGTGATGACAAGTATATTGAGAATTGTGATGACAAAGTTCATGGAGCATTGTGATGAAAATACCATCGAGTATTGTGATGATAGGCATCATGTAGCATTGTGATGCCAAGTGTTATGGAACATTGTGATCACAGAGGTTTGGAGCATTGTGATGACAGAGGTCATGGATCATTTTGATTTCAAGGAGCATGGAACATTGTGATGACAAGGGCATGAAGCAATGTGATCCCAAGGTTCATGGAGGATTGTGATGACAATGGTAATGGAGTATTGTGATGACAAGCGCATAGAGCATTGTAATGACAAGGTCATGTATCATTTTGCTGACAAAGGCATGGAGCATTGTGATGACAGGTGTCATGGAGCACTGTGATGACAAGCGTCACGGAGCATTGTGAATACAGGGGTCATGGAGCATTGGGATGACAAGGGCATGGATCATTGTGATGACAGGTGTCATGGAGCACTGTGATGACAAGCATCACGGAGCATTGTGAATACAGGGGTCATGGAGCATTGGGATGACATATGGCATGGTCCATTGAGTTGACAATGGCAGGGAGCATTGTGATGCCAAATGCAATGGAGGATTGTGATGACAAATATAATGGAGCATTGTGATGACTAGGGCTTGGAGCATTATGATGACAAAACCATGGAGCCATGTGATGAAAAGTCTCATGGAGCATACTGATGAAAAAGGGCATGCAGCATTGTGATTACAGGGGTCTTGGAACTTTGTGATGACAAGGGCATGGAGCACTGTGAGGAGAAGTCCAAGGAGCATTATGATGGCATGCATCATTGAGCTTTGTCGTGACAAGGGCATGGAGCATCATGATTACATGGGTCTTGGAGCATTGTGATGAAAAGGGCATGGATCAATGTGATGAAAAAGGCATGGAGCCTTGTCATGACAGGTTAAAAGGAGCATACAGAAAACAAGTGTCAGGGAGCAGTTTGATGACAAGTGTATTGAGCATTGTGATGACGAAGGTCATGGAGCATTGTGATGAAAAGACCATGGATAATTGTGATGACGAGCGTCATGGGGCACTGTGATGACAAGTGTTATGGAATATTGTGATCACAAGGGTTTGGAGCATTGTTATGACAGAGGTCATGGAGCATTTTGATTTCATTGTTATGACAATAGCATGAAGCATTATGATGATGGGCATGGTGCATTGTGATGACCGGTTTCATGGATCATTGAGATGAAAAGGGGCATAGAGCATTGTGATTACAGTGTTCTTGGAGCATTGTGATGAGAAGGGTCATGGAGCCCTGTGATGAAAAGGCCATGGAACATCGTGATGGCAGGGGTCATGGAGGATTGTTATGACAGGGATAATGGAGCACTGTGATGGCTAGGGCATGGAGCATTGTGATGAGAAGGTCATGGAGCATTCTGATGACATGTGTCATGGAGCTATGTGAATTCAAGGGCATGGAGCAATGTGATGAGAGCGTTCATGGAGCATTGTGATGACAATGACATGGTACCTTTTGATGCCAAGGGTCATGGATCTTTGTGATGACAATGGTCATGGAGCATTTTGATGGCAAGGGCGTTGTGCATTGTGATGAGGACGGCAGGGAGCATTGTGATGACAGGGTCATGGAGCAATTTGATGAAAAGTGTCATGGAACATTTTGATGACAGGTGTTATGGAACATTGTGATGTCATGGGTCATCGAACATTGTGATGATAAGTGCATGTAGCATTGTGATGACAGGAGTCATGGAACATTGTGATGACAGGGGTGAGGGAGTATTGTGACAAATAGTGATGTAGCATTGTGATATCAGTGTTGAGAGAGCATTTTGATGAGAACTGCATGGAGCATTGTGATGACAAATTTTATGGAGCAATGTGATGACAAGATTGTGGAGCACTGTGATGATAAGCGCATGGTGCATTGTGATGACATGTGTCATGGAACATTGTGCTGACAAGCGCATGGAGCATTGTGATGACCAGGATCATGGAGCATTGTGCTGAGAAGGTCATAGAGCATTGTGATGACAAGGGTCAAAGAGCATTGTGATGAAAAGTTCATGGAGCATTGTGGTTAAAAATGTCACAGAGTCTGTTGATGACGAGGGCATGGACCATTGTGATGGCAAAGGTAATGAAGCACTGTCATGACTGGAGTCACTGAGTATTGTGATGACAGGGGTCATAGAGCATGGTGATAAAAAGGTCATGGAGCATTGTGATGAAAAGGGCATGGAGTATTGTGATGACAGGCATCATGGAGCATTGTGATGACAAGTGTTATGGAACATTGTGATCACAAGGTTTTGGAGCATTGTGATGACAGAGGTCATGGATCATTTTGATTTCAAGGCTCATGGAGCACTGTGATGACAAGGGCATGAAGCAATATGATCCCAAGGTTCAAGGAGGATTGTGATGACAGGGGTCATGGAGCATTGTGATGACAGAGGTCATGGATAATTTTTATTTCATTGTGATGACAATAGCCTGAATCATTATGATGATCAGCATGATGCATTGTGATGACAGGGTTCATGGAGCATTGAGATGAAAAGGGGCATGGAGCACTGTGTTTACAGTGGTTTTGGAGCATTGTGATGACAAGGGCATGGAGCATTTTGATGAGAAGTCCAAGGAACAATCTGATGACATGTGTCATGGAGCTTGGTGATGACAACGGCATGGAGCGTTGTGATTAAAGGGGTCTTGGAGCATTGTGATGACAAGTGTCATGGAGCCTTGTGATGACAAAGCCGTGGAACATTGTGATGGCAGGGGTCATGGAGCATTGTTATGACAGGGGTAATGGAGCATTGTGATGAGAAGTACATGCAGCATTGTGATTATAATTTTTATGGAGCATTGTGATGAAAAATTTTTGGACCGTTGGGATGAAAAGCGCATGGCACATTGCGATGACAATGGTCATGGAGCATTTTACTGACAAAGGCATGGAGCATTGTGATGACAAGGGTCACGGAGCATTATGAAGAAATGTTCATGGAGCACTGTGGATACAAAGGTAACAGAGCCTTGTGATGACGCGGGCATGGAACATTGTGATGACAAATATTATGAAGCATTGTGATGACTGGAGTCACAGAGCATTGTGATGACAGGTGTCATGGAGCATTGTGATGACAAGTTCCTGGAGCATTGTGATGAGATGACCATGGAGACTTGTGATGACAAGTCTCATGGAGCATTCTGATGAAAAGGGGCAAGGAGCATTGTGATTACAGGGGTCTTGGAGCATTGTGATGACAAGGGCATGGAGCATTGTGAGGAGAAGGCCATGGAGCATTCTAATGACATACGTCATGCAGCATTGTGCTGAGAAAGGCATAGAGCATTGTGATGACAGGGGATAAAGAGCATTGTGAAGAAAAGTTCATGGAGCATTGTGGTTAAAAAGGTCACAGAGACTGTTGATGATGAGGGCATGGACCACTGTGATGACAAAGGTCATGAAGAATTGTGATGACTGGAGTCACGGAGCATTGTGATGACAGGGGTCATGGAGCATTGTGATAACAAGGGCATGGAGCATTGTGATGACAAGGGCATGAACATTGGTCTAATAAGTTGCATGGATAATCGTGATGACAGTTGGAATGGCGCATTGTGATGACAAGGGCATGGAGCATTGTGATGACCAGGTCATGCAGTATTGTGAAGACAGGTGTCAGGTAGCATTGTGATGACATATGTAATGGCCCATTGTGATGACAATGGCATGGAGCATTGTGATGCCAAGTGTCATGGAGGATTCTGAAGACAAAGGTAATGGAGCATTGTGATGACAATGGCTTGGAGCATTGTGATGACAAGGGTCAGGGGGCATTGTGCTGGCAAGTGCATGGAGAATTGTGATGACAAGGGTCATGGAGCATTCTGGTGACAAGCTTGTGGAGTATTTTGATGACAATGTCATGGAGCATTGTGATGAAAGCCGCATGGGGCATTGTGATGAAAAAGGAATGGAGATTTTTCGTGACTGTGTTCAATGAGCATTCTGATGACAAATGTCAGGGATCATTGTGATGACAATGTATTGAGAATTGTGATGACAAAGGTCATGGAGCATTGTGATGAAAAGTGCATGGAGTATTGTGATGACAAGCATCATGGAGCGTTGTGATGACAAGTGCTATGGAACACTGTGATCACAAGGATTTGGAGCATTGTGATGACAGAAGTCATGGATCATTTTGATTTCAAGGAGCATGGAGCATTGTGATGACAAGGGCATGAAGCAATGTGATCCTGAGTTTCATGGAGGATTGTGATGACAATGGAAATGGAGTATTGTGATGACAAGAGCATAGAGCATTGTGATGACAAGGTCATGTAGCATTTTGCTGACAAATGCGTGGAACATTGTGATGACATGTGTCATGGTGCACTGTGATGACAAGCGTCACGGAGCACTGTGAATACAGGGGTCATGGAGCATTGGCAAGACAAGGGCATGGATCATTGTGATGACAAGGGTCATGGAGCACTGGGCTGAAAATGTTCATGGAGTGTTGTGATGACAGGGGTCATGGAGCATTTTGATGACTAGGGAATGGAACATTGTGATGATAAGAGTCCTGGATCATTGTGTTGTCAGGTGTCATGGAGTGTTGTGATGACAGTGGTCATGGAGCATTGTGATGATATTGGCCATGGAGCATTTTGATGAGTACGTCGTGGAGCATTGGGCTGAAAATGTTCATGGATAATTGTGAAGACAGGTGTCATGGAGCATTGTGATGACAAGGGAATGGAGCATGGTGATGACAACGTCCTAGAGCATTGTGATGAGAAGACAATGGAGACTTGTGATGAGAAGTCTCATGGAGCATTCTGATGAAAAGGGGCATGGAGCATTGTGATTACAGGGGTCTTGGAACATTTTGATGACAAGAGCAAGGAGCATTGTGATGAGAAGGCCATGAAGCATTCTGATGACATGTGTCATGGAGCTTTTTGATGACAAGGGCATGGAGCATTGTGATGATATGTGTCATGGAGCATTGTTATGACAACGGAATGGAGCATGGTGATGACAAGGTCTTGGGGCACAGTGATGCGAAGACCATGGAGACTTCTGATGAGAAGTCTCATGGAGCATTCTGATGAAAAGGAGCATGGAGCATTGTGATTACAGGTGTCTTGGAGCATTGTGATGACTAGGGCATGGAGCATTGTGATGAGAAGGCCATGGAGCATTCTGATGACATGCGTCATGGAGTTTTGTGATGACAAGGGCATGGACCATTTGTGATTACAGGGATCTTGGAGAATTGTGATGAAAAGTGCATGGATCATTGTTATGAAAATGGCATGGAGCCTTGTCATGACAGGGTTCATGGAGCATTCTGACGACAAGTGTCAGGAAGCATTGTGATGACAAGTGTATTGAGCACTGTGATGACAAAGATCATGGAGCATTGTGATGAGAAGACCATGGATAGTTGTGATGATGAGCGTCATGGGGTGTTGTGATGATAAGTGTTATGGAACCTTGTGATCACAAGAGTTTGGAACATTATGATGACAGAGGTCATGGAGAATATTGATTTCATTGTGATGACAATAGCCTGTAGCATTATGATGATGGGAATGGTGCATTGTGATGACAGTGTTCATGGAGCATTGATATGAAAAGGGGCATGGAGCCTTGTGATTACAAGGGTCTTGGAGCATTGTGATGACAAGGGCATGGACCACTGTGATAAGAAGGCCATAGAACTTTCTGATGACATGCGTCATGGAGCTTTGTGATGACAAGTGCATGGAGCATTGTGCTTTCAGGGGTCTGGAGCATTGTGATGACAAGTGTCATGGAACCGTGTGATGACTAGGCCGTGGAACATTTTGATGGCATGGGTCATGGTGCATTTTTATGACAGGTGTAATGGAGCATTTTGATGAGAAGGGCATGGAACATTGGTCTGAAATGTTTCATGGATTATTGTGATGAGAGTGGGCATGGAGCATTGGGATGACAAGGGCACGGAACACTGTGATACATGGGTCATGCAGGATTGTAATGACAAGGGCATGGAGCATTGTGATGAGAAGGGCATCGAGCATTGTGATGACAAGTGTCATGGAGCATTGTGATGAGAAGTGCATGGAGCAATGTGATGAGAGGGTTCATGGAGCATTGTGATGACAATGACATGGAGCATTGTGATGCCAAGGGTCATGGAGCTTTGTGATGACAATTCATGGAGCACTTTGATGACAAGGGCATGGTGCATTGTGCTGAGAAATGCAGGGGGCATTTTGATGACCAGGTCATGGAGCAATTTGATAAAAAGTGTAAAGGAACATTTTGATGGCAGGGTTTATAGAACATTGTGATGTCAGGGGTCTTGGAGCTTTGGGATGAAATGGGTCATGGAGCATTTTGATGACAGGGGTTATGGAACATTGTGATGTCAGGGGTCATGGAACATTGTGATGATTAGGGGATGTAGCATTGTGATGACAGGGTCCTGGAACATTGTGATTACAGGGATGAGGGAGTATTGTGATGACTAGAGATGGAACATTGTGATATCTCTGGTGAGAGAGCATTTTGATGTGAAGTGCATGGACCATTGTGATTACAAGATTTATGAAGCATAGCAATGACAAGGTTGTTGACCGTTGTGATGAAATGTGCGTGGCACATTGTGATGACTATGTTCATTGAGCACTGTTCTGACAAAGAAATGGAGCTTTGTGATGACAAGGGCATGGCACATTGTGATTACATGGGTCATGGAGCATTTTGATGACAATGGCGTCGAGCATTTTGATGAGAAGGCCATGGATAATTGTGATGACGCGCATCATGGAGCACAGTAATGACAAGGGGTATGGAGCATTGTGATGACAGTGGCCATGGAGAAATGTGATGACAAGTGTCATGGAGCATTCTGATGAGAAGCTTGTGGAGTATTGTGACGACAATGGCTTGGAGCATTGTGAAGAAAAGGGCATGGAGCATTGTGATGAAAAAGGCATGAAGCCATTTCATGACAGGTTTCAAGGAGCATTCTGATGACAAGTGTCAGGGAACATTGTGATGACGTGTATTGACAATTGTGATGAAAAAGATCATGGAGCATTTTGACGAAAAGGGCATAGAGTATTGTGATGACAGGCATCATGGAACGTTGTGATGACAAGTGTTATGGAACATTGTGATCACAAGGGTTTGGAGCATTGTGATGATAGAAGTCATGGATCATTTTGTTTTCAAGGAGCATGGAACATTGTGATGACAAGGGCATGAAGCAATGTGATCCCAAGGTTCATGGATGATTGTGATGACAATGCTAAGGGAGTATTGTGATGACAAGCTAATGGAGCATTTTGATGGCAAGGTCATGTAGCATTTTGCTGACACAGGCATGGAGCATTGTGATGATAAGGGTCATAGAGCACTTTGATGAGAAGCATCACGGATCATTGTGATTACAGGGGTCATGGAGCATTGGGATGGCAAGGTCATGGATCATTGTGATGACAAGTGTCATGGAGCATTGGGCGTAAAATATTAATGGAGCATTGTGATGACTAGGGAATGGAGCATTGTGATGACTAGAGTCCCGGATAACTTTGTTGTCAGGGGTCATGGAGCGTTGTGATGACAGTGGTCATGGAGCATTGTGATGATAGGGATCATGAAGCATTGTGATGAGAATTTCCTGGAGAATTTGCGTGAAAATGTTCAGGAAGTATTGTGAGGACAGGGTTCATGGAGCATTGTGATGACAAGGGAATGGAGCACTGTGATGAAATATTCCTCGAGCACTGTGATGAGGAGACCATGGAGCCTCGTAATAAGAAGTCTCATGGAGCATTCTGATGAAAAGGGGCATGGAGTATTGTGATTACAGGGGTCTTGGAGCATTGTGATGACAAGGGCATGGAGCATTGTGATTACTGGTGTCTTGGAGCATTGTGATGGCAAGGGCATGGATCATTGTGATGAGAAGGCCATGTAGCATTCTGATGACATGTGTCATGGAGCATTGTGATGACAATGACATGGAGCATTGTGATGCCATGGGTCAGGGCTCTTTGAGATGACAAAGGTCATAGAGCATTTTGATGGCAAGGACGTTGTGCATTGTGATGAGAAGGGCAGGGAGAAATGTGATGACAGGTTCATGGAGCAATTTGTTGAAAATTTTCATGGAATATTTTGATGACAGGTGTTATGGAACATTGTGATGTCAGGGGTCATCGACCATTTTGATGATAAGTGCATGTAGCATTGTGATGACAGGAGTCATGGAACATTGTGATGACAGGTGGGAGGGAGTATTGTGACAAATAGTGATGTAGCATTGTGATATCAGTGGTGAGAGAGCATTTTGATTAGAAGTGCATGGAGGATTATGATGACAATGTTTATGGAGCATTGTGTTGACAAGATTGTAGAGCACTGTGATGACAAGCGCATGGTGCATTGTGATGACATGTGTCATGGAGCATTGTGCTGACAAGCGCAAGGAGCATTGTGATGACAAGGGTCATGGAGCATTGTGCTGAGAAAGGCATAGAGCATGGTGATGACAAGGGTCAAAGAGCATTGTATGAAAAGTTCATGGGACATTGTGGTTAAAATTGTCACAGAGACTGTTGATGATGAGGGCATGGACCATTGTGATGACAAA
This sequence comes from Mesoplodon mirus, assembly GCF_964341445.2. Taxonomy (NCBI): domain Eukaryota; kingdom Metazoa; phylum Chordata; class Mammalia; order Artiodactyla; family Ziphiidae; genus Mesoplodon; species Mesoplodon mirus. The sequence continues at coordinate 717,192 of NW_028295720.1, forward strand.
GGTCATGAAGCATTGTGATGACTGGAGTCACGGAGGATTGTGATGACAGGGGTCAGGGAGCATTGTGATAACAAGGGCATGGAGCACTGTGATGACAAGGGCATGGAACATTAGTCTAATAAGTTCCATGGATTGTTGCGATGACAGTTCGAATGGCACATTGTGATGACAAGGGCATGGAGCATTGTGATGACCAGGTTATGCAGTATTGTGAAGAGAGGTGTCAGGGAGCATTGAGATAAAATATGTAATGGCCCATTGTGATGACAATGGCATGGAGAATTGTGATGACCAGGTCATGCAGTATTGTGAAGAGAGGTGTCAGGGAGCATTGTGATGACATATGTAATGGCCCATTGTGATGACAATGGCATGGAGCATTGTGATGCCAAGTGTCATGGAGGATTCTGATGACAAAGGTTATGGAACATTGTGATGACAATGGTTTGGAGCATTGTGATGACATGGGACAGGGAGCATTGTGCTGACAATTGCATGGAGAATTGTGATGACAAGGGTCATGGAGCATTCTGATGACAAGCTTGTGGAGTATTTTGATGACAATGGCATGGAGCATTGTGATGAAAATGGCATGGGGCATTGTGAAGAAAAAGGCATGGAGCCTTTTCGTGGCAGGTTTCAAGGAGCATTCTGATGACAATGTCAGGGAGCATTGTGATGGCATGTATATTGAGAATTGTGATGACAAAGGTTATGGAGCATTGTGATGAAAAGGGCATGGAGTATTGTGATGACAGGTATCATGGAGCGTTGTGATGACAAGTGTTATGGAAGATTGTGATCACAAGGGTTTGGAGCATTGCGATGACAGTGGTCATGGATCATATTGTTTTAAAGGAGCATGGAGCATTGTGATGACAAGGGCATGAAGCAATGTGAACCCAAGGTTCATGGAGGATTGTGATGACAATGGAAATGGAGTATTGTGATGACAAGCGCATAGAGCATTGTAATGACAAGGTTATGTAGCATTTTGCTGACAAAGGCATGGAGCATTGTGATGACATGTGTCATGGAACACTGTGATGACAAGCGTCATGGACCATTGTGAATACAGGGGTCATGGAGCATTGGGATGACAAGGGCATGGATCATTGTGATGACAAGTGTCATGGAGCACTGGGCTGAAAATGTTCATGGAGTGTTGTGATGACATGGGTCATGGAGCATAGTGATGAGTAGGGAATGGAGCATTGTGATGACAAGAGTCCCGGATCATTGTGTTGTCAGGAGTCATGGAGTGTTGTGATGACAGTGGTCATGGAGCATTGTGAAGATATTGGCCATGGAGTATTGTGATGTGTACGTCGTTGAGCATTGGGCTGAATATGTTAATGGATTATTGTGATGACAGGGGTCATGGAGCATTGTGGTGACAAGGGAATGGAGAATGGTGATGACAATATCCTGGATCTTTGTGATGAGATGACCATGGAGACTTGTGATGAGAAGTCTCACGGAGCATTCTGATGAAAAGGGGCATGGAGCATTGTGATTACAGGGGTCTTGGAGCATTTTGATGACTAGGGCATGGAGCATTGTGATGAGAAGTCCATGGGGCATTCTGATGACATGCTTCATGGAGTTTTGTGATGACAAGCACATGGAGCATTGTGATGACACTGATCTTGGAGCATTGTGATGAAAATGGCACGGATCATTGTGATGAAAAAGTCATGGAGCGTTGTCATGACAGGGTTCTAGGAGCATACTGAAGACAAGTGTCAGGGAGCATTGTGATGACAAGTGTATTGAGCATTGTGATGACAAAGGTCATGGAGCATTGTGATAAGAATACCATGGATAATTGTGATGATGAGCGTCATGGGCATTTGTGATGATAAGTGTTATGGAACATTGTGATCCCAAGGGTTTGGAGCATTATGATGACAGAGGTCATGGAGAATTATGATTTAATTGTGATGACAATAGCCTGAAGCATTATGATGATGGGCATGGTGCATTGTGATGACAGGGTTCATGGAGCATTGAGATGCAAAGTGGCATGGAGCATTGTGATTACAGGGTTCTTGGAGCATTGTGATGTCAAGGGTCAGGGAGCCTTGTGATGACAAGTCCGTGGAACATTGTGATGGCAGAGTTCATGGAGCATTTTTATGACAGAGGTAATGGAGCATTGTGATGAGAAGTGCATTGAGCATTGGCCCGAAAGTTTTCATGGATTATTTTGATGAGAGTGGGCATGGAGCACTGTGATGACAAGGGCACGGAACACTGTGATACATGGGTCTTGGAGGATTGTGATGAAAAGGGCATGGAGCATTTTGATGAGAAGGGCATCGAGCATTGTGATGACAAGTGTCATGGAGCATTGTGATGACAAGGGCATGGAGCAATGGGATGAGAGCGTTCAGGGAGCATTGTGATGACAATGCCATGGAGCATTGTGATGCCAAGGGTCATGGAGCTTTGTGATGACAACAGTCATGGAGCATTTTGATGACAAGCGTGTGGTGCATTGCGATGAGAAGGAAAGGGAGCATTTTGATGACATGTTCATGCTGCAATTTGATGAAAAGTGTCATGTAACATTTTGACGACAGGAGTTACAGAACATTGTGATGCCATGGGTCATGGAGCTTTGGGATGAAATGTGTCATGGAGCATTGTGATGACAGTGGTTATGGAATATTGTGATGTCACGGGTCATGGATCATTGTGATTACAGGGTTGAAGGAGGATTGTGTTGTCTAGTGATGGAACATTGTGATATCTCAGGTGAGAGAGCATTTGGATGAGAAGTGCATGGACCATTGTGATTACCAGGTTTAAGGAGCATATCGATGACAAGGTTGTGGATCATTGTGATGAAAAGCGCATGGCACATTGTGATGACAAGGGTCATGGAACATTGTTCTGACAAAGGCATGGAGCATTGTGATGACAAGTGTCATGGAGCATTGTGATGAAAAGTTCATGGAGCATTGTGGTTACAAAAGTCACAGAGCCTTGTGATGACGCGGGCATGGACCGTTGTGATGACAAACGTTATGAAGCACTGTGATGACTGGAGTCACGGAGCATTGTGATGTCAAATGTAATTTAGCATTGTGATGACAATGGCTTGGAGCATTGTGATGACAAGGTTCAGGGAGCTTTGTGCTGACAAGTGCATGGATAATTGTGATTAAAAAGGTCATGGAACATTCTGATGACAATCTTGTGGAGTATTTTGATGACAATGGCATGGAGCATTGTGATGAAAACGGCATGGGGCATTGTGATGAGAAAATCATGGAGCCTTTTCGTGACAGGTTTCAAGGAGCATTCTGACGGCAAGTTTCAGGAAGCATTGTAATGACAAGTGTATTAGAATTGTGATGACAAAGGTTATGGAGCATTGTGATGAAAAGGACGTGGAGTATTGTGATGACAGGCATCATGGAGCGTTGTGATGACAAGTGTTATGGAACATTGTGATGACAAGGGTTTGGAGCATTGTGATGACAGAGGTCATGGATCATTTTGATTTCAAGGAGCATGGAGCATTGTGATGACAAGGGTATGAAGCAATGTGATCCCAAGGTTCATGGAGGATTGTGATGACAATGGTAAAGGAGTATTGTGATGACAAGCACATAGAGCATTGTAATGACAAGGTCATGTAGCATTTGCTGACAAAGGCATGGAGCATTGTGATGACAGGTGTCATGGAGCACTGTGATGACAAGCGTCACGGAGCATTGTGAATAGAGTGGTCATGGAGCATTGGGATGACAAGGGCATGGTTCAATGTGATGACAAGGGTCATGGAGCATTGGGCTGAAAATGTTCATGGAGTATTGTGATGACAGGGGTCATGGAGCATTGTGATGACTTGGGAATGGAACATTTTGATGACAAGAATTCCGGATCATTGTGTTGTCAGGTGTCATGGAGTGTTGAGATGACAGTGGTCATGGTGCATTGTGATGATATTGGCCATGGAGAATTGTGATGAGTAGGTCGTGGAGCATTGTGATTACAGGTGTCTTGATGCATTGTGATGAAAAGGGCATGTATCATTGTGAAGAAAAAGGCATTGAGCCTTGTCATGACAGTGTTCAAGAAGCATAATTACGACAAGTGTCAGGTAGCATTGTGATGACAAGTGTATTGAGCATTTGATGACAAAGGTCATAGAGCATTGTGATGAGAAGACCATGGATAATTGTGATGATGAGCGTCATGGGGTGTTGTGATGATAAGTCTTATGGAACATTGTGATCACAAGGGTTTGGAGCATTATGATGACAGATGTCATGGAGAATTTAGATTTCATTGTGATGACAATAGCATGAAACATTATGATGATGGGCATGGTGCATTGTGTTGATTGGGTTCATGGAGAATTGAGATGAAAAGGGGAATGGAGCATTGTGATTACCGGGGTCTTGGTGCATTGTGATGACTAGGGCATGGAGCATGGTGATGAGAAGGCCATGGAAAATTCTGATGACATGCATCATGGAGCACTGTGATGACAAGGGCATGGAGCATTGTGATTACAGGGGTCTTAGGGAATTGTGATGACAAGGATCATGGAGCCTTTTGATGACTTGCCGTTGAACAATGTGATGGCAGGTGTCATGGAGCATTGTTATGACAGAGGTAATGGAGCATTGTGATGAGAAGGGCATTGAGCTTTGGTCTAAAATATTTCATGGATTATTGTAATGAGAGTGGGCATGGAGCATTGGGATGACAAGGGCACGGAACACTGTGATACATGGTTCATGTAGGATTGTAATGACCTGGACATGGAGCATTGCGATGAGAAGGGCATCGAGCATTGTGATGACAAGTGTCATGGAGCTTTGTGATGACAAGGGCATGGAGCAATGTGATGAGAGTGTTCATGGAGCTTTGTGATGACAATGACATGGAGCATTGTGATGCCAAGCGTCATGGAGATTTGTGATGACAAATAACAGGGAGCATTTCGATGACTATGGTGTGGTGCATTGTGATGAGAAGGGCAGGGAGCATTTTGATTACAGGTTCATGCAGCAATTTGATTAAAATATAATGGAATATTTTGAGGGCAGGGGTTATAGAACATTGTGATGTCAGGGGTCATGGAGCTTTGGGATGAAAAGGGTCATGGAGCATTTTGATTACAGGGGTTATGGAACATTGTGATGTCAGGGATCATGGAACATTGTGATGATAATTTTATGTAGCATTGCGATGACAGGGGTCATGGAACATTATGATTACAGGGGTGAGGGAGTATTGTGATGACTAGTGATGGAACATTGTGATATCTCTGGTGAGAGAGCATTTGGATGAGAAGTGCATGGAGCACTGGGATTACAAGGTTTATGAAGCATAGCGATGACAAGGTTGTGGACCGATGTGATGAAAAGCACGTGGCACATTGTGATGACAAGGGTCATGGAGCATTGTTCTGACAAAGGCATGGAACATTGTGATGACAAGGGTCACGGAGCATTGTGATGAAAAGTTCTTGGAGCATTTTGGTTACAAAGGTCACAGAAACTTGTGATGACACGGGCAAGGACCGTTTTGATGACAAACATTATGAAGCATTGTGATGACTGGAGTCACGGAGCACTGTGATGATAGGGGTCATGGAGCATTGTGATGACATGGGCATGGAGCACTGTGATGACAGGGGCATGGAGCATTGGTCTGACAAGTTTCATAGATTATTGTGATGACAGTGGACATGGTGCATTGTGATGACAAGGGTATGGATCATGGTGATGAGAAGGTCATGGAGTATTGTGAAGACAGGTGTCAGGGAGCATTGTGATGACATATGTCATGGTCCATTGCGATGATAATGGCATTGAGCATTGTGATGTCAAATGTAATGGAGGATTGGGATGACAAATAAAATGGAGCATTGTGATGACTAGGGCTTGGAGCACTATGATGACAAGGGCAATTGAGAATTTTTATGACAAGGTCGTGAAGCATTGTGATGACAAGGTCCTGGAGCATTGTGATGAGAAATCCATGGAGCCTTGTGATGACAATCTCATATAGCATACTGATTAAAAGGGGCATGGACCATTGTGATTACAGGGGTCTTGGAACATTGTGATGACAAGGGCATGGATCATTGTGAAGAGAATGCCAAGGAGCATTCTGAGGACATGCGTCATTGAGCTTTGTGATGACAAGCGCATGGAGCATTGTGATTACAGGGGTGTTGTAGCATTGTGATGAAAAGGGCATGGAATATTGTGATGAAAAATGCATGGAGCCTTGCCATGACAGGGTTCAAGGAGCATACAGACAACAAGTGTCATGGAGCATATTGATGACAAGTGTATTGAACATTGTGATGACAAAGGTCATGGAGCATTGTGATGAGAAGACCATGGAGCATTCTGATGACATGTGTCATGGAGCTTAGTGATGACAAGGGCATGGAGCAATGTGATGCCAAGGGTCATGGATATTTGTGATGACAAATGTCATGGAACATTTTGATGACAAGGGCGTTGTGCATTGTAATGAGAAGTGCAGGGAGCATTGTGATGACATGGTCACGGAGAAATTTGATGAAAAGTGTCAAGGAACATTTTGATGACAGGGGTTATAGAACATTGTGATGTCATGGGTCATCGAACATTGTGATGATAAGTGCATGTAGCATTGTGATGACAGGAGTCATGGAACATTGTGATGACAGAGGTGAGGGAGTATTGTGTCGAATAGTGAAGTAACATTGTGATATCAGTGGTGAGAAAGCATTTTGATGAGAAGTGCATGGAGCATTGTGATGACAAGGTTTATGGAGCATTGTGATGACAAGATTGTGGAGCACTGTGATGACAAGCGCATGGAGCATTGTGATGACATGTGTAATGGAGCATTGTGCTGACAAGCGCATGGAGCATTGTGAGGACAAGGGTCATGGAGCATTGTGCTGAGAAAGGCATAGAGCATTGTGATGACAAGGGTCAAAGAGAATTGTGATGAAAAGTTCATGGAGCATTGTGGTTAAAAAGGTCACAGAGACTGTTGATGATAAGGGCATGGACCATTGTGATGACAAAGGTCATGAAGCATTGTGATGACTGGAGTCACGGAGCACTGTGATGACAAGGGTCATGGAGCATTGTGATGAAAAGGGGCATGGAGCATTGTGATGACAAGGGCATGTATCATTGGTCTCATAATTTTCATGGATTATTGCGATGACAGTTGGAATGGCGCATTGTGATGACAAGGGCATGGAGCATTGTGATGACCAGGTCATGCAGTATTGTGAAGACAGGTGTCAGGGAGCATTGTGATGACATATGTAATGGCCCAATGTGATGACGATGGCATGGAGCATTGTGATGCCAAGTGTCATGGAGGATTCTGGTGACAAAGTTAATAGAGCATTGTGATGACAATGGCTTGGAGCATTGCGATGACAAGGGTCAAGGAGCATTGTGTTGACAAGTGCATGGAGAATTGTGATGACAAGGGTCATGGAGCATTCTGGTGACAAGCTTGTGGAGTATTTTGATGACAATGGCATGGAGCATTGTGATGAAAACGGCATGGGGCTTTGTGATTAAAAAGGCAGGGAGCCTTGTGATGACATGTCTCATGGAGCATACTGATGAAAAGGGGCATGGAGCATTCTGATTACAGGGGTCTTGGAACATTGTGATAACAAGGGCATGGAGCACTGTGATGACAAGGCCATGGAGATTGGTCTAAAAAGTTTCATGGATTATTGTAATGACAGTTGGAATGGCGCATTGTGATGACAGTGGTCATGGAGCATTGTGATGATACTGCTCATGGAGCATTGTGATAAGACCGTCATGGAGCATTGGGTTGAAAATGTTCATAGAGTATTGTGATGACAAGTGTCAAGGAGCATTTTGATGAAAAGGGAATGGAGCATGGTGATGACAAGGTCCTGGAGCATTGTGATGAGATGACGATGGAGACTTGTGATGACAACTCTCATGGAGCATTCTGACGAAAAGGGGCAAGGAGCTTTGTGATTACAGGGGACTTGGAGCACTGTGATGACAAGGGCATGGAGCATTGTGAGGAGAAGGCCATGGATCATTCTGATGGCATGCGTCATGGACCTTTGTGATGACAAGGGCATGGAGCATTGTGATTACAGGGGACTTGGAGCATTGTGATGACAAGTGTCATGTAGCCTTTTGATGACAAGGCCGTGGAACATTGTGATGGCAGCGGTCATGGAGCATAGTTATGACAGAAGTAATGGAGCATTGTAATCAGAATGGCATTGAGCATTGGTCTGAAATGTTTCATGGATTATTGTGATGAGAGTGGGCATGGAGCATTGTGATGACAAGGGCACGGTACACTGTGATACATGGGTCATGGTGGATTGTATTAACCAGGGCGTGGAGCATTGTGATGAGAAGGGCATCGAGCATTGTGATGACAAGTGTCATGGAGCTTTGTTATGACAAGGGCATGGAGCAATGTGATGAGAGAGTTCATGGATCACTGTGATGACAATGACATGGAGCATTGTGATGCCAATGGTCATGGAGCTTTGTGATGTCAAATGTCATGGAGAATTTTGATGACAAGTGTGTGGTGCATTGTGATGAGAAGGGCAGGGAGTATTTTGATGACAGGGTCATGCAGCAATTTGATGAAAAGTGTAATGGAATATTTTGATGACAGGGGTTATAGAACATTGTGATGCCAGGGATCATGGAGCTTTGGGATGAAAAGGGTCATGGAGCATTTTGATGACAGGTGTTATGGAACATTGTGATGACTGGAGTCACGTAGCATTGTGATGACAGGGGTCATGGAGCATTTTGATGACAGTGGTTATGGAACATTGTGATGTCAGGGGTCATGGAACATTGTGTTGATAAGGGGATTTAGCATTGTGATGACAGGGGTCATGGAACACTGTGATTACAGGGGTGAGGGAGGATTGTGATATCTAGTGATAGATCATTGAGATATCCCAGGTGCGAGAGCATTTGGATGAGAAGTGCATGGGGCATTGTGATTACAAGGTTAATGGAGCATAGCGATGACAAGGTTGTGGATCATTGTGATGAAAACCGCGTGGCACATTGTGATGATAAGGGTCATGGAGCATTGTTCTGACAAAGACAGGCAGCATTGTGATGACAAGGGTCACGGAGCATTGTGATGAAAAGTTCATGGAGCATTGTGGTTACAAAGGACACAGAGCCTTGTGATGATGCGGGCATGGACCGTTGTGATGACAAACGTTATGAAGCATTGTGATGACTGGAGTCACGGAGCATTGTGATGGCAGGGGTCATGGAGCACTGTGATAACAAGGTCATGGAGCATTGTGATGACAGGGGAATGGAGCATTGGTCTGACAAGTTTCATAGATTATTGTGATGACAGTGGACATGGTGCATTGTGATGACCAGGGCATGGGGCATTGAGATGAGAAGGTTATGGAGTATTTTGAAGACAGGTGTCACGGATCATTGTGATGAAATATGTCATGGTCCATTGCGATGACAATGGCAGGGAACATTGTGATGCCAAATGTAACGGAGGATTATGATGACAAATATAATGGAGCATTGTGATGACTAGGGCTTGGAGCATCATTATGACAAAACCATGGAGCCATGTGATGACAAGTCTCATGGCGCATACTGATGAAAAAGGGCATGGAGCATTGTGATTACAGTGGTCTTGGAACTTTGTGATGACAAGGGCATGGAGCATTGTGAGGAGAAGACCAAGGAGCATTCTGATGGCATGCATCATTGAGCTTTGTGATGACAATGGCATGGAGCATCGTGATTACATGGGTCTTGGAGCATTGTGATAAAAAGGGCATCGATCATTGTGATGAAAAAGGCATGGAGCCCTGTCATGACAGGGTAAAAGGAGCATACAGACAACAAGTGTCAGGGAGCATTTGGATGACAAGTGTATTGAGCATTGTGATGACAAAGGTCATGGAGCATTGTGATGAGAAGACCATGGATAATTGTGATGACGAGCGTCATGGGGCATTGTGATGACAAGTGTTATGGAATATTGTGATCACAAGGGTTTGGAGCATTGTTATGACAGAGGTCATGGAGCATTTTGATTTCCTTGTTATGACAATAGCAGGAAGCATTATGATGATGGGCATGGTGCATTGTGATGACAGGGTTCATGAATCATTGAGATGAAAAGGGGCATAGAGCTTTGTGATTACAGTGTTCTTGGAGCATTGTGATGAGAAAGGTCATGGAGCCTTGTGATGAAAAGGCCATGGAACATCATGATTGCAGGGGTCATGGATCATTGTTATGACAGAAGTAATGGAGCATTTTGATGAGAAGGGCATTGAGCATTGGTCTGAAATATTTCATGGATTATTGTGATGAGAGTGGGCATGGAGCATTGTGATGACAAGTCACGGAAGACTGTGATACATGTGTCATGGAGAATTGTAATGACAGGGGCATGGAGCATTGTGATGAGAATGCTTCGAACATTGTGATGACAAGTGTCATGGAGTTTTGTGATGACAAGGTCATGGAGCAATGTGATGAGAGTGTTCATGGAGCATTGTGATGACAAAGCCATGGAGCATTGTGATGCCAAGGGTCATGGAGCTTTGTGATGACAAAGGTCATGGAGCATTTTGATGACAAGTGTGTGGTGCATTGTAATGAGCAGGGCAGGGAGCATTTTGATGACAGGGTCATGCAGCAATTTGATAAAAAGTGTAATGGAACATTTTGATGACAGGGGTTATAGAACATTGTGATGCCAGGGGTTATGGAGCTTTGGGATGAAAAGTGTCATGGAGCATTTTGATGACAGGGGTTATGGAACATTGTGATGTCAGGGGTCATGGAACATTGTGCTTATAAGGGGATGTAGCATTGTGATGACAGGGGTCATGGAACACTGTGATTACAGGGGTGAGGGGGCATTGTGATAACTAGTGATGGAACATTGTGATATCTCATGTGAGAGAGCATTTGGATGAGAAGTTCATGGAGCATTGTGTTTACAAGATTTATGGATCATAGTGATGACAAGGTTGTGGATCATTGTGATGAAAAGTGCATGGCACACTCTGATGACAAGTGTTATGGAGCATTCTTCTGACAAAGCATGGAGCATTGTGATTAAAGGGGTCACGGAGCATTGTGATGAAAAGGGCATGGATCATTGTGATGAAAAAGGCATGGAGCCTTGTCATACAGGTTTCAAGGAGCATACTGAAGACAAGTGTCAGGGAGCATTGTGATGAATAGTGTATTGAGCATTGTGATGACAAAAATCATAGAGCACTGTGATGAGAAGGCCATGGATAATTGTGATGATGAGCGTCATGGGATGTAGTTATGATAAGTGTTATGGAACATTTTGATCACAAGGGTTCGGAGTATTATGATGACAGAGGTCATGGAGCATTTTGATTTCATTGTGATGACAATAGCCTGAAGCATTATGATGATGGGCATGGTGCATTGTGATGACAGGGTTCATGGAGCATTGATATGAAAAGGGGCATGGAGCATTGTGATTACAATGGTCTTGGAGCATTGTGATGACAAGGGCATGGAGCATTGAGATGAGAAGGCCATGGAACATTCTGATGACACGCGTCATGGAGCTTTGTGATGACAAGGGCATGGAGCATTGTGATTTCAGGCGTCTTGAGCATGGTGATGTCAATTGTCATGGAACCATGTGATGAGTAGGCCGTGGAACATTGTGATGGCGGTGGTCATGGTGCATTGTTTTGAAAGGGGTAATGGAGCATTGTGATGAGAAGGACATGGAATATTGGGCTGAAATGTTTCATGAATTATTGTGATGAGAGTGGGCATGGAGCATTGTGATGACAAGGTTACCGAACACTATAATACATGGGTCATGCAGGAATGTAATGACAGGGCATGGAACAATGTGATGAGAAGGGCATGGAGCATTGTGAAGACATGTGTCATGGAGCTTTGTGATGACAAGGGCATGGAGCAATGTTATGAGAGTGTTCATGGAGCATTGTGATGACTATGACATGGAGCATTGTGATGACAAGAGTCCCAGATCATTGTGGTGTCAGGAGTCATGGAGTGTTGTGATGACAGTGGTCATGGAGCACTGTGATGATATTGGCCATGGAGCATTGTGATGTGTAGGTCATGGAGCATTGGGCTGAATATATTAATGGATTATTTTGATGACAGGGGTCATGGAGCATTGTGATGACAAGGGAATGGAGAATGGTGATGACAAGGTCCTGGAGCACTGTGATGAGATGACCAAGGAGACTTGTGATGACAAGTCTCTTGGAGAATTGTGACGAAAAGGGGCATGGAGAATTGTGATTACAGGTGTCTTGGAGCATTGTGATAACTAGGGCATGGAGCATTGTGATGAGAAAGCCATGGAGCATTCTGATGACATGCTTCATGGAGTTTTGTGATGACAAGGACATGGATCATTGTGATTACAGTGACCTTGGAGCATTGTGATGAAAAGGGCACGGATCATTGTGATGAAAAAGGCATGGAGCCCTGTCATGACAGGGTAAAAGGAGCATACAGACAACAAGTGTCAGGGAGCATTTGGATGACAAGTGTATTGAGCCTTGTGATGACAAAGGTCATGGAGCATTGTGATGAGAATACCATGGATAATTGTGATGATGAGCGTCATGGGGATTTGTGATGATAAGTGTTATGGAACATTGTGATCACAAGGGTTTGGAGCATTATGATGACAGAGGTCATGGATAATTTTGATTTCATTGTGGTGACAATAGCCTGAAGCATTATGATGATGGGCATGGTGCACTGTGATGACAGGGTTCATGGAGCATTGAGATGCAAAGGGGCATGGAGCATTTTGCATACAGGGGTCTTGGAGCATTGTGATGACAAGGGCATGGAGCATTGTCATGAGAAGGCCATGGAACATTCTGATGACATGTGTCATGGAGCTTTGTGACGAAAAGGGCATGGAACATTGTGATTACAGGGGCCTTGGAGCATTGTGATGACAAGGGTCATGGAGCCTTGTGATGACAAGGCCGTGGAACATTGTGTTGGCAGGGGTAATCAGCATTGTTATGACAGAGGTAATGGGGCATTCTGATGAGAAGGGCATTGAGCATTGGCCTGAAATGTTTCATGGATTATTATGATGAGAGTGGGCATGGAGCATTGTGATGACAAGGGCATGGAACACTGTGATACATGGGTCATGGAGGATTGTGATGAAAAGGGCATGGAGCATTTTGATGAGAAGGGCATCGAGCATTGTGATGACAAGTGTCATGGAGCTTTCTGATGACAATGGCATGGAGCAATGGGATGAGAGGTTTCATGGAGCATTTTGATGACAATTATATGGAGCATTGTGATGCCAAGGGTGATGGAGCTTTGTGATGACAACGGTCATGGAGCATTTTGATGACAAGCGTGTGGTGCATTGTGATGAGAAGGAGAGGGAGCATTTTGATGACAGGGTCATGCAGCAATTTGATGAAAAGTGTAATGTAACATTTTGATGACAGGGGTTACAGAACATTGTGATGCCATGGGTCAAGGAGCTTTGGGCTGAAAAGTGTCATGGAGCATTTTGATGACAGTGGTTATGGAATATTGTGATGTCAGGGTTCATGGAACATTTTGATTACAGGGTTGAGGGAGGATTGTGATGACTAGTGATGGAACATTGTGATATGTCAGGTGAGAGAGCATTTGGATGAGAAGTGCATGGACCATTGTGAATACAAGATTTATGGAGCATAGCGATGACAAGGTTGTGGATCATTGTGATGAAAAACGCGTGGCACATTGTGATGACAAGGGTCATGGAGCATTGTGATGAAAATTTCATGGAGCATTGTGGTTACAAAGGTCACAGAGCCTTGTGATGATGCGGGCATGGACCGTTGTGATGACAAACGTAATGAACCATTGTGATGACTGGAGTCACGGAGCATTAAGATGACAGGGGTCATGGAGCATTATGATGACAGGGACATGGAGCGTTGTGGTGACGCTTTTCAGAGATTACTGTGATGACAGTGGACATGGTGCATTGTGATGACAAGGGCATGGAGCATTGTGATGAGAAGGTCATGGAGTATTTTGAAGAGAGTTGTCAGAGAGCATTGTGATGACATATGTAATGGCCCATTGTGATGACAATGGCATGGAGCATTGTGATGCCACGTGTCATGGAGCATTGTGATGACAAATGTAATGGAGCATTCTGATTACAGGGGTCTTGGAACCTTGTGATAACAAGGGCATGGAGTATTGTGATGACAAGGGCATGGAGCATTGTGATTACAGGGGTCTTCAGCATTGTGATGACAAGTGTCATAGAACCTTGTGATGACTAGGCCGTGGAACATTGTGAAAACAGGTGTCATGGTGCATTGTTATGACAGGGGTAATGGAGCATGGTGATGAGAACGGCATGGAACACTGTTCTGAAATGTTTCATGTATTATTGTGATGAGAGTTTGCATGGAGCATTGTGATGACAAGGGTACGGAACACTATGTTACATGGGTCATGCAGGATTGTAATGACAAGAGCATGCACCATTGAGATGAGAAGGGCATCGAGCATTGTGATGACAAGTGTCATGGAGCTTTGTGATGACAAGGGCATTGAGCAATGTGATGAGAGGGTTCATGGATCATTGTGATGCCAAGGGTCATGGAGCTTTGTGATGACAAGTCATGGAGCATTTTGATGACAAGGGCATGGTGCATTGTGATGAGAAGGGCAGGGAGCATTTTGATGACCGGGTCATGCAGCAATTTGATGAATAGTGTAATGGAACATTTTGATTGCAGGGGTTATAGAACATTGTGATGTCAGGCGTCTTGGAGCTTTGGGATGAAAAGGGTCATGGAGCATTGTGATGACATGTGTCATGGAGCACTGTGCTGACAAGCGCATGGAGCATTGTGATGACAAGGGTCATGGAGCATCGTGCTGAGAAAGGCATAGAGCATTGTGATGACAAGGGTCAAAGAGCATTGTGATGAAAAGTTCATGGAGCATTGTGGTTAAAAAGGTCACAGAGACTGTTGATGGCGAGGGCATAAACCATTGTGATGAAAAAGGTCATGAAGCATTGTGATGACTGGAGTCACAGAGCGTTGTGATGACAGGGGTCATGGAGCATTGTGATAAAAAGGGCAAGGAGAATTGTGATGACAAGGGCATGGAACATTGGTCTAAACTTTCATGGATTATTGCGATGACAGTTGGAATGGCGCACTGTGATGACAAGGGCATGGAGCATTGTGATGTCCAGGTCATGTAGTATTGTGAAGACAGGTGTCAGGGAGCATTGTGATGACATATGTAATGGCCCATTGTGATGACAATGGCATGGAGCATTGTGATGCCTATTGTCATGGAGGATTCTGATGAGAAAGGTAATGGAGCATTGTGATGACAATGGCTTGGAGCATTGTGATGACAAGGGTCAGGGAGCATTGTGCTGAAAAGTGCATGGAGAATTGTGATGACAATGGCATGGAGCATTCTGATGACAAGCTTGTTGACTATTTTGATGACAATGGAATGGAGCATTGTGATGAAAACGGCATGGGGAATTGTGATGAAAGGGGCATGGAGACTTTTCGTGACAGGATTCAAGGAGCATTCTGATGACAAGTGTCCGGGAGCATTTTGATGACAAGTGTATTGAGAATTGTGATGACAAAGGTCATGGAGCATTGCGATGAAAAGGGCATGGAGTATTGTGATGACAGGCCTCATGGAGCATTGTGATGACAAGTGTTATGGAACACTGTGATCACAAGGGTTTGGAGCATTGTGATGACAGAGGTCATGGATCATTTTGATTTCAAGGAGCATGGAGCATTATGATGACAAGGGCATGAAACAACCTGATCCCAATGTTCATGGAGGATTGTGATGACAATGGAAATGGAGTATTGTGATGACAAGCGCAGAGAGCATTGTAATGACAAGGTCATGTAACATTTTGCTGACAAAGGCATGGAGCATTGTGATGACATGTGTCATGGAGCACTGTGATGACAAGCGTCATGGAGCATTGTGAATACAGGGGTCATGGAGCATTGGGATGACAAGGGCATGGATCATTGTGATGACAAGGGGCTTGGAACACTGGGCTGAAAATGTTCATGGAGTTTTTTGATGACAGGGGTCATGGAGCATTGTGATGACTAGGGAATGGAGCATTGTGATGACAAGAGTCCCGAATCATTGTGTTCTCAGGTGACATGGAGTGTTGTGATGACTGTGGTCATGGAGCATTGTGATGATATTGGCCATGGAGCATTGTGATGAGTAGGTCGTGGTGCATTGGGCTGAAAATTTTTATGGATTATTGTGATGACAGGGGTAATGGAGCATTGTGATTACAAGGGAATGGAGCATGGTGATGACAAGGTCCTGGAGCATTGTGATGAGAAGACCATGGAGACTTGTGATGACAAGTCTCATAGAGCATTCTGATGAAAAGGGGCATGGAGCATTATGATTACTGGGGTCTTGGAGCACTGTGATGACTAGGGCATGGAGCATTGTGATGAGAAGGCCATGGAGCATTCTGATGACATGCGTCATGGAGTTTTTTGAGGACAACCATGGAGCACTGTGATTACAGGGGTCTTCGAACATTGTGAGGACAAGGGCATGGAGCATTGTGAGGAGAAGACCAAGGAGCATTCTGATGGCATGCGTCATTGAGCTTTGTGATGACAAGGGCATGGAGCATTGAGATTACATGGGTCTTGGAGCATTGTGATGAAAAGGACATGGATCTTTGTGATGAAAAAGGCATGGAGCCTTGTCATGACAGGATTCAAGGAGGATACAGACAACAAGTTTCAGGGAGCATTTTGATGACAAGTGTATTGAGCATTGTGATAACAAAGGTCATGGAGCATTGTGATGAGAAGACCATTCATAATTGTGATGACGAGAGTCATGGGACATTGTGATGAAAAGTGATATTGTATATTGTGATCACAAGTGTTTGGAGCATTGTTATGACAGAGGTCATGGAGCATTTTGATTTCATTGTGATGACAATAGCATGAAGCATTATGATGATGGGCATGGTGCATTGTGATGACAGGGTTCATGGATCATTGAGATGAAAAGAGGCATAGAGGATTGTGATTACAGGGTTATTGGAGCATTGTGATGAGAAGGGTCATGGAGCTTTGTGATGACAGGACCATGGAACATCGTGATGGCAGGGGTCATGGAGCATTGTTATCACAGGGGTAATTGAGCCTTGTGATGGCAAGGGCATGCAGCATTGTGATGAGAAGGCCATGAAGCATTCTGTTGACATGTGTCATGGAGCTTTGTGAAGACAAGGGCATGGAGCAATGTGATGAGAGCGTTCATGGAGCATTGTGATGACAATGAAATGGAGCACTGTGATGCTAATGGTCATGGATCTTTGTGATGACAATGGTCATGGAGCATTTTGATGGCAAGGGCGTTGTGCAACGTGATGAGAAGGGCAGGGAGCATTGTGATGACAAATTTTAAGGAGCATTGTGATGACAAAATTGTGGAGCACTGTGATGACAAGCACATGGTGCATTGTGATGACATGTGTCATTGAGCATTGTTCTGACAAGCGCATTAAGCATTGTGATGACAAGACTCATGGAACATTCTGATGAAAAGGGGCATGGAGCATTGTGATTACAGGGGTCTTGGAGCATTGTAATGAGAAGGGCATGGAGCATTGTGATGAGAAGGCCATGAAGCATGCGGATGACATGCGTCATGGAGATTTTTAATGACAAGGGCATGGAGCATTGTGATTACAGGGATCTTGGAGCATTGTGATGAATAGGGCATGGATCACTGTGATGAAAAAGGCATGGAACCTTGTCATGACAGTGTTCAAGGAGCATACTGACCACAAGTGTCAGGGAGCATTGTGATGACAAGTGTATTGAGCATTGTGATGACAACGATCATGGAGCATTGTGATGAGAAGACCATGGATAATTGTGATGATGAGTGTCATGGGGTGTTGAGATGATAAGTGTTATTGAACATTGTGATCACAAGGGTTTGGAGCATTATGATGACAGAGGTCATGGAGAATATTGATTTCATTGTGATGACAATAGCCTGAAGCATTATGATGATGGGCATGGTGCATTGTGATGACAGGGTTCATGGATCATTGAGATGAAAAGAGGCATAGAGGATTGTGATTACAGGGTGATTGGAGCATTGTGATGAGAAGGGTCATGGAGCTTTGTGATGACAGGACCATGGAACATCGTGATGGCAGGGGTCATGGAGCATTGTTATCACAGGAGTAACTGAGCCTTGTGATGGCAAGGGCATGCAGCATTGTGATGAGAAGGCCATGGAGCATTCTGATGACATGTGTCATGGAGCTTTGTGAAGACAAGGGCATGGAGCAATGTGATGAGAGCGTTCATGGAGCATTGTGATGACAATGAAATGGAGCACTGTGATGCTAATGGTCATGGATCTTTGTGATGACAATGGTCATGGAGCATTTTGATGGCAAGGGCGTTGTGCAATGTGATGAGAAGGGCAGGGAGCATTGTGATGACAAATTTTAAGGAGCATTGTAATGACAAGATTGTGGAGCACTGTGATGACAAGCACATGGTGCATTGTGATGACATGTGTCTTGGAGCTTTGTGATGACAAGGACATGGAGCAATGTGATGAGAGGGTTCAGGGAGCATTGTGATGACAGTGACACGGAGCATTGTGATGCCATGGGACATGGAGCTTTGTGATGACAAGTCATGGAGCATTTTGATGACAAGGGCATGGTGCATTGTGATGAGAAGGGCAGGGAGCATTTTGATGAACGGGTCATGCAGCAATTTGATAAGAATTGTAATGGAATATTGTGATGGCAGTGTTTATAGAACATTGTGATGTCAGGGGTCTTGGATCTTTGGGATGAAAAGGGTCATGGAGCATTTTGCTGACAGGGGTTATGGAACATTGTGATGTCAGGGGTCATGGAACATTGTGCAGATAAGTGGATGTAGCACTGTGATGACAGGGTCATGGAACATTGTGATTCCAGGTGTGAGGGAGTATTGTGATGACTAGTGATGGAACATTGTGATATCTCTGGTGAGAGATCATTTTGATGAGAAGTCCATGGACCACTGTGATTACAAGGTTTAT
This sequence comes from Mesoplodon mirus, assembly GCF_964341445.2. Lineage (NCBI taxonomy): Eukaryota > Metazoa > Chordata > Mammalia > Artiodactyla > Ziphiidae > Mesoplodon > Mesoplodon mirus. The sequence goes on from NW_028295720.1 coordinate 736,382, forward strand.
GGAGCATTGCAATGAAAAGTTTGTGGTCGGCTGTGATGAAATGCGCGTGGCACATTGTGATGACAATGGTCATAGACCATTGTTCTGACAAAGACATGGAGCATTGTGATGACAAGGGTCACAGAGAATTGTGATGAAAAGTTCATGGAACATTGTAGTTACAAAAGTCACAGAGCCTTGTGATGACGCGGGCATGGACAATTTTGATGACAACGTTATGAATCATTGTGATGACTGGAGTCACTGAGCATTGTGATGACAGGGGTTATGGAGCATTGTGCTGAGAAGTGCATTAAGCATTGTGATGACAAGTCTCATGGAACATTCTGATGAAAATGGGCATGGAACATTGTGATTACAGGGGTCTTGGAGCATTGTGATGAGAAGGGCATGGAGCATTGTGATGAGAAGGCCATGAAGCATGCTGATGACATGCGTCATGGAGCTTTTTAATGACAAGGGCATGGAGCATTGTGATTACAGGGATCTTGGAGCATTGTGATGAATAGGGCATGGATCACTGTGATGAAAAAGGCATGGAACCTTGTCATGACAGTGTTCAAGGAGCATACTGACGACAAGTGTCAGGGAGCATTGTGATGACAAGTGTATTGAGCATTGTGATGACAACGATCATGGAGCATTGTGATGAGAAGACCATGGATAACTGTGATGATGAGTGTCATGGGGTGTTGAGATGATAAGTGTTATTGAACATTGTGATCACAAGGGTTTGGAGCATTATGATGACAGAGTTCATGGAGAATATTGATTTCATTGTGATGACAATAGCCTGAAGCATTATGATGATGGGCATGGTGTATTGTGATGACAGGGTTCATGGAGCATTGAGATGAAAAGGGTCATGGATCACTGTGATTACAAGGGTCTTGGAGCATTGTGATGACATGGGAATGGAGCATTGTGATGAGAAGGCCATGGAACTTTCTGATGACATGCGTCATGGAGCTTTGTGATGACAAGGGCATGCAGCATTTTGATTTCAGGGGTCTTGAGCATTGTGATGACAAGTGTCATGGAACCTTGTGATGACTAGGTAGTGGAACATTGTGATGCCAAGAGTCATGGTGCATTGTTATGACAGGGGTAAAGGAGCATATTGATGAGAAGGGTATGGAACATTGGTCTGAAATATTTCATGGATTATTGTGATGAGAGTGGGCATGGAGCATTGTGATGACAAGGGCACGGAACTCTGTGATACATGGGTCATGCAGGATTGTAATGAAAAAGGCATGGAGCATTGTCATGAGAAGGGCATCGAGCATTGTGATGACAAGTGTCATGGAGCTTTGTGATGACAAGGACATGGAGCAATGTGATGAGAGGGTTCAGGGAGCATTGTGATGACAGTGACACGGAGCATTGTGATGCCATGGGACATGGAGCTTTGTGATGACAAGTCATGGAGCATTTTGATGACAAGGGCATGGTGCATTGTGATGAGAAGGGCAGGGAGCATTTTGATGAACGGGTCATGCAGCAATTTGATAAGAATTGTAATGGAATATTGTGATGGCAGTGTTTATAGAACATTGTGATGTCAGGGGTCTTGGATCTTTGGGATGAAAAGGGTCATGGAGCATTTTGCTGACAGGGGTTAGAGAACATTGTGATGTCAGGGGTCATGGAACATTGTGCAGATAAGTGGATGTAGCACTGTGATGACAGGGTCATGGAACATTGTGATTCCAGGTGTGAGGGAGTATTGTGATGACTAGTGATGGAACATTGTGATATCTCTGGTGAGCGATCATTTTGATGAGAAGTCCATGGACCATTGTGATTACAAGGTTTATGGAGCATTGCAATGAAAAGTTTGTGGTCGGCTGTGATGAAATGCGCGTGGCACATTGTGATGACAATGGTCATAGACCATTGTTCTGACAAAGACATGGAGTATTGTGATGACAAGGGTCACAGAGAATTGTGATGAAAAGTTCATGGAACATTGTAGTTACAATAGTCACAGAGCCTTGTGATGACGCGGGCATGGACAATTTTGATGACAACGTTATGAATCATTGTGATGACTGGAGTCACTGAGCATTGTGATGACAGGGCTCATGGAGCATTGCGATGACAAGGGCATGGAGCATTGTGTTGACAGGCGCATGGAGCATTGGTTTGAAAAGTTTCATGGATTATTGTGATGACATTGGGCATGGTGCATTGTGATGACAAGGGCATGGAGCATTGTGATGAGAAGGTCAAGGAGTATTGTGAAGACAGTTGTCAGGGAGCACTGTGATGACATATGTCATGGTCCATTGTGATGACAATGGCATGGAGCATTGTGAAGCCAAATATAATGGAGAAATGTGAGGACAAATAAAATGGAGCATTTTGATGATTAGGGCTTGGAGCATTATGATGACATGGGCCACTGAAAATTTCAATGACAAGGTCGAGAAGCATTGTGATGACAAGTTCCTGGAGCATTGTGATGACAAAACCATGGAGCCTTGTGATGACAAGTCTCATGGAGCATACTGATGAAAAGGGGCATGGAGCATTGTGATTATCGGGGTCTTGGAACATTGTGATGACAAGGGCATGGCACATTGTGAGGAGAAGACCAAGGAGCATTCTGATGGCATGCGTCCTTGAGTTTTGTGATGACAAGGGCATGGAGCATTGTGATTACATGGGTCTTGGAGCACTGTGATGGAAAGGGCATGGAACATTGTGATGAAAAAGGCATGGAGCCTTGTCATGACAGGGTTCAAGGAACATACTGACAAGTGTCATGGAGCATTGTGATGACAGGGGTCATGAAGAATTGTGATAACAAGAGCATGGAGCATTGTGATGACAAGAGCATGGAACAATGGTCTAATATGTTTCATGGATTATTGCGATGACAGTTGGAATGGCGCATTGTGATGACAAGGGCATGGAGCATTGTGATGACCAAGTCATGCAGTATTGTGAAGAGAGGTGTCAGGGAGCATTCTGATGACATATGTAGTGGCCCGCTCTGATGACAATGGCATGGAGCATTGTGATGCCAAGTGTCATGGAAGATTCTGATGACAAAGGTAATGGAGCATTGTGATGACAAGGGCATGGAGCTTTGTGATGACATGTGCATGGAGCATTGTGATGACAAGTGCATGGAGCATTGCAATGTCAAGTGGATGGAGAATTGTGATGACAAGAGCATGTAACATTTTGATGAGAAGTGTCATGTAGCACTGTGATGACAAGGACGTGGAGAATTGTGATGACAAGGGACATGGAGCATTTTGATAACCAGGGCATGGTGCATTGTGATGACAGGGGTCATGGAGCATTATTATGAGAACGGCCATGGTGCATTCTGACATAAGATATCACTTATGAAGGGAATGTAAACATGGCTACATATGAACTGATTTAGGGAAGAGAACAGAGTATCAGATTTAGAAAACACTATAACGCTTGCTTAAGGGGAAAGAGAGGTGGGGAGATGCACAAAACATAAGATTGATATTAGCACAGGTACCGTTCCATAATCCAAAAACAGAAGAGACAAGCCCTACGCCTTCCTCAGTGAACGGAACTCAACATCCCTATTCCCCTCAGAGAAATATATCTGACTAGTAAGAATTTTAAAACCTATGTATTGATATGTCTCCGTAAGGGAACCAAGTGTGTCTAGAACGACATAAACATGGCAGTGAGAATCAGCTCAAACCCACTATAAAAATGAATTTCAAAACAAAACATAAAAACAGTAAAATTCTTACACAATACCTTCAGGGGTTCTGATGAAACCTGGAATGACCGTATCTACAATGACAGCTGGATGTGGCATAAGGCTGGTCACTTGGGACTGAGAGGATTGGTGAGATTGGGTGAAAACATGCAGACCCTTTAAAGCAATAATGCCTGTCACCCATTCCATGGTTCCCATCTCTCCAGGTAGAAGGGAATATCACTACAGTTATAACGTGTATGGGAACCTAGAGAATGGAAACCATCTGATGGTGAAAGGTTTGTAAAACTCTACTACTTTTTTCTCTCCTTGTGCTCCAGTTTGACATTCCAACTGCTTTACTATCAATCTCCCAACTTGGAAAGTCAGCCCCTATATCCTCCTGGTACGCACAGTTGGCAAATTGTGCAGAGGATATAAGGGAAGAGAGAGAACCAATGAGAGAGTAGCTGTAGGCATTTGGACGGCCACATGTCTCTCTAATTTTCCATCACAAAGAGGAATTAACCAAAGTCTCAGCCAGCCCCCCAGAACCAGTATAAATCCAGAAGCAAAACTGTTGATTTGCAGTCAGATCACAAAAACACGAGTTGAAAAATGGAGCTCAGGGCCACAGCAATTCACTAACCTGCAGAGTTATAAAGGACTACTCTCTTCGAAAAATCTGTTGAGGGAAAGCCACGAGGCGGAAGGGAAAATGAGGCAGAATGGCATGAAATAGATTTCAAGAGGTAAATTGGAATCGCCTTTAAACACAGGAAAAGCATTACAACTTCGAAAATTATGGAAATGGCCATAGAGGACATATGGGTTTTCACGTGCATATATGCAGGAGAAAACGCATATGCCCTTTTTGGACAAGCAAGCAAGCGGGCAATGCAAATCTGCACTACAAAGAAGTATCACTTCCCACCGGTCAAAAGGGACATCCAAAAAATGGGTAAAAACCAGAAAGGCAAGACAGGCCCTGGAGAACAGGGAGCCTTGTTATGCTGATGGGCGGGATGTAAATTGCCAACTGACTCTCTGGAGGAGTGCATTGTGTTCCCTAAAACAAGTAAACAACAGAGCTACAGAGCCAAGGGCACTTCCAGTCTAGGGAATATACCTTGGGAAAACTGAAAATAAATAAGACAGATCCACACCAAAATTCAGGGCTGCACTGCTTACAAAAACCTCAACTTGGGTACACATTAAATATCCCAGGAAAGACAAAAATGGTTCAAGAAATTGTGGTACATACATATGATGGAATATCCTTCAGCCATGAAATCAATGACATAAGGCCAGTAGCAGCAAAATGAGTGGATTCAGGTACGATAATTCTAAGTGAAATAAGTCACACAGAAAAAGAAACTTATCATAAGATATCACTTATGAAGATCCTGTAAACATGGCTACACATGAACTGAGTTAGGAAAGAAAAGAGAGACTGACATTTAAAAAAAAAAAAGCTTATGCTTGCTTAAGGGAGAAGGAGAGGTGGTGTGATGCATAAAATCATAGTTTGATATTAGTACAGGTACCGTTCCAAAAACCAAATACGAAATAGACAAAACCTACACCTTCCTCAGTGAAAGGGACTCAACACCCCATAATCACCACAGAGTAATATATCTTAAAAGTATGAATCTTAAAACCTATGTATTGATATGTCTCCGTAAGGGAATCAAGTGTGTCTAGACTGGCATAAACATGACAGTGAGAATCAGCTCAAAGCCACTATAAAAAGGAATTTCAAAAACAAAACAAAAAAAACAGGGAAAATTCTTTCAATTCCTTCAGGGTCTCTGATGAAACCTGGAATGACCCTGTCTACAATGACAACTGCATGTGGCATAAGGCTGGACACATAGGACTGAGAGGATTGGTGAGATTGGGTGAGCAAATGCAGACCCTTTAAAGCAATAATGCATGGCACCCATTCCATGGGTCCCAACTCTCCAGGTTGAAGGGAATATTACTACAGCTATAACATGTATGGGAAACCTAGAGAATGGACACACTGTGAATACGAATAGTCTCTAAAACACAACGTACAGTCCCTCTCCTGGTGCTCCGGTTTGACTTTCCAACTGCTTTACTATCAATCTCCCAACCTGGAGAGACCGCACCTTTAACCTCCTGTTTCGCACAGGTTGCCAATTTCGCAGAGGATGAATGGGAAGAGGGAGAACCAACGAGAGAGTAGCTGTTAGGCATTTGGACGGGCATATGTCACTCTTATTTTCCGGGAGGAAGAAGTATTGACCAAAGTCTCCGCCACCCACTGGGAACCAGTATATGTCCTGAACCAAAATATTGGACTTGCGTACAGCTCAGAAAAAAACAGTTAAAAAACGGAGCTCAGGGGCACAGCAATTCACAAAATGGCAGAGTAATAAAGGAAAACTATCGTCCAAAAACCTGTTGAGCGAAGGACACGAGGCGGACTTGAAAGCCAGGCAGAATTGCCAGAAACGGATTTCAAGAGTTACGTTGGAATCACCTTTAAAGCACAGGAAGAGGGGCACAACTTCGACAATGATGCACTTGGCCAAAAAGGGCTTATGCATTTTCTCCTGAGTATATTCAGGAGAAAACGCATACAGTTTTTTTGGCCAAGCAAGCGTTCATGCAAGTCTGCACTACAAAGAAGTATCATTTCCCACCGGTCCACAGGAACATCGAAAAAATGGGTAAAAACCAGAAATTCATGACAGGCCCTGGAGAACAGGGAGCCTTGTTATGCTGATGGGCGGGATGTATATTTCCAACTGCCTCTCTGGTGGAGTGCACTGTGTTCCCTAAAAGAAGTAAACAACAGAGCTACAGAGCCAAGGGCACTTCCAGTCTAGGGAATATACCTTGGGAAAACTGAAAATCAATAAGACAGAGCCACCCACAAATTTAGGCCTGCACTGCTTACAAGAAAGTCAACTTGGGTACACCTTAAATACCCCAGGAAATATAAAAATGGTTCAAAAAATTGTGGTACTTACATACGATGGAATATCCCTCAGACATGAAATCAATGTCATAAGACCAGTAGCAGCAAAATGAGTGGATTCAGGTACGATTATTCTAAGTGAAATAAGTCACACAGAAAAAGAAACTTATCATAAGATATCACTTATGAAGATCCTGTAAACATGGCTACACATGAACTGAGTTAGGGAAGAGAACAGAGTCTCACATTTAGAAAACACTGTTATGCCTGCTTAAGGGGGAAGGAGAGGTGGGGTGATGCATAAAACCAGAGTTTGATATAAGCACAGGTACTGTTCAAAAAACCAACAATGGAAGACACAAGACCTACACCTTGCTCAGTGAAAGGGACTCGAAACCCCATATTTCCCGCAGAGGAATATATCTGACTAGTAAGAATATTTAAACCTATGTATTGTTATGTCTCCATAAAGGAATCAAGTGTGTCTAGACAGGCACAAAGATTGCACCAAGAATCAGCTCAAACCCACTATAAAAAGGAATTTCAAAAACAAAACAAAAAAACAGTGAAATTCTTTACAATTCCTTCAGGCTCTCTGATGAAACTTGGAATGACCCTATCTAGAACGACAGCTGGAGGTGGCATAAGGCTGGACACATGGGACTGAGAGGATTGGTGAGATTCGTGAGCAAATGCAGACCCCTTAAAGCAATAATGCGTGGCACCCATTCCATGGGTCCCAACTGTCCAGATTGTAGGGAATATTACTACAGCTATAACATGTATGGGAAACCTAGAGAATGGACACACTGTGAATACGAAAGGTTTCTAAATCTCAACGAATAATCCCTCTCCAGGTGCTCCAGTGTGACTATCTAACTGCTTTACTTTCAACCTCCCAACTTGGAGAGAGAGCACCTTTAACCTCCTGGTTCGCACATGTTGCCAATTTGGCAAAGGATGAAAGGGAATAGGGAGAACCAAAGAGAGAGTAGCTGTTAGGCATTTGGACCGGCATATGTCACTCTTATTTCCCGGGAGGAAGAAGAATTGACCAAAGTCTCAGCCACCCACCGGGAACCAGTATAGGTCCTAAACCAAAATATTGGACTTGCGTTCTGCTCACAAAAAAGGAGTTAAAATTGGAGCTATAGGGCAGAGCATTTCACAAACTGGCAGAGTAATAAAGACAACTATCATCCAAAAATCTGTTGAGGGAAAGCAACGAGGCGGACTTGAAACTGAGGCAGAATACCAGGAAACAGATTTCAAGTGGTACGTTGGAATCGCCTTTAAAGCACAGGAAGAGGGGCACAACTTCGACAATAATGCACTTGGCCAAAAAGGGCATATGCGTTTTCTCCTGGGTATATGCAGGAGAAAACGCATACGCCCATTTTGGGCAAGCAAGCACACGGACAATGTAAGTCTGCACTACAAAGAAGTATCACTTCCCACTGGTCCAAAGGGACATCCACAAAAAGGGTATAAACCAGAAATTCAAGACAGGCCCTGGAGAACAGGGAGCTTTGTTATGCTGATGGGCGGGATGTAAATTGCCAACTGCCTCTCTGGAGTTGTGCATTGTGTTCCCTAAAACAAGTAAACAACAGAGCTACAGAGCCAAGGGCAGTTCCAGTCTAGGGAATATACCTTGGGAAAACTGAAAATCAATAAGACAGAGCCACCCCAAAATTTAGGGCTGCACTGCTTACAAGAAACTCAACTTGGGTACACCTTAAGTATCCCAGGAAATATAAAAATGGTTCAAAAAATTGTGGTACTTTCGTACGATGGAATATCCCTCAGCCAAGATATCAATGTAATAAGACCAGTAGCAGCAAAATGAGTGGATTCAGGTATGATGATTCTAAGTGAAATAAGTCACACAGAAAAAGAAACGTATCATAAGATATCACTTATGAAGATCCTGTAAACATGGCTACACATGAACTGAGTTAGGAAAGAGAACAGAGTCTCACATTTAGAAAAAACTCTTATGCCTGCTTAAGGGGGAAGGTGAGGTGGGGTGAGGCATAAAACCAGAGTTTGATATAAGCACAGGTATCGTTCCAAAAACCAACTATGGAATAGAGAAGACTTACAACTTCCTCAGTGAAAGGGATTCAAAATCCCATATTTCACACAGAGGAATATATCTGACTAGTAAGAATCTTACAACCTATGTATTGATATGTCTCCGTAAGGGAATCAATTGTTTCTAGCCTGGCATAGTCATGGCAGTGAGAATCATCTCAAACACACTATGAAACGGAATTTCAAAAACAAAACAAAAAAACAGCGAAATTCTTTACAATTCCTTCAGGGTCTCTGATGAAACTTGGAATGACCCTATCTACAATGACAGCTGGAGGTGGCATAAGGCTGGACACATGGGACTGAGAGAATGGGTGAGATTCGTGAGCAAATGCAGACACTTTAAAGCAATAATGCATGGCACCCATTTCATGGGTCCCAACTCTCCAGGTTGAAGGGAATATTACTACAGCTATAACATGTATGGGAAACCTAGAGAATGGACACACTGTGAATACGAAAGGTGTCTAAAACTCAACGAATAGTCCCTCTCCTGGTGCTCCAGTTTCACTTTCTAACTGCTTTACTATCAATCTCCCAACTTGGAGAGACAGCACCTTTAACCTTCTGGTTCGCACAGGTTGCTAATTTGCAAAGGATGAAAGGGAAGAGGGAGAACCAATGAGAGAGTAGCTGTTAGGCATTTGAACGGGCACATGTCACTCTTATTTCCCGGGAGGAAGAAGAATTTACCAAAGTCTCAGCCACCCACCGGAACCAGTATAGGTCCTAAACCAAAATATGGGACTTTTGTTCAGCTCACAAAAAAACAAGTTAAAAAATGGAGCTATAGGGCAGAGCAATTCACAAACTGGCAGAGTAATAAAGGACAACTATCATCCAAAAATCTGTTGAGGGAAGGCAACGAGGCGGACTTGAAAGCGAGGCAGAATAGCAGGAAACAGATTTCAAGAGGTACGTTGGAATTGCCTTTAAAGCACAGGAAGAGGGGCACAACTTCGACAATGATGCACATGGCCAAAAATGGCGTATGCGTTTTCTCCTGAGTATATTCAGGAGAAAACGCATACGCCCTTTTTGCCAAGCAAGAAAGCGGACAATGTAAGCCTGCAATACAAATAAGTGTCACTTCCCACCGGTCCAAAGGGACATCCACAAAAAGGGTATAAACCAGAAATTCAAGACAGGCCCTTGAGAACAGGGAGCCTTGTTATTCAGAAGGGCGGGCTGTAAATTACCAACTGCCTCTCTGGAGGAGTGCATTGTGTTCCCTAAAACAAGTAAACAACAGAGCTACAGAGCCAAGGACACTTCCAGTCTAGGGAATATACCTTGGGAAAACTGAAAATCAATAAGACAAAGCCACCCCGAAATTTAGGGCTGCACTGCTTACAAGAACCTCAACTTGGGTACACCTTAAATATCCCAGGAAATATAAAAATGGTTCAAAAATTGTGGTACTTACGTACAATGGAATATCCATCAGCCATGAAATCAATGTCATAAGACCAGTAGCAGCTAAATGAGTGGATACAGGTACGATGATTCTAGGTGAAATAAGTCACACAGAAAAATAAACGTATCATAAGATATCACTTATGAAGTTCCTGTAAACATGGCTACACATGTACTGAGTTAGGAAAGAGAACAGAGTCTCACATTTAGAAAACACTCTTATGCCAGCTTAAGGGGAAGGAGAGGTGGGGAGATGCATAAACCCAGAGTTTGATATAAGCACACGTACCGTTCCAAAAACCAACTATGGAATAGACCAGACCTAAACCTTCCTCAGTGAAAGGGACTCAAACCCCCATATTTCCCGCAGAGGAATATATCTGACTAGTAAGAATCTTAAAACCTATGTATTGATATGTCTCCGTAAGGGAATCAAGTGTTTCTAGACTGGCATAATCATGGCAGCGAGAATCAGCTCAAACACACTATAAAAAGGAATTTCTAAAACAAAACAAAAAAACAGGGAAATTCTTTACAATTCCTTCAGGGTCTCTGATGAAACTTGGAATGACCCTATCTATAACGACAGCTGGAGGTGGCATAAGGCTGGACACATGGGACTGAAAGGATTGGTGAGATTCATGAGCAAATGCAGACCCTTTAAAGCAATAATGCATGGAACCCATTCCATGGGTCCCAACTCTCCAGATTGTAGGGAATATTACTACAGCTCTAACATGTATTGGAATCCTAGAGAATGGACACTCTGTGAATACGAAATGTCTCTAAAGCTCAACGAACAGTCCCTCTCCTGGTGCTCCGGTTTGACTTTCCAACTGCTTTACTATCAATCTCCCAACCTGGAGAGACAGCACCTTTAAACTCCTGTTTCGCACAGGTTGCCTATTTGGCAAAGGATGAAACGGAAGAGGGAGAACCATATAGAGAGTAGCTGTTTGGCATTTGGACGGGCACATGTCACTCTTATTTCCCGGGAGGAAGAATAATTAACCAAAGACTCAGCCAATGACTGGGAACCAGTATAGGTCCTGAACCAAAATATGGGACTGGCGTTAAGCTCACAAAAAACGAGTTGAAAAATGGAGCTCAGTGGCAGAGCAATTCACAAACAGGCAGAGTAATAAAGGCCAACTATGTTCCAGAAATCTGTTGAGGGAAGGCAGTAAAGCGAACCCGAAAATCAGGCCTAATAGCAGGAAACAGATTTCAAGAGGTACGTTGGAATCGTCTGTAAAGCAGAGGAAGAGGGTCACAACTTCGACAATGATGCACTTGGCCAAAAAGGGCGTATGCATTTTCTCCTGAATATATGCAGGAGAAAACGCATACGCTCTTTTTGGCCAAGCAAGCAAGCGGGCAATGCAAATCTGCACTACAAAGAAGTATCACTTCCCACCGGTCAAAAGGGACATCCACAAAATGGGTAAAAACCATAAAGGCAAGACAGGCCTTGGAGAACAGGGAGCCTTGTTATGCTGATGGGCGGGATGTAAGTTGTCAACTGCCTCTCTGGAGGAGTGCATTGTGTTCCCTAAAACAAGTAAACAACAGAGCTACAGAGCCAAGGGCACTTCCAGTCTAGCAAATATACCTTGGGAAAACTGAAAATCAATAAGACAGAACCACCCCAAAATTTAGGAATGCACTGCTTACAAGAACCTCAAATTGGGTACACCATAAATATCCCAGGAAATATAAAAGTGGTTGAAAAAGTTGTGGTACTTACATACGAGGGAATACCCCTCAGCCATGAAATCAATGTCATAAGACCAGTAGCAGCAAAATGAGTGGATTCAGGTACGATGATTCTAAGTGAAATAAGTCACACAGAAAAAGAAACGTATCATAAGATATCACTTATGAAGATCCTGTAAACGTGGCTACACATGAAGTGAGTTAGGAAAGAGAAGAGAGTCTCATATTTAGAAAACACTCTTATGACTTCTTAACGGGGAAGGAGAGGTGGGGTGATGCATAAAACCAGAGTTTGATATAAGCACAGGTTCCTTTCCCAAAACCAACTATGGAATAGACAAGACCTACAGCTTCCTCAGTGAAACGGACTCAAAACCCCATATCTCTTGCAGAGGAATATATCTGACTATTAAGAATCTTAAAACCTGAGTATTGACATGTCTCCATAAGGCAATCAAGTGTGTCTAGACTGGCATAATCATGGCAGCGAGAATCAGCTCAAACCCACTATAAAAAGGAATTTCAAAAACAAACCAAAAAAAAACAGGGAAATTCTATACAATTGCTTCAGGGTCTCTGATGAAACCTGTAATGACACTATCTACAACGACAGCTGGATGTGGCATAAGGCTGGACGCATGGGACTGAGAGGATTGGTGAGATTGGGTGAGCAAATGCAGACTCTTTAAAGCAATAATGCATGACACCCTTTCCATGGGTCCCAACTCTCCAGGTTGAAGGGAATATTACTACAGCTATAACATGTATGGGAAACCTAGAGAATGGACACACTGTGAATACAAAATGTTTCTAAAACTCAATGAATAGTCCCTCTCCTGGTGGACCAATTTGACTTTCCAACTGCTTTACTATCAATCTCCCAACTTGGAGAGACAGCACCTTTAACCTCCTGGTTTGCACAGGTTGCCAATTTGACATAGGATGAAAGGGAAGAGGGAGAACCAATGAGAGAGTAGCTGTTAGGCTTTTGGATGGGCACATGCCACTCTTATTTCCCCGGAGGAAGAAGAATTAACCAAAGTCTCAGCCAACCACCGGGAACCAGTATAGGTCCTGAACCAAAATATTGGACTTTCGTTCAGCTCACAAAAAACGATTTACAAAATGGAGCTCAGGGGCACAGCAATTCACAAACTGGCAGAGTAATAAAGGGCAACTATCGTCCAAAAATCTATTGAGGGAAGGCAACGAGGCGGACTTGAAAGCGAGGAAGAATAGCAGGAAACAGATTTCAATAGGTACGTTGGAATCACCTTTAACACACAGGAAAAGGGGCACATCTTCGACAATGATGCACTTGGCCAAAAAGGGCGTATGCGTTTTCTCCTGAATATATTCAGGAGAAAACGCATACGCCCTTTTTGGCCAAGCAAGCAAGCGGGCAATGCAAATCTTCACTACAATGAAGTATTACTTCCCACCGGTCATTAGGGGCATCCACAAAATGGGTAAAAACCAGAAAGGCAAGACAGGCCCTGGAGAACAGGGAGCCTTTTTATGCTGATTGGCGGGATGTAATTTGCCAACTGCCTCTCTGGAGGAGTGCATTGTGTTCCCTAAAACAAATAAACAACAGAACTACAGAGCCAAGGGCACTTCGAGTCTAGGGAATATACCTTAGGAAAACTGAAAATCAATAAGACAGAGCCACCCCAAAATTTAGGCCTCCACTGCTTACAAGAACCTCAACTTGGGTACACCTTACATATCCCTGGAAATATAAAAATGGTTCAAAAAATTGTGGTACTTACGTACGATGGAATATCCCTCAGCCATGAAATCAATGTCATAAAACCAGTAGCAGCAAAATGAGTGGATTCAGGTACGATGATTCTAAGTGAAATATGTCACACAGAAAAAGAAACTTATCATAAGATATCATTCATGAAGATCCTGTAAACATGGCTACACATGAACTGAGTTAGGAAAGAGAAGAGAGTCTCACATTTAGAAAACACTCTTTTGCCTTCTTAAGGGGGAAGGAGAGGTGGGGTGATGCATAAAACCAGAGTTTGATATAAGCACAGGTACCGTTCCAAAAACCAACTGTGGAATAGACAAGACCTATACCTTCCTCAGTGAAAGGGACTCATAATCCCTTATTTCCCACAGAGGAATATATCCGACTAGTAAGTAACTTAAAACCTATGTACTAATATGTCTCCGTAAGGGAATCAAGTGTGTCTAGACTGGAATAAACATGGCAGCGAGAATCAGCTCAAACCCAATCTAAAAAGGAAATTCAAAAACAAAACAAAAAAACAGGGAAATTTTTTACAATTCCTTCAGGGTCTCTGATGAAACCTGGAATGACCCTATCTACAATGACAGCTGGATGTGGCATAAGGCTGGACACATGGGACTGAGAGGATTGGTGAGATTGGGTGAGCAAAAGTATATCCTTTATAGCAGTAATGCATGGCACCCGTTCCATGGGTCCCAACTCTCCAGGTTGAAGGGAATATTAGTATAGCTATAACATGTATGGGAAACCTAGAGAATGGACACACTGTGAATACGAAAGGTTTCTAAATCTCAATGAATAGTCCCTCTCTTGGTGCTCCCGTTTGACTTTCCGACTGCTTTACTATCAATCTCCCAACTTGTAGAGACAGCACCTTTAAACTCCTGGTTCGCACAGATGGCCAATTTGGCAGAGGATGAAAGGGAATAGGGAGAACCAAAGAGAGAGTAGCTGTTAGGCATTTGGACGGGCACATGTCACTCTTATTTCCCGGGAGGAAGAAGAATTAACCAAAGTCTCAGCCACCCACCGATAACCAATGTATGTCCTGAACCAAAATATTGGACTTGCATTCAGCTCACAAAAAAAACTAGTTACAAAATGGAGCTCAGGGGCACAGCAATTCACAAACTGGCAGAGTAATAAAGGGCAACTATCGTCCAAAAGTCTGTTGAGGGGAGGCAATGAGGCGGACTTGAAAGCGAGGCAGAATAGCAGGAAACAGATTTCACGAGGTACATTGGAATCGCCTTTAAAGCACAGGAAGAGGGGCACAACTTCAACAATGATACACTTGGCCAAAAAGGGCGTATGTGATTTCTCCTGAATATATTCAGGAGAAAACGTATACGCCCTTTTTGGCCAAGCAAGCAAGCGGGCAATGCAAATCTGCACTACAAAGTAGTATAACTTCCCACCGGTCAAAAGGGACATCGGAAAAATGTGTAAAAATCAGAAAGGCAAGACAGGCCCTGGAGAACAGGGAGCCTTGTTATGCTGAAGGAAGGCATGTAAATTTCCAACTGCCTCTCTGCAGGAGTGCATTGTGTTCCATAAAACAAGTAAACAACAGAGCTACAGAGCCAAGGACACTTCCAGTCTAGGGAATATACCTTGGGAAAACTGAAAATCATTAAGACAGAGCCACCCCAATATTTAGGGCTGCACTGCTGACAAGAACCTCAACTTGGGTACACCTTAAATATTCCGTGAAAGATAAAAATGGTTCAAAAAATTGTGGTACTTACGTTATGATGGAATATCCCTCAGCCATGAAATCAATGTCATAAGACCAGTAGCAGCAAAATGAATGGATTCAGATATGATGATTCTAAGTGAAATAAGTCACACAGAAAAAGAATCTTATCATAAGATATCACTTATGAAAATCCTGTAAACATGGCTACACATGAACTGAGTTAGGAAAGAGAACAGAGTCTCACATTTAGAAAACACTCTTACGCCTGCTTAAGGGGGAAGGAGAGGTGGGGTGTTGCATAAAACCAGAGTTTGATATAAGTACAGGCACCATTAGAGAAACCAAATACAGAATACACAAGATCTACACCTTCCTCACTGAAAGGTTATCAAGACCCCATACTTCACACAGAGGAATATATCTGACTAGTAAGAATCTTAAAACCTATGTATTGATATATCACCGTAAGGGAAACAAGTGTGTCTAGACTGGCATAAACTCGGCAGTGAGAATCAGCTCAAACCCACTATAAAAAGGAATTTCAAAAACAAAACAACAAAACAGGGAAATTCTTTACAATTACTTCAGGGTCTCTGATGAAACCTTGAATGACCCTGAGTACAACGACAGCTGGATGTGGCATAAGGCTGGACACTTGGGAATGAGAGGATTGGTGAATTTGGGTTATCAAATGCAGGCCCTTGAAACCAATAATGCGTGGCACCCATTCCATGATTCCCAACTCTCCATGTTGAAGGGAATATTACTACAGCTATAACATGTACAGGAAACCAAGAGAATGGACACACAGTGAATACGAAAGGTTTCTAAAAGCCAACTAGTTGTCCCTCTCCTGGTGCTCCGGTTTGACTTTCCAACTGCTTAACTATCAATCTCCCAACTTGGAGAGACAGCCCCTTTAACCTCCTGGTTTGCTCAGGTTGCCAATTTGGTAGAGGATGAAAGGGAAAATGGGGAACCAATGAAAGAGTAGCTGATAGGCATTTGGACGGGCACATGTCACTCTAAATTCCCGGCAGGAAGAAGAATTAACCAAAGCCTCAGCCACCTGCCGTGAACAATTATAGGTCCTGAACCAAAATTTTGGACTTGTGGTCAGCTCACAAAAAACGAGTTAGAAAATGGAGCTCAAGGGCACAGCAATTCACAAACTGGCACAGTAATAAAGGACAAGTATCGTCCAAAAAATCTGTTAAGGGAAGGCAACGAGGCGACCTTCTAAGCGAGGCAGAATAGCAGAAAACAGATTTCAAGTGGTTCGTTGGAATCACCTGTAAAGCACAGGAAGAGGGGCACAACTTTGAAAACGATGCACTTGGCTAAAAAGGGCGTATGCGTTTTCTCCTGAATATATTCAGGAGAAAACGTATACGCCCTTTTTGGCCAAGCAAGCAAGTGGGCAATGCAAATCTGCACAGCAAATAGTATCAATTCCCACCAGTCAAAAGGGACATCCACAAAATGTGTAAAAACCAGAAATCCTAGAGAGGCCCTGGAGAACATGGAGCCTTGTTATGCTGATGGGCGGGATGTAAATTGCCAACTGCCTCTCTGGAGGAGTGCATTGTGTTCCCTAAAACAAGTAAACAACAGAGCTACAGAGCCAAGGGGACATCCAGTCTAGGGAATATTCCTTGGGAAAACTGAAAATCAATAAGATAGAGCCACCCCAAAATTTAGGGCTGCACTGCTTACAAGAATCTCAAATTGAGTACTCTCTAAATATCCCAGGATAGATAAAAATGATTCAAAAAATTGTGGTACTTATGTACGATGGATTATCCCTCAGCCATAAAATCAATGTCATAATGCCAGTAACAGGAAAATGAATGGATTCAGGTACGATGATTCTAAGTGAAATAAGTCACACTGAAAAACAAACTTATCATAAGATAGCACTTATGAATTTTCTGTAACATGGCTACACATGAACTGAGTTAGGAAAGGGAACAGCGTCTCACATTTAGAAAACACACTTATGCCTGCTTAAGGAGGAAGGAGAGGTGGGGTGATGCATAGAACCAGAGTTTGATATTAGTACAAGTACCATTCCAAAATCAAAATACGGAATAGACAAGACCTACACCTTCATCAGTGAAAGGGACGCAAAACCCAATATTCTGCGCAGAGGTATATATTTGACTAGTAAGAATCTTAAAACCTATGTATTGATATGTCACCATAAGGGAATCAAGTGTGTCTAAACTGTCATATACATGGCAGTGAGAATCAGCTGAAACCCAGTACAAAAAGAAATTTCAAATACAAAACAAAAAAAAAAACAGGGAAAATCTTTACAATTCCTTCAGGGGCTCTGATGAAACCTGGAATGACCCTACCTACAACGAGAGCTGGATGTGGCATAAAGCTGGACACTTGAGACTGAGAGGTTTGGTGAGACTGAGTGAGCAAATGCAGACCCTTTAAAGCAATAATATGTGGCACCCATTCCATGTGTCCCAACTCTCCTTGTGTAAGGGAATATTACTACAGCCATAACATTTACGGGAAACCTAGAGAATGGACACACTGTGAATACGAAAGGTTTCTAAAACTCAACTTATAGTCCCTCTCCTTGTGCTCCAGTTTGACCTTCCAACGGCTTTACTATCAATATCCCAACTTGGAGCAATAGCCCGTAAAACCTCCTGGTTCGCAGAGGTTGCCAATTAGGCAGAGGATGAAAAGGAAGAGGGAGAACCAATGAGAGAGTAGCTGTTAGCCATTTGGACAGGTACATGTCACTTTAATTGCCCGGCAGGAAGTAGAATTAACCAATGTCTAAGCCACCCGCCGGGAACCAGTATAGGTTTTGAACCGTAATTTTGGATTTGCTGTCAGCTCACAAAAACGAGTTGAAAAATGGAGCTCAGGGGCACAGCAATTTACAAACTGGCAGAGTAATAGAGGACAAGTATCGTCCAAAAATCTTTTGAGGGAAGGCAGAGAGGCGGACTTTAAAACGAGGCAGAATAGCAGGAAACAGATTTCAAGAGGTACGTTGGAATCACCTTTCAAGCACAGGAAGAGGGGCACAACTTCGGCAATGATGCACTTGGCCAAAAAGTGTGTATGCGTTTTCTCCTGCGTATATTCAGGAGAAAATGCATATGCCATTTTTGGCCAAGCAAGCCAGCAGCAATGCAAATCTGCACTACAAAGAAGTATCCCTTCCCACCGGTCAAAAGGGACATCCGTAAAGTGTGTAAAAACCAGAAAGGCAAGACAGGCCCTGGAGATCAGGGAGCCTTGTTATGCTGATGGGCGGGATGTAAGTTGCCAAATGCCTCTCTGGATGAGTGCATTGTGTTCCCTAAAAGAAGTAAACAACAGAGCTACACAGCCAAGGGCAGTTCCACTCTAGGGAATATACCTTGGGAAAACTGAAAATCAATAAGACAGAGCCACCCTAAAATTTAGCGCTGCACTGCTTACAAGAACCTCAACTTGGGTACACCTTAAGTATCCCAGGAAAGACAAAAATGTTTCAAGATATTGTGGTACTTACGTACGATGGAATATCGCTCAGCCATGAAATCAATGTCATAAGGCCAGTAGCAGCAAAAAGAGTGGATTCAGGTACGATGATTCTAAGTGAAATACGTCACACAGAAAAAGAAAATTATCATAAGATATCACATATGAAGGTCCTGTAAACATGGCTACACATGAACTGAGTTAGGAAAGATTACAGATTAACTAATCTTATCATAAGTTATCACTCATAGCGGGAATGTACACATGACTACACATGAACTGAATTACAAACACAACAGAGTCACACATTTAGAAAACATCTTCTGCCTGCTTAATGGGAAAGCCGAGGTGGGGTGATGCATAAAACCACAGGTTTAAATTAACACAGATACCGTTATATAAACCATGTATGTAATAGACAACACCTACTCCCGGCACAATAAACTGGACTCAACACCCCCTATTCATTGCAGAGGAATATGTCTGACTCTAAGTATTTTAAAACATATGTATTCTCATGTCTCCATAAAGGAATCATGTGTGTGTATAACGGCATGAACACAGCACTGAAATTCAGATAAACCCACTTATAAAAATAAATTTCAAAAGCAAAATGCAAAAACAGAGAGAAAGTCTTAAAAATTACATTCAGGGCCTGTGATGCAAGCTAGATTGACCACCTTTACACCCACAGCTGGATGAGACATAAGACTGGACTCTTGGGGCTGAGAAGATTGCTGAGGTTGTGTGAACAAAAGAACACCACTTAGAGCAATACTGTGTGCTACCCATTCTAGTGGTCCCAAATTTCCAGGTTTAAGGGAATCTTCCTACATTTAAAACATGCATGGGAAACCCAGTGGATGGTACACTGTGTAATTGGGAAAGTTTTCTAAAAGGTACCTAATTTTTCCTTTTGTCGTGCTCGATTTGCCATTCCATCTGCATTACTCAAAATCTCCCCACTTGGAGTGTCAGTGCCTTTACCCTCCTGTTATGCACAGTTTGCAAACTGTGCAGAGGATGAACAGGAAGAGGGGAAATAAATGAGAGATTAGCTGTAGGTGTTTGGATGGGTACATGTCACTCTAGTTTCCCATCAGGAAGAATAATTAACCAAAGGCTCAGCCTGAAGCCCCGGAACAGGACTAGGGCCTAAAGCCATCCTGCGGTATTGCAGCCAGCTCACAAAGAGGCGAGTTGAAAAATGGAAATCAGGGGCACAGCAATTCACAAACTTGCAGAATTATAAAGGACAACTATCATCCAGAAATATATTGAGGAAAGGCAGTGAAGAGGATTTGAATGCAAGGCAGAATTGAAGGAAACAGATTTCAAGAGGTAGATTGGAGTCATCTTTAAAGCACATGAAAAGCGACAGAATTTCGACAATGTTGCCCTTGGCTGAAAAGGGATTATGTGTATTTTCTTGAATATATTCGGGAAAAAATGCATATGCCCTTTTTGGCTAAGCAAGCCATCAGGCATTGCAAATCCACACTACAGAGCAGTGTCCCTTACCTCCAGTCAAAAGGGCCATCCACAAATAGTGTAAAAACCACAAATGCAGGACAGGCCATGGAGAAAAGGGATCCTGGTTACACCGATGGACAGGATGTAAATTTCCAACAGCCTCTCTGGAGAACTGTATGTTGTTTTCTAAAACAGAGCTACAGAGTATAGCACACTTCCACTCATGGGCGTGTATTTTGGGAAAACTAAAAATCCACAACACACAGCCAGCCCAAAATTTAGGGCTGCTCTGTTTACAAGAACCTCGACTTCGGTACACTTTATATATCCCAGGAAAGGAAAAAAAAATGGATATAGATGTTGTGGTACTTATATACAAAGGAATGTCACTCAGACATAAAATCAATGTCATAAGGCCAATAGCAGCATAATGAGTGGCTTTAGGTACGATGATGCTAAGTGAAATGAGCCACAAAGAAAAAGAAACTTATTGTAATATATCACTTACAGAGGAAATGTAAACATGGCTACATATGAACTGAATTTCAAAAGAGAACAGAGTTACACATTTAGAAAACACACTTATGCCTCCTTAAGGGGAAAGGTGACGTGGGGTGATTTGTAAAAGCAGAGTTTGAAATTAGCACAGATCCTATTCCATATACCAAATAGTTAATAGACAAGACCTACTCCTTTCTCAATGAACTGGACACAAAACACCCTATTCACTGAAGAGGAATATATCTGACTGGTAATAACCTTGAAACCTATGTATTTATATGTCTCCATGATGGAATCAAGTGTATGTAGATTGGCATAAACACAGATCAATGGAACAGGACAGAAAGCCCAGAGATAAACCTACATACCTATGGCTATCTCATCTATGACAAAGGAGCTAAGGATATACAATGGAGAAAAGACAGTCTCTTCAGTAATTGGTGCTGGAAAAACTGGACCCCTTCACATAAAAGAATGAAATTAGAACACTCCATAACACCATACACAAAAATAGACTCTAAATTGATTAGAGATCTAAATATAAGACCAGACACTATAAAACACTTAGAGGAAACCATAGGCAGAACACTCTATGACATAAATCACAGCAAGATCCTTTTGGACCCACCTCCTAGAGAAATGGAAATAAAAACAGAAATCAACAAATGGGACCTAATGAAACTTAAAAGCTTTTACACAGTACAGGAAAACATAAACAAGATGCAAAAACAACCCTCAGAATGGGAGAAAATATTTTCAAATGAAGCAATTGACAAAGGATTAATCTCCAAACTTTACAAGCACCTCATGTAGCTCAATATCACAAAAACAAACAACCCAATCCAAAAATGGGCAGAAGACCTAAATAGACATTTCTCCAAAGAAGATATACAGATTACCCAGAAACACATGAAAGAATGCTGAACATCACTAATCATTAGAGAAATGCAAATCAAAACTACCCTGAGGTATCACCTCACAGCAGTCAGAGTGGCAATCATCAAAAAAATCTACAAAACAATAAATGATGGAGAGGCCTTTATTGGAGAAAAGGGAACACACTTGCACTGTGGGTGGGAATGTAAATTGATATGAGCACTAGGGAGAACAGTACGGAGGTTCCTTTAAATAACTAACAATAGAAGTACCATACGACACAACAATCCAACTACTGGGCATTTGCCTTGCAAAAACCATAATTCAAAAAGAGTTATGTACAAAAATGTTCATTGAAGCTCTATTTGCATTAGCCAGGACATGGAAGCAACCTAAGTGTCCATCGACAAATGAATGGATAAAGAAGATCTGTCACATATATACCATCAAATATTACTCAACCATAAAAAGAAGCAAAACTGAGTTATTTGTACTGAGGTGGATGGACTTAGAATCTGTCCTACACAGTGAAGTAAGTCAGAAAGGGAAAAACAAATACTGTATGTTAACAGAGATATATGGAATCTAATGAAGAAAAAAAAAGATTTTGAAGAACGTAGTGGCAGGACAGGATTAAGGACACAGACATAGAGAAAGGACTTGAGGACACCGGAAGGGGGATGGGTAAGCTGGGACGAAGTGCGAGAGTGGCATGGACATAAATACATTACCAAATGTAACACCGATAGCTACTGAGAATCAGCCACATAGAACAGGGAGATCAGCTCGGTGCTTTGTGACCACATAAAGGGGTGGGATATGGAGTGTGGGAGGGAGATGCAAGAGGGAGGGGATCTGGTGATATTTGTATATGTATAGCTGATTCACTTTGTTATACGGCAGAAACGAACACTCCATTGTAAAGCAATTATACTTCAATAAACGTGTAAAAGGAAAAAAAAAAAAGCCCAAGGATAAACCTACACACTTATGGTCAACTAATCTATGACAAAGGAGGCAAGACTATACAATGGAGATAAGACAGTCTCTTCAATCATTGGTGCTGGGAAATATGGAGAGCTACATGTGAAAGAATGAAATTAGAACACTCCCCAACACCATACATAAAAATATATTCAAAATGGATTAGAGACCTTAATGTAAGACCAGACAGTATAAAACTCTGAGAGGAAAACTTACGAAGGATACTCTGACCTAAATCACAGCAAGATCTTTTTTGATCCACCTCCTATAGTAATGAAATAAAAAAGAAAACTAAACAGATCGGACCTAATGAAACGTAAAAGCTTTTGCAAAGCAAAGGAAACTACAAACAAGACGAAAAGACAACCCTCAGAATGGCAGAAAATATTTGCAAATGAATCAATGGACAAATGATTAATCTCCAATATATATAAACAGCTCATGCAGCTCAATATTAATAAAACAAACAACCCAATACAAAAATGGAAGATCTAAATAGACATTTCTTCCAAGAAGACATAGAGATGGCCAGTACGCACATGAAAATCTGCTGAACATCACTAATTATTAGAGAAATGGAAATCGAAACTACAATGAGGTATCACGTCACACCTGTTAGAATGGGCATCACCAGAAAATCTACAAACAACAAATGCTGGAGAGGGTGTGGAGAAAAGGAACCTTCTTCCACTATTGTTGGGAATGTAAATCGATACAGTCTCTATGGAGAACAGTATGGAGGTTCCTTAAAAAACTAAAAATAGAATTACCATATAATCCAGCAATCCCACTACTGGGCATATACCCAGAGAAAACCATAAATCAAAAAGACACATTCACCACAATGTTCACTGCAGCACTATTTACAATAGCCAGGTAATGAAAGCAACCTAAGTGCCCACCATCAGACGAATGGATAAAGACGTGGTACATATATACAACGGAATATTACTCAGCCATACATAGGAATGAAATTGGGTCATTTGTAGAGACCTCGATGGATCTAGAGACTGTCATACAGAGTGAAGTAAGTCAGAAAGAGAAAAACAAATATTGTATATTAATGCATATATGAGGAACCTAGAAAAATGGTACAGATGAACCAGATTGCAGGGCAGAGATAGAGACAGATGTAGAGAACAAACATATGGACACCAAGGAGGGAACGCCATGTGAGGGTGGTGGTGGGATGGATTGGGAGACTGGGATTCACATGTGCACACTTATATGTATAAAATACATATCCAATAAGAGCCTGCTGTATAAAATAAATAAATTAAAAAAAAATAAAAATAAATAAATAACATTTAATAAAATAAAACAGAAAAAAAGTTTTTCCCTTCATATAGACGTCTTTATATTAATGCATTATTTCCATGTTTATAAATCCAAATTAAAAAAAAGAGGAATAAATAAAATCTAACTTGAACCAAAAAGAAAAAAAGAAACAAACAAACAAACAAACAAACAGAACTCACCAGTTTTAGAGAGGATAAACGTATCAGGGCACTTGCTCCAGTGGTAAAAAATTCTTAAGTTGGTCAGAGGTGGGAAATCATCTCCCATGCAGTCAGCAGTGCTCACCCCCACAAGGAGCAGACTCATTGCAAAGCTGGGGGACTGTGTCGAGGCGTCTGTGAGTAAATGTGAGCTGAGCCCCAGTCCTGCTGCAGCTGAACTCTTCCCACCCTTTCCAGGTAAAACACCTGAATATGTACAAGCACTTGCAAGACTAGAGGAAGGGCTGTGAAGCCACACTAGCGAGAGCACGCAGGCCGACTTGGTGCCGGCAGGCCAGTCAGGATGGTCCTGGCCCCAGATGCTCTTCTGGAAGCTTTTCATTTCCCTGCCTGAGATACCCCTCCTTCCACAGCCCCCACTGCTTTTTTACTTCCTCACCTCTGCCTGGGGAGAAATTCCAGTGGCAGGTATGGGTGACACATCCTCTTCTTTAGCAGGTGGCAACCTGGCAACTCCTGCAGAAAGTCCAGAAGAGCCCCACTCACACTGGGCCACCCACAAAACCACGGCCCGTCCCTCCCTCCCACCACCCCAGCCCCGAAACTGCTGACGGGGCAGAGAATATGGTGTCAGTCACAGCTACAGGGGCTCTTGCTGACTGGAGAGGTGTTTATATTGACCTCAACCCAGGCACACCTGTGGGAGGGCTGGCAGGCAGTGTCAGGCTGCCCAAATCAGCCAATCCTCACCCCTCAGGGGCTCAAGGTTGCAGAAAATGAACCTTGCTAAACGGGTCAGTCCCAAGGAACAGGTGTGGGCCTTGAGATTCAAGATACACAAGAGGCTGCAGCTGCCGCTAGTTTTCTTATCATTTTATCTGGTCCATGAGTGGAAAACAACTTCAAGAAGACCCTATCCTAATGAGAGGAACCCAGGAGTCAGGGAGAGGAGTGATGGAGGGTGGAGACAGAGGCCTGGAGCCCCGGCTGCAGTGGAAGTGTCTGGAAGACCAGGCAGAGCGAGGCTGCACAGAGTGATAGCCAGGGTCACAGACCTGTCAGAGCTGCTGTTTGTTAGTTCAAGTCCTGCTCTGAGGTGTTCTGTGTCAGCTGTGAGTGACAGGTGAGCTGGGGGTTCTCTGCAAGGTGGGCTATGTGCACAGTTCCTGTGTCCAGCCCTGCTGGGGTACCTGCCCAGGGGAGCTCCGTATCCTGGGAGGGACCTGACTATGAGAGCCCCATGGGCTGCTGGGTAGCTGCACAGGTGATCTCCATACACTGGGAGGGACTTGAACACGAGAGCCCCGTGGGCTGTGGGTGCGGGATGCAGCCCAGGTGAGCTCCAAATCCTGGGATTGGCCTAACCACGAGAACCCAATGGGCTGCTGTAGACCTGGTAAAGGACATCAGGACAGTCAGTGAAGCCACCGAGGATTTACATCCAGTAGCTCCTATTTCCTACACCCTGCTGCTCATTCTACCATCCACCAGGCCATGGCATTCTGTATTACACTTCAATGATGCCTTCTTCTGTATTCAATTCATCTCAGAGTCACAAGAATTTTTGGCTTGTGTGTGGCAGGACACAACATGCAACACGAGCAATAATGCTGGGCCGTCCTGCCCCAATGGTTCAAAAATCCCCACACCATCATTGGGGAAATGTCCTCTAAAAACCTAAACGTTCTACCTCTGTAAAAGGGAACCCTCCTTCAATATGCAGATGACATTCTGATTGCCAGGCTTACTAAAGACGCCTCGGAACTACCTAGCCAAGAAAGGATAGAAGGTGTCCAAGAAAAAGGCTCAAATATCACAGGCTCAGGTGACTTGCCTGGGCTTCATTCTCACAGATATTTGGAGAAACGCATCCCAGGATAGGGAAGAAGCCATTTGCAGCCTTACCTCTTCTAAAACTAGAAGAAAGCTTAAGGGTTCCTGGGGAGGCCAAGGTTTTCTGCATCTGGATCCCTAACTACAGTCTAATAGCTGGGCCTCTACATGAAACACTGACACGAAAAGATGATGATCCTTTTGAATAGAATCCAGAAGCAGCCTTTCAAGAATGGAAAGAGCAGTCAATTCAGATCCTTGCCCAGGAACTCGCTAATTTAGCTAAACCCTTTGACCTTTACATACCCGGTCAAAGGTTAATCGCCCTTGGAGCCTTAGTGCAAAAACTGGGACCACTTGAAATGGAGCAACACAAGAATGCCCTTCAGGTATGATAAACTATGGTCACCAAGGGCTTTGCCCACCGACTCATCAGGCCAGGATACTGGGGTATCTAAAAAGCTAGAAATCAGCAGCCCACAAGGCCAGCTCCCTCCTAAGGGAATAGGACCCCACGTCGTGATCCTAACCTCCCATCATGTCCTGAAGTTGCAGGGGTCGCTCTGTGGACACACTGACCTCGAGTGAGGAGGCCCTCCAACTCCAACCTCCAGAGAGACAAATGGGGGCAACAGGCCCCCAAGATGACTCGTGTGACCATCACTTGACCTGGAGTTTCTCTCAGAAAACAACAAGATTGTGCCCCGAAAGAGCAGACTACTGCTTGCAGGACTTACTGCACCCAGAGGGGAGCTAATAAGCTTGGCGGGGGAAACGTATATCACGCTTTCACCATAGAAAACCCTACAGACACCGCGGTGATGGTGGCCAATATGACCGCCTGGACTGCTGGCTACTTCTAAAGGCTGTTGACTCAGTGGACGTCATGGTACTGGATCACCACTGACCCTGGAATGTCTGGGTGTTTCACAGGGAGGGCTCTGACACATGGTGCTGTTTGTACATTAATTCAGGGACCTAATTAAAGAAAGCACAGACTACTGGTCAGAGCATCTAGGCTGGCAAAAAACGTCAGCCTAATGTCACCGAACAAATGTGGGGTGGGGTGAAACCTGCCACCACAGCATCTCTGCGCATCTCTTTCCTGGACCCTTAAAGGTCATCAAAATCTATAACACTTCCAATGCTGGTGCTCAGGCGGAAGAGAAGTGAGGCAGGAGCCTTTGGGACAATCAACCTCACCTGGAGGCTGGTGGGGAGACGTTTTGCCCCTCCCCCCAGGTATCAGGGCTGCCACCACAGCATGAAGCAGTTACAAAATAGGGGTCTGCACCCTCAACACCCGAAGAATGAGGAACGGAACAAAAAGCAGAGGAGGTGTTCGTCTCTGGCAACGTTCATTAAAAATTCCTGGGAGATAAAAAGAGAATCTGGGCAATAAAATAAAGTCTAACCTGTTTTTCCTTTGTGCTTTGTCTAATTTCACATGCTCCTAGGGTTCCGCATGCAGAGGTACCACACCTGGCACTTCAGACCCGACTTCCTAGTGCAGAATGGCTGGGTCGACACCTCAGCTAGCGGAGTCCCATGCAGACTGCACGGCATAGAGCCTGAGCTGCAGCCAACCCAGCCCTCGAGAGCTCCATCCCCTAACTCCCACTGACGCTGCCGGGATCCCTACTCAGCATCCCAGCCCACAGCCCGTGGGGGAGTGCACACTCTCACCTCTCCATTCGGTTTTCAAAATAATGTTTCCTTTGCTTCTGAACCAAACTCAGTCTTGATCTGTTGGCTCCAATGACACTGGGCACGGGGACTCCTGTTGGGGTCCCCTCTGGATGATCAGTAACAGAATTTGAGAACTTTGTAACTTCATTGAACAGATGTGTGAGCCAAACTGTAGTTAACATAGAGCAGTGTATAATGCTCGGGTAAAATAAGATTTTTCTAAGACTTACATTTGATATTTCCATCACTTTACTATAAGCAAGTTCAGTGAAGACGTCTGTCTTATTTGTCAGGTCAACATTAGAGAAATGAAGTGATTTATTTCCATAGATGTACATCGAATACTCTTGGCTGAAGCTTCAGTCTTGTTTAGAATGCTTTTCCATTGAAAAGGATACCTCTCTTTCAGCTCCCCCATTTCTGAGAAGTATAAAATCTTATAATTATTATTACCAAAGGGGAAAGGTAGGAGAAGGGA
The DNA here is from genome assembly GCF_964341445.2 of Mesoplodon mirus. Classification (NCBI taxonomy): domain Eukaryota; kingdom Metazoa; phylum Chordata; class Mammalia; order Artiodactyla; family Ziphiidae; genus Mesoplodon; species Mesoplodon mirus. The sequence continues at coordinate 764,517 of NW_028295720.1, forward strand.
TAAATTAACAGTTTGGGATTAACACATACACACTGCTATGTATAAAATAGATCATCAACAAGGAACTACTGTATAGCACAGGGAACTACGCTGAATATTTTGCAATAACCTATAAGGGGAAATAATCTGAAAAAGAATCGATATTTTTATTGACATCATCTATCAATGACAGATAAAATGTAACCTAAGCAAGGCCGATGGTGAGCGCTTCTGAACCTGAAGATTTCAATCATCTAAAGTTTGGGCTCTGACTACTTCCCAAGGCCCTTAATGGACATACGTGTAGCCGTAGCTTAAAAATTCCCCAGTTTGGGGTTCGGGGAGGCACTGATTTGGAAAAATCCCTGGTGTTCTCCTTCCATGCACGGGACCCTTCCTACAGCTAAAACATGCCTGTCACACCTAGAGGATTGTACACCGTTTGATCGGAAAGAGTTTGGAAAAGGCACCTCATCTCCTCATCTCCTGGTGCTCAGGTTCACCCCTCCAGCATCTTTCCTAACAATCTCCTCACTTGGGGATATCAGCACCGTCAACATCCTTTTGCACACCGTTTGGAATTTGTCCAGAGGATGAAGCGGAAGGATGAGAAAAATTTATAGACATGTCTTAGGTCTTCGGACAGGCACATGCCACTCTAATTTCCAATCCGGAAGACAAATTCATCAAAGGCTAGAATTGCCCACAGAAAGAGAAGAGGGCTAGAGGAAATCCTGCTGTTTTGTGTCCAGTTTCCAAAAACACAAGTTGAAAAATGGAACTCAGGGGCACTAAAATTCATGAAACTGCAGAGTTGAAAATATCTATTGTTGAAAAATGTCTTGAGGTAAGTCACAGAAAAGGACTTGTAAGCAAGGGAGTGTGGCAGGAAACAGATTTGAGGAGGTAGAAAGGACTCCCCATTAAAGCACAAGAAAAGGGGCTGAACATTGCCAATGATGCTGTTGGCCCAAAACAGCGTATGCGATTTTTCTGAATATATTCAAGTAAAGGCCATACACACTTTTTATCCAACCAAACAGGTGGGCACTGGAAATCAATACTACAAAATGTATCACTTCACATCAGTCAGAAGGGTCAACCACATAAAGTGTAAACACCAGAAATGCAGGACAGGGTGAGGAGAAAAGGGAGCCCTGTGAGGCTGATAGTGGAAATGTAATTTGCCAACGGCCACTCTGGAGAAGTGTATTGTGTTTGCTAAAACATCTGAAAACTGAGCTACAGAGCATAGGGCACTTGCACTCATGGGCGTATACCTTGGGAAAAACAAAAAATGACAGAAAATAGGCACTCCAACGTTTACCACCTCTCTGTTAAAAAGGGCCTCCACTTGGATATAACCTAAATGTCCCTGGAAGGATAAAATGGATAAAAGAGATGGGGTACTTATGTAGAGTGGAATATTACTCATCCAGAAATCAATGAAATAAGGCCAGTTGTAACAACTCTGGAGGAGTTACATATGATCATTCTAAGTGACACATGTCAGAAAGAAAAAGACACATATCACAAGATGTCACTTAAAGGTGGAATCAAAAATGGCTACACATGAAATAAACTACAAAACAGAAACATAGTCAAATATGTAGAAAATAGACATAAGGCTGCTAAATGGGAAAGGTGGGGAATGGTGAGGTATTATCCAGGAGGTTGAAATTAGCAAAGATACCATTCCAAGTACCGAATTGAATAACTGGCAAGGCCTACACGGTACCTCAAATAACTGCACTCAGCCCACTCAAGTCACTGGAAAATAATACATATGACTCATAAGCATCTGAGAAAGAATTTATTGTTGTCTCACAGTACATAAATCAAGTGGATGTACAGCAGCAAAAAACAGAGCTTTGAAAATCAGCTGTAACCAATATAAAAATAAATTTAAATATATTTATAAAAGCAGTGAGACAGACAAAAATTCTTACAACTTTTGTTGAAGGGTTACGATGTAACATAGATTGAACACATGTAGACCCACAGCAGGATGATATATAAGGCTGGAAGCCATGCACGCTAAGAGATGTTAGAGAGGCTGGGTGAGGAAATGCAGACCTTTTAAAGTAATACTGCCTGGTACCCATTCCATGGGTCCCAAATCTGCACTTTCAAGGGAATCTTCTGACAGTGAAAACATGCCTGGGAAACCGAGATGAATGTACACCGTGTGCTCAGGAGAGGTGTCTAAAATGCACCTCATTTTTGATCTCCTGGTGCTGGGGTTCGCCATTCCAGCCACATTACTAACAATCTCCCGACTTGGAGAATCAGCACCTTTAACCTCTTGTTTCACACAGTTTGCAATTTTTGCAGAGGATAAATGGGAAGAGGAGGAACCAGTGAGAGATTAGCTGTAGGAGTTTTGACAGGCACATGTCACTCTAATATCCCTTTAGGAAGAAGAATTAACCAAAGGCTCAGCCTGCCTCCCCAGAACCAGAATAGGGCCGGAATCAATCCAATGGTTTCGCGGCCAGCTCACAAAAAAAGCGAGTTGCAAAATGGAGCTCAGGAGCAGACAATTCAAAGACCTGCAAAGATATAAATGATAACCAACGTCCAAAAATATATTCAGGTAAGGCAACGAAGAGGTTCTGAATGAGAGCCAGAATTGCAGGAAACATTTTTCAAAAGGTAGATTGTACTCACATTTAAAGCATATGAAAAGCAGCAGAATTTCTAAAATGATGCAGTTGGGCAAAAGGGTGTATGCGTTTGTTTCGTGAATATCTTCAGGAAAAAAACACATACAGAGTTTTTGGCCAACCAAGCAAGAGGGAAATGCAAATCCGCACAATAAAGAAGTCTCAATTTCCACTGCTCAGAAAGTCCATCCAAAAAATGTGTACAAATCAAAAATGCAGGAGAGGCCATGGAAAACAGGGAGACTAGTCACGCTGATGGGTGGGGTATAAATATCCAAGAGCTACTCTGAAGAAGTTTATGCTGTTTCCTAAAACATCTAAAATACAAAGCCCCCGAGCAAAGGGGACTTCAACTCATGGACATATAACTTGGGAAGACTAAATATCAACAAGACACAGGCACCCCAAAGTTTAGGGCTGCTCTGCATACAAGAACCTCAACTTCGGTACACCTAAAGTATCCCAGGAAAAAGAGAAATGCATAAAGAACTTGTGGTAATTTTGTACAACGGAATATCACTCAGACGTGAAATCAGTGTCATAAGGCCAGTAGCAGAATAATGAGAGGATTTAGGTATGATGATTCTAAGGGAAATTAGTCACACAGAAAAAGAATCTTATCATAAGATATCACTTACAGATGGAATGTCAACATCACAACACATGAACTGAATTAGGAAAGAGAGCAGCGTCTCACATTTAGAAAACACTCTTATGCCTCCTTAAGGGAAAAGGAGAGGTGGGGTGATGCATAAAACCAGAGTTTGATATTAGCACAGGTACCATTCCATAAACCAAATACAGAATAGACAAGACCTACACCTTCCTCAGTGAACGGGACTCAAAACCCCTATTCCCCACAGAGGAATATATTTGATTAGTAAGAATCTTAAAACCTATGTATTGATATGCCTCTGTAAGGGAATAAAGTGTGTCTAGACCGTCATAAACACGTCAGTGAAAATCAGCTCAACCCCATTATAAAAATGAATTTCAAAAACAAAACAAAAAAACAGCGAAATTCTTACACAATTCCTTCAGGGGTTCTGATGAAACCTAGAATGACCCTATCTGCAAAGACAGCTGGATGAGACATAAGGCTGGACACTTGGGACTGAGAGGACTGGTGAGATTGGGAGAGAAAATGCAGACCCTCTAAAGTAGTAATGCATGCCACCATTCCATGGGTCCCAAAGTTCCAGGTAGAAGGGAATATCACTACAGTTATAACATGTATGGGAAACCTAGAGAATGGACACCCTGTGATGGCGAAAGGTTTCTGAAAATCTCCTACTTTTTCCTCTCCTTGTGCTACAGTTTGGCATTCCAACTACTTTACTATCAATCTCCCAACTTAGGAGAGTCATCCCCTATAACCTCCTGGTTCGCACAGTTTGCTAATTGTGCAGAGGATGAAAGGGAAGAGGGAGAACCAATCAGAGATTAGATGTAGGCATTTGGACGGACACATGTCACTCTAAATTCCCATTAGGAAGAAGAATTAACCAAAGCCTCAGCCACCCACAGGGGACCAGTATAGCCACCCCTGGAACCAGTATAGTTCCTGAAGCAAAATTGTGGATTTGCGGTCAGCTCCCAATAATGGGATTTGAAAATTGGAGCTCAGGGGCAAAGCAAATCAAAAACCTGCAGAGTTATAAAGGACTACTCTCTTCCAAAAATCTGTTGAGGGAAGGCAACAAAGCGGACTTGAAAATGAGGCAGAATTGCACAAAACATATTTCAAGAGGTAAATTGCAATCGCCTTTAAAGCACAGGAAAGGCATCACAACTTCGAGAATGATGCACTTGGCCAAAAACAGCGTATGACTTTTCTCCTGAATATATTCAGGAGAAAAGGCATAGGCCCTTTTTGGCCAATCAAGCAAGCACACAATGCAAATCCACACTACAAAGTATTGTCGCTTCCCACCGGTCAAAAAGGGCATCCGAAAATCTGTAAAAACTAGAAAGGCAAGATAGAGATGACAAGGGCATAAAGCAATATGATCCCAAGGGTCATGGAGGATTGTGATGACAAGCACATGGAGCATTGTGATGACAAGATTATGTATCATTTTGCTGACAAAGGCATTGTGATGACAAGGTTCATGGAGCACTGTGATGACAAGCGTCATGGAGCACTGTGATTAAAGGGTTCATGGAGCATTGGGATGACAAGGGCATGGAGCATTTTGATGACAAGCGTCCCGGATCATTGTGTTGTCAGGGTACATGGAGCATTGTCATGACAGCGGTCATGGAGCATTGTTATGACAGAGGTCATGGAGCATTGTGATGAGAACGTCATGGAACATTGGGCTGAAAATGTTCATGGAGTATTGTGATGACAGGGGTCAAGGAGCATTGTGATGACAAGGTACTGAAGCACTGTGATGAGAAGACCATGGAGCCATGTGATGACAAGTCTCATGGAGCATTCTGATGAAATGGCTCATGGAGCATTGTGATTACAGGGGTCTTGGAGCATTGTGATGACAAGGGCATTGAACATTGGGATGACAATGTCATGGAGCGTTCTGATGACATGCATCATGGAGCTTTGTGATGACAAGAGCATGGAGCATTGTGATTACAGTGGTCTTGGAGCACTGTGAGGAAAAGGGCATGTAACATTGTGATAAAAAGGCATGGAGACTTGTCATGACAGGGTTCAAGGAGCATACTGATGACAAGTGTCAGGGACCATTGTGATGACAAGGGTATTGAGCATTGTGATGACAAATGTCATGGAGCATTGTGATTAGAAGACCATGGATAATTGTGATGAATTGCGTTATGGGGAGCTGTGATGATAAGTGTTATAGAATATTGTGATCACAAGGATTTGGAGCATTGTGATGACAGAGGTCATAGAGCATTTAGATTTCATTGTGATGACAATAGCATGAAGCATTATGATGATGCGCATTGGTGCATTGTGATGACAGCGTTCATGGAGCATTGAGATGAAAAGGGGCATGGAGCATTATGATTAGAGGAGTCTTGGATCATTGTGATGAAAAGCGCATGGAACAGTGGTCTGAGATGTTTCATGGATTATTGTGATGAGAGGGGGCAAGGAGCATTGTGATAACAAGGGCACGGAACACTGTGATACATGGTTCATGGAGGATTGTAATGACAAGCGCATGGAGCATTGTGAGAAGAATGGCATCGAGCATTGTGATGAAAAGCATCATGGATACTGTGATGACAAGGGCTTGGAAAGATGTGATGAGAGGTTTTTGGAGCATTGTGATGACAATGGCATCGAGCATTGTGATGCCAAGGGTTATGGAGTTTTGTGATGACAAAGGTCATGGAGCATTTTGATGACAAGGGTGTGGTGCATTGTGATGAGAAGTGCAGGGAGCATTGTGATGACAGGGTCATGGAGCAATTTGATGAAAAGTGTCATGGAACATTTTGATGACAGGGGTTATGGAACATTGTGATGTCAGGAGTCATGGAACATTTTCATGATGGAGTTGTGGACAATTGTGATGACAGGGGAGTGGGTGTATTGTGATGACTAGTGAGGGAACATTTTGATATCATTCGTGAGAGAGCATTTTGATAAGAAGTGCATGGAGCATTGTGATGACAAGTTTTATGGAGCATTGTGATGACAAGGTTGTGGAGCACTGTTATGACAAGCACATGGCCCATTGTGATGACATGGGTCATGGAGCCCTGTGCTGACAAAGGCATGGAGGATTGTGATGAGAAGGGTCAACGAGCAATGTAATGAAAATTTCATGGAGCATTTTGGTGACAAAGGTCACAGAGCCTTGTGATGACGAGGGCATGGACCATTGTGATGACAAAGGTCATGAAGCATTGTGATGACTGGAGTCATGGAGCATTGTGATGACAGGGTTCATAGAGCATTGTGATGAAAAGGCAATGATCATTGTGATGACAGGGGCATGGAGCATTGGCCTGACATGTTTCATGGATTATTGTGATGACAGTGGGCATGGTGCAATGTGATGACAAGGCATGGAGCATAGTGATGAGAAGGTCATGGAGTATTTTGAAGACAGGTCTCAGGGAGCATTGTGATGACATATGTCATGGTCCATTGCGATGACAATGGAATGGAACATTGTGATGCCAAGTGTCATGGAGGATTGTGATGACAAATGTAATGGAGCATTTTGATGACAAGGGCTTGGAGCATTGTGATGACAAGGGACATGGAGCATTGTGATGACAAGGGCATGGAGCATTGTGATGACAAGGGCCATTGAGAATTTTGATGACAATTTCATGAAGCATTGTGATGAGAAGCACATGGAGCTTCCTATGACAGGGGTGATAGAGCATTGCGATGAAAAGTGCATAGAGAATTGTGATGACAAATCATGTAACACGGTGATGAGAACTGTCATGGAGCATAGTGATGCAAAGAACGAAGAGAATTGTGATGACAGAGGACATGGAGCATTGTGATGACCAGGGCATGGAGCATTGTGATGACCAGGGAATGGAGCATTGAGATGGCAACACCGTGGAGCATTGTGATGACGAGCGTCATGGAGCACTGTAATGACAAGGGGAATGGAGCATTGTGATGACAGTGGCCATGGAGCATTGTGATGACAAGGGTCATGGAGCATTTTGATGACAAGGGCGTAGAGCATTGTGATGAGAAGACCATGGATAATTGTGATGACGAGCGTCATGGAGCTCAGTAATGACAAGGGGTATGGAGCATTGTGATGACTGTGGCCATGGAGCATTGTGATGACAAGTGTCATGGAGCATTCTGATGACAAGCTTGTGGAGTATTGTGACGACAATGGCATGGAGCATTGTGATGAAAAGGACAGGGAGCATTGTGATAAAAAAGGCATGAAGCCATTTCATGACAGGTTTCAAGGAGCATTCTGACGACAAGTGTCAGGGAACATTGTGATGACAAGTGTTTTGAGAATTTTGATGAAAAAGATCATGGAGCATTTTGATGAAAAGGACATGGAGTATTGTGATGACAGGCATCATGGAGCGTTGTGATGACAAGTGTTATGGAACATTGTGATCACAAGGGTTTGGAGAATTGTGATGAAAAAATCATGGAGCATTTTGACGAAAAGGACATGGAGTATTGTGATGAAAGGCATCATGGAGCATTGTGATGACAATTGTTATGGAACATTGTGATCACAAGGGTTTGGAGCATTGTGATTATAGAAGTCATGGATCATTTTGTTTTCAAGGAGCATGGAGCATTGGGATGACAAGGGCATGAAGCAATGTGATCCCAAGGTTCATGGAGGATTGTGATGACAATGGTAAGGGAGTATTGTGATGACAAGCAAATGGAGCATTTTGATGACAAGGTCATGTAGCCTATTGCTGACACAGGTATGGAGCATTGTGATGATAAGGGTCATAGAGCACTGTGATGAGAAGCATCACGGATCATTGTGATTACAGGGGTCATGGAGCATTGGGATGGCAAGGGCATGGATCATTGTGATGACAAGTATCATGGAGCATTGGGCTGAAAATTTTCATGGAGCATTGTGATGACTAGGGAATTTACAACTGTGATGACAAGAGTCCCGGATCACTGTGTTGTCAGGGGTCATGGAGCATTGTGATGACAGTGGTCATGGAGCATTGTGATGATAGGGATCATGAAGCATTGTGATGAGAAGTTCCTGGAGAATTGGACTGAAAATATTCAGGAACTATTGTGAGGACAGGCGTCATGGAGCATTGTGATGACAAGGGAATGGAGCACTGTGATGAAAAGTTCCTGGAGAATTGTGATGAGAAGACCATGGAGCCTTGTAATAACATGTTTCATGGAGCATTCTGATGAAAAGTGGCATGGAGTATTGTGATTACAGGGGTCTTGGGGCATTGTGATGACAAGGGCATGGAGCATTGTGATTACTGGTGTCTGGGAGCATTGTGATGAAATTGGCATGGATCATTGTTATGAAAATGGTATGGAGCTTTGTCATGACAGGGTTCCAGGAGCATACTGATGACAAGTGTCAGGGAGCATTGTGATGACAAGTGTATAGAGCACTGTGATGAAAAAGGTCATGGAGCACTGTGATGAGAAGACCATGGATAATTGTGATGATGAGCGTCATGGGACATTGTGATGATAAGTGTTATGGAACATTGTGATCACAAGGATTTGGAGCATTGTGATGAGATAGATCATCAAATATTTTGATTTCATTGTGATGACAATAGCCTGAAGCATTATGATGATGGGCATGGTGCATTTTGATGACAGGGTTCATGGAGCACTGAGATGCAAATGTGCATGGAGTATTGAGATGCCAAGGGTCATGGATCCTTGTGATGACAAAGGTCATGGAGCATTTTGATGACAAGGGCGTGGTACATTGTGATGAGAAGGGCAGGGAGTATTGTGATGACAGTGATATAGAGCGATTTGATGAAAAGGGTCATAGAATATTTTGATGACAGGTGTTATGGAACATTGTGATGTCAGGGGTCATCGAAATTTGTGATGATATGTGCATGTAGCATTGCAAAGACAGAAGTCATGGAATATTGTGATGACAGGGGTGAGGGAGTATTGTGATGAATAGTGATGTAACATTGTGATATCAGTGTTGAGAGAGCATTTTGATGAGAAGTGCATGGAGAATTGTGATGACAAGTTTTATGGAGCATTGTGGTGACAAGATTGTGGAGCACTGTGATGAAAAGTGCAGGGTGCATTGTGATGACATGGGTCATGGAGCATTGTGCTGACAAGCGCATGGAGCATTGTGATGACAAGGGTCATGGAGCATTGTGCTGAGAAAGGCATAGAGCATTGTGATGACAAGGGTCAAAGAGCATTGTGATGAAAATTTCATGGAGCACTGTGGTTAAATATGTCACAGAGACTGCTGAAGACGAGGGCATGGACCATTGTGATGACAAAGGTCATGAAGCATTGTGATGAATGGAGGCATGGAGCATTGTGATGACAGGGGTCATGGACCTTTGTGATAACAAGGGCATGGAGCATTGTGATGACAAGGGAATGGAGCATTGGTCTAATAAGTTTCATGGATTATTGTGATGAGAGTGGGCATAGAGCATTGTGATGATAAGGGCATGGAACACTGTGATACATGGGTCATGAAGGATTATAATGACAAGGTCATGGGGCATTGTGATGAGAAGGGCATAGAGCATTTTGATGACAAGTGTCATGGTGCTTTGTGATGACAAGGGCATGGAGCAATGTGATGAGAGGGTTCATGGAACACTGTGATGACAATGACATGGAGCATTGTGATGCCAAGGGTCATGGCACTTTGTGATGACAAATGTCATGGAGCATTTTGATGACAAGTGCATGGTGCATTGTGATGATAAGGGCAGGGAGTATTTTGATGACAGGGTCATGCAGCAATATGATGGAAAGTGTATTGGAACATTTTGATGACAGGGGTTATAGAATATTGTGATGTCAGGGGTCATGGAACATTGTGATGATAAAGGGATGTAGCATTGTGATGACAGGGGACATGGGACATTGTGATTACAGTAGTGAGGGAGTATTGGGACAACTAGTGATGGAACACTGTGATATCTCTGGTGAGAGAGCATTTTGAAGAGAAGTGTATGGCGCATTGTGATTACAAGGTTTATGGAGCATTGCAATGACAATTTTCTGGACCGTTGTGATGAAAAGCGAATGGCACATTGTGATGACAAGGGTCATGGAACATTTTTCAGACAAACTCATGGAGCATTTTGATGAAAATGGTCACGGAGCATTGTGATGAAAACGGAATGGGGAATTGTGATGTAAAAGGCATGGAGCCTTTTCGTGACAGGGTTCAAAGAGCATTCTGATGACAAGTGTCAGGGAGAATTGTGATGACAAGTGTACTGAGCATTGTGATGACAAGTGTTATGGAACACTGGGATCACAAGGGTTTGGAGCATTGTGATGACAGGGGACATGGATCATTTTGATTTCAAGGAGCATGGAGCATTGTGATGACAAGGGCATGAAGCAATGTGCTCTCAAGGTTCATGGAGGATTGTGATGACAATGGAAATGGAGTACTGTGATGACAAGCGCATAGACCATTGTAATGACAAGGTCATGTAGCATTTTGCTGACAAAGTCATGGAGCATTGTGATGACAGGTGTCATGGAGCACTGTGATGACAAGGCCACGGAACATCGTGATGGCAGGGATCATGGAGCATTGTTATGACAGGGGTAATGGAGCACTGTGACTGCAAGGGCATGGAGCATTGTGATGAGAAGGCCTTGGAGCATTCTGATGACATGTGTCATGGAGCTATGTGATGACAAGGACATGGAGCAATGTGATGAGAGTGTTCATGGAGGATTGTGATGACAATGACATGGAGCATTGTGATGCCAAGGGTCATGGATCTTTGTGATGACAAAGGTCATGGAGGATTTTGATGACAAGTGCGTTGTGCAAAGTGATGAGCATGGCAGGGAGCATTGTGATGACAGGGTCATGGAGCAATATGATGAAAAGTGTCATGGAACATTTTGATGACAGGGGTTATGGAACATTGTGATGTCAGAGGTCATGGAGCATTATGATGAAAAGGGTCATGGAACATTTTGATGACAGGGGTTATGGAGCATTGTGATGTCAGGGGTCATCGAACATTTTGATGATAAGTGCATGTAGCATTGTGATGACAGCGGTCATGGAACATTCTGATAACAGGGGTGAGTGAGTATTGTGACGAATAGTGATGTAACATTGTGATATCTGTGGTGAGAGAGCATTTTGATGAGAAGTGCATGGAGCATTGTGATGACAAGGTTTATGGAGCATTGTGATGACAAGTTGTGGAGCACTGTGATGACAAGCGCATGGTGCATTATGATGACATGTGTCAGGGAGCATCGTGCTGACAAGCGCATGGAGCATTGTGATGACAAGGGGCACGTAGCATTGCGCGGAGAAAGACATAGAGCATTGTGATGACAAGGATCAAAGAGCACTGTGATGAAAAGTTCATGGAGCATTGTGATTACAAGGGTCATGGTGCATTGTGATGACAAGGGCATGGAGCATTGGTCTAATAAGTTTCATGGATTATTGCGATGACTGTTGGAATGGTGCATTGTGGTGACAAGGGCATGGAGCATTGTGATGACCAGGTCATGCAGTATTGTGAAGAGAGGTATCAGGGAGCATTGTGATAACATATGTAATGGCCCATTGTGATGACAATCGCATGGAGCATTGTGATGCCAGGTGTCATGGAGGATTCTGATGACAAAGGTAATGGTGCATTGTGCTGACAGTGGCTTGGAGCATTGAGATGGCAAGGTCTGGGAGCATTGTGCTGAAAAGTGCATGGATAATTGTGATGACAAGGGTCATGGAACATTCTCATGATAAGCTTGTGGAGTTTTTTGCTGACAGTGGCGTGGAGCATTGTGATGAAACCGGCATGGGGCATACTGATGAAAAAGGCATGGAGCCTTTTCGTGACAGGGTTCAAGGAGCATTCTGGCGACAAGTGTCAGGGAGCATTGTGATGACATGTGTATTGAGAATTGTGATGACAAAGGTCATGGAGCATTCTGATAAAAGTGCATGGAGTATTGTGATGACAGGCATCATGGAGCGTTGTGATGACAAGTTTTATGGAACATTGTGATCACAAGTGTTTGGAGCATTGTGATGACGGAGGTCATGGATCATTTTGATTTCAAGGAGCATGGAGCATTGTGATGACAAGGGCATGTAGCAATGTGATCCCAAGTTTCATGGAGGATTGTGATGACAATGGTAATGGAGTATTGTGATGACAAGCGCATAGAGCATGGTAAAGAAAAAGTCATGTAGCATTTTGCTGACAAAGGCATGGAACATTGTGATGACAGGTGTCATGGAGCACTGTGATGACAAGCGTCACGGAGCATTGTGAATACAGGGGTCATGTAGCATTGGGATGACAAGGGCATGGAGCATTATGATGACTGGTGTCATGGAGCACTGTGATGAAAAGCGTCACGGAGCATTGTGAATACATGGGTCATGGAGCATTGGGATGACAAGGGCATGGATCATTGTGATGACAATGGTCATGGAGCATTGGGCTGAAAATGTTCATGGAGTATTGTGATGACAGGGGTCATGGAGCATTGTGATGACAGAGGTCATGGAGAATATTGATTTCATTGTGCTGACAATAGCCGGAAGCATTATGATGATGGGCATGGTGCATTGTGATGACAGGTTTCATGGAGCATTGAGATGAAAAGGGGCATGGAGCATTGTGATTACTGGGATCTTGGAGCACTGTGATGACAAGGGCATGGAGCATTTTGATGAGAAGGACATGGAACATTCTGATGGCATGTGTCATGGAGCTTTGTGATGACAAGGGCATGGAGCATTGTGATTACAGGGGTCTTGGAGCATTGTGATGACAAGTGTCATGGAGCCTTGTGATGACAAGTCCGTGGAATACTGTGATGGCAGGGGTCATGGAGCATTTTGATTAAAAGGAAATGGAGCATTTTGATGACAGGGGTTATGGAGCATTGTGATGTCAGGGGTCATCGAACATTGTGATGATAAGTGCATGTAGCATTGTGATGACAGGAGTCATGGAAAACTGTGATAACAGGGGTGAGGGAGTATTGTGACGAATAGGGATGTAACATTGTGATATCTGTGGTGAGAGAGCATTTTGATGACAAGTTTTATGGAGCATTGTGGTGACAAGATTGTGGAGCACTCTGATGACAAGCACATGGTTCACTGTGATTGCATGTGTCATGGAGCATCGTGCTGACAAGCGCATGGAGCATTGTGATGACAAGTGTCATGTAGCATTGTGCTGAGAAAGGCATAGGGAATTGTGATGACAAGGATCAAAGAGCATTGTGATGAAAAGTTCATGGAGCATTGTGATGACAAGGGTCATGGAGCATTGTGATGACAAGGGCATGGAGCATTGGTCTAATAATTTTAATGGATTATTGCGATGACTGTTGGAACGGTGCACTGTGGTGACAAGGGCATGGAGCATTGTGATGACCAGGTCATGGAGTATTGTGAAGACTGGTGTCAGGGAGCACTGTGTTGACATATGTAATGACCCACTGTGATGACAATGGCATGGAGCATTGTGATGCCAAGTGTCATGGAGGATTCTGATGACAAAGGTAATGGTGCATTTTAATGACAATGGCTTGGAGCATTGTGATGACAAGGGTCAGGGAGTATTGTGCTGACAAGTGCATGGAGAATTGTGATGACAAGGGTCATGGAGCATTCTCATGACAAGCTTGTGGAGTATTTTGATTACAGGGTCGTGGAGCATTGTGATGAAAACGGCATAGGGCATTGTGATGAAAAAGGCATGGAGCATTTTCGTGACAGGGTTCAAGGCGCATTTTGATGACAAGTGTCAGGGAGCATTGTGATGACAAGTGTATTGAGAATTGTGATGACAAAGGTCATGGAGCATTCTGATAAAAGTGAATGGAGTTTTGTGATGACAGGCATCATGGAGCGTTGTGATGACAAATGTTATGGAACATTTTGATCACAAAGGTTTGGAGCATTGTGAGGACAGAGGTCATGGATCATTTTGATTTCAAGGAGCATGGAGCATTGTGATTACAAGGGCATGAAGCAATGTGATCCCAAGGTTCATGGAGGATTGTGATGACAATGGTAATGGAGTATTGTGATGACAAGCTCATAGAGCATTGTAATGACAAGTTCATGTAGCATTTTGCTGACAAAGGCATGGAGCATTGTGATGACATGTGTCATGGAGCACTGAGATGACAAGCGTCACGGAGCATTGTGAATAAAGGGGTCATGGAGCATTGGGATGACAAGGTCATGGATCACTGTGATGACAAGGGTCATGGAGCATTGGGCTGAAAATGTTCATGGAGTATTGTGATGACAGGGGTCATGGAGCATTGTGATGACAGTGGTCATGGAGAATTTTGATTTCATTGTGCTGACAATAGCCAGAAGCATTATGATGATGGGCATGGTGCATTGTGATGACAGTGTTCATGGAGCATTGAGATGAAAAGGGGCATGGAGAATTGTGATTACAAGAGTCTGGGAGCACTGTGATGACAAGGACATGGAGCATTTTGATGAGAAGGACATGGAACGTTCTGATGGCATGTCATGGAGCTTTGTGATGACAAGGGCATGGAGCATTGTGATTACAGGGGTCTTGGAGCATTGTGATGACAAGTGTCATGGAGCCTTGTGATGACAAGGCCGTGGAATATTGTGATGGTAGGGGTCATGGAGCATTGTTATGACAGGGGAAATGGAGCATTGTGATGAGAAGTGCATGGAGCATTGTGATTACAATGTTTATGGAGCATTACAATGACAAATTTGTGGACCGTTGTGATGAAAATTGCGTAGCACATTGTGATGACAAGTGTCATGGAGCATTTTTCTGACAAACGCATGGAGCATTTGAATGACAAGGGTGAGGGAGCATTGTGATGAAAAGTTCATGGAGCATTGTGGTTATAAAGGTCACAGAGCCTTGTGATGACGCGGGCATGGACCATTGTGTTGACAAATGTTATGAAGCATTGTGATGACTGGAGTCACCGAGCATTGTGATGACAGTGGTCATGGAGCATTGTGATGACAAGGGCATGGAGCATTGTGGTGACAGGGGCATGGAGCATTTGTCTGACATGTTTCATAGATTATTGTGATGACATTGGACATGGTGCATTGTGATGACAAGGGCATGGATCATTGTGATGAGAAGGTCATGGAGTATTGTGAAGACAGGTGTCAGGGAGCATTGTGATGATATATGTCATGGTCCATTGCAATGACAATGGCAGGGAGCATTGTGATGCCAAAAGTAATGGAGGATTTTGATGACAAATATAATGGAGCATTGTGATGACTAGGGCTTGGAGCATTATGATGACAAGGGCCATTGAGAATTTTCAGAACAAGGTCGTGAAGCATTGTGATGACAAGGTCCTGGAGCATTGTGATGAGAAATCCATAGAGACTTGTGATGACAAATCTCATGGAGCATACTGATGAAAAGGGGCATGGACCATTGTGATTACAGGAGTCTTGGAACATTGTGATGACATGGGCATGAAGCATTGTAAGGAGAAGGCCAAGGAGCATTCTGAAGACATGTTTCATTGAGCTTTGTGATGACAAGGGCATGGAGCATTGTGTTTAAAGGGTTCTTGGAGCATTGTGAGGAAAAGGGCATGGATCATTGTGATGATAAAGGCATGGAGCCTTGTCATGACAGGGTTCAAGGAGCATACAGACAACAAGTGTCAGGGAGCATTTTGATGACAAGTGTATTGAGCATTGTGATGACAAAGGTCATGGAGCATTGTGATGAGAAGACCATGGATAATTGTGATGACGAGTGTCATGGGGCACTGTGATGACAAGTGTTATGGAATATTGTGATCACAAGGGTTTGGAGCATTGTTATGACAGAGGTCATGGAGCATTTTGATTTCATTGTGATGACAATAGCATGAAGCATTATGATGATGGGCATGGTGCATTTTGATGACAGGGTTCATGGATCATTGAGATGAAAAGGGGCATGGAGCATTGTGATTACAGTGGTCTTGGAACACTGTGATGACAAGGGCATGGAACATTGTGAAGAGAAGGCCATGGAACCTCCTGATGACATGAGTCGTGGAGCTTTGTTATGACAAGTTCATGGAGCATTTTGATTACAGGTGTCTTGGTGCATTGCAAAGACATGGGTAATGGAGCCTTGTGATGACAAGGCCGTGGAACATTGTGATGGCAATGGTCATGGAGCATTGTTATGACAGAGGTAATGGAGCATTGTTATGAGGAGGGAATTGAGCATTGGTCTGAAATATTTCATGGATTATTGTGATGAGATTGGGCATGGAGCATTGTGATGAAAAGGGCATAGAGCTTTGTGATTACAGTGGTCTTGGAGCATTGTGATGAAAAGGGAATGGATCACTGTGATGAAAAAGGCATGGAGCCTTGTAATGACAGGGTTCAAGGAGCATACTGACGACAAGTGTCAGGGAGCATTGTGATGACAAGTGTATTGAGCATTGTGATGACAAAGATCATGGAGCATTGTGATGAGAAGACCATGGATAATTGTGATGATGATCATCATGCGGTGTTGTGATGATAAGTGTTATGAAACATTGTGATCACAAGGGTTTGGAGCATTATCATGACAGAGTTCATGGAGAATTTTGATTTCATTGTGATGACAATAGCCTGAAGCATTAGGATGATGGGCATGGTGCATTGTGATGACACGGTTCATGGAGCATTGAGATGAAAAAGGGCATGGAGCATTGTGATTACAGAGTTCTTGGAGCATTGTAATGACAAGCGCATAGAGCTTTCTAATGACAAGATCATGTAGAATTTTGCTGACAAATGCATGGAGCATTGTGATGACAGGTGTCATGGAGCTTTGTGATGACAAGTCATGGAGCATTTTGATGACAAGGGCATGGTGCATTGTGATGACAAGGGCAGGAAGCATTTTGATGACCGGGTCATGCAGCAATTTGATGAAAAGTGTAATGGAACATTGTGATGGCAGTGGTCATGGAGCATTGTTATGACAGAGGTAATGGAGCATTTTGATGAGAAGCACATTGAGCATTGGTCTGAAATGTTTCAAGGATTATTGTGATGAGAGTGGGCATGGAGCATTGTGATGACAAGGGCACGGAACACTGTGATACAGGGGTCATGGAGGATTGTAATGACAAGAGCATGGAGCATTGTGATGAGAAGGGCATCGAGTATTGTGATGACAAATGTCATGGAGCTTTGTAATGAGAAGGGCATGGAGCAATGTGATGAGAGCGTTTATGGAGCACTTTGATGCCAATGGTCATGGAGCTTTGTGATGACAAAGGTCATAGAACATTTTGATGACAAGTGTGTGGTGCATTGTGATGAGAAGGGCAGGGAGCATTTTGATGACAGGGTCATGCAGCAATTTGATGAAAAGTGTAATGGAACATTTTGTTGACAGGGGTTATAGAACATTTTGATGCCAGGGGTCATGGAGCTTTGGGATGAAATGGGTCATGGAGCATTTTGATGACAGGGGTTATGGAAGATTGTGATGTCGTGGGCTATGGAACATTGTGCTGATAAGGGGATGTAGCATTGTGATGACTTGGGTCATGGAACATTGTGATTACCGGGGTGAGGGAGGATTGTGATGACTAGTGATGGAACATTGTGATATCTCAGGTGAGAGAGCATTTGGATGAGAAGTGCATGGAGCATTGTGATTACGAGGTTTATGGCGGATAGCGTTGACAGGGTTGTGGATCATTGTGATGAAAAGCGCGTGGCACATTGTGATGACAAGGGTCATGGAGTATTGTTCTGACAAAGGCATGGAGCATTGTGATGACAAGGGTCACGGAGCATTGTGATGAAAATTTCATGGAGCATTGAGGTTACAAAGGACACAGAGCCTTTTGAGGACGCGAGCATGGACCGTTGTGTTGGCAAACGTTATGAAGAATTGTGATGACTGGATTCAGGGAGCATTGTGATGACAGGGGTAATGGAGCAGTGTGATGACAAGGGCATGGAGCATTGCGATGACAGGTACATGGAGCATTGGTCTGACAATTTCATAGATTATTGTGATGACAGTGGACATGGTGCATTGTGCTGACAAGGGCATGGAGCATTGTGATGAGAAGGTCATGGAGTATTGTGAAGACAGGTGTCATGGAGCACTGTGATGACAAGGGTCACGGAGCATTGTGAATACAGGGGTCATGGAGCATTGGGATGACAAAGGCATGGATCATTGTGATGAGAATGTCAGGGATTATTGTAAAGACAGGTGTCAGGGAGCATTGTGATGACATATGTCATGGTCCACTGCGATGACAATGTCAGGGAGCACTGAGATGCCAAATGTAATGGCGGATTGTGATGAAATATATAATGGAGCATTGTGATGACTAGGGCTTGGAGCATTATGATGACAAGGGCCATTGAGAATTTTCATGACAAGTTCGAAGAGCATTGTTATGACAATGTCCCGGAGCTTTGTGATTAGAAATCCATGGAGCCTTGTGCAGACAAGTCTCATGGAGCATACTGATGAAAAGGGGCATGGAACATTCTGATTACAGGGGTCTTGAAACATTGTGATAACAAGTGCATGGAGCATTGTGATGACAAGTGCATGGAGCATTGGTCTAATACGTTTCATGGATTTTTGTGATGACAGATGGAATGGCACATTGTTATGACAAGGGCATGGAGCATTGTGATGACCAGGTCATGGAGTATTGTGAAGACAGGTGTCAGGGATCATTGTGATGACATATGTAATGGCCCATTGTGATGAAAATGGCATGGAGCATTGTGATGCCAGGTATCTTGGAGGAGTCTGATCACAATTGTCAAAGAGCATTGTGATGACAAGTGTCATGGAGGATTCTGATGACAAATATAATGGAGCATTGTGATGACAAAGGCTTGGAATATTGTGATGACAAGGGTCATGGAGCATTGTGCTGAGAAAGGCATAGAGCATTGTGATGACAAGGGTCAAAGAGCATTGTGATGAAAAGTTCATGGAGCATTGTGGATAAAAATGTCACAAAGACTGTTGATGACGAAGGCATGGACAATTGTGATGACAAAGGTCATGAAGCATTGTGATGACTGGAGTCACGGAGGATTGTGATGACAGGGGTCATGGAGCATTGTGATAAAAAGGGCATGGAGCATTGTGATGACAAGGGCATGGAACATTGGTCTAATAAGTTTCATGGATTATTGCGATGACAGTTGGAATGGCGCATTGTGATGACAAGGGCATGGAGCATTGTGTTGACCAGATCATGCAGTATTGTGAAGACAGTTGTCAGGGAGCATTGTGATGACATATATAATGGCCCATTGTGATGACAATGGCATGGAGCATTGTGATGCCAAGTGTCATGGAGGATTCTGAAGACAAAGGTAATGGAGCATTGTGATGACAATGGCTTGGAGCATTGTGATGACAAGGGTCAGGGAGCATTGAGCTGACAAGTGCATGGAGAATTGTGATGACAAGGGTCATGGAGCATTCTGATGACAAGCTTGTGGAGTATTTTGATGACAATGGCATGGAGCATTGTGATGAAAACGGTATGGGGTTTGTGATGAAAAAGGCATGGAGACTTTTCGTGACAGGGTTCAAGGAACATTCTGATGACAAGTGTCAGGGAGCATTGTGATGACATGTATATTGAGAATTGTAATGACAAAAGTCATGGAGCATTGTGATGTAAATTCCATGGAGTATTGTGATGACAGGCAACATGGAGCGTTGTGATGACAAGTGTTATGGAACACTGTGATCACAAGGATTTGGAGCATTGTGATGACAGAGGTCATGGATCATTTTGATTTCAATGAGCATGGAGCACTGTGATGACAAAGGAATGAAGCAATGTGATCCCAAGTTTCATGGAGGATTGTGATGACAATGGAAATGGAGTATTGTGATGACAAGCGCACAAAGCATTGTAATGACAAGGTCATGTAGCATTTTGCTGACAAAGGCATGGAGCATTGTGATGACATGTGTCATGGAGCACTGTGATGACAAGCGTCAGGGAGCATTGTGAATACAGGGGTCATGGAGCATTGGGATGATAAGGGCATGGATCATTGTGATGACAAGAATCCCGGATCATTGTGTTGTGAGGTGTCATGGAATGTTGTGATGACAGTGGTCATGGAGCATTGTGATGATATTGGCCATGGAGCATTGTGATGAGTAGGTCGTGGAGCATTGGGCTGAAAATGTGCATGGAGTATTGTCATGATAGCAGTCCTGGAGCATTGTAATGACAAGTAAATGAAGCATGGTGATGACAAGGTCCTGGAGCATTGTGATGAGAAGACCATGGAGACTTGTGATGACAAGTCTCATGGAGCATTCTGATGAAAAGGGGCATGGAGCATTGTGATTACAGGGGTCTTGGAGCATTGTGAAGACTAGGGCATGGAGCATTGTGATGAGCAGGCCATGGAGCATTCTGATGACATGTGTCCTGGCGTTTTGTGATGACAAGGGCATGGAGCATTGTGATTAGAGGGATCTTGGAGCATTGTGATGAAAAGGGCATGGATCATTGTGATGAAAAAGGCATGGAGCCTTGTCATGACAGGGTTCAAGGAGCATACTGACGACAAGTGTCAGGGAGCATTGTGATGACAAGTGTATTGAGCATTGTGATGACAAAGATCATGGAGCATTGTGATGAGAAGACCATGGATAATTATGATGATGAGCATCATGGGGTGTTGTGATGATTCGTGTTATGCAAAATTGTGATCACAAGGGTTTGGAGCATTATGATGACAGAGGACATGCAGAAAATTGATTTCATTGTGATGACAATAGCCTGAAGCATTATGATGATGGGCATGGTGCATTGTGCTGACAGGGTTCATGGGGCATTGAGATGAAAAATGGCATGGAGCATTGTGATTACAAGGGTCTTGGAGCATTGTGCTGACAAGGGCATGGAACATTGTGATGAGAAGGCCATGGAACATTCTGATGACATGCGTCATGGAGCTTTGTGATGACAAGGGCATGGAGCATTGTGATTTCAGGGGTCTTGAGCATTGTGATGAGAAGTGTCATGGAACCTTCTGATGACTAGGCCATGGAAGATTGTGATGGCAGGGGTCATGGTGCATTGTTATGACAGGAGTAATGGAGCATTGTGATGAGAAGGGTATGGAACTTTGGTCTGAAATGTTTCATGGATTATTGTGATGAGAGTGGGCATGGAGCATTGGGATGACAAGGGCAAGGAACAATGTGATACATGGGTCATGCAGGATTGTAATGACAAGGGCATGGAGCATTGTGATGAGAATGGCATCGAGCATTGTGATGACAAGTGTCATGGAGCTTTGTGATGACAAGGGCATGGAGCAATGTGATGAGAGTGTTCATGGAGCATTGTGATGACAATGACATGGGGCATTGTGATGCCAAGGGTCATGGAGCTTTGTGATGACAAATCATGGAGCATTTTGATGACAAGGGCATGGTGCATTGTAATGAGAAGGGCAGGGAGCATTTTGATGACCGGGTCATGCAGCAATTTGATAAGAAGTGTAATGGAACATTTTGATGGCAGGGTTTATAGACCATTGTGATGTCAGGGGACTTGGAGCTTTGGGATGGAAAGGGTCAGGGAGCATTTTGATGACAGGTGTTATGGAACATTGTGATGGCAGGGGTCATGGAACTTTGTGATGATAAGGGGATGTAGCATTGTGATGACAGTGTCATGGAACCTTGTGATTACAGGGGTGAGGGAGTATAGTAATGACTAGTGATGGAACATTTTGCTATCTCTGGTGAGAGAGCATTTTGATGAGAAGTGCATGGACCATTGTGATTACAACGTTTATGGAGCATTGCAATGACAAGTTTGTGGACCGTTGTGATGAAATGCGCGTGGCACATTGTGATGAAAATGGTCATGGAACATTGTTCTTTCAAAGACATGGAGCACTGTGATGACAAGTGTCACAGCGAATTGTGATGAAAATTTCATGGAGCATTGTGGTTACAAAGGTCACAGAGCCTTGTGATGACACGTGCATGGACCATTGTGATGACAAACGTTATGAAGCATTGTGATGACTGGGGTCACGGAGCATTGTGATGACAGGGGTCATGGACGATTGTGATGACACGGGCATGGAGCATTGGTCTGAGAAATTTCAAAGATTATTGTGATGAGAGTGGACATGGTGCATTGTGATGACAAGGGCATGGAGCATTGTGATGAGAAGGTGATGGAGTAGTGTGAAGACAGGTGTCAGGGAGCATTGTGATGACATATGTCATGGGCCTTTGCGATGAAAATGGCATGGAGCATTGTGATGCCAAATGTAATGGAGAATTGTGATGACAAATATAATAGAGCATTGTGATGATTAGGGCTTGGAGCATTATGATGACAAGGGCCATTGAAAATTTTCATGACAAGGTCGTGAAGCATTGTGATGACAATGTCCTGGAGCATTGTGATGACAAAACCATGGATCCTTGTGATGACAAGTCTCATGGAGCATACTGAAGAAAAGGGGCATGGAGTATTGTGATTACAGGTGTCTTGGAATATTGTGATGACAAGGGCATGGAGCATAGTGAGTAGAAGACAAAGGAGAATCCTGATGGCAAGCTTCATTGAGTTTTGTGATGACAAGGGCATGGAGCATTGTGAATACATGGGTCTTGGAGCATTGTGATGAAAATGGCATGGATCATTGTGATGAGAAGGTCATGGAGTATTGTGAAGAGAGGTGTCAGGGAGCATTGTGATGACATATGTCATGGTCCATTGCAATGACAAAGGCGGGGAGCATTGTGATGCCAAATGTAATGGAGGATTTTGATGACAAATATAATGGAGCATTGTGATGACTAGGGCTTGGAGCATTTTGATGACAAGGGCCATTGAGAATTTTCAGAACAAGGTCGTGAAGCATTGTGATGACAAGGTCCTGGAGCATTGTGATGAGACATCCACAGAGACTTGTGATGACAAATCTCATGGAGCATACTGAGGAAATGGGGCATGGACCATTGTGATTACAGGGGTCTTGGAACATTGTAATGACTTGGGCATGGAGCATTGTGAGGAGAAGGCCAAGGAGCATTCTGAAGACATATTTCATTGAGCTTTGTGATGACAAGGGCATGGAGCATAGTGAGTAGAAGACAAAGGAGAATCCTGATGGCAAGCATCATTGTGTTTTGTGATGACAAGGGCATGGAGCATTGTGATTTCATGGGTCTTGGAGCATTGTGATGAATAGGGCATGGATCATTGTGATGAAAAAGGCATGGAGCCTGTCATGACAGGGTTCAAGGAGCATACAGACAACAAGTGTCAGGGAGCATTGTGATGACAAGTGTATTGAGCATTGTGATGACGAAGGTCATGGACCATTGTGATGAGAAGACCATGAATAATTGTGATAACGAGCGACATGGGGCATTGTGATGACAAGAGTTATGGAATATTGTGATCACAAGGGTTTGGAGCATTGCTATGACAGAAGTCATGGAGCATTTTGATTTCATGGTGATGACAATAGCATGAAGCATTATGATGATGGGCATGGTGCATTGTGATAACAGGGTTCATGGATCATTGAGATGAAAAGGGGCATGTAGCATTGTGATTACAGTGTTCATGGAGCATTGTGATGAGAAGGGCCATGGAGCTTTTTGATGACAAGGCCATGGAACATCGTGGGGGCAGGGGTCATGCAGCATTATTATGACAGGGGTAATGGAGCATTGTGATGAGAAGGCCATGGAGCATTCTGATGACTTGTGTCATGGAGCTATGTGAAGACAGGGCATGGAGCAATGGGATGACAAGGACATGGAGCATTGTGATGCCAAGTGTCATAGATCTTTTTTTTTTTTTTTTTTTTTTTTTTTTTTTTTTTTTTTTTGCTGTACGCGGGCCTCTCACTGTTGTGGCCTCTCCCGTTGCGGAGCACAGGCTCCGGACGCGCAGGCTCAGCGGCCATGGCTCACGGGCCCAGCCGCTCCGCGGCATATGGGATCCTCCCAGACCGGGGCACGAACCCGTATCCCCTGCATCGGCAGGCGGACTCTCAACCACTGCGCCACCAGGGAGGCCCCATAGATCTTTATGATGACAAAGTCATGGAGCATTTTGATGGCAAGGGCGTTGTGCATTGTGATGAGAAGGGCAGGGAGCATTGTGATGACAGGTTCATGGAGCAATTGGATGAAAAGTGTCATGGAACATTTTGATGATAGAAGTCATGGAACATTGTGATGACAGGTGTGAGGGAGTATTGTGACAAATACTGATGTAACATTGTGATATCATGGTGAGAGAGCATTTTGATGAGAAGTGCATGGAGCATTGTGATGACAATATTGTGGAGCACTGTGATGACAGGCTCATGGTGCATTGTGATTGCATGTGTCATGGAGCATTGTGCTAACAAGCACATGTAGCATAGTAATGACAAGGGTCATGGAGTATTGTGCTGAGAAAGGCATAGAACACTGTGATGACAAGGGTCTAAAAGCATTGTGATGAAAATTTCATGGAGCATTGTGGTTAAAAAGGTCACAGAGACTGTTGATGATGAGGGCATGGACCATTGTGATGACAAAGGTCATGAAGCATTGTGATGACTGGAGTCATGGAGCATTGTGATGACAAGGGTCATGGAACACTGTGATAACAAGGGCATGGAGCATTGTGATGACAAGGGCATGGAACATTGGTCAAATATGTTTCATGGATTATTGCGATGACAGTTGGAATGGCACATTGTGATGACAAGGGCATGGAGCATTGTGATGACCAGGTCATGCAGTATTTTGAAGACAGGAGTCAGGGAGCATTGTGATGACATATGTAATGGCCCATTGTGATGACAATTCCATGGAGCATTGTGATGCCAAGTGTCATGGAGGATTCTGATGACAAAGGTAATGGAGCATTGTGATGACAATGGCTTGGAGCATTGTGATGACAAGGGTCAGGGAGCATTGTGCTCAAAAGTGCATGGAAAATTGTGATGACAAGGGTCATGGAGCATTCTGATGACAAGCTTGTGGAGTATTTTGATGACAATGGCATGGAGCATTGTGATGAAAACAGCATGGGACATTGTGATGAAAAAGGCATGGAGCCTTTTCGTGACAGGGTTCAAGGAGCATTCTGATGACAAGTGTCAGGGAGCACTGTGATGACAAGTGTATTGAGAATTGTGATGACAAAGGTCATGGAGCATTGTGATGAAAAGGGCATGGAGTATTGTGATGACAGGCATCATGGAGCGTTGTGATGACAAGTGTTATGGAACATTGTGATTACAAGTATTTGGAGCATTTTGATGACAAGGGCATGAAGCAATGTAATCCCAAGGTTCATGGAGTATTGTGATGACAATGAAAATGGAGTATTGTGATGACAAGCGCATAGAGCATTGTAATGACAAGGTCATATAGCATTTTGATGACAAAGGCATGGAGCATTGTGATGACGTGTCATGGAGCACTGTGATGACAAGCGTCAGGGAGCATTGTGAATACAGGGGTCATGGAGCATTGGGATGACAAGGGCATGGATCATTGTGATGACAAGTGTCATGGAGCACTGAGCTGAAAATGTTCATGGAGTGTTGTGATGACAGAGGTCATGGAGCATTGTCATGACCATGGAATGGAGCAATGTGATGACAAGAGTCACGGAACATTGTGTTGTCAGGTTTCATGGAGTGTTGTGATGACAGAGGTCATGGAGCATTGTGATGATATTGGCCATGGAGCATTGTGATGAGTAGGTCGTTGAGCATTGGGCTGAAAATGCTCATGGATTATTGTGATGACAGGGGTCATGGAGCATTGTGATGACAAGGGAATGGAGCATGGTGATGACAAGGTCTTGGAGCATTGTGATGAGAAGACCATGGAGACTTGTGACGACAACTCACATGGAGCATTCTGATGAAAATGGGCATGGAGTATTGTGATCACAGGGGTCTTGGTGCATTGTGATGACAAGGGCATGGAGCATTGTGATGAGAAGGCCATGAAGCATTCTGATGACATGTGTCATGGAGCTTTTTGATGAGAAGTGCATGGAGCATTGTGATTACAGGGATCTTGGAGCATTGTGATGAAAAGGGCATGGATTATTGTGATGAAAAAGGCATGGAGCCCTGTCATGACAGGGTTCAAGGAGCATACTGACGACAAGCGTCAGTTAGCATTGTGATGACAAGTGTATTGAGCATTGTGATGACGAAGATCATGGAGCATTGTGATGAGAAGACCATGGATAATTGTGATGATGAGCGTCATGGGGTGTGGTGATGATAAGTGTTATGGAACATTGTGATCACAAGGTTTTGGAGCATTATGATGACAGAGTTCATGGAGAATATTGATTTCATTGTGATGACAATAGCCTGAAGCATTGTGATGATGGGCATGGTGCATTGTGATGACAGGGTTCATGGAGCATTGAGATGAAAAGGGGCATGGAGCATTGTGTTTACAGGGGTTTTGGAGCATTGTGAGGACAAGGGCATGGAGCATTGTGATGAGAAGGCCATGGAACATTCTGAGGACATGCATCATGGAGCTTTGTGATGACAAGGGCATGGAGCTTTGTGATTTCAGGGGTCTTCAGCATTGTGATGACAAGTGTCATGGAACCTTGTGATGACTAGGCCGTGGAACATTGTGATGGCAGGGGTCATGGTGGATTGTTATTACAGGGGTAAAGGAGCATTGTGATGAGAAAGGCATGGAACATTGGTCTGAAATATTTCGTGGATGATTGTGATGAGAGTGGGCATGGAGCCTTCTGATGACAAGGGTACGGAACACTATGATACATGGGTCATGCTGGATTGTAATGACAAGGGCATGGAGCATTGTGATGACAAGCGTCCTGGAGCATTGTGATGAAAAGTTCATGGAGCATTGTGGTTAAAAAGGTCACAGAGACTGTTGATGACGAGGGCATGGACCATTGTGATGACAAAGGTCATGAAGCATTGTGATAACTGGAGTCACGGAGCATTGTGATGACAGGGGCCATGGAGGATTGTGATAACAAGGGCATGGAGCACTGTGATGACAAGGGCATGGAACATTGGTCTAATAAGTTTAATGGATTATTGTGATGACAGTTGGAATGGCACATTGTGATCACAAGGGCATGGAGCCTACTGATGACCAGGTCATGCAGTAATGTGAAGACAGGTGTCAGGGAGCATTGTGATGACATATGTAATGGCCCATTGTGATGACAATGGCATGGAGCATTGGGATGCCAAGTGTCATGGAGGATTCTGTTGACAAAGGTAATGGAGCATTCTGATGACAAGGGTCAGGGAGCATTGTGCTGACAAGTGCATGGAGAATTGTGATGACAAGGGTCATGGAGCATTCTGACGACAAGCTTGTGGAGTATTTTGATGACAATGGCATGGAGCACTGTGAAGAAAACGGCATGGGGCATTGTGTTGAAAGAGGCATGGAGCCTTTTCGTAACAGGGTTCATGGAGCATTCTGATGACAAGTGTATTGAGCATTGTGATGACAAAGGTCATGGAGCATTGGGATGACAAGTCATGGAGCATTTTGATGACAAGGGCATGGTGCATTGTGATGAGAAGTTCAGGGAGAATTTTGATGACCGGGTCATGCAGCAATTTGATGAAAATTGTAATGGAACATTTTGATGCCAGGGGTTATAAAACATTGTGATGTCAGGGGTCTTGCAGCTTTGGGATGAAACGGATCATGGAGGATTTTGATGGCAGTTGTCATGGACCATTGTGATGATAAGGGGATGTAGAAGTGTGATGACAGTGTCATGGATCATTGTGATTACATGGGTGAGGGAGTATTATGTTGACTTGTGATGGAACACTGTGATATTTCTTCTGAGAGAGCATTTTTATGAGAAGGGCATGGAGCATTGTGATTACAAGGTTTATGGAGCATTGCAATGACAAGGTTGTGGACCGTTGTGATGAAATGTGCGTGGCATATTGTGAAGACAATGGTCATGGAGCATTGTTCTGACAAAGACATGGAGGATTGTGATGGCAAGTATCACAGAGAATTGTGATGAAAAGTTCATGGAGCATTGCGGTTACAAAGGTCACAGAGCTTTGTGATGATGCGGGCATGGACCACTGTGATGACAAACGTTATGAAGCATTGAGATGCCTGGAGTCACGGAGCATTGTGATGACAGGGGTCATGGAGCATTGTAATGACATGTGTCATGGAGCATTGTGCTGACAAGCGATTGGAGCATTGTGATGACAAGGGTCATGGAGCATTGTGCTGAAAAAGGCATAGAGCATTGTGATGACAAGGGTCAAAGAGCATTGTGATGAAAAGTTCATGGAACATTGTGCTTAAAAAGGGCACAGAGACTGTTGATGACGAGGGCATGGAAAACTGTGATGACAAAGGTCATGAAGCATTGGGATGACTGGAGGTATGGAGCAGTGTGATGACAGGGGTCATGGACATTTGTGATAACAAGGGCATGGAGCATTGTGATGACAAGGGACTGGAGCATTGGTCTAATAAGTTTCATGGATTATTGCGATGACAGTTGGAATGGTGCATTGTGATGACAAGGGCATGGAGCATTGTGATGACCTGGTCATGCAATATTGATAAGAAAAGTGTCAGGGAGCATTGTGATGACATATGTAATGGCCTATTGGGATGACAATGGCATGGAGCATTGTGATTACAGGGATCTTGAAGCATTGTGATGAAGACGGCATGGATCATTGTGATGAAAAAGGCATGGAGCCTTGTCATGACAGGGTTCAAGGAGCATACTGACGACAAGTGTCAGGGAGCATTGTGATGACAGGTGTATTGAGCATTGTGATGACAAAGATCATGGAGCACTGTGATGAGAATACCATGGATAATTGTGATGATGAGCGTCATTGTGTGTTGTGATGAGAAGTGTTATGGAACATTGTGATCACAAGGGTTTGGAGCATTATGATGACAGAGGTCATGGAGAATATTGTTTTCATTGTGATGACAATAGACTGAAGCATTATGATGATGGGCATGGTGCATTGTGATGAAAGGGTTCATGGAGCATTGAAATGAATAGTGGCATAGAGCATTGTGATTACAGGGTTCTAGGAGAATTGTGATGAGAAGTGTCAAGGAGCTTTGTGATGACATGGCCATGGAACATAGTGATGGCAGGGGTCATGGAGCATTGTTATGACTGGTGTAATGGAGCATTGTGATGGCAAGGGCATGCAGCATTGTGATGAGAAGGCCATGGAGCATACTGATGACATGTGTCATGGAGCTTTGTGAAGACAATGGCATGGAGCAATGTGATGAGAGCATTCATTTAGCATTGTGATGACAATGACATGGAGCATTGTGATGCCAAG
Organism: Mesoplodon mirus; assembly: GCF_964341445.2. Lineage (NCBI taxonomy): Eukaryota > Metazoa > Chordata > Mammalia > Artiodactyla > Ziphiidae > Mesoplodon > Mesoplodon mirus. The sequence continues at coordinate 794,206 of NW_028295720.1, forward strand.
GGTCTTGGATCTTTGTGATGACAAAGGTCATGGAGCATTTTGATGGCAAGGGCGTTGTGCATTGGGATGAGAAGGGCAGGGAATATTCTGATGACAGGGTCATGGAGCAATTTGATGAAAAGTGTCATGGAACATTTTGATGACAGGTGTTATGGAACATTGTGATGTCAGGGTTCATCGAAAATTGTGATGATAAGTGCATGTAGCATTGTGATGACAAGAGTCATGGAACATTGTGATGACTTGGGTGAGGGAGTATTGTGACAAATAGTGATGTAGCATTCTGATATCAGTGGTGAGAGAGCATTTTGATGAGAAGTGAATGGAGCATTGTGATGAAAAATTTTAAGGAGCATTGTGATGACAAGATTGTGGAGCACTGTGATGACAAGCGCATGGCACTTTGTGATGACAAGTGTTATGGAACACTGTGGTCACAAGGGTTTGGAGCATTGTGATGACAGAGGTCATGGATCATTTTGATTTCAAGGAGCATGGAGCATTGTGATGACAAGGGCATGAAGCAATGTGATCCCAAGTTTCATGGAGGATTGTGATGACAATGGAAATTGACTATTGTGATGACATGCACATAGAGCATTGTAATGACAATGTCATGTAGCATTTTGCTGACAAAGGCATGGAGCATTGTGATGACAAGGGTCATGGAGCACTGGGCTGAAATTGTTCTTGGAGGGTTGTGATGACAGGGGTCATGGAGCATTGTGATGACTAGGGAATGCAGCATTGTGATGACAAGAGTCCCGGATCATTGTGTTGTCAGGTGTCATGGAGTGTTGTGATGACAGTGGTCATGGAGCACTGTGATGATATTGGCCATGGAGCATTGTAATGAGTAGGTCGTGGAGCATTGGGCTGAAAAATTTCATGGTTTATTGTGATGACAGGTGTCATGGAGCATTGTGATGACAAGGGAATGGAGCATGGTTATGAGAAGACCATGGAGACTTGTGATGACAAGTCTCATGGAGCATTCTGATGAAAAGGGGCATGGAGCATCGTGATTACAGTGGTCTTGGTGCATTGTGATGACGAAGGCATGGAACATTGTGATGAGAAGTCCATGGAGCATTCTGATGACATGCGTCATGGAGTTTTTTGATGACAAGGACATTGAGCATTGTGATTACCGGGATTTTGGAGCATTGTGAAGAAGAGGGCATGGATCATCGTGATGACAAGGTCACGGAACACTGTGATACATGGGTCATGCAGGATTGTAATGACAAGAGCATGGAGCACTGTGATGAGGAGGGCATCAAGCATTCTGATGACAAGTGTCATGGTGCTTTGTGATGACAAGTCCATGGAGCCATGTGATGAGAGGGTTCAAGGAGCATTGTGATGACAATGACATGGAGCATTGTGATGACAATGGAAATGGAGCATTGTGATGACAAGTGTATTGAGAATTGTGATGACAAAGGTCATGGAGCATTGTGATGAAAAGGGCATGGAGTATTGTGATGACAGGCATCATGGAGCGTTGTGATGACAAGTGTTATGGAACACTGTGATCACAAGGGTTTGGAGCACTGTGATGACAGAGGTCATGGATCATTTTGATTTCAAGGAGCATGGAGCATTGTGATGACAAGGGCATGAAGCAATGTGATCCCAAAGTTCGTGGAGGATTGTGATGACAATGGAAATGGAGTATTGTGATGACAAGCGCATAGAGCATTGTAATGACAAGGTCATGTAGCATTTTGCTGACAAAGGCATGGAGCATTGTGATGACATGTGTCATGGAGCACTGTGATGACAAGCGTCACGGAGCATTGTGAATACAGGGATCATGGAGCATAGGGATGACAAGGACATGGATCATTGTGATGACAAGGGTCATGGAATATTGGGCTGAAAATGTTCATGGAGTATTGTGAAGACAGGGGCTATGGAGCATTGTGATGACTAGGGAATGGAACATTTTGATGACAAGAGTGCCGAATCATTGTGTTGTCAGGTGTCATGGAGTGTTGTGATGACAGTGGTCATGGAGCATTGTGATGATATTGGCCATGGAGCTTTGTGATGAGAAGACCGTGGGTAATTGTGATGTCGATCATCATGGAGCACTGTAATGACAAGGGTCATGAAGAATTGTGATGACAGGTGTCAGGGAGCATTGTGATGACATGGGTCATGGATCATTGTGATGACAAGGGCATGGAGCATTGTGATGACAAGTGCATGGAGCATTGTGATGACAAGTGCATGGAGCATTGCAATGTCAAATGGATGGAGAATTGTGATGACAAGAGCATGTAACATATTGCTGAGAACTGTCATATAGCACTGTGATGACATGGACGTGGAGAACTGTGATGACAAGGGACATGGAGCATTGTGATAACCAGGGCATGGTGCATTGTGATGACAGGGGTCATGGAGCATTATTATGAGAACGGCCATGGTGCATTCTGACATAAGATATCACTTATGAAGGGAATGTAAACATGGCTACATATGAACTGAATTAGGGAAGAGAAGAGAGTCTCAGATTTAGAAAACACTCTAACGCTTGCTTAAGGGGAAAGAGAGGTGGGGAGATGAACAAAACATAAAATTGATATTAGCACAGGTACTGTTCCATAGTCCAAGAACAGAAGAGACAAGCCCTACTCCTTCCTCAGTGAATGGAACTCAACATCCCTATTCCACGCAGAGAAACATATCTGACTAGTAAGAATTTTAAAACCTATGTATTGATATGTCTCCATAAGGGAAACAAGTGTGTCTAGAACGACATAAACATGGCAGTGAGAATCAGCTCAAACCCAATATAAAACTGAATTTCAAAACAAAACATAAAAACAGTAAAATTCTTACACAATACCTTCAGGGTTTCTGGTGAAATTTGGAATGACCCTATCTACAATGACAGCTGGATGTGGCATAAGGCTGGTCACTTGGGACTGAGAGGATTGGTGAGATTGGGTGAAAAAATGCAGACCCTTTAAAGCAATAATGCCTGCCACCCATTCCATGGTTCCCAACTCTCCAGGTAGAAGGGAGTATCACTACAGTTATACCGTGTATGGGAACCTAGAGAATGGAAACCATCTGATGGTGAAAGGTTTCTAAAACTCTACTACTTTTTTCTCTCCTTGTGCTCCAGTTTGACATTCCAACTGCTTTACTATCAATCTCCCAACTTTGAAAGTCAGCCCCTATAACCTCCTGGTTCGCACAGTTGGCAAATTGTGCAGAGGATATAAGGGAAGAGAGAGAACCAATGAGAGAGTAGCTGTAGGCATTTGGACAGCCACATGTCACTATAATTTCCCGTCACAAAGAGGAATTATCCAACATCTCAGCCTGCCCCCCCAGAATCATTATAAATCCAGAAGCAAAACTGTTGATTTGCGGTAAGCTCACAAAAACGCGAGTTGAAAAATGGAGCTCAGGGCCACAGCAATTCACTAACCTGCAGAGTTATAAAGGATTACTCTCTTCCAAAAATCTGTTGAGAGAAAGCCACGAGGCAGAAGGGAAAATGAGGCAGAATGGCATGAAACAGATTTCAAGAGATACAATGGAATCGCCTTTAAACACAGGAAAAGCATTACAACTTCGAAAATTATGGAAATGGCCATAAAGGGCATATGGGTTTTCACGTGAATATATACAGGAGAAAACGCATATGCCCTTTTTGGACAAGCAAGCAAGTGGGCAATGCAAATCAGCACTACAAAGAAGTATCACTTCCTACCGGTCAAAAGGGACATCCGCAAAATGTGTAAAAAACTGAAAGGCAAGACAGGCCCTGTAGAACAGGGAGCCTGGTTATGCTGATGGGTGGGATGTAAACTGCCAACTGCCTATCTGGAGGAGTGCATTGTGTTCCCTAAAACAAGTAAACAACAGAGGTACAGAGCCAAGGGCACTTCCAGTCTAGGGAATAAACCTTGGGAAAACTGAAAATCAATAAGACAGAGCCACCACAATATTTAGGGCTGCACTGCTTACAAGAAGCTCATTTGGGTACACCTTAAATATCCCTGAAAGATAAAAATGGTACAAAAATTTGAGGTATTTACGTCCGATGTAATATCCCTCAGCCATGAAATCAACGTCATAAGACCAGTAGCAGCAAAATGAGTGGATTCAGGTATGATGATTCTAAGTGAAATAAGTCACACAGAAAAAGAAACTTATCATAAGATATCACTTATAGATATCCTGTAAACATGGCTACACATGAACTGAGTTAGGAAAGAGAACAGAGACTCACATTTAGAAAACACTCTGATGCCTGCATAAGGGGGAAGGAGAGGTGGGGTGATGCATAAAACAAGAGTTTAATATTAGAACAAGTACCATTCCAAAAACCTAATACGGAATAGCAAGACCTACAACTTCCTCAGTGAACGGGATGCAACAACACATATTACGTGCAGAGGAATATATCTGACTAATAAGAATCTTAAAACCTATGTATTGATATGCCTCTGTAAGGGAATCAAGTGTGTCTAGACTGGCATAAACATGGCAGCGAGAATCAGATCAAACCCACTATAAAAAGGAATTTGGAAATCAAAAAAAAAGGGAAATTCTTTACAATTCCTTCAGGGTTTCTGATGAAAGCTGGAAAGACCCTATCTACAATGACAGCTGTATGTGGCATAAGGCTGGACAAAGGGGACTGAGAGGATTGGTGAGATTGGGTGAGAAAATGCAGACCCTTTAAAGAAATAATGCATGGCCCCCATTCCATGGGTCCCATGTCTCCAGGTTGAAGGGAACATTACTACAGCTATAACATGTACGGGAAACCTAGAGAATGGACACACTGTGAATACAAAAGGTCTCTAAAACTCAACGAATAGTCCCTCTCCTGGTGCTCCGGTTTGACATTCCAACTGCTATACTATCAATCTCCCAACTTGGAGAGACAGCACCTATAAACTCCTGGTTGGCACAGGTTGCCAATTTGGCAGAAGATGAAAGGGAAGAGGGAGAAACAATGAGAGAGTAGCTGTTAGGCATTTGGACGGGCATATGTCACTCTTATATCCGTGGAGCAAGGAGAATTAACCAATGTCTCGGCCACACACCAGGAAGGATTATACGTCCTGAACCAAAATTTTGGACTTGCTTTCAGCTCACAAATAAACGAGTTAAAAAATGGAGCTCAAGGGCACAGAAATTCACAAACTGGCAGACAACTAAAGGGCAACTATCGTCCAAAAATCTGTTGAAGGAAGGCAACGAGGCAAACTTGAAAGGGAGGCAGAATAGCAGGAAACAGATTTCAAGCGGTATGTTGGAATCACCTGTAAAGCACAGGAAGAGGGGCACAACTTCGACAATGATGCACTTGGCCCAAAAGGGTGTATGTGTTTTCTCCTGAATATATTCAGGGGAAAACGCATACGACCTTTTTGGCCAAGCCAGCAAGCGGGCAATGCAAATCTGCAGTACAAAGAAGTATCACTTCCCACCAGTCAAAAGGGACATCGGCAAAATGTGTAAAAACCAGAAAGGCAAAAGAGGACCTGGAGAACAGGGAGCCTTTTTATGCTGATGGGCGGAATTTAAGTTGCCAACTGCCACTCTGGAGGAGTGCATTGTGTTCCCTAAAACAAGTAAAAAACTGAGCTACATAGCCAAGCGCACTTCAAGTCTAGGGAATATACCTTGGGAAAACTGAAAATCAATAAGACAGAACCACCCCAAAATTTAGCGATGCACTGCTTACAAGAACCTCAACTTGGGTACATATTAATTATCACAAGAAAGTTAAAAATAGTTCAAAAAATTGTGGTACTTACGTACGATGGAATATCCCTCAGCCATGAAATCAATGTCATAAGACCAGTCGCAGCAAAATGAGTGGATTCAGGTACGATGATTCTAAGTGAAATAAGTCACACAGAAAAAGAAGCTTATCATCCGATATCACTTATGAAGATCCTGTAAACATGGCTACACATGAACTGAGTTAGGAAAGAGAACAGAGTCTCACATTTAGAATACACTCTTATGCCTGCTTAAGGGGGAAGGAGAGGTGGGGTGATGCATAAATCCAGAGTTTGATATAAGCACAGGTACTGTTCCAAAAACCAACTATGGAATAGAAAAACCTACACCTTCCTCGGGGAAAGGGACTCAACACACCATATTTTCCGCAGAGGAATATATCTGACTAGTAAGAATCTTAAAAACTATGTATTGATATGTCTCCATAAGGGAATCAAGTATGTCTAGACTGGCATAAACATGGCAGCGAGAATCAGCTCAAACCCACTATAAAAATGAATTTCAAAAACAAAACAAAAAAACAGGGAAATTCTTTACAATTCCTTCAGGGTCTCTGATGATACCTGGAATGAATCTATCTACAACTACAGCTTGATGTGGCATAAGGCTGGACACTTGGGACTGAGAGGCTTGGTGAGACTGCGTGAGCAAACACAGACCATTTAAAGCAATAATGCGTGGCCTCCATTCCATGGTTCCAAACTCTCCAGGTTGAAGGGAATATTACTACAGCTATAACATGTACGGGAAACCTAGAGAATGGACACACTGTGAATACGAATGGTCTCTAAAACTCAACGAATATTCCCTCTCCTGGTTCTACGGTTTGACTTTCCAACTGATTTACTATCAATCTCCCAACTTGGAGAGACAGCCCCATTAACCTCCTAGATAACACAGGTTGCCAATTTGGCAGAGGAAGAAAGGGACCAGGGAGAATCAATGAGAGAGTACCTGTTAGGCATTTGGACGGGCACATGTGACTCTAATTGCCCGGCAGGAAGAAGAATTAACCAAAGACTCATCCTGCTGCCGGAAACCAGTATAGGTCCTGAACCGAAATTTTGGACTTGCGGTCAGCTCACAAAAAACGATTTGATAAATGGAGCTCAGGGGCACAGCAGTTCACAAACTGGCAGATTAATAAAGGACAGCTATCGGCCAAAAATTGTTTGAAGGAAGGCAACGAGGTGGACTTGAAAGCGAGGCAGAATCGCAGTAAACAGATTTCAAGAGGTACGTTGGAATCACCTTTCAAGCACAGGAAGAGGGGCACAACTTCGACAATGATGCACTTGTCCAAAAATGGTGTATTCGTTTTCTCCTGAATATATTCAGGAGAAAATGCATACACCCTTTTTGGCCAAGCTAGCAAGCGGGCAAGGCAAATCTGCAGTACAAGGAAATATCCCTTCCCACCGGTCAAAAGGGACATCGGCAAAATGTGTAAAAACCAGAAAGGCAAGAGAGGACCTGGAGAAAAGGGAGGCTTGTTATGCTGTTGGGCGGGATGTAAGTTGGCAACTGCCTCTCTGGAGGAGTGCATTGTGTTCCCTAAAACATGTAAACAACAGAGCTACATAGCCAAGGGCACTTCCAGTCTAGGGAATATTCCTTGGGAAAACTGAAAATCAATAAGACAGAACCACACCAAAAATTAGGGATGCACTGCTTACAAGAACCTCAACTTGGGTACACCTTAAATATCCCAGGAAAGTTAAAAATTGTTCAAAAAATTGTGGTACTTACGTACGATGGAATATCCCTCAGCCATGAAATCAATGTCATAAGACCAGTAGCAACAAAATGAGTGGATTCAGGTACGATGATTCTAAGTGAAATAAGTCACACAGAAAAAGAAACTTATCATAAGATATCACTTATGATGGTCCTGTAAACATGGCTACACATGAACTGAGTTAGGAAAGATTACAGAGTAACTAATCTTATCATAAGATATCACTCATAGCGGGAATGTACACATGACTACACATGAACTGAATGACAAACACAACAGAGTCACACATTTAGGAAACATCTTTTGCCTGCTTAAGAGGAAAGCCGAGGCGGGGTGATGCATAAAACCACAGTTTTAAATTAGCACAGATACCGTTATATAAACCATGTATGTAATAGACAACACCTACTCCCGGCACAATGAACTGGACTCAACACCCCCTATTCATTGCAGAGGAATACGTCTGACTCTATGTATTTTAAAACATATGTATTCTCATGTCTCCATAAAGGAATCATGTGTGTGTATAACGGCATGAACACAGCACTGAAATTCAGTTAAACCCACTTATAAAAATAAATTTCAAAGTCAAAATGCAAAAACAGAGAGAAAGTCTTAAAAATTACGTTCAGGGCCTGTGATGCAAGCTAGATTGACCACCTTTACACCCACAGCTGGATGAGACATAAGACTGGACACTTGGGGCTGACAAGATTTCTGAGGTTGTGTGAACAAAAGAACACCACTTAGGGCTTCCCTTGTGGCGCAGTGGTTGAGTGTCCCCCTGCCGATGCAGGGGACAAGGGTTTGTGCCCCGGTCTGGGAAGATCCCACATGCCGTGGAGTGGCTGGGCCCGTGAGCCATGGCCGCTGAGCTTGAGCCAGCACGTCCAGAGCCCGTGCTCCGCAACGGGAGAGGCAACAGCAGTGAGAGGCCTGCGTACAGCAAAAAAAAAAAAAAAAAGAAGAACACCACTTAGAGCAATACTGTGTGCTACCCATTCTAGTGGTCCCAACTCTCCAGGTTTAAGGGAATCTTCCTACAGTTAAAACATGCATGGGAAACCCAGTGGATGGTACACTGTGTAATTGGGAAAGTTTTCTAAAAGGTACCTCATTTTTCCTTTTGTCGTGCTCGGCTTTGCCATTCCATCTGCATTACTAAATATCTCCCCACTTGGAGTGTCAGTGCCTTTAACCTCCAGTTATGCACAGTTTGCAAATTGTGCAGAGGATGAACAGGAAGAGGGGAAATAAATGAGAGATTAGCTGTAGGTGTTTGGATGGGCACGTGTCACTCTACTTTCCCATCAGGAAGAATAATTAACCAAAGGCTCAGCCTGAAGCCCTGGAACCAGAGGAGGGCCTAAAGCCATCCTGCGGTATTGCAGCCAGCTCACAAAGAGGCGAGTTGAAAAATGGAAATCAGGGGCACAGCAATTCACAAACTTGCAGAGTTATAAAGGACAACTATCATCCAGAAATATATTGAGGAAAGGCAGTGAAGAGGATTTGAATGCAAGGCAGAATTGAAGGAAACAGATTTCAAGAGGTAGATTGGAGTCGTCTTTAAAGCACATGAAAAGTGACAGAATTTCGACAATGTTGCCCTTGGCTGAAAAGGGACTATGTGTATTTTCCTGAATATATTCGGGAAAAAATGCATATGCCCTTTTTGGCCAAGCAAGCCATCATGCATTGCAAATCCACACTACAGAGAAGTGTCCCTTACCTCCAGTCAAAAGGGCCATCCACAAATAGTGTAAAAGCCACAAATGCAGGACAGGCCATGGAGAAAAGGGAGTCTGGTTACGCCGATGGACAGGATGTAAATTGCCAACAGCCTCTCTGGAGAACTGTATGTTGTTTTCTAAAACAGAGCTACAGAGCATAGCACACTTCCACTCATGGGCGTGTATTTTGGGAAAACTAAAAATCCACAACACACAGCCAGCCCAAACTTTAGGGGTGCTCTGTTTACAAGAACCTCGACTTCAGTACACTTTAAATATCCCAGGAAAGGAAAAAAAAATAGATATAGATGTTGTGGTACTTATATGCAATGGAATGTCACTCAGACATAAAATCAATGTCATAAGGCCAATAGCAGCTTAATGAGTGGCTTTAGGTACGATGATGCTAAGTGAAATGAGCCACAAAGAAAAAGAAACTTATTGTAATATATCACTTATAGAGGAAATGTAAACATGGCTACACATGAACTGAATTTCAAAAGAGAACAGAGTTACGCATTTAGAAAACACACTTATTCCTCCTTAAGGGGAAAGTTGACGTGGGGTGATGTGTAAAAGCAGAGTTTGAAATTAGCACAGATCCCATTCCATATACCAAATATGTAATAGACAAGACCTACTCCTTTCTCAATGAACTGGACACAAAACACCCTATTCACTGAAGAGGAATATATCTGACTGGTAATAACCTTGAAACCTATGTATTTATATGTCTCCATAATGGAATCAAGTGTATGTAGATTGGCATAAACACAGATCAATGGAACAGGACAGAAAGCCCAGAGATAAACCTACATACCTATGGCTATCTCATCTATGACAAAGGAGCTAAGGATATACAATGGAGAAAAGACAGTCTCTTCAGTAATTGGTGCTGGGAAAACTGGAACCCTCCACATAAAAGAATGAAATTAGAACACTCCATAACACCATACACAAAAATAAACTCTAAATTGATTAGAGATTTAAATATAAGACCAGACACTATAAAACACTTAGAGGAAACCATAGGCAGAACACTCTATGACATAAATCACAGCAAGATCCTTTTGGACCCACCTCCTAGAGAAATGGAAATAAAAACAGAAATCAACAAATGGGACCTAATGAAACTTAACAGCTTTTACACAGTACAGGAAAACATAAACAAGATGCAAAAACAACCCTCAGAATGGGAGAAAATATTTTCAAATGAAGCAATTGACAAAGGATTAATCTCCAAACTTTACAAGCACCTCATGTAGCTCAATATCACAAAAACAAACAACCCAATCCAAAAACGGGCAGAAGACCTAAATAGACATTTCTCCAAAGAAGATATACAGATTACCAAGAAACACATGAAAGAATGCTGAACATGACTAATCATTAGAGAAATGCAAATCAAAACTACCCTGAGGTATCACCTCACAGCAGTCAGAGTGGCAATCATCAAAAAAATCTACAAAACAATAAATGCTGGAGAGGCCTTTATTGGAGAAAATGGAACACACTTGCACTGTGGGTGGGAATGTAAATTGATATGGGCACTAGGGAGAACAGTACGGAGGTTCCTTTAAATAACTAACAATAGAAGTACCATACGACACAACAATCCAACTACTGGGCATTTGCCTTGCGAAAACCATAATTCAAAAAGAGTTATGTACAAAAATGTTCATTGCAGCTCTATTTGCATTAGCCAGGACATGGAAGCAACCTAAGTGTCCATCGACAGATGAATGGATAAAGAAGATCTGGCACATATATACCATCAAATATTACTCAACCATAAAAAGAAGCAAAACTGAGTTGTTTGTACTGAGGTGGATGGACTTAGAATCTGTCCTACACAGTGAAGTAAGTCTGAAAGGGAAAAACAAATACTTTATGTTAACAGAGATATATGGAATGTAATGAAGAAAAAAAAAAGATTTTGAAGAACCTAGTGGCAGGACAGGATTAAGGACACAGACATAGAGAAAGGACTTGAGGACACCGGAAGGGGGATGGGTAAGCTGGGACGAAGTGAGAGAGTGGCATGGACATAAATACATTACCAATTGTAACACCAATAGTTACTGGGAAGCAGCCACATAGAACAGGGAGATCAGCTCGGTGCTTTGTGACCACATAAAGGGGTGGGATATGGAGTTTGGGAGGGAGATGCAAGAGGGAGGGGATCTGGTGATATTTGTATATGTATAGCTGATTCACTTTGTTATACAGCAGAAACGAACACTCCATTGTAAAGCAATTATACTCCAATAAATGTGTAAAAGGAAAAAAAAAAAGGAAAGAAAGCCCAAGGATAAACCAACACACCTATGGTCAACTAATCTATGAGAAAGGAGGCAAGACTATACAATGGAGATAAGACAGTCTCTTCAATCACTGGTGCTGGGAAATATGGAGAGCTACATGTAAAAGAATGAAATTAGAACACTCCCCAACACCATACATAAAAATATATTCAAAATGGATTAGAGACCTTAATGTAAGACCAGACAGTATAAAACTCTGAGAGGAAAACTTACGAAGGATACTCTGACGTAAATCACAGCAAGATCTTTTTTGATCCACCTCCTATAGTAATGAAATAAAAAAGAAAACTAAACAGATGGGACCTAATGAAACGTAAAAGCTTTTGCAAAGCAAAGGAAACTACAAACAAGACGAAAAGACAACCCTCAGAATGGCAGAAAATATTTGCAAACGAATCAATGGACAAATGATTAATCTCCAATATATATAAACAGCTCATGCAGCTCAATATTAATAAAACAAACAATCCAATACAAAAATGGAAGATCTAAATAGACATTTCTTCCAAGAAGACATAGAGATGGCCAGTACGCACATGAAAATCTGCTGAACATCACTAATTATTAGAGAAATGGAAATCGAAACTACAATGAGGTATCACGTCACACCTGTTAGAATGGGCATCACCAGAAAATCTACAAACAACAAATGCTGGAGAGGGTGTGGAGAAAAGGAACCTTCTTCCACTATTGTTGGGAATGTAAATCGATACAGTCTCTATGGAGAACAGTATGGAGGTTCCTTAAAAAACTAAAAATAGAATTACCATATAATCCAGCAATCCCACTACTGGGCATATACCCAGAGAAAACCATAAATCAAAAAGACACATTCACCACAATGTTCACTGCAGCACTATTTACAATACACAGGTAATGAAAGCAACCTAAGTGCCCACAGACAGACGAATGGATAAAGACGTGGTACATATATACAACGGAATATTACTCAGCCATACATAGGAATGAAATTGGGTCATTTGTAGAGACCTTGATGGATCTAGAGACTGTCATACAGAGTGAAGTAAGTCAGAAAGAGAAAAACAAATATTGTATATTAATGCATATATGTGGAACCTAGAAAAATGGTACAGATGAACCAGTGTGCAGGGCAGAGATAGAGACACAGATGTAAAGAACAAACATATGGACACCAAGGAGGGAACGCCATGTGAGGTTGGTGGTGGGATGAATTGGGAGACTGGGATTCACATGTGCACACTTATATGTATGAAATAGATATCTAATAAGAACTTGCTGTATAAAAGAAATAAATTTAAAAAAAACCTAAATAAATAACATTTAATAAAATAAAACAGAAAAAAAGTTTTTCCCTTCACATAGACGTCTTTATATTAATGCATTATTTCCATGTATATATCTCCAAATTAAAAAAAAAGAGGAATAAATAAAATCTAAGTTGAACCAAAAAAAAAAAGAAAAAAAAATCAAACAAGCAGAACTCACCAGTTATAGAGAGGATAATCGTATCAGGGCACTTGCTCCAGTGGTAAAAAATTCTTAAGTTGGTCAGAGGTGGGAAATCGTTTCCCATGCAGTCAGCAGTGCACCCCCCCACAAGGAGCATCCTCATTGCAAAGCTGGGGGAATGTGTCGAGGCGTCTGTGAGTAAATGTGAGCTGAGCCCAAGTCCTGCTGCAGCTGAACTCTTCCCACTCTTTCCAGGTAAAACAACTGAATATGTACAAGCACTTGCAAGCCTAGAGGAAGGGCTGTGGAGCCACACTAGCAAGAGCACACAGGCGGACTTGGTGCCGGCAGGCCAGCCAGGATGGTCCTGGCCCCAGATGCTCTTCTGGAATCTTTCCATTTCCCTGCCTGAGATACCCATCCTGCCACAGCCCCCACTGCTTTTTTACTTCCTCACCTCTGACTGGGGAGAAATTCCAGTGGCAGGTATGGGTGACACATTCTCTTCTTTAGCAGGTGGCAGCCTGGCAACTCCTGCAGAAAGTCCAGCAGAGCCCAAATCACACTGGGCCACCCACAAAGCCACGGCCCCTCACTCCCTCCCACCACCCCAGCCCCGAAACTGCTGATGGGGCAGAGAATATGGCGTCAGGCACAGCTACAGGGGCTCTTCCTGACTGGAGAGGTGTTTATATTGACCTCAACCCAGGCACACCTGTGGGGGGGTTTGGCAGGCAGTGTCAGGCTGCCCAAATCAGCCAATCCTCACCCCTCAGGGGCTCACAGATGCAGAAAATGAACCTTGCTAAACGGGTCAGTCCCAAGGAACAGGTGTGGGCTCTTGAGAGTCAGGCTAGACAAGGGGCTGCAGCTGCGGCTTGTTTTCTTATCATTTTATCTGGTCCATGAGTGGAAAACAACTTCAAGAAGACCCTATCCTAATGAGAGGAACCCAGGAGTCAGGGAGAGGAGTGATGGTGGGTGGAGACAGAGGCCTGGTGCCCTGGCTGCAGTGGAAGTGTCTGGAAGACCAGGCAGAGAGAGGCTGCACAGAGTGATAGCCAGGGTCACAGACCTGTCAGAGCTGCTGTTTGTTAGTTCAAGTCCTGCTCTGAGGTGTTCTGTGTCAGCTGTGAGCGACAGGTGAGCTGGGGGTTCTCTGAAAGGTGGGCTATGTGCACAGTTCCTGTGTGTCCAGCACTGCTGGGGTACCTGCCCAGGGGTGTTCTGTATCCTGGGAAGGGCCTGACTATGAGAGCCCCATGGGCTGCTGGGTAGCTGCACAGGTGAGCTCCGTACCCTGGGAGGGACTTGAACACGAGAGCCCCGTGGGCTGTGGGGTGCGGGATGCAGCCCAGGTGAGCTCCATATCCTGGGATTGGCCTGACCACGAGAGCCCCATGGGCTGCTGGAGACCTGGTAAAGGATGTCAGGACAGTCAGTGAAGCCACCGAGGATATACATCCAGTAGCTCCTATTTCCTACACCCTGCTGCTCATTCTACCATCCACCAGGCCATGGCATTCTGTATTAGACTTCAATGATGCCTTCTTCTGTATTCCATTCATCTCAGAGTCACAAGAATTTTTGGCTTGTGAGTGGCAGGACACAACATGCAACACAAGCAATAATGCTGGGCCGTCCTGCCACAATGGTTCAAAAATCCCCACACCATCATTGGGGAAATGTCCTCTAAAGACCTAAAAGTTCTACCTCTGTAAAAGGGAACCCTCCTTCAATATGCAGATGACATTCTGATCACCAGGCCTACTAAAGACGCCTCTGAACTACCTAGCCAAGAAAGGATAGGAGGTGTCCAAGGAAAAGGCTCAAATATCTCAGGCTCAGGTGACATGCCTGGGCTTCATTCTCACAGATATTCAGAGAAACGCATACCAGGATAGGGAAGAAGCCATTTGCAGCCTTACCTCTTCTAAAACTAGAAGACAGCTTAGGGGTTCCTGGGGAGGCCAAGGTTTTCTGCATCTGGATCCCTAACTACAGTCTAATAGCTGGGCCTCTACATGAAACACTGACACGAAAAGATGATGATCCTTTTGTATAGAATCCAGAAGTGGCCTTTCATGAATGGAAAGAGCAGTCAATTCAGACCCTTGCCCAGGAACTCCCTAATTTAGCTAAACCCTTTGACCTTTACATACCCGGTCAAAGGTTAATCGCCCTTGGAGACTTAGAGCAAAAACTGGGACCACTTGAAATGGATCAACACAAGAATGCCCTTCAGGTATGATAAACTATGGTCCCCAAGTGCTTTGCCCACCGACTCATCAGGCCAGGATACTGGGGTATCTAAAAAGCTAGAAATCAGCAGCCCGCAAGGCCAGCTCCCTCCTAAGGGAAAAGGACCCCACGTCGTGATCCTAACCACCCATCATGCCCTGAAGTTGCAGGGGTCGCTCTGTGGACACACTGACCTCGAGTGAGGAGGCCTTCCAACTCCAACCTCCAGAGAGACAAATGGGGGCATCGGGCCCCCAAGATGACTTGTGTGACCATCACTTGACCTGGAGTTTCTCTCAGAAAACAACAAGACTGTGCCCCGAAAGAGCAGACTACTGCTTGCAGGACTTACTGCACCCAGAGGGGAGCTAATAAGCTTGGCGGGGGAAAAGTATATCACGCTTTCACCATAGAAAACCCTACAGACACCGTGGTGACGGTGGCCAATATGACCGGCTGGACTGCTGGCTACATCTAAAGGCCGTTGACTCAGTGGACGTCATGGTCCTGGATTACCACTGACCCTGGACTGTCTGGGAGTTGCACGGGCAGGGCTCTGACACATGGTGCTGATTGTACATTAATTCAGGGACCTTATTAAAGAAAGCACAGACTACTGGTCAGAGCATCTAGACTGGCAAAAACCGTCAGCCTAAGGTCAGCGAACAAATGTGGGGTGGGGTGAAACCTGCCACCACAGCATCTTTGCGCATCTCTTTCCTGGACCCTTAAAGGTCATTAGAATCTATAACACTTCCAATGCTGGTGCTCAGGTGGACGAGAAGTGAGGCAGGAGGCTTTGGAACAATCAACCTCACCTGGAGGCTGGTGGGGAGACGTTTTGCCCCTCCCCCCAGGTATCAGGGCTGCCACCACAGCATGAAGCAGTTACAAAAGATGGGTCTGCACCCTCAACACCCCAAGAATGAGGAACGGAACAAAATGCAGAGGAGGTGTTCGTCTCCGGCAACGTTCATTAAAAACTCCTGGGAGATAAAAAGAGAATCTGGGCAATAAAATAAAGTCTAACCTGTTTTTCCTTTGTGCTTTGTGTAAATTAACGTGCTCCTAGGGTTCCGCATGCAGAGGTCCCACACCCAGCACTTCAGTCCCAATTTCCTAGTGCAGAATGGCTGGGTCGACACCTCTGCTAGCAGAGTCCCAAGCAGACTCCACGGCATAGAGCCTGAGCTGCAGCCAACCCAGCCTTCGAGAGCTCCATCCCCTAACTCCCACTGACGCTGCCGGGATCCCTACACAGTAGCCGAGCCCACAGCCCGTGGGGGAGTGCACGCTCTCACCTCTCCATTCGGTTTTCAAAATAATGTTTCCTTTGCTTCTGAACCAAACTCAGTCTTGATCTGTTGGCTCCAATGACACTGGGCTCGGGGACTACTGTTGGGGTACACTCTGGAGGACCAGTAACAGAAATTGAGAACATTGTAACTTCAATGAACAGATGTGTGAGCCAAACTGTAGTTAACATACATCAGTATATAATGCTCGGGTGAAATAAGATTTTTCTAAGACTTACATTTGATAATTCCATCACTTTACTATAAGCAAGTTCAGTGAAGACGTCTGTCTTATTTGTCAGGTCAACATTAGAGAAATGAAGTGATTTATTTCCATGGTTGTACATCGAATACTCTAGGCTGAAGCTTCAATCTTGTTTTGAATGCTTTTCCATTGAAAAGGATACCTCTCTTTCAGCTCCCCCATTCCTGAGAAGTATAAAATCTAATAATTTATTATTACCAAAGGGGAAAGATCGGAAAAGGGATAAATTAACAATTTGGGATTAACACATACACACTGCTATGTATAAAATAGATCATCAACAAGGAACTACTGTATAGCACAGGGAACTACACTGAATATTTTGCAATAACCTATAAGGGGAAATAATCTGAAAAAGAATCGGTATTTTTATTGACATCATCTATCAATGACAGATAAAATGTAACCTAAGCAAGGCCGATGGTGAGCGCTTCTGACCCTGAAGATTTCAATCATCTAAAGTTTGGGCTCTGCCTATTTCCCAAGGCCCTTAATGGACATACGTGTAGCCGTAGCTTAAAAATTCCCCAGTTTGGGGTACGGGGAGGCACTGATTTGGAAAAATCCCTGGTGTTCTCCTTCCATGCACGGGACCTTTCCTACAGCTAAAACATGCCTGTCACACCTAGACGATGGTACACCGTTTGATCGGAAAGAGTTTGGAAAAGGCACCTCATCTCCTCATCGCCTGGTGCACGGGTTCACCCCTCCAGCATCTTTCCTGACAATCTCCTTACTTGGGGATATCAGCACCGTCAACATCCTGTTGCACACAGTTTGGAATTTGTCCAGAGGATGAAGCGGAAGGATGAGAAAAATTTAGAGACAAGTCTTAGGTGTTCAGACAGGCAAATGCCACTCAAATTTCCTATCTGGAAGACAAATTCATCAAAGGCTATAATTGCCCATGGAAACAGAATAGGGCTAGAGGAAATCCCGCTGTTTTGTGTCCAGTTTCCAAAAACACAAGTTGAAAAATGGAACTCGGGGGCAATAAAATTCATGAAACTGCAGAGTTGAAAATATCTATTGTCGAAAAATGTCTTGAGGTAAGTCACAGAAAATGACTTGTAAGCAAGGGAGAGTGGCAGGAAACAGATTTGAAGAGGTAGAAAGGACTCCCCATTAAAGCACAAGAAAAGGGGCTGAACATCACCAAAGATGCAGTTGGCCCAAAAGGACGTATGCATTTTTTTCTGAATATATTCAAGTAAAGGCCATACACACTTTTTATCCAACCAAACAGGTGGGCACTGGAAATCAATACTACAAAATGCATCACTTCACATCAGTCAGAAGGGCCATCCACATAAAGTGTAAACACCAGAAATGCAGGACAGGGTGAGGAGAAAAGGGAGCCCTTTGAGGCTGATAGTGGAAATGTAATGTGCCAACGGCCACTCTGGAGAAGTGTATTGTGTTTGCTAAAGCATCTGAAAACTGAGCTACAGAGCTTAGGGCACTTTCACTCATGGGCGTATACCTTGGGAAAAACAAAAAATGACAGAAAACAGGCACTCCAACGTTTACCACCTCTCTGTTAAAAAGGGCCTCCACTTGGATATAACCTAAATGTCCCTGGAAGGATAAAATGGATAAAAGAGATGGGGTACTTATGTAGAGTGGAATATTACTCATCCAGAAATCAATGAAATAAGGCCAGTTGGAACAACACTGGAGGAGTTACATACGATCATTCTAAGTGACACATGTCAGAAAGAAAAAGACACATATCATAAGATGTCACTTAAAGGTGGAATCAAAAATGGCTACACATGAAATAAACTACAAAACAGAAACATAGTCAAATATGTAGAAAATAGACATAAGGCTGCTAAATGGGAAAGGTGGGGAATGGTGAGGTATTATCCAGGAGGTTGAAATTAGCAAAGATACCATTCCAAGTACCGAATTGAATAACTGGCAAGGCCTACACGGTACCTCAAAGAACTGCACTCAGTCCACTCAACTCACTTGAAAATAATACATATGACTCGTAAGCATCTGAGAAAGAATTTATTGTTGTCACATAGGGCATGAATCAATTGCATGTACAGCAGCAAAAAACAGAGCTTTGAAAATCAGCTGTAACCAATATAAATTTAAAAATATTTATAAAAACAGTGAGACAGACAAAAATTCTTACAACTTTTGTTGAAGGGCTACGATGTAACATGGATTGAACACATGTAGACCCACAGCAGGATGATATATAAGGCTGGAAGCTATGCACGCTAAGAGATGTTAGAGAGGCTGGGTGAGGAAATGCAGACCTTTTAAAGTAATACTGCCTGGTACCCATTCCATGGGTCCCAAATCGGCAGGTTCAAGGGAATCTTCTGACAGCGAAAACATGCCTGTGAAACTGAGATGAATGTACACCATGTGCTCAGGAAAGGTGTCTACAATGCACCTCATTTTTGATCTCCTGGTGCTGGGGTTCGCCATTCCAGCCACATTATTAACAATCTCCCCTATTGGAGAATCAGCACCTTTAACCTCCTGTTTCACACAGTTTGCAATTTGTGCAGAGGATAAATGAGAAGAGGGGGAACCAATGAGAGATTAGCTGTAGGAGTTTTGACAGGCACATGTCACTCTAATTTCCCATTAGGAACAAGAATTAACCAAAGGCTCAGCCTGCCTCCTCAGAACCAGAATAGGGCCAGAAGCAATCCAAAGGATTGGCGGCGAGCTCACAATAAAAGCGAGTTGCAAAATGGAGCTCAGGAGCAGACAATTCAAAGACCTGCAAAGATATAAATGATAACCAACGTCCAAAAATATATTCAGGTAAGGCAACGAAGGGGATCTGAATGAGAGGCAGAATTGCAGGAAACATTTTTCAAAAGGTAGATTGTACTCACATTTAAAGCATATGAAAAGCAGCAGAATTTCTAAAATGATGCAGTTGGGCAAAAGGGTGTATGCCTTTTTTTCGTGAATATCTTCAGGAAAAAAACACATACAGAGTTTTTGGCCAACCAAGCAAGCGGGAAATGCAAATCCGCACAACAAAGAAGTCTCAATTTCCACTGCTTAGAAAGGCCATCCAAAAAATGTGTACAAACCAGAAATGCTGGAGAGGCCATGGAGAACAGGGAGCCTAGTCACGCTGATGGGTGGGGTATAAATATCCAAGAGCCACTCTGAAGAAGTGTATGGTGTTTCCTAAAACATTTAAATACAAAGCCCCCGAGCAAAGGGGACTTCAACTCATAGACATATAACTTGGGAAGACTAAATATCGACAACACACAGGCACCCCAAATTTTAGGGCTGCTCTGCATACAAGAACCTCAACTTCGGTACACCTAAAATATCCCAAGAAAAAGAGAAATGCATAAATTACTTGTGGTAATTTTGTACAACGGAATATCACTCAGACGTGAAATCAATGTCATAAGGCCAGTAGCAGCATAAAGAGTGGATTTAGGTATGATGATTCTAAGTGAAATTAGTCACACAGAAAAAGAATCTTATCATAAGATATCACTTAGAGAGGGAATGTCAACATCACAACACATGTACTGAATTAAGAAAGAGAACAGAGTCTCACATTTAGAAAACACTCTTATGCCTGTTTAATGGGAAAGGAGAGGTTGGGTGATGCATAAAACCAGAGTGTGATATTAGCACAGGTACCATTCCATAAACCAAATAGAGAATAGACGAGACCTACCCCTTACTCAGTGAACGGAACTCAAACCCCCTATTCCCCACAGAGGAATATATCTGAATAGTGAGAATCTTAAAACCTATGTATTGATTTGTCTCCATAAGGGAATCAAGTGTGTCTAGACTGGCATAAACACGTCAGTGAAAATCAGCTCAACCCCATTATAAAAATGAATTTCAAAAACAAACAAAAAAACAGCGAAATTCTTACACAATTCCTTCAGGGGTTCTGATGAAACCGGGAATGACCCTATCTGCAAAGACAGCTGGATGAGACATAAGGCTGGACACTTGGGACTGAGAGGACTGGTGAGATTGGGAGAGAAAATGCAGACCCTTTAAAGTAGTAAAGCATGCCACGATTCCATGGATCCCAAATCTCCAGGTAGTAGGGAATATCACTACAGTTATAACATGTATGGGAAACCTAGAGAATGGACACCCTGTGATGGTGAAAGTTTTCTAAAAGTCTCCTAATTTTTCCTCTCCTTGTGCTCCAGTTTGGCATTCCAACTGCTTTACTATCAATCTCCCAACTTAGGAGAGCCAGCCCGTATAACCTCCTGGTTCGCACAGTTTGCTAATTGTGCAGAGGATGAAAGGGAAGAGGGAGAAACAATCAGAGAGTAGATGTAGGCATTTGGACGGGCACATGTCACTGTAAATTCCCGTCAGGAAGAAGAATTAACCAAAGCCTCAGACACCTGCAGGGAACAGTATAGCCACCCCTGGAACAAGTATAGGTCCTGAAGCAAAATTGTGGATTTGCGGTCAGCTCCCAAAAATGGGATTTGAAAATTGGAGCTCACGGGCACAGCAATTCACAAACCTACAATTATAAAGGACTACTGTCTTCCAAAAATCTGTTGAGGGAAGGCAACGAAGCTGACTTGAAAATGAGGCAGAATTGCACAAAACATATTTCAAGAGGTAAATTGGAATCGCCTTTAAAGCACAGGAAAAGCATCACAACTTCGACAATGATGCACTTGGCCAAAAAGGGCGTATGCGTTTTCTCCTGAATATATTCAGGAGAAAACGCATACGACCGTTTTGGACAATCAAGCAAGCACGCAATGCAAATCCACACTACAAAGAACTGTCACTTCCCACAGGTCAAAAGAGACATCCGAAAATCTGTAAAAACCAGAAAGGCAAGAGGGAGATGACAAGGGCATGAAGCAATATGATCCAAAGTGTCATGAAGGATTGTGATGACAAGCGCATGGAGCATTGTGATGACAAGATTATGTAGCATATTGCTGACAAAGGCATGGAGCATTATGAGGACAAGGTTCATGGAGCACTGTGATGACAAGCGTCACGGAGCATTGTGATTACAGGGGTCATGAAGCATTGGGATGACATGGCCATGGAGAATTTTGATGACAAGAGTCCCGGATCATTGTGTTATCAGGGTTCATGGATCACTGTGATGACAGGAGTCATGGAGCATTGTGATGACAGGGGTCATGGAGCATTGTGATGAGAAGTTCAAGGAGCATTGGGCTGAAAACGTTCATGAGTATTGTGATGACAGGGGCCATGGAGGCTTGTGATGACAAGGTACTGGAGCACTGTGATGAGAAGACCATGGAGACTTGTGATGACAAGTCTCATGGAATATTCTGATGAAAAGGTGCATGGAGCATTGTGATTACAGGGGTCTTGGGGCATTGTGATGACAAGGGCTTGGAGCATTGTGATGAGATGGCCATGGAACGTTCTGATGACATGCATCATGGAGCTTTGTGATGACAAGGGCATGGAGCATTGTGATGAAAAAGGCATGGAGCCTTGTCATGACATGGTTCAAGGAGCATACTGAGGACAAGTGTCAGGGAGCATTGTGATGACAAGTGTATTGAGCATTGTGATGAAAAAGGTCATGGAGCATTGTGATGAGAAGACCATGTATAATTGTGATGACAAGCGTCATGGGACGTTGTGATGATAAGTGTTATGGAACATTTTGATCACATGGATTTGGAGCATTGTGATGACAGAGATCATGGAGAATTTTGATTTCATTGTGATGACAATAGCATGAAGCACTTTGATGATGGGCATGGTGCATTGTGATGACCGGGTTCATGGATCATTGAGATGAAATGGGGCATGGAGCATTGTGATTACAGGGGTCTTGGAGCATTGTGATAAGAAGGGTCATGGAGCCTTGTGATGACAAGGCCATGGAACATCGTGATGGCAGGGGTCATGGAGCATTGTTATGACAGGGTTAATGGAGAATTGTGATGGCAAGTGCGTGGAACATTGTGATGAGAAGGCCATGGAGCATTCTGATGACATGCGTCATGGAGCTGTGTGATGACAATTTCATGGAGCAATGTGATGAGAGCGTTCATGGAGCATTGTGATGACAATGACATTGAGCATTTTGATGAAAAGTTCATGGAGCACTGTGGTGACAAATTTCACAGAGCCTTGTGATGATGAGGGCATTGACTTTTGTGGTGACACAGGTCATGGAGTCTTGTGATGATGGGACACACGGAGCATTGTGATGACTAGGGTCATGTAGCATTGTGATGACAGGAGCATGGAGCATTGGTTTGATAAGTTTCATGGATAATTGTGTTGACAGTGGGCATGGCACATTGTAATGACAAGGGCATGGAGCATTTTGATGACAAGGTCATGGAGTATTGTGAAGACAGGTGTCAGGGAGCATTGTGATGGCATATTTCATGTTCCATTGTGATGACAATGGCATGGAGCATTGTGATGCCGAGTGTTATGGAGGATTGTGATGACAAAGGTAAAGGAGCATTGTGATGACAAGGGCTTGGAGCATTGTGATGACAAGGGCCATGGAGCATTGTGATGACAAGGGCATGGAGCATTGTGATGACAACGGCCTTTGAGAATTTTGATGAAAAGGTCGTGAAGCATTGTGATGACAAAGGCATGGAGCTTGCTATGACAGGGTTCATGGGACATTGCGATGACAAGTGCATGGAGAATTGTGATGACAAGAGCATGTAACATGGGGATGAGAACTCTCATGGAGCACTGTGATGACAAGGACATGAAGAATTGTGATGACAAGGGACATGGAGCATTGTGATGACCAGGGCATGGAGCATTGTTATGGCAAGACCGTGGAGCACTGTGATGAGAAGACCATGGATAATTCTGGTGACGAGCATCATGGAGCACTGTAATGACAAGGGGCATGGAGCATTGTGATGATAGGTCTCATGGAGCATTGTGATGACAGGGGTCATGGATCATTGTGATGACCAGGGTCATGGAGTATTCTGATGACAAGCTTGTGCAGTATTGTGATGACAAAGCATTTAACACTGTGATGGGAAGTGTCATGGAACATAGTGATGCCAAGAACGTGGAGAATTGTGATGAAAGGGAACATAGAGCATTGTGATGACCAGGGCATGGAGCATTGTGATGTCAAGACCGTGGAGCACTGTGATGAGAAGACCATGGATAATTGTGATGACGAGCGTCATGGAGCGCTATAATGACAAGCGGCATGGAGCATTGTGTTTACAGGGGTCTTGGAGCATTGTGATGACAAGGGCATGGAGCATTGTGAAGAGAAGGCCATGAAGCATTCTGATGAATGCGTCATGGAGCACTGTGATGACAAGTGCATGGAGCATTGTGATTACAGTTGTCTTGGAGCATTGTGATGAAAAGGGCATGGATCATTGTGATGAAAAAGGCATGGAGCCCTGTAATGACAGTGTTCAAGGAGCATACTGACGACAAGTGTCAGGGAGCATTGTGATGACAAAGGTTATGGAGCATAGTGATGAGAAGACCATGGATAATTGTGATTATGAGCATCATGGTGTGTTGTGATGAGAAGTGTTATGGAACATTGTGATCCCAAAGGTTTGGAGCATTGTGATGACAGAGGTCATGGAGCATTTTGATTTCATTGTGAGGAAAATAGCCTGAAGCATTATGATAATGGGCATGGTGCATTGTGATGATAGGATTCATGGAGCTTTGAGATGAAAAGGGGCATGGAGCATTGTGATAAAAAGTGTCTTGGAGCATTGTGATGAGAAGTCCATGGAACATTCTAATGACATGCGTCATGGAGCTTTGTGATGACAAGGGCATGGAGCATTGTGATTACAGGGGTCTTGGAACATTGTGATGACAAGTGTCATGGAGCCTTGTGAATGACAAGGCCATGGAACTTTGTGATGGCAGTTGTCATGGAACATTGTTATGACAGGTGTAATGGAGCATTGTGATGAGAAGGACAGGAAGCATTGGTGTGAAATGTTTCATGGATTATTGTGATGAGAGTGGACATGGAGCATTGTGATGACAAGAGCACGGAACACTGTGATACAATGGTCATAGATGATTGTAATGACAAGGGCATGGATCATAGTAATGAGAAGGGCATCGAGCATTGTGATGACATGTGTCATGGAGCTTTGTGATGACAAGGGCATGGAGAAATGTGATGAGAAGGTTCATGGAGCATTGTGATGACAATGACATGGAGCATTGTGATGTCAAGGGTCAAGGAGATTTGTGATGACAAAAGTCACGGAGCATTTTGATGACAAGGGCCTGGTGCATTGTGATGAGAAGGCCAGGGAGCATTTTGATGACAGTGTCATGCAGCAATTTGATGAAAATTGTAATGGAATATTTTGATGACAGGGGTTATAGAACATTGTGATGTCAGGGGTCATGGAGCTTTGGGATGAAAAGTGTCATGGAGCATTTTGATGACAGGGGTTGTGGAACATTGTGATGTCAGGTGTCATGGAACATTGTGATGATAAGGGGATGTAGCATTGTGATGACAGGGGTCATGGAAAATTGTGATTACCGGGACTTGGAGCATTGTGATGAGAAGGGTCATGGAGCCTTGTGATGACAAGGCCATGGAACATCATGATGGCAGGGGTCATGGAGCATTGTTATGACAGGGGTAATGGAACGTTGTGATGGCAATGGCATGGAGGATTGTGATGAGAAGGCCATGGAGCATTCTGATGACATGTGTCATGGAGCTTTTTGATGACAACGGCATGGAGCAATGTGATGAATTCGATCATGGAGCATTGTGATGAAAATGACATGGAGCATTGTGATGACAAGGGTCATGGATCTTTGTGATGACAAAGGTCATGGAGGATTTTGATGACAAGGGCATTGTGCATTGTGATGAGAAGGGCAGGGAGCATTGTGATGACAGGGTCATGGAGCAATTGGATGAAATGTGTCATGGAACATTTAGATGACAGGGGTTATTGAACATTGTGATGCCAGGGGTCATGGAGCATTTTGATGAAAAGATTTTGGGAGCATTTTGATGACCGGGGTTATGGAGCATTGTGATGTCAGGGGTCATTGAACATTGTGATGATATGTGCTTGTACAATTGTGATGACAGGAGTCATGGATCATTGTGATGACAGGCGTGAGGGAGTATTGTGACGAATAGTGATGTATTGTTGTGATATCAGTGGTGAGAGAGCATTTTGATGAGAAGTGCATGGAGCATTGTGATGACAAGTTTTATGGAGCATTGTGATGACAAGATTGTGGAGCACTGTGATGACAAGCGCATGGTGCATTTTGATGACATGTGTCATGGAACATTGTGCTGACAAGCGCATGGAGCATTGTGATGACAAGTGTCAGGGAACATTGTGCTGAGAAAGGCAGAGAGGATTGTGATGACAAGCGTCAAAGAGAATTGTGATGAAAAGTTCATGGAGCATTGTGGTTAAAATGGTCACAGAGACTGTTGATGACGAGGGCATGGACCATTGAGATGACAAAGGTCATGAAGCATTGTGATGAATGAAGTCACGGAGCATAATAATGACAGGGGTCATGGAACAATGTGATAACAAGGGCATGGAGCATTGTGATGACAGGTGTCATGGAGCACTGTGATGACAAGCATCAGGGAGCATTGTGAATACAGGGGTCATGGAGCATTGGGATGACAAGGGCATGGATCATTGTGATGACAAGGGTCATGGAACATTGGGCTGAATATGTTCATGGAGTATTGTGATGACAGGGGACTTGGAGCATTTTGATGAGAAGGTCATAGAGCATTGGGCTGAAAATGTTCATGGAGTATCATGATGACAGGTATCATGGAGCATTATGATGACAAGTTCCTGGAGCACTTTGATGAGAATACAATGGAGACTTGTGATGACAAGTCTCATGGAGCATTCTGATGAAAAGGGACATGGAGCATTGTGATTACAGGGGTCTTGGAGCATTGTGATGACAAGGGCATGGAGCATTGTGAGGAGAAGGCCATGGAGCATTCTGATGACATGCGTCATTGAGTTTTGTGACGACAAGAGCATGGAACATTGTGATTACAGGGGTCTTGGAGCATTCTGATTAAAAGGGCATGGATCATTGTGATGAAAAAGGCAGGGAGACGTGTCATGACAGGGTTAATGGAGCAGACTGATGACAAGTGTCAGGGAGCATTGTGATGACAAGTGTACAGAGCATTTTGATGACAAAAGTCATGGAGCATTGTGATGAGAAGACAATGGATAATTGTGATGATGAGCGTCATAGGGTGTTGTGATGATAAGTGTTATGGAACATTGTGATCACAAGGGATTGGAGCATTGTGATGACAGAGGTCATGGAGCATATTGATTTCATTGTGATGAAAATAACCTGAAGCATTATGATGATGGGCATGGTCCATTGTGATGACAGGGTTCATGGAGCATTGAGATGAAAAGTCTCATGGAGCATTTTGATTACAAGGGTCTTGGAGCATTTTGATGACAAGGGCATGGAGCATTGTGGTGACAGGGCCATGGAACATTCTGATGACATGCGTCATGTAGCTTTTTCATGAAAAGGACATGGAGCATTTTGATTAGAGGGGTCGTGGAGCATTATGATGACAAGTGTCATGGAGCCTTGTGATGACAAGGCCGGGGAACATTGTGATGGCAGGTGTCATGGAGCATTGTTATGACAGAGGTAAAGGAGCATTGTGATGAGAAGGGCATGGAGCATTGGTCTGAAATGTTTCATGGATTATTGTGATGAGAGTGGGCATAGAGCATTGTGATGATAAGGGCATGGAACGCTGTGACACATGGGTCATGCAGGATTGTAATGACAAAGTCATGGGGCATTGTGATGAGAAGGGCATCGAGCATTGTGATGAGAAGTGTCATGGAGCTTTGTGATGACAAGGGCATTGAGCAATGTTATGAGAGGGTTCATGGAGCATTTTGATGTCAATGACATGGAGCATTGTGATGCCAAGTGTCATGGCGCTTTGTGATGACAAAGGTCATGGAGCATTTTGATGATAAGTGCATGGTGCATTGTGATGAGAAGGGCAGGGAGTATTTTGATGACAGGGTCATGCAGCAATATGATGAAAAGTGTATTGGAACATTTTGATGACAGGGGTTATAGAATATTGTGATGTCAGGGGTCATGGAACATTGTGATGATAAAGGTATGTAGCATTGTGATGACAGGAGTTATGGGACATTGTGATTACAGGGGTGAGGGAGTATTGTGACGACTAGTGATGGAACACTGTGATATCTCTGGTGAGAGAGCTTTTTGATGAGGATTGTATGGAGCATTGTGATTACAAGGTTTATGGGGCATTGCAATGACAAGTTTCTGGACCGTTGTGATGAAAAGTGAATGGCACATTGTGATGATAAGGGTCATGGAATATTTTTCAGACAAAGGCATGGAGCATTGTGATGACAATGGTCACGGAGAATTGTGATGAAAATGGAATGGGGCATTGTGATGAAAAAGGCATGGAGCTTTTTCGTGACAGGGTTCAAGGAGCATTCTGATGACAAGTGTCAGGGAGCATTGTGATGACAAGTGTACTGAGAATTGTGATGACAAAGGTCATGGAGCATTGTGATGAAAAGGGCATGGAATTTTGTGATGACAAGCATCATGGAGCATTGTGATGACAAGTGTTATGGAACATTGGGATCACAAGTGTTTGGAGCATTGTGATGACAGTGGTCATGGATCATTTTGATTTCAAGGAGCATGGAGCATTTTGATGACAAGGGCATGAAGCAATGTGATCCCAAGGTTCATGGAGGATTTTGATGACAATGGAAATGGAGTATTGTGATGACAAGCGCATAGAGCATTGTAATGACAAGGTCATGTAGCATTTTGCTGACAAAGTCATGTAGCATTGTGATGACGTGTCATGGAACACTGTGATGACAAGCGTCACGGATCATTGTGAATACAGGGGTCATGGAGCATTGGGATGACAAGGGCATGGATCATTGTGATGACAAGTGTCATGGAGAATTGGGCTGAATATGATCAGGGAGTATTGTGATGACAGGGGTCATGGAGCATTGTGATGACAGAGGTAATGAAGAATTTTGATTTCATTGTGCTGACAATATCAAGAAGCATTATGATGATGGGCATGATGCATTGTGATGACAGGGTTCATTGAGCATGGAGATGAAAAGGGGCATGGAGCATTGTGATTACAGAGGTCTTGGAGCACTGTGATGACAAGGGCATGGAGCATTTTGATGAGAAGGCCATGGAACATTCTGATGACGTGTCATGGAGCTTTGTGATGACAAGGGAATAAAGCATTGTGATTACAGGGGTCTTGGAGCATTGTGATGACAAGTGTCATGGAGCCTTGTGATGACAAGGCCATGGAACATCGTGATGGAAGGGGTCATGGAGCATTGTTATGACAGGAGTAATGGAGCATTGTGATGAGAAGGGCATGGAGCATTCTGATTACCAGGTTTATGGAGCAATACCATGACAGATTTGTGGACCGTTGTGATGAAAAGCGCGTAGCACATTGTGATGACAAGTTTCATGGAGCATTTTTCTGACAAAGGCATGGAGCATTTTGATGAAAAGGGTCATGGAGCATTGTGGTTATAAATGTCACAGAGCCTTGTGCTGACGCGGGCAAGGACCATTGTCATGACAAATGTTATGAAGCATTGTGGTGACTGGAGTCACGGAGCATTGTGATGACAGGGGTCATGGAGCATTGTGATGACAAGGGCATGGAGCATTGTGGTGACAGGGGCATGGAGCATTGTTCTGACAATTTCATAGATTATTGTGATGACAGTGGACATGGTGCATTGTGATGACAAGGGCATGGATTATTGTGATGAGAAGTTCATGGAGTATTGTGAAGACAGGTGTCAGGGAGCATTGTGATGACATATGTCATGGTAAATTGAAATGACAATGGCAGGGAGCATTGTGATGCCAAATGTAATGGAGAATTTTGATGACAAATATAATGGAGCATTGTGATGACTAGGGCTTGGAGCTTTATGATGACAAGGGCCGTTGAGAATTTTCAAAACAAGGTCGTGAAGCATTGTTATGACAATGTCCTAGAGCACTGTGATGAGAAATCCATAGAGAGTTGTTATGATAAATCTCATGGAGCATAGTGATGAAAAGGGGCATGGAGCATTGTGATTACAGGGGACTTGGAACATTGTGATGACATGGGCATGGAGCATTGTGAGGAGAAGACCAAGGAGCATTCTGAAGACATGATTCATTGAGCTTTGTGATGACAAGGGCATGGAGCATTGTGTTTAAAGGGGTCTTGGTGCATTGTGATGAAAAGGGGATGGATCATTTTGATGAAAAAGCCATGGACCCCTGTCATGACAGGGTTCAATGAGCATACAGACAACAAGTGTCAGGGAGCATTTTGATGACAACTGTATTGAGAATTGTGATGACAAAGGTCATGGAGCCTTGTCATGAGAAGACCATGGATAATTGTGATAACGAGTGTCATGGGGCACTGTGAGGACAAGTGTTATGGAACATTGTGATCACAAGGGTTTGGAGCATTGTTATGACTGATGTCTTGGAGCATTTTGATTTCATTGTGATGACAGTAGCATGAAGCATTATGATGATGGGCATGGTGCATTGTGATGACAGGGGTCTTGGAGCATTGTGATGAGAAGGGTCATGGAGCCTTGTGATGACAAGTCCACGGAACATCGTGATGGCAGGGGTCATGGAGCATTGTTATCACAGGGGGAATGGAGCACTGTGACGGCAAGGGCATGGAGCATTGTGATGAGAAGGCCATGGAGGATTCTGATGACATGTGTCATGGAGCTTTGTGATGACAATGGCATGGAGCAATGTGATGAGAGTGTTCATGGAGCATTGTGATGACAATGACATGGAGCATTGTGATGCCAAGGGTCAGGGATCTTTGTGATGACAAATGTCATGGAGCATTTTGATGACAAGGGCATTGTGCATTGTGATGAGAAGGGCAGGGAGCATTGTGATGACAGGGTCATGGAGCAATTTGATGAAAAGTTTCATGGAACATTATGATGAGAGGTTTTATGGAACATTGTGATGACAGGGGTCATGGAGCATTATGATGAAAAGGGTCATGGAGCATTTTGATGAAAGGGGTTATGGAGCATTGTGATGTCAGGGGTCATCGATCATTTTGATGATAAGTGCATGTAGCATCGTGATGACAGGAGTCATGGAACATTGTGATAACAAGGGTGAGGGTGTATTGTGACGAATAGTGATGTAACTTTGGGATATCTGTGGTGAGAGAGCATTTTGATGAGAAGTGCATGGAGCATTGTGAATACAAGGTTTATGGAGCATTGTGATGACAAGATTGTGGAGCACTGTGATGACAAGCGCATGGTGCATTGTGATGACATGTGTCATGGAGCATCATGATGAGAAGCGCATGGAGCATTGTGATGACAAGGGTCATGGAGCATTGTGCTGAGAAAGGCATAGAGCATTGTGATGACAAGGATCAAAGAGCTTTGTGATGACAAATCTCATGGAGCATACTGATGAAAAGGGGCATGGAGCATTGTGATTACAGGGGTCTTGGAGCAGTGTAATGAAAAGTGCATGGAGTATTTTGATGAGAAGACCATGGAACATTCTGATGACATGTGTCATGGAGCTTTGTGATGACAAGGGCATGGAGCATTGTGATTACAGGGGTCTTGGAGCACTGTGATGACAAGTGTCACGGAGCCTTGTGATGAGTAGGCCGTGGAACACTGTGATGAAAGGGGTCATGGAGCATTGTTATGACAGTGGTAATGGAGCATTGTGATGAGAAGGGCATGGAATATTGGTCTGAAATATTTTATGGATTATTGTGATGAGAGTGGGCATGGAGCATTGTGATGACAAGGGCACAGAACACTGTGATACATGGGTCATGCAGGATTTTAATGACTAGGGCATGGAGCATTGTGATGAGAAGGGCATCGAGCCTTGTGATGACAAGTGTCATGGAGCTCTGTGATGACAAGGGCATTGAGCAATATAATGAGAGGGTTCATGGAGCATTGTGATGACAATGACATGGAGCATTGTGATGCCAAGGGTCATGGAGCTTTGTGATGACAAGTCAAGGAGCATTTTGATGACAAGGGAATGGTGCATTGTGATGAGAAGTGCAGGGCGCATTTTGATGACCAGATCATGCAGCAATTTGATGAAAAGTGAAATGGAACATTTTAATGGCAGGGGTTATAGAACATTGTTATGTTAGGGTTCTTGGAACATTGGGATGAAACGGGTCATGGAGCATTTTGATGACAGGGGTTATGGAACATTGTTATGTCAGGGGTCATGGAACATTGTGATGATAAGGGGATGTAGAATTGTGATGACATGGTCATGGAACATTGTGATTACAGGGGTGAGGGAGTATTGTGATGACTAGTGATGGAACATTGTGATATCTCTGGTGAGAGAGCATTTTGATGAGATGTGCATGGACCATTGTGATAACAAATTTTATGGAGCATTGCAATGATAAGGTTGTGGACCGTTGTGATGAAATGTGCATGGCACATTGTGATGACAATGGTCATGGAGCATTGTTCTCACAAAGAAATGGAGCATTGTGATGACAATGGTCACAGTGAATGGTGATGAAAAGTTCATGGAGCATTGTGGTAACAAATGTCACAGAGCCTTGTGATGACGCGGGCATGGACCATTGTGATGACAAACGTTATAAAGCATTGTGATGACTGGAGTCACGGAGCATTGTGATGACAGGTGTCATGGAGCATTGTGATGACAAGGGCATGGAGTATTGTGATGACAGGGAATGGAACATTGGTCTGACAAATTTCATAGATTATTGTGATGACAGTGGGCATGGTGCATTGTGATGACAAGGGCATGGAGCATTGTGATGAGAAGGTAATGGAGTATTGTGAAGACAGATGTCAGGGAACATTGTGATTACATATGTCATGGTCCATTGCGATGACAATGGCATGGAGCATTGTGATGCCATATGTAATGGAGGATTGTGATGACAAATATAATGGAGCATTGTGATTATTAGGGCTTGGAACATTATGATGACAAGGGCCATTGAGAATTTTCATGACAAAGTCGTGAAGCATTGTGCTGACAAGATCCTGGAGCATTGTGATGACAAAACTATGCAGACGTGTGATGACAAGTCTCATGAGCATACTGATGAAAAGGGGCATGGAGCATTGTGGTTACAGGGGTCATGGAACATTGTGATGACAAGGGCATGGAACATTGTGAGGAGAAGACCAAGGAGCATTCTGATGGCATGTGTCATTGAGCTTTGTGATGACAAGAGCATGGAGCATTGTGATTAAATGGGTCTTCGAGCATTTTGATGAAAAGGGCAAGGATCATTGTGATGAAAAAGGCATGGAGCCTTGTCATGACAGGGTTCAAGGAGCATACAGACAACAAGTGTCAGGGAGCATTTTGATGACATGTGTATTGAGCATTGTGATGACAAATGTCATGGAGCATTGTGATAAGAAGACCATGGATAATAGTGATGACGAGCGTCATGGGTCATTGTGATGACAAGTGATATGGAATATTGTGATCACAAGGGTACAGAGCATTGTTATGACAGAGGTCATGGAGCATTTTTATTTCATTGTGATGACAATAGCATGAAGCATTATGATGATGGACATGGTGCATTGTGATGACAGGGTTCATGGAACACTGAGATGAAAAGGGGCATGGAGCAATGTGATTACAGGGTTCTTGGAGTGTTGTGATGAGAAGGGTCATGGAGCCTTGTGATGACAAGGCCACGGAACATCGTTATGGCAGGTGTAATGGAGCATTTTTATGACAGGTGTATTGGAGCATTGTGATGGCAAGCACATGGAGCATTGTGATGAGAAGGCCATGGAGCATTCTGATGACATGTGACATGGAGCTTTGTGAAGACAAGGGCATGGAGCAATGTGATGAGAGCGTTCATGGAGCACTGTGATGACAATGACATGGAGCACTGTGATGCCAAGGGTCATGGATCTTTGTGATGACAATGTTTATGGAGCATTGTGATGACAAAATTGTAGAGCACTCTGATGACAAGCGCATGGTGTATTGTGATGACCTGTGTCATGGAGCATTGTGCTGACAAGCGCATGGAGCATTGTGATGACAAGGGTCAAAGAGCATTGTGATGAAAAGTTCATGGAGCATTGTGTTTAAAATGGTCACAGAGACTGTTGATGACGACGGCATCGACCATTGTGATGACAAAGGTCATGAAGCATTGTGATGACTGGAGTCAAGGAGCATTGTGATGACAGGGGTCAGGGAGCATTGTGATAAAAAGGGCATGGAGCATTGAGATGACAAGGGCATGGAACATTAGTCTAATAAGTTTCATGGATTGTTGCGATGAGAGTTGGAATGGCGCATTTTGATGAACAGGTCATGCAGTATTGTGAAGACAGGAGCCAGGGAGCATTGTGATGACATATGTAATGGCCCTTTGTGATGACAATGGCATGGAGCATTGTGATGCCAAGTGTCATGGAGGATTCTGATGACAAAGGTAATGGAACATTGTGATGACAATGGCTTAGAGCATTGGGATGACATGGGTAAGTTAGCATTGTGCTTACAAGTGCATGGAGAATTGTGATGACAAGGGTCATGGAGAATTCTGATGACAAACTTGTGGAGTATTTTGATGACAATGGCATGGAGCATTGTGATGAAAATGGCATGGGGCATTGTGTTGAAAAAGGCATGGAGCCTTTTCGTGACAGGGTTCAAGGATCATTCTGATGACAATGTCAGGGAGAATTGTGATGACATGTATATTGAGAATTGTGATGACAAAAGTCATGGAGCATTTTGACAAAAAGGGCATGGAGTATTGTGATGACAGGCATCATGGAGCATTGTGATGACAAGTGTTATGGAACATTGTGATCACAAGGGTTTGGAGCATTGTGATGACAGAGGTCATGGATCATTTTGATTTCAAGGAGCATGGAGCATTGTGATGACAAGGGCATGAAGCAATGTGATCCCAAGGTTCATGGAGGATTGTGATGACAATGGAAATGGGGATTTGTGATGACAAGCGCATAGAGCATTGTAATGACCATGTCATGTAGCATTTTGCTGACAAAGGCATGGATCATTGTGATGACATGTGTCATGGATCATTGTGATGACAAGTGTCATGGAGCATTGTGAATACAGGGGTCATGGAGCATTGGGATGACAAGGTCATGGATCATTGTGATGACAAGTGTCATGGAGCACTGGGCTGAATATGTTCATGGAGTGTTGTGATGACAGGGGTCATGGAGCATAGTGATGTGTAGGGAATGGAGCATTGTGATGACAAGAATCCCAGATCATTGTGTTGTCAGGAGTCATGGAGTGTTGTGATGAGAGTAGTCATGGAGCATTGTGATGATATTGGCCATGGAGCATTGTGATGTGTAGGTCGTGGAGCATTGGGCTGAATATATTAATGGATTATTGTGATGACAATGGTCATGGAGCATTGTGATGACAAGGGAATGGAGAATGGTGATGACAAGGTCCTGGAGCATTGTGATGAGATGACCATGGAGACTTGTGATGAAAATCTCACGGAGCATTCTGATGAAAAGGGGCATGGAGCTTTGTGATTACAGTGGTCTTGGAGCATTGTGATGACTAGGGCATGGAGCATTGTGATGAGAAAGCCATGGAGCATTCTGATGACATGCTTCATGGAGTTTTGTGATGACAAGGACATGGAGCTTTGTGATTACAGTGATCTTGGAGCATTGTGATGAAAAGGGCACGGATCACTGTGATGAAAAAGGCATGGAGCCTTGTCATGGCAGGGTTCAAGGAGCATACTGACGACAAGTGTCAGGGAGCATTGTGATGACAAGTGTATTGAGCCTTGTAATGACAAAGGTCATGGAGCATTGTGATGAGAATACCATGGATTATTGTGATGATGAGCGTCATGGGGATTTGTGATGATAAGTGTTATGGAACATTGTGATCACAAGGGTTTGGAACATTATGTTGACAGAGGTTATGGACAATTTTGATTTCATTGTGATGACAATAGACTGAAGCATTATGATGATGGGCATGGTGCATTGTGATGACAGGGTTCATGGAGCATTGAGATGCAAAGGGGCATGGAGCATTTTGATTACAGGGGTCTTGGAGCATTGTGATGACAAGGGCATGGAGCATTGTGATGAGAAGGCCATGGAACATTCTGATGACATGTGTCATGGAGCTTTGTGACGAAAAGGGCATGGAGCATTGTGATTACAGGGGTCTTGGAGCATTGTGATGTCAAGGGTCAGGGAGCCTTGTGATGACAAGGCCGTGGAATATTGTGATTGCAGGGGTCATGGAGCATTTTTATGACAGAGGTAATGGAGCATTGTGATGAGAAGTGCATTGAGCATTGGCCCGAAAGTTTTCATGGATTATTGTGATGAGAGTGGGCATGGAGCACTGTGATGACAAGGGCACGGAACACTGTGATACATGGGTCATGGAGGATTGTGATGAAAAGGGCATGGAGCATTTTGATGAGAAGGGCATCGAGCATTGTGATGACAAGTGTCTTGGAGCTTTGTGATGACAAGGGCATGGAGCAATGGGATGAGAGGGTTCATGGAGCATTGTGATGACAATGATATGGAGCATTGTGATGTCAAGGGTCATGGAGCTTTGTGATGACAACGGTCATGGAGCATTTTGATGACAAGCGTGTGGTGCATTGTGATGAGAAGGAGAGGGAGCATTTTGATGAGAGGGTCATGCAGCAATTTGATGAAAAGTGTAATGTAACATTTTGATGACAGGGGTTACAGAACATTGTGATGCCATGGGTCAAGGAGCTTTGGGCTGAAAAGTGTCATGGAGCATTGTGATGACAGTGGTTATGGAATATTGTGATGTCAGGGGTCATGGAACATTTTGATTACAGGGTTGAGGGAGGATTGTGATGACTAGTGATGGAACATTGTGATATCTCAGGTGAGAGAGCATTTGGATGAGAAGTGCATGGAGCATTGCGAATACAAGATTTATGCAGCATAGCGATGACAATGTTGTGGATCATTGTGATGAAAAACGCGTGGCACTTTGTGATGACAATGGTCATGGAACATTGTTCTGAAAAAGGCATGGAGCACTGTGATGACAAGTGTCACGGAGCATTGTGATGAAAATTTCATGGAGCATTATGGTTACAAAAGTCACAGAGCCTTGTGATGATGCGGGCATGGACCGTTGAGATGACAAACGTTATGAATCATTGTGATGACTGGAGTCACGGAGCATTGAGATGACAGGGGTCATGGAGCATTGTGATGACAGGGACATGGAGCATTGTGGTGACACTTTTCAGAGATTATTGTGATGACAGTGGACATGGTTCATTGTGATGACCAGGGCATGGAGCATTGTGATGAGAAGGTCATGGAGTAGTTTGAAGAGAATTGTCAGAGAGCATTGTGATGACATATGTCATGGTCTTTTGCGATGACAATGGCAGGGAGCATTGTGATGCCAAATGTAATGGAGGATTGTGATGACAAATATAAAGAAGCATTGTGATGACTAGGACTTGGAGCATTATGATGACAAGGGCCATTGAGAATTTTCATGACAAGGTAGTGAATCATTGTCATGACAAGGTCCTGGAGCAGTGTGATGAGAAAACCATGGAGCCTTGTGATGACAAGTCTCATGGAGCATACTGATGAAAGGTGCAAGGAGAATTCTGATTACAGGGTTCTTGGAACATTGTGATAACAAGGGCATGGAGCATTGTGATGACAGGTGTCATGGAGCACTGCGATGACAAGCGTCAAAGATCACTGTGAATACAGGGGTCATGGAGCATTGGGATGACAAGTGCATGGATCATTGTGATGACAACTGTCATGGAGCATTGGGTTGAAAACATTCATGGAGTATTGTGAAGACTGGGGTCATGGAGCATTGTCATTACAGGGGTCTTGGAGCATTGTGATGAGAAGCGTCCCGGATCATTGTGTTGTCAGGTGTCATGGAGTGTTGTGATGACAGTGGTCATTGAGCAGTGTGATGATATTGGTCATGGAGCATTGTGAAGAGCACGTCATGGAGCATTGGGCTGAAAATATTCATGGAGTATTGTGATGACATGGGTCATGGAGCGTTCTGATGACAAGGGAATGGAGCATGGTGATGAGAATATCCTGGAGCATTGTGATGAGATGACCATGGAGACTTGTGATGACAAGTCTCATGGAGCATTCTGATGAAAGGGGCCATGGAGCATTGTGATTACAGGGGTCTTGGAGCATTGTGATGACAAGGGCATGGAGCATTGTGAGGAGAAAGCCATGGAACATTCTGATGACATGCGTCATGGAGCTTTGTGATGACATGTGCATGGAGCTTTGTGATTACATGTGTCATGGAGCATTGTGATGACAAGGGTCATGGAGCCTTGTGATGACAAGGCTGTGGAACATTGTGAAGGCAGGGATCATGGAGCATTGTTATGACAGAGGTAATGGATCATTGTGATGAGAAGGGCATTTAGCATTCGTCTGAAATATTTCATGGATTATTGTGATGAGAGTGGGCATGGAGCATTGTGATGACAAGGGAACGGTACACTGTGATACATGTGTCATGGAGGATTGTAAGGACAAGGGCATGGATCATTGTGATGAGAAAGGCATCGAGCATTGTGATGACAAGTGTCATGGAGCTTTGTGATGACAAGGGCAAGGAGAAATGTGATGAGACGGTTCATGGAGTCTTGTGATGACAATGACATGGAGCATTGTGACGCCAAAGGTCATGGAGCTTTGTGATGACAAAAGTCATGGAGCATTTTGATGACAAAGGCGTGGTGCATTGTGATGAGAAGGGCAGGGAGTATTTTGATGACAGTGTCATGCAGCAATTTGATGAAAAGTGTAATAGAACATTTTGTTGACAGGGGTTATAGAACCTTGTGATGCCAGGGGTCATGTATCTTTGGGATGAAAAGGGTCAGGGAGCATTTTGATGACACGGGTTATGGAACATTGTGATGTCAGGGATCATGTAACATTGTGCTGATAAGGGGATATAGCACTGTGATGACAGGGGTCATGGTATATTGTGATAACAGGGGTGAGGGAGGATTGTGATGAAAAGCGCATGGGTAATTGTGATGACAAAGGTCATGGATCATTGGGCTGAAAATGTTCATGGAGTATTGTGTTGACAGGGGTCATGGAGCATTGTGATGACAGAGGTAATGGAGAATTTTGATTTCATTGTGCTGACAATAGCCGGAAGCTTTATGATGATGGGCATGATGCATTTTGATGACAGGGTTCATGGAGCATTGAGATGAAAAGGGGCATGGAGCATTGTGATCACATGGGTCTTGGAGCATAGTGATGAAACGGGCATGGAGAATTTTGATGAGAAGTCCATGGAACATTCTGATGACATGTGTCATGGAGATTTGTGATGTCAAGGGCATGGAGTATTCTGATTAAAGGGGTCTTGGAGCATTGTGATGACAAGTGTCATGGAGCCTTTTGATGACAAGGCCGAGGAATATTGTGATGGCAGGGGTCATGGAGCATTGTTATGACAGGGGTAATGGAGCATTGTGATGAGAAGGGCATGGAGCATTGTGATTACAAGGTTTATGGAGCATTACCATGACAAATTTGTGGACCGTTGTGATGAAAAGCGCGGAGAACATTGTGATGACAAGTGTCATGGAGCATTTTTCTGACAAAGGCATGGAGCATTGTGATGACAAGGGTCACAGAGCATTGTGATGAAAAGTTCTTGGAGCAATGTGGTTAAAAATGTAAGAGAGCCTTGTGATGACGCGGGCATGGACCATTGTGATGACAAATGTTATGAAGCATTGTGATGACTGGAGTCATGGAGCATTGTGATGACAGGGGTCAAGGAGCATTTTGATGACGAGGGCATG
The DNA here is from genome assembly GCF_964341445.2 of Mesoplodon mirus. Taxonomy (NCBI): domain Eukaryota; kingdom Metazoa; phylum Chordata; class Mammalia; order Artiodactyla; family Ziphiidae; genus Mesoplodon; species Mesoplodon mirus. Next base: position 834,031 of record NW_028295720.1, read on the forward strand.
GAGCATTGTGCTGAGAAAGTCATAGAGCATTCTGATGACAAGGGTCAAAGAGCATTGTGATGAAAAGTTCGTTGAGCATTGTGGTTAAAATGTCACAGAGACTGTTGATGGTGAGGGCATGGACCATTGTGATGACAAAGGTCATGAAGCATTGTGATGACTGGTGTCACGGAGCATTGTGATGACAATGGTCATGGAGCACTGTGATAACAAGGGCATGGAGCATTGTGATGACCAGGTGATGCAGTATTGTGAAGACAGGTGTCAGGGAGCACTGTGATGACATATGTAATGGCCCATTGTGATGACAATGGCATGGAACATTTTGATGCCAAGTGTCATGGAGGATTCTGATGACAAAGGTAATGGAGCATTGTGATGAAAATGGCTTGGAGCATTGTGATGACAAGGGTCAGGGAGCATTGTGCTGACAAGTGCATGGTGAATTGTGATGACAAGGGTCATGGAGCATTCTGATGACAAGCTTGTGGAGTATTTTGTTGACAGTGGCATGGAGCATTGTGATGAAAACGGCATGGGGCATTGTGATGAAAAAGGCATGGAGCCTTTTCGTGACAGGGTTCAAGGAGCATTCTGACGACAACTGTGAGGAAGCATTGTGATGACAAGTGTATTGAGAATTGTGATGACAAATGTCGTGGAGCATTGTGATGAAAAAGGCATGGAGTATTTGATGACAGGCATCATGGAGCGTTGTGATGACAAGTGCTATGGAACATTGTGATCACAAGGGTTTGGAGCATTGTGCTGACAGAGGTCATGGATCATTTTGATTTCAAGGAGCATGGAGCATTGTGATGACAAGGGCATGAAGCAATGTGATCCCAAGGTTCATGGAGGATTGTGATGACAATGGTAAATGGGTATTGTGATGACAAGCGCATAGAGCATTGAAATGACAAGGTAATGTAGCATTTTTCTGACAAAGACATGGCGCATTGTAATGACAGGTGTCATGGAGCACTGTGATGACAAGCGTCACGGAGCATTGTGAATACAGGGGTCATGGAGCATTGGGATGAAAAGGGCATGGATCATTGTGATGACAAGTGTCATGGAGCACTGGGCTGAAAATTTTCATGGAGTGTAGTGATCACAGGGGTCATGGAGCATTGTGATAACTAGGGAATGGAGCATTGTGATGTCAAGTGTCCCGGATCATTGTGTTGTCAGGTGTCATGGAGTGTTTTGATGACAGTGGTCATGGAGCATTGTGATGATATTGGCCATGGAGCATTGTGATGAGTAGGTCGAGGAACATTGGGCTGAAAATTTTCATGGAGTGTTGTGATCACAGGTGTAATGGAGCATTGTGATGACTAGGGAATGGAGCATTGTGATGACAAGAGTCCCGGATCATTGTGTTGTCAGGTGTCATGGACTGTTGTGATGACATTGATCATGGAGCATTGTGATGATATTGGTCATGGAGCATTGTGATGAGAAGGTCATGGAGCATTGGCCTGAAAATGTTCATGGAGCATTGGCCTGAAAATATTCATGGAGAATTGTGATGACAGGGGTCATGGAGCATTGTGATGACAAGGGAATGGAGCATGCTGATGACAATGTCGTTTAGCATTGTGATGAGATGACCATGGAGACTTGTGATGACAAGTCTCATGGAGCATTCTGATGAAAAGGGGCATGGAGCATTGTGATTACAGGGGTCTTGGAGCATTGTGATGACAAGGGCATGGAGCATTGTGAGGAGAAGGCCATGGAGCATTCTGATGACATGCGTCATGGAGCTTTGTGATGACAAAGGCATGGAGCATTGTGAAGACAAGGGTCATGGAGCCTTGTGATGACAAGGCCGTGGAACATTGTGATGGCAGAGTCATGGAGCATGGTTATGACAGGGGTAATGGAGCCTTGTGATGAGAAGGGCATGGAGAATTGTGATTACAAATTTTATGGAGCATTGCGATGACAAATATGTGGAACGTTGGGAGAAAAAGCGCGTGGCACATTGTGATGACAAGGGTCATGGAGCATTTTTCTCACAAAGGCATGGAGCACTGTGATGACAAGGGTCACGCAGAATTTAGATGAAAAGTTCATGGAGCATTGTGGTTAAAAAGTTCACAGAGCCTTGTGATGACGTGGGCATGGACCATTGTGATGACAAACATTATGAAGCTTTGTGATGACTGGAGTCACGGAGCACTGTGATGACAGGGGTCATGGAGCATTGTGATGACATGTGTCAAGGAGCATTGTGCTGACAAGCGCATGGAGCATAGTGATGACAAGGTTCATGGAGCATTGTGCTGAGAAAGGCATAGAGCATTGTGATGACAAGTGTCAAAGAGCATGGTGAAGAAATGTTCATGGAGCATTGTTGTTAAAAAGGTCACAGAGACTGTTGATGACGAGGGCATGGACCATTGTGATGACAAAGGTCATGAAGCATTGTGATGACTGGAGTCAAGGAGCATTGTGATGACAGGGGTCATGGAGCATTGTGATGACAAGGGCATGGAGCATTTTGATGACAGGGGCATGGTGTATCGGTCTGACAAGTTTCATGGATTATTGCGATGACATTTGGAATGGCACATTCTGATGACAAGGGCATGGAGCATTGTGATGACCAGGGTATGCAGTACTGTGAAGAGAGGTGTCAGGGAGCATTGTGATGACATATGTATGGCCCATTGTGATGACAATGGCATGGAGCATTGTGATGCCAAATGTCATGGAGAATTCTGATGACAAAGGTAATGGAGCATTGTGATGACAATGGCTTGGAGCATTGTTATGACAAGTGTCAGGGAGCATTGTGCTGACAATGCATGGAGAATTGTGATGACAAGGGTCATGGAGCATTCTAATGACAAACTTGTGGAGTAGTTTGATGACAATGGCATGGAGATTTGTGATGAAAACGGCATGGGGCATTGTGATGAAAAAAGCATGGAGCCTTTTCGTGACAGGGTTCAAGGAGCATTCTGATGAAAAGTGTCAGGGAGCATTGTGATGACAAGTGTATAGAGAATTTTAATGACGAATGTCATGGAGCATTGTGATGAGAAAGCCATGGATAATTGTGATGATGATCGTCATGGGGTGTTGTGATGATAAGTGTTATGGAACATTGTGATCACAAGGGTTTGGAGCATTATGATGACAGAGGTCATGCAGAATTTTGATTTCATTGTGATGACAATAGCCTGAAGCATTATGATGATGGGCATTGTGCATTGTGATGACAGGGTTCATGGAGCGTTGAGATGAAAAGGGGCATGGAGCATTGTGATTACCGTGGTCTTGCAGCATTGTGTTGACAAGGGCATGGAGCATTGTGATTACAGGGGTCTTGGAGCATTGTGATGACAAGGGTCATGGAGCCTTGTGATGAAAAGGCCGTGGAACATTGTGATGGCAGTGGTCATGGAGCATTGTTATGACAGAGGTAATCGAGCATTTTGATGAGAAGGTCATTGAGCATTGGTGTGAAATGTTTCATGGATTATTGTGATGAGAGTGGGCATGGAACATTTTGATGACAAGGGCACGGAACACTGTGATACATGGGTCATGGAGGATTGTAGTGACAAGGGCATGGAGCACTGTGAAGAGACGGGCATCGAGCATTGTGATGAAAAGTGTCATGGAGCTTTGTAATGACAAGGGCATGGAGCAATGTGATGAGAGGTTTTATGGAGCATTGTGATGACAATGACATGGAGCATTGTGATGCAAAGGGTCATGGAATTTGTGATGACAAAGCTCATAGAGCATTTTGATGACAAGGGTGTGGTGCATTGTGATGAGAAGGGCAGGGAGCATTTTGATGACAGTTTCATGCAGCAATTTGATGAAAAGTGTAATGGAACATTTTGATGACAGTGGTTATAGAACATTGTGATGCCAGGGGTCATGGAACTTTTGGATGAAAAGGGTCATCGAACATTTTGATGACATGGGTTATGGAACATTGTGATGTCAGGGGTCATGGAACATTGTGCTGATAAGGGGATGTAGCATTGTGATGACAGGGGTCATGGAACACTGTGCTTAAAGGGTTGAGGGAGGATTGTGATAACTAGTGACGGAATATTGTGATATCTCAGGTGACAGAGCATTTGGATGAGAAGTGCATGGAGCATTGTGATTAAAAGTTTTATGGAGCATAGCGATGAAAATGTTGTTGATCAATGTGATGAAAAGAGTGTGGCACATTGTGATGACAAGGGTCATGGAGCATTGTTCTGAAAAAGGCATGAAGCATTGTGATGACAAGGGTCACGGAGCATTGTGATGAAAAGTTAATGGAGCCTTCTGGTTTCAAATGACACAGAGCCTTTTGATGACGTGAGCATGGACCGTTTTGTTGACAAACGTTATGAAACATTGTGATGACTGGAGTCTCGGAGCATTGTGATGACAGGGGTAAAGGAGCATTGTGATGACATGTGTCATGGAGCATTGTGATGACAGGGGCATGGAGCATAGGTCTGACACGTTTCATAGATTATTGTGATGACAGTGGACATGGTGCATTGTGATGACAAGGGCATGGAGCATTGTTAGGAGAAGGCCATAGATTATAGTGAAGACAGGTGTCAGGGAGCATTGTGATGACATATGTCATGGTCCATTGCTATGACAATGGCAGGGAGCATTGAGATGCCAAATGTAATGGAGGATAGGGATGACAAATATAATGGAACATTGTGATGACTAGGGCTTGGAGCATTATGTTGACAAGGGCCATTGAGAATTTCCATGACAAGGTCGTGAAGCATTGTGATGACAAGGTCCTGGAGCTTTGTGAATAGAAAAACATGGAGCCTTGTGAAGACAAGTCTCATGGAGCATACTGATGGAAATAGGCATGGAGCATTCTGATTACAGGGGTCTTGGAACATTGTGATGACAAGGGCATGGAACATTGTGAGGAGAAGACCAAGGAGCATTCTGATGGCATGCGTCATTGAGCTTTGTGATGACAAGGGCATGAAGCATTGTGATTACATGGGTCTTGGAGCATTGTGATGAAAAGGGCATGGATCATTGTGATTAAAAATGCATGGAGCCTTGTTATGACAGGGTTCAAGGAGCATACAGACAACAAGTGTCAGGGAGCATTTTGATGACAAGTGTATTGAGCATTGTGATGACAAAGGTCATGGAGCACTGTGATGAGAAGACCATGGATAATTGTGATGACGAGCGTCATGGGGCATTGTGATGACAAGTGTTATGGAATATTGTGATCACAAGGGTTTGGAGCATTGTTATGACAGAGGTCATGGAGCATTTTGATTTCATTGTGATGACAATAGCATGAAGCATTATGATGATGGGCATGGTGCATTGTGATGACAGGGTTCATGGATCATTGAGATTAAAAGGGGCATAGAGCATTGTGATTACAGGGTTCTTGGAGTATTGTGATGAGAAGGGTCATGGAGCCTTGTGATTTCAAGGCCATGGAACATCGTGATGGCAGGGGTCATGGGGCATTGTTATGACAGTGGTAATGGAGCATTGTAATGGCAAGCGCAAGGAACATTGTGATAATAAGGCCATGGAGCATTCTGATGACATGTGTCATGGAGCTTTGTAATGACAAGGGCATGGAGCAATGTGATGAGAGTGTTCATGGAGCATTGTGATTCCAAGGGTCAAGGATCTTTGTGATGACAAAGGTCATGGAGCATTTTGATGGCAAGTGCGTTGTGCATTGTGATGAGAAGGGCAGGGAACATTGTGATGACAGGGTCATGGATCAATTTGATGAAATGTGTCATGGAACATTTTGAAGACAGGTGTTATGGAACATTGTGATGTCAGGGGTCATGGAGCATTTTGATGAAAAGGGTCATGGAGCATTTTGATGAAAGATGTTATGGAACATTTTGATGTCAGGGGTCATCGAACATTGTGATGATAAGTTCATGTAGCATTGTGATGACAGTAGTCATGGAACATTGTGATTACAGGGATGAGGGAGTACTGTGACAAATACTGATGTACCATTGTGATATCAGTGGTGAGAGAGCATTTTGATGAGAAGTGCATGGAGCATTGTGATGACAAAATTGTGGAGCACTGTGATGACAAGCGCATGGTTCATTGTGATGACATGTGTCATGGAGCATTGTGCTGACAAGCGCATGGAGCATTGTGATGACAAGGGTCATGGAGCATTGTGCTGAGAAAGGCATAGAGCATTTTGATGACAACGGTCAAAGAGCATTGTGATGAAAATTCATGGAGCATTGTTGTTAAAAATGTCACAGAGACAGTTGATGACGAGGACATGGACCATTCTGATGACAAAGTTCATGAAGAATTGTGATGACTGGAGTCATGGAGCATTGTGATAACAAGGGCATGGAGCTTGGTGATGACAAGGGCATGGAACATTGGTCTAATAAGTTTCATGAATTATTGCGATGAGAGTTGGAATGGTGCAATGTGATGACAAGGGCATGGATCATTGTGATGACCAGATCATGCAGTATGGTGAAGACAGGTGTCAGGGAGCATTGTGATGACATATGTCATGGCCCATAGTGATGACAATGGCATGGAGCATTGAAATGCCAAGTGTCATAGAGGATTCTGATGAAAAAGGTAATGGAGCATTGTGATGACAAGGGCATGGAGCATTGTGATTTCAGGGGTTTTGAGAATTGTGATGACAACTGTCATTGAACCATGTGATGACTATGCCGTGGAACACTGTGATGGCGGGGGTCATGGTGCATTGTTATGAAAGGGGTAATGGAGCATTGTGATGAGAAGGGAATGGAATATAGGTCTGAAATGTTTCATGGATTATTGTGATGTGAGTGGGCATGGAGCACTGTGATGACAAGGGTACGGAACACTATGTTACATGGGTCATGCAGGATTGTAATGACAAGGGAATGGAGCATTGTGATGAGAAGGGCATCTAGCATTGTGATGACAAGTATCATGGAGCTTTGTGATGACAAGGGCATTGAGCAATGTTACGAGAGTTTTCATGGAGCATTGTGAAGACGATGACATGGAGCATTGTGATGCCAAGTGTCATGGATCTTTGTGATGACAAGTCATGGAGCATTTTGATGACAAGGGCATGGTGCATTGTGATGAGAAGGGCAGGGAGCATTTTGATGACCGGGTCATGCAGCAATTTGATGAAAAGTGTAATGGAACATTTTGATGGCAGGGGTTATAGAACAATGTGATGTCAGTGGTCTTGGAGCTTTGGAATGAAAAGGGTCATGGAGCATTTAGATGACAGGGGTTATGGAACATTGTGATGTCAGGGGTCATGGAACATTGTGATAATAAGTGGATGTAGCATTGTGATGACAGGGTCATGGAATATTGTGATTACAGGGGTGAGGGAGTATTGTGTTGACTAATGATGGAACACTGTGATATCTCTGGTGAGAGAGCATTTTGATGAGAAGTGCATGGAGCATTGTGATTACAATGTTTATGTAGAATTGCAATGAAAAGATTGTGGACCGTTGTGATGAAATGCACGTGGTGCATTGTGATGACAATGGTCATGGAGCATTGTTCTGACAAAGACATGCAGCATTGTGATGACAAGGGTCACAGAGAATTGTGATGAAAAGTTCATGGAGCATTGTAGTTACAAAGGTCACAGAGCCTTGTGATGAGTCGGGCATGGAACATTGTGATGACAAACGTTATGAAGCATTGTGATAACTGGAGTCACGGAGCGTTGTGATGACAGGGGTCATGGAGCATTGTGAGGACCAGGGCATGGAGCATTGTGATGACAGGGGCATGGAGCATTGGTCTGACAAGTCTCATAGATTATTGTGATGACAGTGGGCATGGTGCATTGTGATAACAAGGGCATGGAGCATTGTGATGAGAAGGTCATGGAGTATTGTGAAGACAGGTGTCAGGGAACATTGTGATGACATATGACATGGTACATTGCGATGACAATGACATGGAGCATTGTGATGCCAAGGGTCATGGATCTTTGTGATGACAAAAGTCATGGAGCATTTTGATGGCAAGGGCGTTGTTCATTGTGATGAGAAAGTCAGGGAGAAATGTGATAACAGGGTCATGGAGCAATTGGATGAAAAGTGTCATGGAACATTTTGATGACAGGTGTTATGGAACATTCTGATGTCAGGGGTCATCGAACATTGTGATGACAAGTGCATGTAGCATTGTGATGACAGGAGTCATGGAGGATTGTGATAACAAGGGCATGGAGCACTGTGATGACAAGGGCATGGAATATTGGTCTAATAAGTTTCATGGATTATTGCGATGACGTTTGGAATGGCACATTGTGATGACAAGGGCATGGAGCATTGGGATGACCAGATCATGCATTATTGTGAAGACAGGTGTCAGGGAGCATTGTGATGACATATGTAATGGCCCATTGTGATGACAATGGCATGGAGCATTGTGATGCCAAGTGTCATGGAGGATTCTGTAGACAAAGGTAATGGAGCATTGTGAAGACAATGGCTTGGAGCATTGTGATGACAAGGGTCAGGGAGCATTGTGCTGACAAGTTCATGGAGAATGGTGATGACAAGGGTCATGGAGCATTCTGATGATAAGCTTGTGGAGTATTTTGATGACAATGGCATGGAGCATTGTGGTGAAAATGGCAAGGGGCCTTGTGATGAAAGTGACATGGAGCCTTTTCGTGACAGGTTTCAAGGAGCATTCTGATGACAAGAGTCAGGGAGCATTGTGATGACAAGTGTATTGAGAATTGTGCTGAAAAAGGTCATGGAGCATTGTGATGAAAAGGGCATGGAGTATTGTGATGACAGGCATCATGGAGCATTGTGATGACAAGTGTTATGGAACATTGTGATCACATGGGTTTGGATCTTTGTGATGACAGAGGTCATGGATCATTTTGATTTCAAGGAGCATGGAACATTGTGATGACAGGGGCATGAAGCCATGTGATCCCAAGTTTCATGGAGGATTGTTATGAAAATGGAAAAGGTGTATTCTGATGACAAGCGCATAGAGCATTGCAATGATAATGTCATGTAGCATTTTTCTGACAAAGGCATGGAGCATTGTGATGACATGTGTCATGGGGCACTGTGATGACAAGCGTCACGGAGCATTGTGAATACAGGGGTCATGGAGCATTGGGATGACAAGGGCATGGATCATTGTGATGATAAGGGTCTTGGAGCACTGGGATGAAAATGTTCATGGAGTGTTGTGATGACAGGGGTCATGGAGCATTGTGATGACTAGGGAATGGTGCATTGTGATGACCAGAGTGCCGGATCATTGTGTTGTCAGGTGTCATGGAGTGCTGTGATGACAGTGGTCATGGAGAATTGTGATGATATTGGCCTTGGAGCATTGTGATGAGTAGGTCGTGTAGCTTTGGGCTGAAAATGTTCATGGATTATTGTGATGACAAGGGCCATTGAAAATTTTCATGACAAGGTCGTGAAGCATTGTGATGACAAGTTCCTGGAGCATTGTGATGAGAAAACCATGGAGACTTGTGATGACAAGCCTCATGGTGCATAATGATGAAAAGGGGCATGGAGCATTGTGATTACAGGGGTCTTGGAACATTGTGATGACAAGGGCATGGAGCATTGTGAGGAGAAGACCAAGGAGCATTCTGATGACATGCGTCATGGAGCTTTTTGATGAGAAGGGCAAGGATCATTGTGATTACAGGGATCTTGGAGCATTGTGATGAAAAGGGCATGGATTATTTTGATGAAAAAGGCATGGAGCCTTTTCATGACAGGGTTCAAGCAGCATACTGACGACAAGTGTCAGGGAGCATGGTGATGACCAGTGTATTGAGCATTGTGATGACAAAGCTCATGGAGCTTTGTGATGAGAAGACCATGGATAATTTTGTTGATGAGCGTCATGGGGTGTTGTGATGATAAGTGTTATGGAACATTGTGATCAAAAGGGTTTGGAGCATTATGATGACAGAGGTCATGGAGAATATTGATTTCATTTTGATGATAATAGCCTGAAGCATTATGATGATGAGCATGGTGCATTGTGATGACAGGGTTCACGGAGCATTGAGATGAAAAGGAACACGGAGCATTGTGTTTACAGGGGTCTTGGAGCATTGTGATGACAAGGGCATGGAGCACTGTGATGAGAAGTCTATGGAATATTCTGATGACATGCGTCATGGAGCTTTGTGATTACAAGGGCATGGAGCATTGTGATTACAGGGGTCTTCAGCATTGTGGTGACAAGTGTCATGGAACCTAGTGATGACTAGGCCGTGGAACATATTGATGGCAGGGGTCATGGTGCATTGTTATAACAGAGGTAATGAAGCACTGTGATGAGAAGGGCATGGAACATTGGTCTGAAATGTTTCATGGATTTTTGTGATGAGAGTGAGCATGGAGCAATTTGATGACAAGGGCATGGAGCACTGTGATGAGAAGTCCATGGAATATTCTGATGACATGCGTCATGGAGCTTTGTGATGAGAAGGGCTTGGAGCATTGTGATTACAGGGGTCTTCAGCATTGTGGTGACAAGTGTCATGGAACCTAGTGATGACTAGGCCGTGGAACATATTGATGGCAGGGGTCATGGTGCATTGTTATAACAGAGGTAATGAAGCATTGTGATGAGAAGGGCATGGAACATTGGTCTGAAATGTTTCATGGATTTTTGTGATGAGAGTGGGCATGGAACATTGTGATGACAAGGGTACGGAACACTATGATACATGGGTCATGCAGGATTGTAATGACAATGGCATGGATCATTGTGATGAGAAGGGCATCGAGCATTGTGATGACAAGTGTCATGGAGCTTTGTGATGACAAGGGCATTGAGCAATGTTATGAGAGTGTTCATGGAGCATTGTGATGACAATGACATGGAGCATTGTGATGCCAAGGGTCATGGAGCTTAGTGATGACAAGTCATGGAGCATTTTGATGACAAGGGCATGGTGCATTGTTATTGGAAGGGCAGGGAGCATTTCGATGACCGGTTCATGCAGCAATTTGATGAAAATTCTAATGGAACATTTTGATGGCAGGGGTTATAGAACATTGTGATGTCAGGGGTCTTGGAGCTTTGGGATGAAAAGGGTCATGGAGCATTTTGACGATAGGGTATATGGAATATTGTGATGTTAGGGGTCATGGAACATTGTGATGATAAGTGGATGTAGCATTGTTATGACAGGGTCATGGAACATTGTGATTACAGGGTTGAGGGAATATTGTGATGACTAGTGATGGAACATTGTGATATTTCTAGTGAGAGAGCATTTTGATGAGAAGTGCATGGACCATTGTGATTACAAACATTATGGAACATTGCCATGACAAGGTTGTGGACCGTTGTGATGAAATGATTGTGGCACATTGTGATGACAAGGGTCATGGAGCATTGTTCTGACAAAGACATGGAGCATTGTGATGACAAGGGTCACAGAGAATTGTGATGAAAAGTTCATGGAGCATTGTGGTTACAAAGGTCACAGAGCCTTGTGATGATGCGGGCATGGACCATTGTGATGACAAACGTTATGAAGCATTGTGATGACTGGAGTCAAGGAGCATTGTGATGACAGGGATAATGGAGCATTGTGATGACTAGGACATGGAGCATTGTGATGACAGGGGCATGGAGCATTGGTCTGACAAGTTTCATAGATTATTGTGATGACAGTGGGCATGGTGCATTGTGATGACAAGGGCATGGAGCATTGTGATGAGAGGGTCATGGAGTATTGTGAAGACAGCTGTCAGGGAGCATTGTGATGATATATGTCATGGTCCATTGCGATGGCAATGGCATGGAGCATTGTGATGCCAAATGTAATGGAGGAATGTGATGACAAATATAATGGAACATGGTGATGGTTAGTGCTTGGAGCATTATGATGACAAGGGCCATTGAAAATTTTAATGACAAAGTCGTGAAGCATTGTGATGACAATGTCCTGGAGCATTGTGATGAGAAAACCATGGAGCCTTGTGATGACAAGTCTCATGGAGAATACTGAAGAAAAGGGGCATGGAGCATTGTGATTACAGGGGTCTTGGAACATTGTGATGACAAGGGCATGGAGTATTGTGAGGAGAAGACCAAGGAGCATTCTGATGACATGTGTCATGGAGCTTTTTGATGACAAGGGCATGGAGCATTGTGATTACAGGGATCTTGGAGCATTGTGATGAAAAGGGCATGGATTATTGTGATGAAAAAGGCATGGAGCCTTGTCATGACAGGGTTCAAGGAGCATACTGACGACAAGTGTCAGGGAGCATTGTGATGACAAGTGTATTGAGCATTGTGATGACAAAGATCATGGAGCATTGTGATGAGAAGACCATGGATAATTGTGATGATGAGCGTCATGGGGTGTTGTGATGATAAGTTTTATGGAACATTGTGATCACAAGGGTTTGGAGCGTTATGATGACAGAGGTCATGGAGACTTTTGATTTCATTGTAATAACAATAGCCTGAAGCATTATGATGATGGGCATGGTGCATTGTGATGGCAGGGTTCATGGAGCATTGAGATGAAAAGGGACATGGAGCATTGTGTTTACAGGGGTCTTGGAGCAATGTGATGTCAAGGGCATGGAGCATTGTGATGAGAAGGCCATGGAATATTCTGATGACATACGTCATGGAGCTTTGTGATGACAAGGTCATGGAGCATTGTGATTACTGGGGTCTTCAGCATTGTGGGTCAAGTGTCATGGAACCTTTTGATGATTAGGCCGTGGAACATAGTGATGACAGGTGTCATGGTGCATTGTTATGACAGAGGTAATGGAGCACTGTGATGAGAAGGGCATGGAATATTGGTCTGAAATATTTCATGGATGATTGTGATGAGAGAGGGCATGGAACATTGGTCTGAAATGTTTCATGGATGATTGTGATGTGAGTGGGCATGGAGCATTGTGATGACAAGGGCACGGGACACTGTGATACATGGGGCATGTGTCATGGAGCTTTGTGATGACAAGTCATGGAGCATTGTGATGATAAGGGGATGGAGCATTGTGATGACAGGGGCATGGAGCATTGGTCTGACAATTTTCATAGATTATTGTGATGACATTGGGCAGGGTCCATTTTGATGACAAGGGCATGTATCATTGTGAAGAGAAGGTCATGGAGTATTGTGAAGACAGGTCTCAGGGAGCATTGTGATGACATATGTCATGGTCCATTGCGATGACAATGGCAGGGAGTACTGTGATGACAAATATAATGGAGGATTGTGATGACAAATATAAAGGAGCATTGTGATGACTAGGGATTGGAGCATTATGATGACAAGGGCCATTGAGAATTTTCAGGACAAGGTCGTGAAGCATTGTGATGACAAGGTCCTGGAGCCTTGTGTTGAGAAAATCATGGAGCCTTGTGATGAAAAGTCTCATGGAGCATACTGATGAAAAGGGGCATGGAGCATTGTGATTACAGGGGTCTTGGCACATTGTGATGACAAGGGCATGGAGCATTGTAAGCAGAAGGCCAAGGAGCATTCTGATGACCTGTGTCATTGAGTTTGTGATGACAAGGGCAAGGAATATTGTGATTACAGGGGTCTTGGAGCATTGTGATGAAAAGGGCATGGATCATTGTGATGAAAAAGGCATGGAGCCTTGTCATGACAGGGTTCAAGGAGCATACAGACAACAAGTGTCAGGGAGCATTTTGATGACAAGTGTATTGAGGATTGTGATGACAAAAGTCATGGAGCATTGTGATGACAAACCATGGATAATTGTGATGACGAGCGTCATATGGCATTGTTATGACAAGTGTTATGAAATATTGTGATCACAATGGTATGGAACATTGTTATGACAGAGATCATGGATCATTTTGATTTCATTATGATGACAATAGCATGAAGCATGATGATGGGCATGGTGCACTGTGATGACAGGTTTCATGGATCATTGATATGAAAATGGGCATAGTGCATTGTGATTACAGGGTTCTTGGAGCATTGTGATGAGAAGGGTCATGGAGCCTTGTGATGACAAGGCCATGGAACATCGTGATGGCAGGTGTCATGGAGCATTGTTATGACAGGTTTTATGGAGCATTGTGATGGCAAAGGCATGGAGAATTGTGATGAGAAGGCCATGGATCATTCTGATGACATGTGTCATGGAGCTTTGTGAAGACAAGTGCATGGAGCAATGTGATGAGAGTGTTCATGGAGCATTTTGATGACAATGACATGGAACATTGTGATGCCAAGGGTCATGGATCTTTGTGACGAGAAAGGTCCTGGAGCATTTTGATGGCAAGGACGCTGTGCATTTTGATGGGAAGGGCTGGGAGCTTTGTGATGACAGGGTAAAGGAGCAATTTGATGAAAAGTGTCATGGAACATTTTGATGACAGGTGTTATGGAACATTGTGATGTCAGGGGTCATGGAGCATTTTGATGAAAAGTGTCATGGAGCACATTGATGACAGGTGTTATGGAACATTGTGATGTCAGGGGTCATCGAACATTGTGATGATAAGTGCATGTAGCATTGTGATGACAGGAGTCATGGAACATTGTGATGACAGGCGTGAGGGAGTATTGTGACAAATAGTGATGTAGCATTGTGATATCAGTGGTGAGAGAGCATTTTGATGAGAAGTGCATGGAGCATTGTGATGACAAGCTTTATGGAGTATTGTGATGACAAGATGGTGGAGCACTGTGATGAAAAGCGCATGGTGCATTGTGATGACCTGTGTCATGGAGCATTGTGCTGACAAGCGCATGGAGCATTGTGATGACAAGGGTCATGGAGCATTGTGCTGAGAAAGGCATAGAGCATATTGATGACAAATGTCAAACAGCATTGTGATGAAAAGTTCATGAAGCATTGTGGTTAAAAAGGTCACAGAGACTGTTGATGACGAGGGCATGGACCATTGTGATGACAAAGGTCATGAAGCATTGTGATGACTGGAGTCACGGAGCATTGTGATGACAGGGGTCATGGAGCATTGTGACAACAAGGGCATGGAGCATTGTGATGACAAGGGCATGGAACATTGGTCTAATAAGTTTCATGGATTATTGCGATGAGATTTGGAATGGCGCATTGTGATGACAAGGGCATGGAGCATTGTGATGACCAGGTCATGCAGTATTGTGAGGACAGGTGTCAGGGAGCATTGTGATGACATATGTAATGGCCCATTGTGATGACAATGGCATGGAGCATTGTGATGCCAACTGTCATGGAGGATTCTGATGACAAATGTAATGGAGCATTGTGATGACAATGGCTTGGAGCATTGTGATGACAAGTGTCAGGGAGCATTGTGATGACAAGTGTATTGAGCATTGTGATGACAAAGGTCATGGAGCATTGTGATGAAAGGGGCATGGAGTATTGTGATGACAGGCATCATGGAGCATTGTGATGACAAGTGTTATGGAACATTGGGATCACAAGGGCTTGGAGCATTGTGATGACAGAGGTCATGGATCATTTTGATTTCAAGGAGCATGGAACATTGTGATGACAAGGGAATGAAGCAATGTGATCCCAAGGTTCATGGAGGATTGTGATGACAATGGAAATGGAGTATTGTGATGACAAGCACATAGAAAATTGTAATGACAAGGTCATGTAGCATTTTGCTGACAAAGGCATGGAGCATTGTGATGACAGGTGTCATGGAGCACTGTGATGACAAGCATCATGGAGCATTGTGAATACAGGGGTTATGGAGCATTGGGATGACAAGTGCATGGATCATTGTGATGACAAGTGTCATGGAGCATTGTGATGACTAGGGAATGGAGCTTTGTGATGACAAGAGTCTCGGATCACTGTGGTGTCAGGTGTCATGGAGTGTTGTGATGACAGTGGTCATGGAGAATTGTGATGATATTGGTCATGGAGCATTGCGATGACAAGTGAATGGAGC
The DNA here is from genome assembly GCF_964341445.2 of Mesoplodon mirus. Classification (NCBI taxonomy): domain Eukaryota; kingdom Metazoa; phylum Chordata; class Mammalia; order Artiodactyla; family Ziphiidae; genus Mesoplodon; species Mesoplodon mirus. The sequence continues at coordinate 849,973 of NW_028295720.1, forward strand.
ATGCTGTTGACAATGTCCTGGAGCATTGTGATGAGAAGACCATGGAGACATTTGATGAGAAATCTCATGGAGCATTCTGTTGAAAAGGGGCATGGAGCATTGTGATTACAGTGGTCTTGGAGCATTGTGATGACAAGGGCATGAATCATGGTTATGAGAAGGCCATGGAGCATTCTGGTGACATGTGTCATGGAGCTATGTGATGACAAGGGCATGGAGCATTGTGATTACAGGGATCTTGGAGCATTGTGATGAAAAGGGCATGGATTATATTGATGAAAAAGGCATGAAGCCTTGTCATGACATGGTTCACGGAGCTTACAGACGACAACTGTCAGGGAGCATTGTGATGACAAGTGTTTTGAGCATTGTGATGACAAAGATCATGGAATATTGTGATGAGAAGACCATGGATAATTGTGATGACGAGCGTCATGGGGCATTGTGATGACAAGTGTCATGGAGGCTTGTGATGACAACGCCGTGTAACATTGTGATGGCACGGGTCTTGGAGCATTGTTATGACAGGGGTAATGGAGCATTTTGATGAGAAGGGCATGGAGCATTGGTCTGAAATATTTCATGGATTATTGGGATGAGAGTGGCATGGTGCATTGTGATGACAAGGGCTCGGAACACTTTGATTCATGGGTCATGGGTCATGGAGCTTTGTGATGAAAATTCATAGAGCATTGTGATGACAAGGGCATGGAGCATTGTGATGACAGGGACATGAAGCTTTGTTATGCCCGTGGCATGGAGCATTGGTCTGACAAGTTTCATAGATTATTGTGATGATATTGGACATAGTGCATGGTGATGACAATGGCATGGAGCATTGTGAAGAGATGCTCATGGAGTACTGTGAAGACAGGTGTCAGGGAGCATTGTGATGACATATGTCATGGTCCATTGCGATGACAATGGCAGGGAGTATTGTGATGCCAAATGTAATGGAGGATTTTGATGACAAATATAATGGAGCATTGTGATGACTAGGGCTTAGAGCATTATGATGACAAGGGCCATTGAGAATTTTCAGGACAAGGTCGTGAAGCATTGTGATGACAAGATCCTGGAGCATTGTGATGAGAAAACCATGGAGCTTAGTGATGACAAGTCTCATGTAGCATACAGATGAAAAAGGGCATGGAGCATTGTGATTACAGGGATCTTGCCACATTGTGATGAAAAGGGCATGGAGCATTGTGAGCAGAAGGCCAAGGAGCATTCTGATGACATGTGTCATTGAGCTTTGTGATGACAAGGGCATGGAGCATTGTGATTACAGGGGTCTTGAAGCATTGTGAAGAAAAGGGCATGGATCATAGTGATGAAAAAGGCATGGAGCATTGTCATGACAGGTTTCAAGGAGCATACAGAAAACAAGTGTCAGGGAGAATTGTGATGACAAGTGTATTGAGCATTGTGATGACAAAGGTCATGGAACATTGTGATGAGAAGTCCATGGATAATTGTGATGACGAGCGTCATGGGTCATTGTGATGACAAGTGTTATGGAATATTGTGATCACAAGCGTTTTGAACATTGCTATGACAGAGGTCATGGAGCATTTTGATTTCATTGTGATGACAATAGCATGAAGCATTATGATGATAGGCATGGTGCATTGTGATGACAGGGTTCATGGATCATTGAAATGAAAAGGGGCATAGAGCACTGTGATTACAGGGTACTTGGAGCATTGTGATGAGAAGGGTGATGGAGCCTTGTGATGACAAGGCCATGGAAAATCGTGATGGCAGGGGTCATGGAGCATTCTGATGACATGTGTCATGGTGCTTTGTGAAGACAAGTGCATGGAGCAATGTGATGAGAGCGTTCATGGAGCATTGTGATGACAATGACTTGGAGCATTGTGATGAGAAGGCCATGAAGCATTCTGATGACATGTGTCATGGAGCATTTTGATGACAAGAGCATGGAACATTGTGATTACAGGGATCTTGGAGCATTGTGATGAAAAGGGCATGGATTATTGTGATGACAAAGGTATGGAGCCTTGTCATGACAGGGTTCAAGGAGCATACTGACGACAAGTGTCAGGGAGCATTGTGATGACAAGTGTATTGAGCATTGTGATGACAAATATCATGGAACATTGTGATGAGAAGACCATGGATAACTGCGATGATGAGCGTCATGGGGTGTTGAGATGATAAGTGTTATGGAACATTGTGATCACAAGGGTTTGGAGCATTATGATGACAGAGGTCATGGAGAATATTGATTTCATTGTGATGACAATAGCCTGAAGCATTATGATGATGGGCATGGTGCATTGTGATGACAGGGTTCATGGTGCATTGAGATGAAAAGGGGCATGGAGCATTGTGTTTACAGGGGTCTTGGAGCATTGTGATGACAAGGGCATGGAGCACTGTGATGAGAAGGCCATGGAACATTCTGATGACATGCATCATGGAGCTTTGTGATGACAAGGGCATGGAGCATTGTGATTAAAGGGGACTTCAGCACTGTGATGACAAGTGTCATGGAACCTTGTGATGACTAGGCTGTGGAACATTGTGATGGCAGGGGTCATGGTGCATTGTTATGACAGAGGTAATGGTGCATTGTGATGAGAAGGGCATGGAACATTGGTCTGAAATGTTTCATGGATTATTGTGATGAGAGTGGGCATGGTGCATTGTGATGACAAGGGTATGGAACACTATGATACATGGGTCATGCAGGATTGTAATGACAAGGGCATGGAGCATTGTGATGAGAAGGGCATCGAGCATTGTGATGACAAGTGTCATGGAGCTTTGTGATGAGAAGGGCATTGAGCAATATTATGAGAGTGTTCATGGAGCATTGTGATGACAATGACATGGAGCATTGTGATGCCAAGGGTCATGGAGATTTGTGATGACAAGTCATGGAGCATTTTGATGACAAGGGCATAGTGCATTGTGATGAGAATGGCAGGGAACATTTTGATGACCAGGTCAGGCAGCAATTTGATGAAAAGTGTAATGGAACATTTTGATGGATGGGGTTATAGAACATTGTGATGTCAGGGGTCTTGGAGCTTTGGGATGAAAAGGGTCATGGAGCATTTTGATGACAGGGGTTATGGAACATTGTGATGTCAGGGGTCATGGAACATTGTGATGATAAGGGGATGTAGCACTGTGATGACAGGGTCATGGAATATTGTGATGACAAACGTTATGAAGCATTGTGATGACTGGAGTCACGGAGCATTGTGATGACAGAGGTCATGGGGCATTGTGATTACATGTGTCATGGAGCATTGTGATGACAAGGGCATGGAGCTATGTGATTACAGCGTTCATGGAGCATTGGGATGACAATGACTTGGAGCACTGTGATGCCAAGGGTCATGGATCTTTGTGATGACAAAGGTCATGGAGCATTTTGATGGCAAGTGCATTGTGTATTGTGATGAGAAGGGCAGGGAACATTTTGATGACAGGGTCATGGAGCAATTTGATGAAAAGTGTCATGGAACATTTTGATGACAGGTGTTATGGAACACTGTAATGTCAGGTGTCATGGAGCATTTTGATGACAGGTGTTATGGAACATTGTAGTGTCAGGGGTCATCGAATACTGTGATGATAAGTGCATGTAGCATTGTGTTGACAGGTGTCATGGAACATTGTGATGACCGGGGTGAGGGAGTATTGTGACAAATAGTGATGTAGCATTGTGATATCAGTGGTGAGAGAGCATTTTGATGAGAAGTGCATGGAGCAATGTGATGACAAATTTTATGGCGCATTGTGATGACAATTTTGTGGAGCATTGTGATGACAAGCACATGGTGCATTGTGATGACATGTGTCATGGAGCATTGTGCTGACAAGCGCATGGAGCATTGTGTTGACAAGTGTCATGGAGCATTGTGCTGAGAAAGGCATAGAGCATTTTGATGACAAGGGTCAAAGAGCATTGTGATGAAAAGTTCATGGAGCATTGTGGTTAAAAAGGTCACAGAGACTGTTGATGACGAGGACATGGACAATTGTGATGACAAAGTTCATGAAGCATTTTGATGACTGGAGTCATGGAGCATTGTGATGACAGGGGTCATGGAGCATTGTGATAACAAGGGCATGGAGCATTGTGATGACAAGGGCATGGAACAGTGGTCTATTCAGTTTTATGGATTATTGTGATGATCGTTGGAATGGCGCATTGTGATGACCAGGTCATGCAGTATTGTAAGACAGGTGTCAGGGAGCATTGTGATGACATATGTCTTGGCGCATTGTGATGACAATGGCATGGAGCATTTTGATGCCAAATCTCATGGAGCATTCTGATGACAAATGTAATGGAGCATTGTGATGAAAATGGCTTGGAGCATTGTAATGACAATGGTCAGGGAGCATTATGCTGACAAGTGAATAGAGATTTGTGATGACAAGGGTCATGGAACAATCTGATGGCAAGCTTTTGCAGTATTTTGATGACAATGGCATGGAGCATTTTGATGAAAACGGCATGGGGCATTGCGATGAAAAAGTCATGGAGCCTTTTCATGACAGGGTTCAAGGAGCATTCTAACGACAAGTGTCAGGGAGCATTGTGATGACAAGTGTATTGAGAATTGTGAGTACAAAGGTCATGGAGCATTTTGATGGTAAGGGCTTTGTGCATTGTGATGAGAAGGGCACGGAGCATTTTGATGACAAGGTCATTGAGCAACTTGATGAAATGTGTCATGGAACATTTTGATGACAGGTGTTATGGAACATTGTGATGTCAGGGGTCATGGAGCATTTTGATGAAAATGGTCATGGAGCATTTTGATGACAGGTGTTATGGAATATTGTGATGTCAGTGGTCATCGAACATTCGGATGATATGTGCATGTAGCATTGTGATGATAATGTCATGGAGCATTTGGCTGAAAATATTCATGGAGTATTGTGATGAAAGTGGTCATGGAGCTTTGTGATGACAAGGGAATGGAGCATGGTGATGACAAGTTCCTAAAGCATTGTGATGAGAAGACCATGGAGCCTTTTGATGAGAAGTCTCATGGAGCATTCTGTTGAAACGGGGCATGGAGCATTGTGATTATAGGGGTCTTGGGGCATTGTGATGACAAGGGCATGGATCATTGTGATGAGAAGGCCATGGAGCATTCTGATGACATGCGTCATGGAGCTTTGTGATGACAAGGTCATGGAGCTATGTGATTACAGGGGTCTTGGAGCATTGTAATGAAAAGGGCATGGATAATTGTGATGAAAAAGGCATGGATCCTTGTCATGACAGGTTTTGAGGAGCATACTGATGACAAATGTCAGGGAGCATTGTGATGACAAGTTTATTGAGCATTGTGATGACAAAGATCACGGAGCATTTTGATGAGAAGACCATGGATAATTGTGATGATGAGCGTCATAGGGTGTTGTGATGATAAGTGTTATGGAACATTGTGATCTCAAGGGTTCGGAGTATTATGATGACAGAGGTCATGGAGCATATTGATTTCATTGTGATGACAATAGCCTGAAGCATTATTATGATATGCATTGTGCATTGTGATGACAGGGTTCATGGAGCATTGAGATGAAAAGGGGCATGGAGTATTGTGATTACAGGGGTCGTGGAGCATTGTGATGACAAGGGCATGGAGCATTGTGATGTGAAGGCCATGGAACATTCTGATGATATGCGTCAAGGAGCTTTGTGGTGACAAGTGCATGGAACATTGTGATTACAGGGGTCTTCAGCCTTGTGATTACAGGGGTCTTGAGCCTTGTGATGAGAAGTGTCATGTAGCCTTGTGATGACAAGGCCGTGGAACATTGTGATGACAAGGGCATGGAACATTGGTTTAATAAATTTCATGGATTATTGTGATGACAGTTGGAATGGCGCATTGTGATGACAATGGCATGGAGCATTGTGATGCCAAGTGTCATGGAGGATTCGGATGACAAAGGTAATGGAGCATTGTGATGACAATGGCTTGGAGCATTGTGATAACAAGGGTCAGGGTGCATTGTGCTGAGAGGTACATGGAGATTTATGATGACAAGTGTCATGGAACATTCTGATGACAAGCTGGTGGAGTATATTGATGACAATGGCATGTAGCATTGTGATGAAAACGACATGGGGCATTGTGATAAAAAGGCATGGAGCCTTTTCGTGACAGTGTTCAAGGAGCATTCTGACGACAAGTGTCAGGGAGCATTGTGATGACAAGTGTATTGAGAATTGTGATGACAAAGGTCATGGAGCATTGTGATGAAAAGGACATGGAATATTGTGATGACAGGAATCATGGAGCGTTGTGATGACAAGTCTTATGGAACATTGTGATCACAAGGGTTTGGAGCATTGTGATGACAGAGGTCATGGATCATTTTGATTTCAAGGAGCATGGAGCATTGTGATGACAAGGGCCTTAAGCAATGTGATCCCAAGGTTCATGGAGGATTGTGATGACAAACACGTAGAGCATTGTAATGACAATGTCATATAGCAGTTTGCTGACAAATGCATGGAGCATTGTGATGACAGGTGTCATGGAGCACTGTGATGATAAGCATCACGGAGCACTGTGAATACAAGGGTCATGGAGCTTTGGGATGACAAGGACATGGATCATTGTGATGACAAGATTCATGGAGCATTGGGCTGAAAATATTCATGGAGTATTGTGATGACAGGGTTCTTGGAGCATTGTGATGACTAAGGAATGGAGCATTGTGATGACAAGAGTCCCGGATCTTTGTGTTGTCAGGTGTCATGGAGTGTTGTGATAACAGGTGTCATGGATAATTGTGATGATATCGGCCATGGAGTATTATGATGATAAAGTCATGGAGCATTTGGCTGAAAATGTTCATGGAGTATTGTGATGACAGGGGTCATGGAGCATTGTGATGACAATGGAATGGAGCATGGTGATGACAAGGTCCTGGAGCATTGTGATGAGAAGACCATGGAGACATTTGATGAAAAGTCTCATGGAGCATTCTGTTGAAAAGGAGCATGGAGCATTGTGATTACAGGGGTATTGGAACGTTGTGACGAGAAGGGCATGGATTATTGTGATGAGAAGGCCATGGAGCCTTCTGATGACATGCGTCATGGAGCTTTGTGATGACAAGGGCATGGAGCATTGTGATTACAGTGTTCTTGAAGCATTGTGATGAAAAAGGCATTGATCATTGTGATGAAAAAGGCATGGAGCCTTGTCATGACAGGGTTCAAGGAGCATACTGACATCAAGTGTCAGGGAGCACTGTGATGACAAGTGTATTGAGCATTGTGATGACAAAGGTCATGGAGCATTGTGATTAGAAGACCATGGATAATTGTGATGACGAGTGTCATGGGGCATTTTGATGACAATTGTTATGGAATATTGTGATCACAAGGGTTTGGAGAATTGTTATGACAGAGGTCATGGAGCATTTTGATTTCATTGTGATGACAATAGCTTGAAGCATTATGATGATGGGCATGGTGCATAGTGATGACAGGGTTCATGGATCATTGAGATGAAAAGGGGCATGGAGCAATGTGATTAGAGGGGTCTTGGAGCATTGTGATGAGAAGGGTCATGGAGCCTTGTGATGACAAGTCCATGGAACATCGTGATGGCAGGGGTCATGGAGCATTATTATGAGAGGGGTAATGGAGCCTTGTGATGGCAAGGGCATGGAGCACTGTGATTAGAAGGCCATGGACCATTCTGATGACATGTGTCATGGAGCTTTGTGATGACAAGATCATGGAGCAATGTGATGAGATCGTTCATGGAGCATTGTGATGACAATGACATGGAGCATTTTGATGCCAAGGGTCATGGATCTTTCTGATGACAAAGGTCATGGAGCAATTTGATGAAAACGGTCATGGAATATTTTGATGACAGTGGTTATGGAACATTGTCAATTCAGGGGTCATCGAACATTTTGATGATAAGTGCATGTAGCATTGTGATGACCGGAGTCATGGAACATTTTGATGACAGGGGTGAGGGAGTATTGTGATGAATAGTGGTGCAACATTGTGATATCAGTGGTGAGAGAGCATTTTGATGAGAAGTGCATGGAGCATTGTGATGACAAGTTTTATGGAGCATTGTGATGAAAAGATTGTGGAGCACTGTGATGACAAGTGCATGGTGCGTTGTGAATACATGTGTCATGGAGCATTGTGCTGACAAGCGCATGGAGCACTGTGATGACAAGGGTCATGGAGCATTGTGCTGAGAAAGGCATAGAGCATTTTGATGACAAGGGTCAAAGAGCACTGTGATGCAAATTTCATGGAGCATTGTGGTTAAAAAGGTCACAGAGACTGTTGATGACGAGTACATGGACAATTGTGATGACAAAGTTCATGAAGCATTGTGATGACTGGAGTCACGGAGCATTGTGATGACAGGGGTCATGGAGCATTTTGATTTCATTGTGATGACAATAGTCTGAAGCATTATGATGATGGACATGTTGGATTGTGATGACAGGGTTCATGGAGCATTGAGATTAAACGGGGCATTGAGCATTTAGATTACAGGGTTCTGGGAGCATTGTGATGACAAGGGCATGGAGCATTTTGATGAGAAGGCCATGGAACATTCTGATGACATGTGTCATGGAGCTTTGTGATAACAAGGGCATGGGGCATTGTGATTAGAGGGATCTTGGAGCATTGTGATGAAAAGGGCATGGATCATTTTGATGGAAAAGGCATGGAGCCTTGTCATGAAAGAGTTCCAGGTGCATACCGAGGGCAATAGTCAGGGAGCATTGTGATGCCAAGTTTATTGAGCATTGTGATGACAAATGTCATGGTGTATTGTGATGAGAAGACCATGCATAATTGTGCTGAATGGCGTCATGGGGCATTGTGATGACAAGTGTTATGGAACATTGTGATCACAAGTGTTTGGAGCATTGTGATGACAGACGTCATGGAGCATTTTGATTTCATTGTGATGACAAGAGCATGAAGCATTATGATGATGGGCATGGTGCATTGTGATGACAGCGTTCATGGAGCATTGTGATGAAAAGTGGCATGGAGCATTGGTCTGACAAGTTTCATGGATTATTGTGATAAGAGTGAGCATGGCACATTGTGATGACAAGGGCATGGAGCACTGTGATGACAAGGTCATGGATTATTGTGAAGAAAGGTGTCAGGGAGCATTGTGATGAAATATGTCATGTTCCAGTTTCATGACAATATCATGGAGCATTGTGATGCCAAGTGTCATGGAGGATTGTTGTGACAAATTAAAGGAGCATTGTGATGACAAGGGCATGGAGCATTGTGATATCAAGGACAGTTGATACTTTTAATGTCCAGGTAGTGAAACATAGTGATGAAAATCGCATGGACCTTCCTATGACAGGGGTCATGGAACACTGCGATGACAATTGCATGGGGTATTGTGATGACAAGTGCATATAACATTGTGATGTGAAGTGCCCTGGAGCATTGTAATGAAAAGGACGTGGAGAATTGTGAGGACAAGGGACAATGAGCTTTGAAATGACAAGGCATGGAGCATGGTGATTGCAAAACCGTGGAGCATTGTGATGAGAAGTCCTTGGGTAATTGTGATGTCGAGCATCATGGAGCACTGTAATGACAAGGGGCGTGAAGCATTGTGATGACAGGTGTCAGGGAGCATTGTGATGACAGGGGTCATGGAACCGTGTGATGGCCAGTGCATGGAGCATTGCAATGACAAGTGCACGGAAAATTTTGATGAAAAGAGCATGTAATATTTTGATGAGAAGTGTCATGTAGCATTGTGATGACAAGGACGTGGAGAATTGTGATGACAAGGTACATGGAGCATTGTGATAACCAGGGCATGGAGCATTGTGATGACAGCCGTCATGGAGCATTATTATGCCAAGGGCCATGGTGCATTCTGACATAAGATATCACTTATGAAGGGAATGGAAACATGACACATATGAACTGAATTAGGGAAGAGAACAGAGTCTCAGATTTAGCAAACACTCTTATCCTTGCTTAAGGGGAAAGAGAGGTGGGGAGATGCACAAAAGTTTGATATTAGCACAGGTACCGTTCCATAATCCAAAAACAGTAGAGACAAGCCCTACTCCTTCCTCAGTGAACGGAACTCAAAATTCCTATTCCCTGAAGATAAATATATCTGACTAGTAAGAATTTTAAAACCTATGTATTGATATGTCTCTGTAAGGGAACCAAGTGTGTCTAGAACGACATAAACATGGCAGTGAGAATCAGCTCAAACCCACTATAAAAATGAATTTCAAAACAAAACATAAAAACAGTAAAATTCTTACACAATACCTTCAGGGGTTCTGATGAAACCTGGAATGACCCTATCTACAATGACAGCTGGATGTGGCATAAGGCTAGTCACTTGGGACTGAGAGGATTGGTGAAATTGGGTGAAAAAATGCAGACCCTTTAAAGCAATAATGCTTGCCACCCATTGCATGGTTCCCAACTCTCCACGTAGAAGGGAATATCACTACAGTTATAACATGTATGGGAACCTAGAGAATGGAAACGATCTGATGGTGAAAGGTTTCTAAAACTCTACTACTTTTTTTCTCTCCTTGAACTCCAGTTTGACATTCCAGCTGCTTTACTATCAATCTTCCAACTTGGAGAATCAGCCCCTATAACCTCCTGGTTCGCACAGTTGGCAAGTTGTGCAGAGGATACAAGGGAAGAGAGAGAATCAATGAGAGAGTAGCTGTAGGCATTTGGACGGCCATATGTCACCTAATTTCCCGTCATGAAGAGGAATTAACCAAAGTCTCAGCCTGCCACCCAGAACAAGTATAGGTCCTGAAGCAAAATTGTGGATTTGCGGTCAGCTCACAAAAACGCGAGTAGAAAAATGGAGCTCAGGGCCACAGCAATTCACTAACCAGCTGAGTTATATAGGAATACTCTCTTCCAAAAATTTGTTGAGGGAAAGCCATGAGGCGGAATTGAAAATGAAGCAGAATGGCATGAAACAGATTTCAAGGGGTACATTGGAATTGCCTTTAAACACAGGAAAAGCATCACAACTTCGAAAATTATGGAAATGGCCATAAAGGGCGTATGGGTTTTCACGTGAATATATTCAGGAGAAAACGCATATGCCATTTTCGGTCAAGCAAGCAAGCCGGCAATTCAAATCTGCACTACAAAGAAGTATCATTTCACACCAGTCAAAAGGGATATCCGCAAAATGGGTAAAAACCAGAAAGGCAAGACAGGCCCTGGAGAACAGGGAGCCTTGTTATGCTGATGGGCGGGATGTAAATTGCCAACTGTCTCTCTGGAGGAGTGCATTGTGTTCCCTAAAACAAGTAAACAACAGAGCTACAAAGCCAAGGGCACATCCAGTCTAGGGAATATACCGTGGGAAAACTGAAAATCAATAAGACAGAGACACCCCAAAATTTAGGGCTGCACTGCTTACAAGAACCTCAACTTGGGTACACATTAAATATCCCAGGAAATATAAAAATGGTTCAAAAAATTGTGGCACTTACGTACGATGGAATATCCCTCAGCCACGAAATCAATGTCATAAGACCAGTAGCAGCAAAAAGAGTGGATTCAGGTACGATGATTCTAAGTGAAATAAGTCACACAGAATAAGAAGCTTATCATAAGATATCACTTATGAAGATCCTGTAAACATGGCTACACATGAACTGAGTTAGGAAAGAGAATAGAGTCTCACATTTAGAAAACACTCTTATGCCTGCTTAAGGGGGAAGGAGAGGTGGGGTGATGCATAAAACCAGTGTTTGATAGAAGCACAGGTACCATTCCAAAAACAAACTATGGAATAGACAAGACCTGCCTATACCTTCCTAACTGAAAGGGACTCAAAACCCCATATTTACCCCAGAGGAATATATCTGACTAGTAAGAATCTTAAAACCTATGTATTGATATATCTCCGTAAAGGAATCAAGTGTGTCTAGACTGGCATAAACATGGCAGCGAGAATCAGCTCAAACCCACTATAAAAAGGAATTTCAAAAACAAAACAAAAACCAGAGAAATTCTTTACAACTCTTCAGGGTCTCTGATTAAACGTGGAATGACCCTGTCTACAATGACAGCTGGATGTGGCATAAGGCTGGACACTTGGGACTCAGAGGATTTGTGAGATTGGGTGAGCAAATGCAGACACTTTAAAGCAATAATGCATGGCACCCATTCCATGGGTCCCACCTCTCCAGGTTGAAGGGAATACTACTACAGCTATAACAAGTACGGGAAACCTATAGAATGGACACACTGTGAATACGAAAGGTTTCTAAAACTCAACGAATAGTCCCTCTTCTGGTGATCCAGTTTGACTTTCCAACTGATTTACTATCAATCTCCCAACATGGAGAGACAGCCCCTTTAACCTCCCGGTTCTCACAGGTTGCCAATTTGGCAGAGGATGAAAGGGAAGAGGGAGAACCAATGAGAGGGTAGCTGTTATGCATTTGGACGGGCATATGTCACTCTAATTTTCCGGCAGTAAGAAAAATTAACAAAAGTTGCAACCACCCACCGGGAAGCAGGATAGTTCCTGAACCAAAATTTGGACATGCGTTCAGCTCACAAAAAAACAAGTTGAAAAATGGATCTTAAGGGCACAGCAATTCACAAACTGGCAAAGTAATAAAGGACAACTATCATCCAAAAATCTGTTGAGGGAAGGCAACGAGGCGGACTTGAAAGCGAGGCAGAATAGCAGGAAACAGATTTCAAGAGGTACGTTGGAATCACCTGTAAAGCACAGAAAGAGGGGCACATCTTCGACAATGATGCACGTGGCCAAAAATGTCATATGCATTTTCTCCTGAATATATGCAGGAGAAAATGCATACGCCCTTTTTGGCCAAGCAAGCAAGCGGGCAATGCAAATCTGCACTACAAAGAAGTATCATTTCCCACCGGTCAAAAGGGACATCCACAAAATGTGTAAAAACCAGAAAGGCAAGACAGGCCCTGGAGAACAGGGAGCCTTGTTATGTTGATGGGTGGGGTGTAAATTGCCAACTGCCTCACTGGAGGAGTGCATTGTGTTCCCTAAAACAAGTAAACAACAGAGCTACAGAGCCAAGGGCACTTCCAGTCTAGGGAATATACCTTGGGAAAACTGAAAATCAATAAGACAGAGCCACCCTCAAATTTAGGCCTGCACTGCTTACAAGAAACTCAACTTGGGTACACCTGAAATATCCCAGGAAATATAAAAATGGTTCAAAAAATTGTGGTACTTACGTACGATGGAATAACCCTCAGCCACGAAATCAATGTCATAAACCAGTAGCAGCAAAATGAGTGGATTCAGGTACGATGATTCTAAGGGAAATAAGTCACACTGAAAATGAAGCTTATCATAAGATATCACTTATGAAGATCCTGTAAACATGGCTACACATGAACTGAGTTAGGAAAGAGAAGAGAGTCTCACATTTAGAAAACACTCTTATGCCTGCTTAAGGGGGAAGGAGAGGTGGGGTGATCCATAAAACCAGAGTTTGATATAAGCACAGGTACCGTTCCAAAAACCAACTATGGAATAGACAAGACCTACCTATACATTCCTCAGTGAAAGGGACTCAAAACCCCATATTTCTCGCAGAGGAATATATCTGACTAGTAAGAATCTTAAAACCTATGTATTGATATGTATCCATAAGGGAATCAAGTGTGTCTAGACTGGCATAAACATGGCAGCGAGAATCAGCTCAAACCCACTATAAAAAGGAATTTCAAACCAAAACAGAAAAACAGGGAAAATCTATACAATTCTTTCAGGGTCTCTGATTAAACGTGGAATGACCCTGTCTACAATGACAGCTGGATTTGGCATAAGGCTGGACACTTGGGACTGAGAGGATTGGTGAGATTGGGTGAGCAAATGCAGACCCTTTAAAGCAATAATGCATGGCACCCAATCCATGGGTCCCAACTCTCCAGGTTGAAGGGAATACTACTACAGCTATATCATGTATGGGAAACCTAGAGAATGGACACACTGTGAATATGAAAGGTTTCTAAAACTCAACGTATAGTCCCTCTCCTGGTGCTCCAGTTTGACTTTCCAACTGATTTACTATCAATCTCCCAACTTGGAGAGACAGCACCTTTTACCTCCTGGTTCTCACAGGTTGCCAATTTGGCAGCGGATGAAAGGGAAGAGGGTGAACCAATGAGAGAGTAGCTGTTAGGCATATGAACGGGCAAATGTCACTCTAGTTTCCCGGCAGGAAGAATAATTAATCAAAGTTGCAACCACCCACCAGGAACCACTATAGTTACTGAACCAAAATATTGGACATGTGTTCAGCTCAAAAAAAACGAGTTGAAAAATGGAGATCACGGTCACAGCAATTCACAAACTGGCAAAGTAACAAAGGACAACTATCATCCAAAAATCTGTAGAGGGAAGGCAACAAGGTGGACTTGAAAGCGAGGCAGAATAGCAGGAAACAGATTTCAAGAGGTACGTTGGAATCACCTGTAAAGCACAGGAAGAGGGGCACAACTTCGAAAATGATGCACTTGGCTAAATAGGGCGTATGCATTTTCTCCTGAATATATGCAGGAGAAAACGCATACGCCCATTTTGGCCAAGCAAGCAAGCAGGCAATGCAAATCTGAACTACAAAGAAGTATCACTTCCCACCATTCAAAAGGGACCTCCACAAAATGTGTAAATACCAGAAAGGCAAGACAGGCCCTGAAGAACAGGGAGCCTTGTTATGCAGTTGGGCGGGATGTAAATTTCCAACTGCCTTCCTGGAGGAGTGCATTGTGTTCCCTAAAACAAGTAAACAACAGAGCTACAGAGCCAAGGGCACTTCCAGTCTAGGGAATATACCTTGGGAAAACTGAAAATCAATAAGACACAGCCACCCTCAAATTTAGGGCTGCACTGCTTACAAGAACCTCAACTTGGGTACACCTGAAATATCCCAGGAAATATAAAAATGCTTCAAAAAATTGTGGTATTTATGTACGATGGAATATCCCTCAGCCACGAAATCAATGTCATAAGTCCACTAGCAGAAAAATGAGTGGATTCAGGTGCGATGATTCTAAGTGAAATAATTCACACAGAAAAAGAAACTTATCATAAGATATCTCTTATGAAGATCCTGTAAACATGGCTACACAAGAACTGAGTTAGGAAAGAGAACAGAGTCTCACATTTAGAAAACACTCGTATGCCTGCTTAAGTGGGATGGAGAGGTGGGGTGATACATAAAACCAGAGTTTGATATAAGCACAGGTACCGTTCCAAAAACCAACTATGGAATAGACAAGACCTACCTATACCTTCCTCAGTGAAAGGGACTCAAAACCCCATATTTCCCGCAGAGGAATATATCTGACTGGTAAGAATCTTAAAACCTATGTATAGATATGTCTCCGTAAGGGAATCAAGTGTGTCTAGACTGGCATAAACATGGCAGCGAGAATCAGCTCAAACCCACTATAAAAAGGAATTTCAAAAACAAAATAAAAAACAGGGAAATTATTTTCAATTCCTTCAGGGTCTCTGATGAAACGAGAAATGACCCTGTCTACAATGACAGCTAGATGTGGCATAAGGCTGGACACTTGGGACTGAGAGGATTGGTGAGATTGGGTGAGCAAATGCAGACCCTTTAAAGCAATAATGCATGGCACCCATTCCATGGGTCCCAACTCTCCAGGTTGAAGGGAATATTACTACAGCTATAACATGTACGGGAAACCTAGAGAATGGACACACTGTAAATACTGAAGGTCTCAAAAACTCAACGAATAGTCCCTCTCCTGGTGCTCCTGTATGACTTTCCAACTGCTTTCCTATCAATCTCCCAACTTGGAGAGACTGCCCCTTTAACCTCTTCATTCACACAAGTTGCCAATTTGGCAGAGGATGAAAGGGAAGAGGGAGAACCAATGAGAGAGTAGCTGTTAGGCATTTGGACGGGCACATGTCACTCTGATTTCCCGGCAGGAAGAAGAATACCAAAGTCTCAACCACCCACCCGGAACCAGTATAGGTCCTGAATCAAAATATTGGTCTTGCATTCAGCTCACAAAAAACGAGTTGAAAAATGGAGCTCAGCGGCAGAGTAATTCACAAACTGGCAGAGTAATCAAGGCCAACGATCGTCCAGAAATCTGTTGAGGGAAGGCAACGAAGTGGACTTGAAAGTGAGGCCGAACAGCAGGAAACAGATTTCAAGAGGTACGTTGGAATCACCTGTAAAGCACAGGAAGAGGGGCACAACTTCGACAATGATGCACTTGGCCAAAAAGTGCATATGCATTTTCTCCTGAATATATGCAGGAGAAAACGGATATGCCCTTTTTGGCCAAGCAAGAAAGCAGGCAATGCAAATCTGCACTACAAACAAGTATCACTTCCCAATGGTCAAAAGGGACATCCACAAAATGTGTAAATACCAGAAAGGCAAGACAGGCCCTGGAGAACAGGGAGCCTTGTTATGCTGATTGGCGAGATGTAAATTGCCAACTGAATCACTGGAGGATTGCATTGTGTTCCCTAAAACAAGTAAACAACAGAGCTACAGAGCCAAGGGCACTTCCAGTCTAGGGAATATACCTTGGGAAAACTGAAAATCAATAAGACAGAGCCACCCTCAAATTTAGGGCTGCACTGCTTACAAGAAACTGAACTTGGGTACACCTTAAATATCCCAGGAAATATAAATTTGGTTCAAAAAATTGTGGTACTTACGTACGATGGAATATCCCTCAGCCACGAAATCAATGTCATAAGCCCAGTAGCAGCAAAATGAGTCGATTCAGGTACGATGATTCTAAGGGAAATAAGTCACACAGAAAATGAAGCTTATCATAAGATATAACTTATGAAGATCCTGTAAACATGGCTACACATGAACTGAGTTAGGAAAGAGAACAGAGTCTCACATTTAGAAAACACTCTTATGCCTGTTTAAGGGGGAAGGAGAGGTGGGGTGATGCATAAAACCAGAGTTTGATATAAGCACAGGTACCATTCCAAAGACCAACTATGGAATAGACAAGACCTACCTATACATTCCTCAGTGAAAGGGACTTAAAACCCCATATTTCACGCAGAGGAATATATCTGACTAGTAAGAATCTTAAAACCTATGTATTGATATGTCTCCGTAAGGGAATCAAGTGTGTCTAGACTGGCATAAACATGGCAGCGAAAATCAGCTCAAACCCACTATAAAAAGAAATTTCAAAACCAAAACAAAAATACAGGGAAATTCTATAAAATTCCTTCAGGGTCTCTGATTAAACGTGGAATGACCCTGTCTACAATGACAGCTGGATGTGGCATAAGGCTGGACACTTGGGACTCAGAGGATTGGTGAGATTGGGTGAGCAAATGTAGACCCTTTAAAGCAATAATGCATGGCACCCATATCATGGGTCCCAAATCTCCAGGTTGAAGGGAATACTACTACAGCTATAACATGTCCGGGAAACCTAGAGAATGGACACACTCTGAATACGAAAGGTTTCAAAAACTCAACGAATAGTCCCTCTCCTGGTGCTCCAGTTTGACTTTCCAACTGCTTTACTATCAATCTCCCAACTTGGAGAGACAGCCCCTTTAACCTCCTGGTTCTCACAGGTTGCCAATTTGGCAGAAGATGAAAGGGAAGAGGGAGAACCAATGAGAGAGTAGCTGTTAGGCATTTGAACGGGCATATGTCACTCTAATTTCCCGGCAGGAAGAATAATGAATCAAAGTGGCAACCACCCACCAGGAACCAGTATAGTTACTGAACCAAAATATTGGACATGCGTTCAGCTCAAAAAAAACGAGTTGAAAAATTGAGTTCATGGGCACAGCAATTCACAAAATTGCAAAGTAATAAAGGACAACTATCATCCAAAAATCTGTAGAGGGAAGGCAACGAGGCGGACTTGAAATCGAGGCAGAATTGCAGGAAACAGATTTCAAGAGGTACGTTGGATTCACCTGTAAAGCACAGGAAGAGGGGCACAACTTCGACAATGATGCAATTGGCCAAATAGGGCGTATGCATTTTCTCCTGAATATATGCAGGAGACAACGCATACGCCCATTTTGGCCAAGCAAGCAAGCAGGCAATGCAAATGTGAACTACACAGAAGTATCACTTCCCACCAGTCAAAAGGGACATCCACAAAATTTGTAAAAACCAGAAACGCAAGACAGGCCCTGAAGAACAGGGAGCCTTGTTATGCAGTTGGGCGGGATGTAAATTGCCAACTGCCTCACTGGAGGAGTGCATTGTGTTCCCTAAAACAAGTAAACAACAGAGCTACAGAGCCAAGGGCACTTCCAGTCTAGGGAATATACCTTGGGAAAACAGAAAATCAATAAGACAGAGCCACCCTCAAATTTAGGGCTGCACTGCTTAGGAGAACCTCAACTTGGGTACACCTGAAATATCCCAGGAAATATAAAAATGGTTCAAATCATTGTGGTAATTACGTACAATTGAATATCCCTCAGCCATGAAATCAATGTCATAAGACTAGTAGCAGCAAAATGAGTGGATTCAGGTACGATGATTCTAAGTGAAATAAGTCACACAGAAAAAGAAGTTTATCATAAGATATCACCTATGAAGATCCTGTACACATGGCTACACATGAACTGAGTTAGGAAAGAGAACAGAGTCTCACATTTAGAAAACACACTTATTCCTGCTTAAGGGGGAAGGAGACGTGGGGTGATGCATAAAACCAGAGTTTGATATAAGCATAGGTACTGTTCCAAAAACCAACTATGGAATAGACAAGACCTACCTATACCTTCCTCAGTGAAAGGGACTCAAAACCCCATATTTCCCGCAGAGGAATATATCTGACTAGTAAGAATCTTAAAACCTATGTATTGATATGTCTCAGTAAGGGAATAAAGTGTGTCTAGACTGGCATAAACATGGCAGCGAGAATCAGCTCAAACCCACTATAAAAAGGAATTTCAAAAACAATACAATAAAACAGGGAAATTCTTTACAATTCCTTCAGGGTCTCTGATCAAACGTGGAATGACCCTGTCTACAATGACATCTGGATGGGGCATAAGGCGGGACACTTGGGACTGAGAGGATTGGTGAGATTGGGTGAGCAACTGCAGACACTTTAAATCAATAATGCATGGCACCTATCCCATGGGTCCCAACTCTCCAGGTTGAAGGGAATATTAATACAGCTCTAACATGTACGGGAAACCTAGAGAATGGACACACTGTGAATAGGAAAGGTCTCTAAAACTCAATGAATAGTCCCTCTCCTGGTGCTCCGGTTTGACATTCCAACTGATTTACTATCAATCTCCCAACTTGGAGAGACAGCCCCTTTAACCTCCTGGTTCTCACAGGTGTCCAATTTGGCAGAGGATGAAAGGGAAGAGGGAGAACCAATGAGAGAGTAGCTGTTAGGCATTTGGACGGGCATATGTCACTCTAATTTCCCGGCAGGAAGAAGAATTAACCAGAGTTGCAGCCACCCACCGGGAACCAGTATAGTTCTGAACCAAAATTTTGGACATGCGTTCAGCTCACAAAAAACGAGTTGAGAAATGGTGCTCAAGGGCACAGCAATTCACAAACTGGCAGAGTAAAAAAGGACAACTATCATCCAAAAATCTGTTGAGGGAAGGCAACGTGGCAGACTTGAAAGCGAGACAGAATAGCAGGAAACAGATTTCAAGAGGTACGTTGGAATCACCTGTAAAGCACAGGAAGAGGGGCACAACTTCGACAATGATGCAATTGGCCAAAAAGGGCGTATGCATTTTCTCCTGAATATATGCAGGAGAAAACGAATATGCCCATCTTGATCAAGCAAGCAAGCGGGCAATGCAAATCTGCACTACAAAGAAGTATCCCTTCCCGCCGGTCAAAAGGGACATCTACAAAATGTGTAAATACCAGAAAGGCAAGACAGGCCCTGGAGAACAGGGAGCCTTGTTATGCTGATGGGCGGGATGTAAATTGTCAACTGACTCACTGGAGGAGTGCATTGTGTTCCCTAAAAGAAGTAAACAACAGAGCTACAGAGCCAAGGGCACTTCCAGTCTAGGGAATATACCTTGGGAAAACTGAAAATCAATAAGACAGAGCCACCCCAAAATTTAGGGCTGCACTGCTTACAAGAACCTGAACTTGGGTACACCTTAAATATCCCAGGAAATATAAAAATGGTTCAAAAAATTGTGGTACTTACATACGATGGAATATCCCTCAGCCATGAAATCAATGCCATAAGACCAGTAGCAGCAAAATGAGTGGATTCAGGTATGATGATTCTAAGTGAAATAAGTCACACAGAAAAAGAAACTTATCATAAGATATCACTTATGAAGATCCTGTAAACATGGCTACACATGAACTGAGTTAGGAAAGAGAAGAGACTCTCACATTTAGAAAACACTCTTATGCCTGCTTCAGGGGGAAGGAGATGTGGGGTGATGCATTAAACCAGAGTTTGATATAAGCACAGGTACCGTTCCAAAAACCAACTATGGAGTAGACAAGACCTACCTATACATTCCGCAGTAAAAGGGACTCAAAACCCCATATTTCCCGTAGAGGAATATATCTGACTAGTAAGAATCTTAAAACCTATGTATAGATATGTCTCCGTAAGGGAATCAAGTGTGTCTAGACTGGCATAAACATGGCAGCGAGAATCAGCTCAAACCCACTATAAAAAGGAGTTTCAAAAACAAAACAAAAAAACAGGGAAATTCTTTTCAATTCCTTCAGGGTCTCTGATGAAACCTGGAATGACCCTGTCTACAATGACAGCTGGATTTGGCATAAGGCTGGACACTTGGGACTGAGAGGATTGGTGAGATTGGGTGAGCAAATGCAGACCCTTTAAAGCAATAAGGCATGGTACCCATTCCATGGGTCCCAACTCTCCAGGTTTAAGGGAATATTACTAAAGCTATAACATGTACGGGAAACCTAGAGAATGGACACACTGTGAATATGAAAGGTCTCTAAAACTCCACGAATAGTCCCTCTCCTGGTGCTCCGATTTAACTTTCCAACTGCTTTACTATCAATCTCCCAACTTGGAGAGACAGCCCCTTCAACCTCCTGGTTCTCACAGGTTGCCAATTTGGCAGAGGATGAAAGGGAAGAGGGAGAACCAATGAGAGAGTAGCTGTTAGGCATTTGGACGGACATATGTCACTCTAATTTCCCGAAAGTTAGAAGAATTAACCAAAGTTGCAGCCACCCACCGGGAACCAGTATAGGTCCTGAACCAAAATTTTGGACATGTGTTCAGCTCAGAAAAAACGAGTTGAGAAATGGAGCTCAAGGGCACAGCAATTCACAAACTGGCATAGTAATAAAGGACAACTATCATCCAAAAATCTGTTGAGGGAAGGCAACGAGGTGGACTTGAAAGCGAGGCAGAATAGCAGGAAACAGATTTCAAGAGGTACGTTGGAATCACCTATAAAGCACAGGATGAGGGGCACAACTTCGACAATGATGCACTTGGCCAAAAAGTGTGTATGCATTTTCTCCTGAATATATGCAGGAGAAAACGCATACGCCCATTTTGGCCAAGCAAGCAAGTGGGCAATGCAAGTCTGCACTACAAAGAAGTATCACTTCCCACCCGTCAAAAGGGACATCCACAAAATGTGTAAATACCAGAAAGGCAAGACAGGCCCTGGAGAACAGGGAGCCTTGTTATGCTGATGGGTGATATGTAAACTGCCAACTGCCTCTCTGGAAGAGTGCACTGTGTTCCCTAAAACAAGTAAACAACAGAGCTACAGAGCCAAGGGCACTTCCAGTCTTGGGAATATACCTTGGGGAAACTGAAAATCAATAAGACAGAGCCACTCCAAAATTTAGGGCTGCACTGCTTACAAGAACCTCAACTTGGGTACACCTGAAATATCCCAGGAAATATAAAAATGGTTCAAAAAATTGTGGTACTTATGTACGATGGAATATCCCTCAGCGACGAAATCAATGTCATAAGACCAGTAGCAGAAAAATGAGTGGATTCAGGTGCGATGATTCTAAGTGAAATAAGTCACACAGAAAAAGAAGCTTGTCATAAGATATCACTTATGAAGATCCTGTAAACATGGCTACACATGAACTGAGTCAGGAAAGAGAAGAGAGTCTCACATTTAGAAAACACTCTTATGCCTGCTTAAGGGGGAAGGAGAGGTGGGGTGATCCATAAAATCAGAGTTTGATATAAGCAAAGGTACCGTTCCAAAAACCAACTATGGAGTAGACAAGACCTACCTATACATTCCGCAGTGAAAGGGACTCAAAACCCCATATTTCCCGTAGAGGAATATATCTGACTAGTAAGAATCTTAAAACCTATGTATAGATATGTCTCCGTAAGGGAATCAAGTGTGTCTAGACTGGCAGAAACATGGCAGCGAGAATCAGCTCAAACCCACTATAAAAAGGAATTTCAAAAACAAAACAAAAAAAACAGGGAAATTCTTTTCAATTCCTTCAGGGTCTCTGATGAAACCTGGAATGACCCTGTCTACAATGACATCTGGATGGGGCATAAGGCTGGACACTTGGTACTGAGAGGATTGGTGAGATTGGGTGAGCAAATGCAGACACTTTAAAGCAATAAGGCATGGCACCCATTCCATGGGTCCCAACTCTCCAGGTTTAAGGGAATATTACTAAAGCTATAACATGTACGGGAAACCTAGAGAATGGACACACTGTGAATATGAAAAGTCTCTAAAACTCCACGAATAGTCCCTCTCCTGGTGCTCCGATTTAACTTTCCAACTGCTTTACTATCAATCTCCCAACTTGGAGAGACAGCCCCTTCAACCTCCTGGTTCTCACAGGTTGCCAATTTGGCAGAGGATGAAAGGGAAGAGGGAGAACCAATGAGAGAGTAGCTGTTAGGCATTTGGACGGGCATATGTCACTCTAATTTCCCGAAAGGTAGAAGAATTAACCAAAGTTGCAGCCACCCACCGGGAACCAGTATAGGTCCTGAACCAAAATTGTGGACAGGCGTTCAGCTCAGAAAAAACGGGTTGAAAAATGGAGCTCAAGGGCACAGCAATTCACAAACTGGCATAGTAATAAAGGACAACTATCATCCAAAAATCTGTTGAGGGAAGGCAACGAGGCGGACTTGAAAGCGAGGCAGAATAGCAGGAAACAGATTTCAAGAGGTACGTTGGAATCACCTGTAAAGCACAGGATGAGGGGCACAACTTCGACAATGATGCACTTGGCCAAAAAGTGCGTATGCATTTTCTCCTGAATATATGCAGGAGAAAACGCATACGCCCTTTTTGGCCAAGCAAGCAAGTGGGCAATGCAAGTCTGCACTACTAATAAGTATCACTTCCCACCTGTCAAAAGGGACATCTACAAAATGTGTAAATACCAGAAAGGCAAGACAGGCCATGGAGAACAGGGAGCCTTGTTATGCTGATGGGCGACATGTAAACTGCCAACTGCCTCTCTGGAGGAGTACATTGTGTTCCCTAAAACAAGTAAACAACAGAGCTACAGAGCCAAGGGCACTTCCAGTCTAGGGAATATACCTTGGGAAAACTGAAAATCAATAAGACAGAGCCACTCTCAAATTTAGGGCTGCACTGCTTAGAAGAACCTCAACTTGGGTACACCGTAAATATCTCAGGAAATATAAAAATGGTTCAAAAAATTGTGGTACTTATGTACGATGGAATACCCCTCAGCCACGAAATCAATGTCATAAGACCAGTGGCAGAAAAATGAGTGGATTCAGGTGCGATGATTCTAAGTGAAATAAGTCACACAGAAAAAGAAGCTTATCATAAGATATCACTTATGAAGATCCTGTAAACATGGCTACACAAGAACTGAGTTAGGAAAGAGAACAGAGTCTCACATTTAGAAAACACTCTTATGCCTGCTTAAGGGGGAAGGAGAGGTGGGGTGATGCATAAAACCAGAGTTTGATATAAGCACAGGTACCATTCCAAAAACCAACTATGGAATAGACAAGACCTACCTATACCTGCCTCAGTGAAAGGGACTCAAAACCCCATATTTCCCGCAGAGGAATATATCTGACTGGTAAGAATCTTAAAACCTATGTAATGATATGTCTCCGTAAGGGAATCAAGTGTGTCTAGACTGGCATAAACATGGCAGCGAGAATCAGCTCAAACCCACTATAAAAAGGAATTTCAAAAACAAAATAAAAAACAGGGAAATTATTTTCAATTCCTTCAGGGTCTCTGATGAAACGTGGAATGACCCTGTCTACAATGACAGCTGGATGTGGCATAAGGCTGGACACTTGGGACTGAGAGGATTGGTGAGATTGGGTGACAAAATGCAGACCCTTTAAAGCAATAATGCATGGCACCCATTCCATGGGTCCCAACTCTCCAGTTTGAAGGGAATATTACTACAGCTCTAACATGTACGGGAAACCTAGAGAATGGACACACTGTAAATACTAAAGGTCTCAAAAACTCAACGAATAGTCCCTCTCCTGGTGCTCCGGTATGACTTTCCAACTGCTTTCCTATCAATCTCCCAAATTGGAGAGACTGCCCCTCTAACCTCTTCATTCACACAGGTTGCCAATTTGGCAGAGGATGAAAGGGAAGAGGGAAAACCAATGAGAGAGTAGCTGTTAGGCATTTGGACGGGCACATGTCACTCTGATTTCCCGGCAGGAAGAAGAATTAACCAAAGTCTCAACCTCCCACCCGGAACCAGTATAGGTCCTGAACCAAAATATTGGTCTTGCATTCAGCTCACAAAAAACGAGTTGAAAAATGGAGCTCAGCGGCAGAGTAATTCACAAACCGGCAGAGTAATCAAGGCCAACTATCGTCCAGAAATCTGTTGAGGGAAGGCAACGAAGTGGACTTGAAAGTGAGGCCGAACAGCAGGAAACAGATTTTAAGAGGTACGTTT
Organism: Mesoplodon mirus; assembly: GCF_964341445.2. Lineage (NCBI taxonomy): Eukaryota > Metazoa > Chordata > Mammalia > Artiodactyla > Ziphiidae > Mesoplodon > Mesoplodon mirus. The sequence goes on from NW_028295720.1 coordinate 874,936, forward strand.
GAATCGTCTGTAAAGCACAGGAAGAGGGGCACAACTTCGACAATGATGCACTTGGCCAAATAGGGCGTATGCATTTTCTCCTGAATATATGCAGGAGAAAACGCATACGCCCTTTTTGGCAAAGCAAGCAAGCAGGCAATGCAAATCTGAACTACAAAGATGTATCACTTCCCACCAGTCAAAAGGGACATCCACAAAATGTGTAAAAACCAGAAAGGCAAGACAGGCCCTGAAGAACAGGGAGCCTTGTTATGCAGTTGGGCGGGATGTAAATTGCCAACTGCCTCACTGGTGGAGTGCATTGTGTTCCCTAAAACAAGTAAACAACAGAGCTACAGAGCCAAGGGCACTTCCAGTCTAGGGATTATACCTTGGGAAAACAGAAAATCAATAAGACAGAGGCACCCTCGAATTTAGGGCTGCACTGCTTACAAGAACCTCAACTTGGGTACACCTGAAATATACCAGGAAATATAAAAATGGTTCAAATCATTGTGGTAATTACGTACGATGGAATATCCCTCAGCCATGAAATCAATGTCATAAGATTAGTAGCAGCAAAATGAGTGGATTCAGGTACGATGATTCTAAGTGAAATAAGTCACACAGAAAAAGAAGTTTATCATAAGATATCACCTATGAAGATCCTGTACACATGGCTACACATGAACTGAGTTAGGAAAGAGAACAGAGTCTCACATTTAGAAAACACACTTATTCCTGCTTAAGGGGGAAGGAGACGTGGGATGATGCATAAAACCAGAGTTTGATATAAGCACAGGTACTGTTCCAAAAACCAACTATGGAATAGACAAGACCTACCTATACCTTCCTCAGTGAAAGGGACTCAAAACCCCATAATTCCCGCAGAGGAATATATCTGACTAGTAAGAATCTTAAAACCTATGTATTGATATGTCTCAGTAAGGGAATCAAGTGTGTCTAGACTGGCATAAACATGGCAGCGAGAATCAGCTCAAACCCACTATAAAAAGGAATTTCAAAAACAATACAATAAAACAGGGAAATTCTTTACAATTCCTTCAGGGTCTCTGATCAAACGTGGAATGACCCTGTCTACAATGACAGCTGGATGTGGCATAAGGCTGGACACTTGGGACTTAGGGGATTGTTGAGATTGGGTGAGCAACTGCAGACACTTTAAATCAATAATGCATGGCACCTATCCCATGGGTCCCAACTCTCCAGGTTGAAGGGAATATTAATACAGCTCTAACATGTACGGGAAACCTAGAGAATGGACACACTGTGAATAGGAAAGGTCTCTAAAACTCAATGAATACTCCCTCTCCTGGTGCTCCGGTTTGACTTTCCAACTGATTTACTATCAATCTCCCAACTTGGAGAGACAGCCCCTTTAACCTCCTGGTTCTCACAGGTGTCCAATTTGGCAGAGGATGAAAGGGAAGAGGGAGAACCAATGAGAGAGTAGCTGTTAGGCATTTGGACGGGCATATGTCACTCTAATTTCCCGGCAGGAAGAAGAATTAACCAGAGTTGCAGCCACCCACCGGGAACCAGTATAGTTCTGAACCAAAATTTTGGACATGCGTTCAGCTCACAAAAAACGAGTTGAGAAATGGTGCTCAAGGGCACAGCAATTCACAAACTGGCAGAGTAAAAAAGGACAACTATCATCCAAAAATCTGTTGAGGGAAGGCAACGTGGCAGACTTGAAAGCGAGACAGAATAGCAGGAAACAGATTTCAAGAGGTACGTTGGAATCACCTGTAAAGCACAGGAAGAGGGGCACAACTTCGACAATGATGCAATTGGCCAAAAAGGGCGTATGCATTTTCTCCTGAATATATGCAGGAGAAAACGAATATGCCCATCTTGATCAAGCAAGCAAGCGGGCAATGCAAATCTGCACTACAAAGAAGTATCCCTTCCCGCCGGTCAAAAGGGACATCCACAAAATGTGTAAATACCAGAAAGGCAAGACAGGCCCTGGAGAACAGGGAGCCTTGTTATGCTGATGGGCGGGATGTAAATTGTCAACTGACTCACTGGAGGAGTGCATTGTGTTCCCTAAAAGAAGTAAACAACAGAGCTACAGAGCCAAGGGCACTTCCAGTCTAGGGAATATACCTTGGGAAAACTGAAAATCAATAAGACAGAGCCACCCCAAAATTTAGGGCTGCACTGCTTACAAGAACCTGAACTTGGGTACACCTTAAATATCCCAGGAAATATAAAAATGGTTCAAAAAATTGTGGTACTTACATACGATGGAATATCCCTCAGCCATGAAATCAATGCCATAAGACCAGTAGCAGCAAAATGAGCGGATTCAGGTATGATGATTCTAAGTGAAATAAGTCACACAGAAAAAGAAACTTATCATAAGATATCACTTATGAAGATCCTGTAAACATGGCTACACATGAACTGAGTTAGGAAAGAGAAGAGACTCTCACATTTAGAAAACACTCTTATGCCTGCTTCAGGGGGAAGGAGATGTGGGGTGATGCATTAAACCAGAGTTTGATATAAGCACAGGTACCGTTCCAAAAACCAACTATGGAGTAGACAAGACCTACCTATACATTCCGCAGTAAAAGGGACTCAAAACCCCATATTTCCCGTAGAGGAATATATCTGACTAGTAAGAATCTTAAAACCTATGTATAGATATGTCTCCGTAAGGGAATCAAGTGTGTCTAGACTGGCATAAACATGGCAGCGAGAATCAGCTCAAACCCACTATAAAAAGGAGTTTCAAAAACACAACAAAAAAAACAGGGAAATTCTTTTCAATTCCTTCAGGGTCTCTGATGAAACCTGGAATGACCCTGTCTACAATGACAGCTGGATTTGGCATAAGGCTGGACACTTGGGACTGAGAGGATTGGTGAGATTGGGTGAGCAAATGCAGACCCTTTAAAGCAATAATGCATGGCACCCATTCCATGGGTCCCAACTCTCCAAGTTGAAGGGAATATTACAACCGATATAACATGTATGGGAAACCTAGAGAATGGACACACTGTGAATATGAAAGGTTTCTAAAACACAACGAATAGTCCCTCTCCTGGTGCTCCGGTTTCACTTTCCAACTGCTTTACTATCAATCTCCCAACTTGGAGAGACAGCCCCTTCAACCTCCTGGTTCTCACAGGTTGCCAATTTGGCAGAGGATGAAAGGGAAGAGGGAGAACCAATGAGAGAGTAGCTGTTAGGCATTTGGACGGACATATGTCACTCTAATTTCCCGAAAGTTAGAAGAATTAACCAAAGTTGCAGCCACCCACCGGGAACCAGTATAGGTCCTGAACCAAAATTTTGGACATGTGTTCAGCTCAGAAAAAACGAGTTGAGAAATGGAGCTCAAGGGCACAGCAATTCACAAACTGGCATAGTAATAAAGGACAACTATCATCCAAAAATCTGTTTAGGGAAGGCAATGAGGTGGACTTGAAAGCGAGGCAGAATAGCAGGAAACAGATTTCAAGAGGTACGTTGGAATCACATGTAAAGCACAGGATGAGGGGCACAACTTCGACAATGATGCACTTGGCCAAAAAGTGTGTATGCATTTTCTCCTGAATATATGCAGGAGAAAACGCATACGCCCATTTTGGCCAAGCAAGCAAGTGGGCAATGCAAGTCTGCACTACAAAGATGTATCACTTCCCACCCGTCAAAAGGGACATGCACAAAATGTGTAAATACCAGAAAGGCAAGACAGGCCCTGGAGAACAGGGAGCCTTGTTATGCTGATGGGTGATATGTAAACTGCCAACTGCCTCTCTGGAGGAGTGCACTGTGTTCCCTAAAACAAGTAAACAACAGAGCTACAGAGCCAAGGGCACTTCCAGTCTTGGGAATATACCTTGGGGAAACTGAAAATCAATAAGACAGAGCCACTCCAAAATTTAGGGCTGCACTGCTTACAAGAACCTCAACTTGGGTACACCTGAAATATCCCAGGAAATATAAAAATGGTTCAAAAAATTGTGGTACTTATGTACGATGGAATATCCCTCAGCGACGAAATCAGTGTCATAAGACCAGTAGCAGAAAAATGAGTGGATTCAGGTGCGATGATTCTAAGTGAAATAAGTCACACAGAAAAAGAAGCTTGTCATAAGATATCACTTATGAAGATCCTGTAAACATGGCTACACATGAACTGAGTCAGGAAAGAGAAGAGAGTCTCACATTTAGAAAACACTCTTATGCCTGCTTAAGGGGGAAGGAGAGGTGGGGTGATCCATAAAACCAGAGTTTGATATAAGCAAAGGTACCGTTCCAAAAACCAACTATGGAGTAGACAAGACCTACCTATACATTCCGCAGTGAAAGGGACTCAAAACCCCATATTTCCCGTAGAGGAATATATCTGACTAGTAAGAATCTTAAAACCTATGTATAGGTATGTCTCCGTAAGGGAATCAAGTGTGTCTAGACTGGCAGAAACATGGCAGCGAGAATCAGCTCAAACCCACTATAAAAAGGAATTTCAAAAACAAAACAAAAAAAACAGGGAAATTCTTTTCAATTCCTTCAGGGTCTCTGATGAAACCTGGAATGACCCTGTCTACAATGACATCTGGATGGGGCATAAGGCTGGACACTTGGTACTGAGAGGATTGGTGAGATTGGGTGAGCAAATGCAGACCCTTTAAAGCAATAAGGCATGACACCCATTCCATGGGTCCCAACTCTCCAGGTTTAAGGGAATATTACTAAAGCTATAACATGTACGGGAAACCTAGAGAATGGACACACTGTGAATATGAAAAGTCTCTAAAACTCCACGAATAGTCCCTCTCCTGGTGCTCCGATTTAACTTTCCAACTGCTTTACTATCAATCTCCCAACTTGGAGAGACAGCCCCTTCAACCTCCTGGTTCTCACAGGTTGCCAATTTGGCAGAGGATGAAAGGGAAGAGGGAGAACCAATGAGAGAGTAGCTGTTAGGCATTTGGACGGGCATATGTCACTCTAATTTCCCGAAAGGTAGAAGAATTAACCAAAGTTGCAGCCACCCACCGGGAACCAGTATAGGTCCTGAACCAAAATTGTGGACAGGCGTTCAGCTCAGAAAAAACGGGTTGAAAAGTGGAGCTCAAGGGCACAGCAATTCACAAACTGGCATAGTAATAAAGGACAACTATCATCCAAAAATCTGTTGAGGGAAGGCAACGAGGCGGACTTGAAAGCGAGGCAGAATAGCAGGAAACAGATTTCAAGAGGTACGTTGGAATCACCTGTAAAGCACAGGATGAGGGGCACAACTTCGACAATGATGCACTTGGCCAAAAAGTGCGTATGCATTTTCTCCTGAATATATGCAGGAGAAAACGCATACGCCCTTTTTGGCCAAGCAAGCAAGTGGGCAATGCAAGTCTGCACTACTAATCAGTATCACTTCCCACCTGTCAAAAGGGACATCTACAAAATGTGTAAATACCAGAAAGGCAAGACAGGCCATGGAGAACAGGGAGCCTTGTTATGCTGATGGGCGACATGTAAACTGCCAACTGCCTCTCTGGAGGAGTACATTGTGTTCCCTAAAACAAGTAAACAACAGAGCTACAGAGCCAAGGGCACTTCCAGTCTAGGGAATATACCTTGGGAAAACTGAAAATCAATAAGACAGAGCCACTCTCAAATTTAGGGCTGCACTGCTTACAAGAACCTCAACTTGGGTACACCTTAAATATCCCAGGAAATATAAAAATGGTACAAAAAATTGTGGTACTTATGTACGATGGAATACCCCTCAGCCACGAAATCAATGTCATAAGACCAGTGGCAGAAAAATGAGTGGATTCAGGTGTGATGATTCTAAGTGAAATAAGTCACACAGAAAAAGAAGCTTATCATAAGATATCACTTATGAAGATCCTGTAAACATGGCTACACAAGAACTGAGTTAGGAAAGAGAACAGAGTCTCACATTTAGAAAACACTCTTATGCCTGCTTAAGGGGGAAGGAGAGGTGGGGTGATGCATAAAACCAGAGTTTGATATAAGCACAGGTACCATTCCAAAAACCAACTATGGAATAGACAAGACCTACCTATACCTGCCTCAGTGAAAGGGACTCAAAACCCCATATTTCCCGCAGAGGAATATATCTGACTGGTAAGAATCTTAAAACCTATGTAATGATATGTCTCCGTAAGGGAATCAAGTGTGTCTAGACTGGCATAAACATGGCAGCGAGAATCAGCTCAAACCCACTATAAAAAGGAATTTCAAAAACAAAATAAAAAACAGGGAAATTATTTTCAATTCCTTCAGGGTCTCTGATGAAACGTGGAATGACCCTGTCTACAATGACAGCTGGATGTGGCATAAGGCTGGACACTTGGGACTGAGAGGATTGGTGAGATTGGGTGACAAAATGCAGACCCTTTAAAGCAATAATGCATGGCACCCATTCCATGGGTCCCAACTCTCCAGTTTGAAGGGAATATTACTACAGCTCTAACATGTACGGGAAACCTAGAGAATGGACACACTGTAAATACTAAAGGTCTCAAAAACTCAACGAATAGTCCCTCTCCTGGTGCTCCGGTATGACTTTCCAACTGCTTTCCTATCAATCTCCCAAATTGGAGAGACTGCCCCTCTAACCTCTTCATTCACACAGGTTGCCAATTTGGCAGAGGATGAAAGGGAAGAGGGAAAACCAATGAGAGAGTAGCTGTTAGGCATTTGGACGGGCACATGTCACTCTGATTTCCCGGCAGGAAGAAGAATTAACCAAAGTCTCAACCTCCCACCCGGAACCAGTATAGGTCCTGAACCAAAATATTGGTCTTGCATTCAGCTCACAAAAAACGAGTTGAAAAATGGAGCTCAGCGGCAGAGTAATTCACAAACCGGCAGAGTAATCAAGGCCAACTATCGTCCAGAAATCTGTTGAGGGAAGGCAACGAAGTGGACTTGAAAGTGAGTCCGAACAGCAGGAAACAGATTTTAAGAGGTACGTTTGAATCGTCTGTAAAGCACAGGAAGAGGGGCACAACTTCGACAATGATGCACTTGGCCAAATAGGGCGTATGCATTTTCTCCTGAATATATGCAGGAGAAAACGCATACGCCCTTTTTGGCAAAGCAAGCAAGCAGGCAATGCAAATCTGAACTACAAAGATGTATCACTTCCCACCAGTCAAAAGGGACATCCACAAAATGTGTAAAAACCAGAAAGGCAAGACAGGCCCTGAAGAACAGGGAGCCTTGTTATGCAGTTGGGCGGGATGTAAATTGCCAACTGCCTCACTGGTGGAGTGCATTGTGTTCCCTAAAACAAGTAAACAACAGAGCTACAGAGCCAAGGGCACTTCCAGTCTAGGGATTATACCTTGGGAAAACAGAAAATCAATAAGACAGAGGCACCCTCGAATTTAGGGCTGCACTGCTTACAAGAACCTCAACTTGGGTACACCTGAAATATACCAGGAAATATAAAAATGGTTCAAATCATTGTGGTAATTACGTACGATGGAATATCCCTCAGCCATGAAATCAATGTCATAAGATTAGTAGCAGCAAAATGAGTGGATTCAGGTACGATGATTCTAAGTGAAATAAGTCACACAGAAAAAGAAGTTTATCATAAGATATCACCTATGAAGATCCTGTACACATGGCTACACATGAACTGAGTTAGGAAAGAAAACAGAGTCTCACATTTAGAAAACACACTTATTCCTGCTTAAGGGGGAAGGAGACGTGGGATGATGCATAAAACCAGAGTTTGATATAAGCACAGGTACTGTTCCAAAAACCAACTATGGAATAGACAAGACCTACCTATACCTTCCTCAGTGAAAGGGACTCAAAACCCCATAATTCCCGCAGAGGAATATATCTGACTAGTAAGAATCTTAAAACCTATGTATTGATATGTCTCAGTAAGGGAATCAAGTGTGTCTAGACTGGCATAAACATGGCAGCGAGAATCAGCTCAAACCCACTATAAAAAGGAATTTCAAAAACAATACAATAAAACAGGGAAATTCTTTACAATTCCTTCAGGGTCTCTGATCAAACGTGGAATGACCCTGTCTACAATGACAGCTGGATGTGGCATAAGGCTGGACACTTGGGACTTAGGGGATTGTTGAGATTGGGTGAGCAACTGCAGACACTTTAAATCAATAATGCATGGCACCTATCCCATGGGTCCCAACTCTCCAGGTTGAAGGGAATATTAATACAGCTCTAACATGTACGGGAAACCTAGAGAATGGACACACTGTGAATAGGAAAGGTCTCTAAAACTCAATGAATACTCCCTCTCCTGGTGCTCCGGTTTGACTTTCCAACTGATTTACTATCAATCTCCCAACTTGGAGAGACAGCCCCTTTAACCTCCTGGTTCTCACAGGTGTCCAATTTGGCAGAGGATGAAAGGGAAGAGGGAGAACCAATGAGAGAGTAGCTGTTAGGCATTTGGACGGGCATATGTCACTCTAATTTCCCGGCAGGAAGAAGAATTAACCAGAGTTGCAGCCACCCACCGGGAACCAGTATAGTTCTGAACCAAAATTTTGGACATGCGTTCAGCTCACAAAAAACGAGTTGAGAAATGGTGCTCAAGGGCACAGCAATTCACAAACTGGCAGAGTAAAAAAGGACAACTATCATCCAAAAATCTGTTGAGGGAAGGCAACGTGGCAGACTTGAAAGCGAGACAGAATAGCAGGAAACAGATTTCAAGAGGTACGTTGGAATCACCTGTAAAGCACAGGAAGAGGGGCACAACTTCGACAATGATGCAATTGGCCAAAAAGGGCGTATGCATTTTCTCCTGAATATATGCAGGAGAAAACGAATATGCCCATCTTGATCAAGCAAGCAAGCGGGCAATGCAAATCTGCACTACAAAGAAGTATCCCTTCCCGCCGGTCAAAAGGGACATCCACAAAATGTGTAAATACCAGAAAGGCAAGACAGGCCCTGGAGAACAGGGAGCCTTGTTATGCTGATGGGCGGGATGTAAATTGTCAACTGACTCACTGGAGGAGTGCATTGTGTTCCCTAAAAGAAGTAAACAACAGAGCTACAGAGCCAAGGGCACTTCCAGTCTAGGGAATATACCTTGGGAAAACTGAAAATCAATAAGACAGAGCCACCCCAAAATTTAGGGCTGCACTGCTTACAAGAACCTGAACTTGGGTACACCTTAAATATCCCAGGAAATATAAAAATGGTTCAAAAAATTGTGGTACTTACATACGATGGAATATCCCTCAGCCATGAAATCAATGCCATAAGACCAGTAGCAGCAAAATGAGCGGATTCAGGTATGATGATTCTAAGTGAAATAAGTCACACAGAAAAAGAAACTTATCATAAGATATCACTTATGAAGATCCTGTAAACATGGCTACACATGAACTGAGTTAGGAAAGAGAAGAGACTCTCACATTTAGAAAACACTCTTATGCCTGCTTCAGGGGGAAGGAGATGTGGGGTGATGCATTAAACCAGAGTTTGATATAAGCACAGGTACCGTTCCAAAAACCAACTATGGAGTAGACAAGACCTACCTATACATTCCGCAGTAAAAGGGACTCAAAACCCCATATTTCCCGTAGAGGAATATATCTGACTAGTAAGAATCTTAAAACCTATGTATAGATATGTCTCCGTAAGGGAATCAAGTGTGTCTAGACTGGCATAAACATGGCAGCGAGAATCAGCTCAAACCCACTATAAAAAGGAGTTTCAAAAACACAACAAAAAAAACAGGGAAATTCTTTTCAATTCCTTCAGGGTCTCTGATGAAACCTGGAATGACCCTGTCTACAATGACAGCTGGATTTGGCATAAGGCTGGACACTTGGGACTGAGAGGATTGGTGAGATTGGGTGAGCAAATGCAGACCCTTTAAAGCAATAATGCATGGCACCCATTCCATGGGTCCCAACTCTCCAAGTTGAAGGGAATATTACAACCGATATAACATGTATGGGAAACCTAGAGAATGGACACACTGTGAATATGAAAGGTTTCTAAAACACAACGAATAGTCCCTCTCCTGGTGCTCCGGTTTCACTTTCCAACTGCTTTACTATCAATCTCCCAACTTGGAGAGACAGCCCCTTCAACCTCCTGGTTCTCACAGGTTGCCAATTTGGCAGAGGATGAAAGGGAAGAGGGAGAACCAATGAGAGAGTAGCTGTTAGGCATTTGGACGGACATATGTCACTCTAATTTCCCGAAAGTTAGAAGAATTAACCAAAGTTGCAGCCACCCACCGGGAACCAGTATAGGTCCTGAACCAAAATTTTGGACATGTGTTCAGCTCAGAAAAAACGAGTTGAGAAATGGAGCTCAAGGGCACAGCAATTCACAAACTGGCATAGTAATAAAGGACAACTATCATCCAAAAATCTGTTTAGGGAAGGCAATGAGGTGGACTTGAAAGCGAGGCAGAATAGCAGGAAACAGATTTCAAGAGGTACGTTGGAATCACATGTAAAGCACAGGATGAGGGGCACAACTTCGACAATGATGCACTTGGCCAAAAAGTGTGTATGCATTTTCTCCTGAATATATGCAGGAGAAAACGCATACGCCCATTTTGGCCAAGCAAGCAAGTGGGCAATGCAAGTCTGCACTACAAAGATGTATCACTTCCCACCCGTCAAAAGGGACATCCACAAAATGTGTAAATACCAGAAAGGCAAGACAGGCCCTGGAGAACAGGGAGCCTTGTTATGCTGATGGGTGATATGTAAACTGCCAACTGCCTCTCTGGAGGAGTGCACTGTGTTCCCTAAAACAAGTAAACAACAGAGCTACAGAGCCAAGGGCACTTCCAGTCTTGGGAATATACCTTGGGGAAACTGAAAATCAATAAGACAGAGCCACTCCAAAATTTAGGGCTGCACTGCTTACAAGAACCTCAACTTGGGTACACCTGAAATATCCCAGGAAATATAAAAATGGTTCAAAAAATTGTGGTACTTATGTACGATGGAATATCCCTCAGCGACGAAATCAGTGTCATAAGACCAGTAGCAGAAAAATGAGTGGATTCAGGTGCGATGATTCTAAGTGAAATAAGTCACACAGAAAAAGAAGCTTGTCATAAGATATCACTTATGAAGATCCTGTAAACATGGCTACACATGAACTGAGTCAGGAAAGAGAAGAGAGTCTCACATTTAGAAAACACTCTTATGCCTGCTTAAGGGGGAAGGAGAGGTGGGGTGATCCATAAAACCAGAGTTTGATATAAGCAAAGGTACCGTTCCAAAAACCAACTATGGAGTAGACAAGACCTACCTATACATTCCGCAGTGAAAGGGACTCAAAACACCATATTTCCCGTAGAGGAATATATCTGACTAGTAAGAATCTTAAAACCTATGTATAGATATGTCTCCGTAAGGGAATCAAGTGTGTCTAGACTGGCAGAAACATGGCAGCGAGAATCAGCTCAAACCCACTATAAAAAGGAATTTCAAAAACAAAACAAAAAAAACAGGGAAATTCTTTTCAATTCCTTCAGAGTCTCTGATGAAACCTGGAATGACCCTATCTACAATGACATCTGGATGGGGCATAAGGCTGGACACTTGGTACTGAGAGGATTGGTGAGATTGGGTGAGCAAATGCAGACCCTTTAAAGCAATAAGGCATGACACCCATTCCATGGGTCCCAACTCTCCAGGTTTAAGGGAATATTACTAAAGCTATAACATGTACGGGAAACCTAGAGAATGGACACACTGTGAATATGAAAAGTCTCTAAAACTCCACGAATAGTCCCTCTCCTGGTGCTCCGATTTAACTTTCCAACTGCTTTACTATCAATCTCCCAACTTGGAGAGACAGCCCCTTCAACCTCCTGGTCCTCACAGGTTGCCAATTTGGCAGAGGATGAAAGGGAAGAGGGAGAACCAATGAGAGAGTAGCTGTTAGGCATTTGGACGGGCATATGTCACTCTAATTTCCCGAAAGGTAGAAGAATTAACCAAAGTTGCAGCCACCCACCGGGAACCAGTATAGGTCCTGAACCAAAATTGTGGACAGGCGTTCAGCTCAGAAAAAACGGGTTGAAAAGTGGAGCTCAAGGGCACAGCAATTCACAAACTGGCATAGTAATAAAGGACAACTATCATCCAAAAATCTGTTGAGGGAAGGCAACGAGGCGGACTTGAAAGCGAGGCAGAATAGCAGGAAACAGATTTCAAGAGGTACGTTGGAATCACCTGTAAAGCACAGGATGAGGGGCACAACTTCGACAATGATGCACTTGGCCAAAAAGTGCGTATGCATTTTCTCCTGAATATATGCAGGAGAAAACGCATACGCCCATTTTGGCCAAGCAAGCAAGTGGGCAATGCAAGTCTGCACTACTAATCAGTATCATTTCCCACCTGTCAAAAGGGACATCTACAAAATGTGTAAATACCAGAAAGGCAAGACAGGCCATGGAGAACAGGGAGCCTTGTTATGCTGATGGGCGACATGTAAACTGCCAACTGCCTCTCTGGAGGAGTACATTGTGTTCCCTAAAACAAGTAAACAACAGAGCTACAGAGCCAAGGGCACTTCCAGTCTAGGGAATATACCTTGGGAAAACTGAAAATCAATAAGACAGAGCCACTCTCAAATTTAGGGCTGCACTGCTTACAAGAACCTCAACTTGGGTACACCTTAAATATCCCAGGAAATATAAAAATGGTACAAAAAATTGTGGTACTTATGTACGATGGAATACCCCTCAGCCACGAAATCAATGTCATAAGACCAGTGGCAGAAAAATGAGTGGATTCAGGTGTGATGATTCTAAGTGAAATAAGTCACACAGAAAAAGAAGCTTATCATAAGATATCACTTATGAAGATCCTGTAAACATGGCTACACAAGAACTGAGTTAGGAAAGAGAACAGAGTCTCACATTTAGAAAACACTCTTATGCCTGCTTAAGGGGGAAGGAGAGGTGGGGTGATGCATAAAACCAGAGTTTGATATAAGCACAGGTACCATTCCAAAAACCAACTATGGAATAGACAAGACCTACCTATACCTGCCTCAGTGAAAGGGACTCAAAACCCCATATTTCCCGCAGAGGAATATATCTGACTGGTAAGAATCTTAAAACCTATGTAATGATATGTCTCCGTAAGGGAATCAAGTGTGTCTAGACTGGCATAAACATGGCAGCGAGAATCAGCTCAAACCCACTATAAAAAGGAATTTCAAAAACAAAATAAAAAACAGGGAAATTATTTTCAATTCCTTCAGGGTCTCTGATGAAACGTGGAATGACCCTGTCTACAATGACAGCTGGATGTGGCATAAGGCTGGACACTTGGGACTGAGAGGATTGGTGAGATTGGGTGACAAAATGCAGACCCTTTAAAGCAATAATGCATGGCACCCATTCCATGGGTCCCAACTCTCCAGTTTGAAGGGAATATTACTACAGCTCTAACATGTACGGGAAACCTAGAGAATGGACACACTGTAAATACTAAAGGTCTCAAAAACTCAACGAATAGTCCCTCTCCTGGTGCTCCGGTATGACTTTCCAACTGCTTTCCTATCAATCTCCCAAATTGGAGAGACTGCCCCTCTAACCTCTTCATTCACACAGGTTGCCAATTTGGCAGAGGATGAAAGGGAAGAGGGAGAACCAATGAGAGAGTAGCTGTTAGGCATTTGGACGGGCACATGTCACTCTGATTTCCCGGCAGGAAGAAGAATTAACCAAAGTCTCAACCTCCCACCCGGAACCAGTATAGGTCCTGAACCAAAATATTGGTCTTGCATTCAGCTCACAAAAAACGAGTTGAAAAATGGAGCTCAGCGGCAGAGTAATTCACAAACCGGCAGAGTAATCAAGGCCAACTATCGTCCAGAAATCTGTTGAGGGAAGGCAACGAAGTGGACTTGAAAGTGAGTCCGAACAGCAGGAAACAGATTTTAAGAGGTACGTTTGAATCGTCTGTAAAGCACAGGAAGAGGGGCACAACTTCGACAATGATGCACTTGGCCAAATAGGGCGTATGCATTTTCTCCTGAATATATGCAGGAGAAAACGCATACGCCCTTTTTGGCAAAGCAAGCAAGCAGGCAATGCAAATCTGAACTACAAAGATGTATCACTTCCCACCAGTCAAAAGGGACATCCACAAAATGTGTAAAAACCAGAAAGGCAAGACAGGCCCTGAAGAACAGGGAGCCTTGTTATGCAGTTGGGCGGGATGTAAATTGCCAACTGCCTCACTGGTGGAGTGCATTGTGTTCCCTAAAACAAGTAAACAACAGAGCTACAGAGCCAAGGGCACTTCCAGTCTAGGGATTATACCTTGGGAAAACAGAAAATCAATAAGACAGAGGCACCCTCGAATTTAGGGCTGCACTGCTTACAAGAACCTCAACTTGGGTACACCTGAAATATACCAGGAAATATAAAAATGGTTCAAATCATTGTGGTAATTACATACGATGGAATATCCCTCAGCCATGAAATCAATGTCATAAGATTAGTAGCAGCAAAATGAGTGGATTCAGGTACGATGATTCTAAGTGAAATAAGTCACACAGAAAAAGAAGTTTATCATAAGATATCACCTATGAAGATCCTGTACACATGGCTACACATGAACTGAGTTAGGAAAGAGAACAGAGTCTCACATTTAGAAAACACACTTATTCCTGCTTAAGGGGGAAGGAGACGTGGGATGATGCATAAAACCAGAGTTTGATATAAGCACAGGTACTGTTCCAAAAACCAACTATGGAATAGACAAGACCTACCTATACCTTCCTCAGTGAAAGGGACTCAAAACCCCATAATTCCCGCAGAGGAATATATCTGACTAGTAAGAATCTTAAAACCTATGTATTGATATGTCTCAGTAAGGGAATCAAGTGTGTCTAGACTGGCATAAACATGGCAGCGAGAATCAGCTCAAACCCACTATAAAAAGGAATTTCAAAAACAATACAATAAAACAGGGAAATTCTTTACAATTCCTTCAGGGTCTCTGATCAAACGTGGAATGACCCTGTCTACAATGACAGCTGGATGTGGCATAAGGCTGGACACTTGGGACTTAGGGGATTGTTGAGATTGGGTGAGCAACTGCAGACACTTTAAATCAATAATGCATGGCACCTATCCCATGGGTCCCAACTCTCCAGGTTGAAGGGAATATTAATACAGCTCTAACATGTACGGGAAACCTAGAGAATGGACACACTGTGAATAGGAAAGGTCTCTAAAACTCAATGAATAGTCCCTCTCCTGGTGCTCCGGTTTGACTTTCCAACTGATTTACTATCAATCTCCCAACTTGGAGAGACAGCCCCTTTAACCTCCTGGTTCTCACAGGTGTCCAATTTGGCAGAGGATGAAAGGGAAGAGGGAGAACCAATGAGAGAGTAGCTGTTAGGCATTTGGACGGGCATATGTCACTCTAATTTCCTGGCAGGAAGAAGAATTAACCAGAGTTGCAGCCACCCACCGGGAACCAGTATAGTTCTGAACCAAAATTTTGGACATGCGTTCAGCTCACAAAAAACGAGTTGAGAAATGGTGCTCAAGGGCACAGCAATTCACAAACTGGCAGAGTAAAAAAGGACAACTATCATCCAAAAATCTGTTGAGGGAAGGCAACGTGGCAGACTTGAAAGCGAGACAGAATAGCAGGAAACAGATTTCAAGAGGTACGTTGGAATCACCTGTAAAGCTCAGGAAGAGGGGCACAACTTCGACAATGATGCAATTGGCCAAAAAGGGCGTATGCATTTTCTCCTGAATATATGCAGGAGAAAACGAATATGCCCATCTTGATCAAGCAAGCAAGCGGGCAATGCAAATCTGCACTACAAAGAAGTATCCCTTCCCGCCGGTCAAAAGGGACATCCACAAAATGTGTAAATACCAGAAAGGCAAGACAGGCCCTGGAGAACAGGGAGCCTTGTTATGCTGATGGGCGGGATGTAAATTGTCAACTGACTCACTGGAGGAGTGCATTGTGTTCCCTAAAAGAAGTAAACAACAGAGCTACAGAGCCAAGGGCACTTCCAGTCTAGGGAATATACCTTGGGAAAACTGAAAATCAATAAGACAGAGCCACTCTCAAATTTAGGGCTGCACTGCTTACAAGAACCTCAACTTGGGTACACCTTAAATATCCCAGGAAATATAAAAATGGTTCAAAAAATTGTGGTACTTACATACGATGGAATATCCCTCAGCCATGAAATCAATGCCATAAGACCAGTAGCAGCAAAATGAGTGGATTCAGGTATGATGATTCTAAGTGAAATAAGTCACACAGAAAAAGAAACTTATCATAAGATATCACTTATGAAGATCCTGTAAACATGGCTACACATGAACTGAGTTAGGAAAGAGAAGAGACTCTCACATTTAGAAAACACTCTTATGCCTGCTTCAGGGGGAAGGAGATGTGGGGTGATGCATTAAACCAGAGTTTGATATAAGCACAGGTACCGTTCCAAAAACCAACTATGGAGTAGACAAGACCTACCTATACATTCCGCAGTAAAAGGGACTCAAAACCCCATATTTCCCGTAGAGGAATATATCTGACTAGTAAGAATCTTAAAACCTATGTATAGATATGTCTCCGTAAGGGAATCAAGTGTGTCTAGACTGGCATAAACATGGCAGCGAGAATCAGCTCAAACCCACTATAAAAAGGAGTTTCAAAAACAAAACAAAAAAACAGGGAAATTCTTTTCTATTCCTTCAGGGTCTCTGATGAAACCTGGAATGACCCTGTCTACAATGACAGCTGGATTTGGCATAAGGCTGGACACTTGGGACTGAGAGGATTGGTGAGATTGGGTGAGCAAATGCAGACCCTTTAAAGCAATAATGCATGGCACCCATTCCATGGGTCCCAACTCTCCAGGTTGAAGGGAATTTTACTACAGCTATAACATGTACGGGAAACCTAGAGAATGGACACACTGTGAATATGAAAGGTCTCTAAAACTCCACGAATAGTCCCTCTCCTGGTGCTCCGATTTAACTTTCCAACTGCTTTACTATCAATCTCCCAACTTGGAGAGACAGCCCCTTCAACCTCCTGGTTCTCACAGGTTGCCAATTTGGCAGAGGATGAAAGGGAAGAGGGAGAACCAATGAGAGAGTAGCTGTTAGGCATTTGGACGGGCATATGTCACTCTAATTTCCCGAAAGGTAGAAGAATTAACCAAAGTTGCAGCCACCCACCGGGAACCAGTATAGGTCCTGAACCAAAATTGTGGACATGTGTTCAGCTCAGAAAAAACGAGTTGAGAAATGGAGCTCAAGGGCACAGCAATTCACAAACTGGCATAGTAATAAAGGACAACTATCATCCAAAAATCTGTTGAGGGAAGGCAACGAGGCGGACTTGAAAGCGAGGCAGAATAGCAGGAAACAGATTTCAAGAGGTACGTTGGAATCACCTGTAAAGCACAGGATGAGGGGCACAACTTCGACAATGATGCACTTGGCCAAAAAGTGTGTATGCATTTTCTCCTGAATATATGCAGGAGAAAACGCATACGCCCATTTTGGCCAAGCAAGCAAGCGGGCAATGCAAGTCTGCACTACAAAGAAGTATCACTTCCCACCCGTCAAAAGGACATCCACAAAATGTGTAAATACCAGAAAGGCAAGACAGGCCCTGGAGAACAGGGAGCCTTGTTATGCTGATGGGTGATATGTAAACTGCCAACTGCCTCTCTGGAGGAGTGCACTGTGTTCCCTAAAACAAGTAAACAACAGAGCTACAGAGCCAAGGGCACTTCCAGTCTTGGGAATATACTTTGGGGAAACTGAAAATCAATAAGACAGAGCCACCCCAAAATTTAGGGCTGCACTGCTTACAAGAACCTCAACTTGGGTACACCTGAAATATCCCAGGAAATATAAAAATGGTTCAAAAAATTGTGGTACTTATGTACGATGGAATATCCCTCAGCGACGAAATCAATGTCATAAGACCAGTAGCAGCAAAATCACTGGATTCAGGTACGATGATTCTAAGTGAAATAAGTCACACAGAAAAAGAAGCTTGTCATAAGATATCACTTATGAAGATCCTGTAAACATGGCTACACATGAACTGAGTCAGGAAAGAGAAGAGAGTCTCACATTTAGAAAACACTCTTATGCCTGCTTAAGGGGGAAGGAGAGGTGGGGTGATGCATAAAACCAGAGTTTGATATAAGCAAAGGTACCGTTCCAAAAACCAACTATGGATTAGACAAGACCTACCTATACATTCCGCAGTGAAAGGGACTCAAAACTCCATATTTCCCGTAGAGGAATATATCTGACTAGTAAGTATCTTAAAACCTATGTATAGATATGTCTCCGTAAGGGAATCAAGTGTGTCTTGACTGGCAGAAACATGGCAGCGAGAATCAGCTCAAACCCACTATAAAAAGGAATTTCAAAAACAAAACAAAAAAAACAGGGAAATTCTTTTCAATTCCTTCAGGGTCTCTGATGAAACCTGGAATGACCCTGTCTACAATGACATCTGGATGGGGCATAAGGCTGGACACTTGGTACTGAGAGGATTGGTGAGATTGGGTGAGCAAATGCAGACACTTTAAAGCAATAAGGCATGGCACCCATTCCATGGGTCCCAACTCTCCAGGTTTAAGGGAATATTACTAAAGCTATAACATGTACGGGAAACCTAGAGAATGGACACACTGTGAATATGAAAAGTCTCTAAAACTCCACGAATAGTCCCTCTCCTGGTGCTCCGATTTAACTTTCCAACTGCTTTACTATCAATCTCCCAACTTGGAGAGACAGCCCCTTCAACCTCCTGGTTCTCACAGGTTGCCAATTTGGCAGAGGATGAAAGGGAAGAGGGAGAACCAATGAGAGAGTAGCTGTTAGGCATTTGGACGGGCATATGTCACTCTAATTTCCCGAAAGGTAGAAGAATTAACCAAAGTTGCAGCCACCCACCGGGAACCAGTATAGGTCCTGAACCAAAATTGTGGACAGGCGTTCAGCTCAGAAAAAACGGGTTGAAAAATGGAGCTCAAGGGCACAGCAATTCACAAACTGGCATAGTAATAAAGGACAACTATCATCCAAAAATCTGTTGAGGGAAGGCAACGAGGCGGACTTGAAAGCGAGGCAGAATAGCAGGAAACAGATTTCAAGAGGTACGTTGGAATCACCTGTAAAGCACAGGATGAGGGGCACAACTTCGACAATGATGCACTTGGCCAAAAAGTGCGTATGCATTTTCTCCTGAATATATGCAGGAGAAAACGCATACACCCTTTTTGGCCAAGCAAGCAAGTGGGCAATGCAAGTCTGCACTACTAATAAGTATCACTTCCCACCTGTCAAAAGGGACATCTACAAAATTTGTAAATACCAGAAAGGCAAGACAGGCCATGGAGAACAGGGAGCCTTGTTATGCTGATGGGCGACATGTAAACTGCCAACTGCCTCTCTGGAGGAGTACATTGTGTTCCCTAAAACAAGTAAACAACAGAGCTACAGAGCCAAGGGCACTTCCAGTCTAGGGAATATACCTTGGGAAAACTGAAAATCAATAAGACAGAGCCACTCTCAAATTTAGGGCTGCACTGCTTACAAGAACCTCAACTTGGGTACACCTTAAATATCCAAGGAAATATAAAAATGGTTCAAAAAATTGTGGTACTTTTGTACGATGGAATACCCCTCAGCCACGAAATCAATGTCATAAGACCAGTGGCAGAAAAATGAGTGGATTCAGGTGCGATGATTCTAAGTGAAATAAGTCACACAGAAAAAGAAGCTTATCATAAGATATCACTTATGAAGATCCTGTAAACATGGCTACACAAGAACTGAGTTAGGAAAGAGAACAGAGTCTCACATTTAGAAAACACTCTTATGCCTGCTTAAGGGGGAAGGAGAGGTGGGGTGATGCATAAAACCAGAGTTTGATATAAGCACAGGTACCATTCCAAAAACCAACTATGGAATAGACAAGACCTACCTATACCTGCCTCAGTGAAAGGGACTCAAAACCCCATATTTCCCGCAGAGGAATATATCTGACTGGTAAGAATCTTAAAACCTATGTAATGATATGTCTCCGTAAGGGAATCAAGTGTGTCTAGACTGGCATAAACATGGCAGCGAGAATCAGCTCAAACCCACTATAAAAAGGAATTTCAAAAACAAAATAAAAAACAGGGAAATTATTTTCAATTCCTTCAGGGTCTCTGATGAAACGTGGAATGACCCTGTCTACAATGACAGCTGGATGTAGCATAAGGCTGGACACTTGGGACTGAGAGGATTGGTGAGATTGGGTGACAAAATGCAGACCCTTTAAAGCAATAATGCATGGCACCCATTCCATGGGTCCCAACTCTCCAGTTTGAAGGGAATATTACTACAGCTCTAACATGTACGGGAAACCTAGAGAATGGACACACTGTAAATACTAAAGGTCTCAAAAACTCAACGAATAGTCCCTCTCCTGGTGCTCCGGTATGACTTTCCAACTGCTTTCCTATCAATCTCCCAAATTCGAGAGACTGCCCCTCTAACCTCTTCATTCACACAGGTTGCCAATTTGGCAGAGGATGAAAGGGAAGAGGGAAAACCAATGAGAGAGTAGCTGTTAGGCATTTGGACGGGCACATGTCACTCTGATTTCCCGGCAGGAAGAAGAATTAACCAAAGTCTCAACCTCCCACCCGGAACCAGTATAGGTCCTGAACCAAAATATTGGTCTTGCATTCAGCTCACAAAAAACGAGTTGAAAAATGGAGCTCAGCGGCAGAGTAATTCACAAACCGGCAGAGTAATCAAGGCCAACTATCGTCCAGAAATCTGTTGAGGGAAGGCAACGAAGTGGACTTGAAAGTGAGGCCGAACAGCAGGAAACAGATTTTAAGAGGTACGTTTGAATCGTCTGTAAAGCACAGGAAGAGGGGCACAACTTCGACAATGATGCACTTGGCCAAATAGGGCGTATGCATTTTCTCCTGAATATATGCAGGAGAAAACGCATACGCCCTTTTTGGCAAAGCAAGCAAGCAGGCAATGCAAATCTGAACTACAAAGATGTATCACTTCCCACCAGTCAAAAGGGACATCCACAAAATGTGTAAAAACCAGAAAGGCAAGACAGGCCCTGAAGAACAGGGAGCCTTGTTATGCAGTTGGGCGGGATGTAAATTGCCAACTGCCTCACTGGTGGAGTGCATTGTGTTCCCTAAAACAAGTAAACAACAGAGCTACAGAGCCAAGGGCACTTCCAGTCTAGGGATTATACCTTGGGAAAACAGAAAATCAATAAGACAGAGGCACCCTCGAATTTAGGGCTGCACTGCTTACAAGAACCTCAACTTGGGTACACCTGAAATATACCAGGAAATATAAAAATGGTTCAAATCATTGTGGTAATTACGTACGATGGAATATCCCTCAGCCATGAAATCAATGTCATAAGATTAGTAGCAGCAAAATGAGTGGATTCAGGTACGATGATTCTAAGTGAAATAAGTCACACAGAAAAAGAAGTTTATCATAAGATATCACCTATGAAGATCCTGTACACATGGCTACACATGAACTGAGTTAGGAAAGAGAACAGAGTCTCACATTTAGAAAACACACTTATTCCTGCTTAAGGGGGAAGGAGAGGTGGGGTGATCCATAAAACCAGAGTTTGATATAAGCACAGGTACTGTTCCAAAAACCAACTATGGAATAGATAAGACCTACCTATACCTTCCTCAGTGAAAGGGACTCAAAACCCCATAATTCCCGCAGAGGAATATATCTGACTAGTAAGAATCTTAAAACCTATGTATTGATATGTCTCAGTAAGGGAATCAAGTGTGTCTAGACTGGCATAAACATGGCAGCGAGAATCAGCTCAAACCCACTATAAAAAGGAATTTCAAAAACAATACAATAAAACAGGGAAATTCTTTACAATTCCTTCAGGGTCTCTGATCAAACGTGGAATGACCCTGTCTACAATGACAGCTGGATGTGGCATAAGTCTGGACACTTGGGACCTTGGGGATTGTTGAGATTGGGTGAGCAACTGCAGACACTTTAAATCAATAATGCATGGCACCTATCCCATGGGTCCCAACTCTCCAGGTTGAAGGGAATATTAATACAGCTCTAACATGTATGGGAAACCTAGAGAATGGACACACTGTGAATAGGAAAGGTCTCTAAAACTCAATGAATACTCCCTCTCCTGGTGCTCCGGTTTGACTTTCCAACTGATTTACTATCAATCTCCCAACTTGGAGAGACAGCCCCTTTAACCTCCTGGTTCTCACAGGTGTCCAATTTGGCAGAGGATGAAAGGGAAGAGGGAGAACCAATGAGACAGTAGCTGTTAGGCATTTGGACCGGCATATGTCACTCTAATTTCCCGGCAGGAAGAAGAATTAACCAGAGTTGCAGCCACCCACCGGGAACCAGTATAGTTCTGAACCAAAATTTTGGACATGCGTTCAGCTCACAAAAAACGAGTTGAGAAATGGTGCTCAAGGGCACAGCAATTCACAAACTGGCAGAGTAAAAAAGGACAACTATCATCCAAAAATCTGTTGAGGGAAGGCAACGTGGCAGACTTGAAAGCGAGACAGAATAGCAGGAAACAGATTTCAAGAGGTACGTTGGAATCACCTGTAAAGCACAGGAAGAGGGGCACAACTTCGACAATGATGCAATTGTCCAAAAAGGGCGTATGCATTTTCTCCTGAATATATGCAGGAGAAAACGAATATGCCCATCTTCATCAAGCAAGCAAGCGGGCAAAGCAAATCTGCACTACAAAGAAGTATCCCTTCCCGCTGGTCAAAAGGGACATCCACAAAATGTGTAAATACCAGAAAGGCAAGACAGGCCCTGGAGAACAGGGAGCCTTGTTATGCTGATGGGCGGGATGTAAATTGTCAACTGACTCACTGGAGGAGTGCATTGTGTTCCCTAAAAGAAGTAAACAACAGAGCTACAGAGCCAAGGGCACTTCCAGTATAGGGAATATACCTTGGGAAAACTGAAAATCAATAAGACAGAGCCACCCCAAAATTTAGGGCTGCACTGCTTACAAGAACCTGAACTTGGGTACACCTTAAATATCCCAGGAAATATAAAAATGGTTCAAAAAATTGTGAAATTTACATACGATGGAATATCCCTCAGCCATGAAATCAATGCCATAAGACCAGTAGCAGCAAAATGAGTGGATTCAGGTATGATGATTCTAAGTGAAATAAGTCACACAGAAAAAGAAACTTATCATAAGATATCACTTATGAAGATCCTGTAAACATGGCTACACATGAACTGAGTTAGGAAAGAGAAGAGACTCTCACATTTAGAAAACACTCTTATGCCTGCTTCAGGGGGAAGGAGATGTGGGGTGATGCATTAAACCAGAGTTTGATATAAGCACAGGTACCGTTCCAAAAACCAACTATGGAGTAGACAAGACCTACCTATACATTCCGCAGTAAAAGGGACTCAAAACCCCATATTTCCCGTAGAGGAATATATCTGACTAGTAAGAATCTTAAAACCTATGTATAGATATGTCTCCGTAAGGGAATCAAGTGTGTCTAGACTGGCATAAACATGGCAGCGAGAATCAGCTCAAACCCACTATAAAAAGGAGTTTCAAAAACAAAACAAAAAAACAGGGAAATTCTTTTCTATTCCTTCAGGGTCTCTGATGAAACCTGGAATGACCCTGTCTACAATGACAGCTGGATTTGGCATAAGGCTGGACACTTGGGACTGAGAGGATTGGTGAGATTGGGTGAGCAAATGCAGACCCTTTAAAGCAATAATGCATGGCACCCATTCCATGGGTCCCAACTCTCCAGGTTGAAGGGAATTTTACTACAGCTATAACATGTACGGGAAACCTAGAGAATGGACACACTGTGAATATGAAAGGTCTCTAAAACTCCACGAATAGTCCCTCTCCTGGTGCTCCGATTTAACTTTCCAACTGCTTTACTATCAATCTCCCAACTTGGAGAGACAGCCCCTTCAACCTCCTGGTTCTCACAGGTTGCCAATTTGGCAGAGGATGAAAGGGAAGAGGGAGAACCAATGAGAGAGTAGCTGTAAGGCATTTGGACGGACATATGTCACTCTAATTTCCCGAAAGTTAGAAGAATTAACCAAAGTTGCAGCCACCCACCGGGAACCAGTATAGGTCCTGAACCAAAATTTTGGACATGTGTTCAGCTCAGAAAAAACGAGTTGAGAAATGGAGCTCAAGGGCACAGCAATTCACAAACTGGCATAGTAATAAAGGACAACTATCATCCAAAAATCTGTTGAGGGAAGGCAACGAGGCGGACTTGAAAGCGAGGCAGAATAGCAGGAAACAGATTTCCAGAGGTACGTTGGAATCACCTGTAAAGCACAGGATGAGGGGCACAACTTCGACAATGATGCACTTGGCCAAAAAGTGTGTATGCATTTTCTCCTGAATATATGCAGGAGAAAACGCATACGCCCATTTTGGCCAAGCAAGCAAGCGGGCAATGCAAGTCTGCACTACAAAGAAGTATCACTTCCCACCCGTCAAAAGGACATCCACAAAATGTGTAAATACCAGAAAGGCAAGACAGGCCCTGGAGAACAGGGAGCCTTGTTATGCTGATGGGTGATATGTAAACTGCCAACTGCCTCTCTGGAGGAGTGCACTGTGTTCCCTAAAACAAGTAAACAACAGAGCTACAGAGCCAAGGGCACTTCCAGTCTTTTGAATATACCTTGGGGAAACTGAAAATCAATAAGACAGAGCCACCCCAAAATTTAGGGCTGCACTGCTTACAAGAACCTCAACTTGGGTACACCTGAAATATCCCAGGAAATATAAAAATGGTTCAAAAAATTGTGGTACTTATGTACGATGGAATACCCCTCAGCCACGAAATCAATGTCATAAGACCAGTGGCAGAAAAATGAGTGGATTCAGGTGCGATGATTCTAAGTGAAATAAGTCACACAGAAAAAGAAGCTTATCATAAGATATCACTTATGAAGATCCTGTAAACATGGCTACACAAGAACTGAGTTAGGAAAGAGAACAGAGTCTCACATTTAGAAAACACTCTTATGCCTGCTTAAGGGGGAAGGAGAGGTGGGGTGATGCATAAAACCAGAGTTTGATATAAGCACAGGTAACTTTCCAAAAACCAACTATGGAATAGACAAGACCTACCTATACCTTCCTCAGTGAAAGGGACTCAAAACCCCATATTTCCCGCAGAGGAATATATCTGACTGGTAAGAATCTTAAAACCTATGTAATGATATGTCTCCGTAAGGGAATCAAGTGTGTCTAGACTGGCATAAACATGGCAGCGAGAATCAGCTCAAACCCACTATAAAAAGGAATTTCAAAAACAAAATAAAAAACAGGGAAATTATTTTCAATTCCTTCAGGGTCTCTGATGAAACGTGGAATGACCCTGTCTACAATGACAGCTGGATGTGGCATAAGGCTGGACACTTGGGACTGAGAGGATTGGTGAGATTGGGTGACAAAATGCAGACCCTTTAAAGCAATAATGCATGGCACCCATTCCATGGGTCCCAACTCTCCAGTTTGAAGGGAATATTACTACAGCTCTAACATGTACGGGAAACCTAGAGAATGGACACACTGTAAATACTAAAGGTCTCAAAAACTCAACGAATAGTCCCTCTCCTGGTGCTCCGGTATGACTTTCCAACTGCTTTCCTATCAATCTCCCAACTTGGAGAGACTGCCCCTCTAACCTCTTCATTCACACAAGTTGCCAATTTGGCAGAGGATGAAAGGGAAGAGGGAGAACCAATGAGAGAGTAGCTGTTAGGCATTTGGACGGGCACATGTCACTCTGATTTCCCGGCAGGAAGAAGAATTAACCAAACTCTCAACCACCCACCCGGAACCAGTATAGGTCCTGAACCAAAATATTGGTCTTGCATTCAGCTCACAAAAAACGAGTTGAAAAATGGAGCTCAGCGGCAGAGTAATTCACAAACCGGCAGAGTAATCAAGGCCAACTATCGTCCAGAAATCTGTTGAGGGAAGGCAACGAAGTGGACTTGAAAGTGAGGCCGAACAGCAGGAAACAGATTTTAAGAGGTACGTTTGAATCGTCTGTAAAGCACAGGAAGAGGGGCACAACTTCGACAATGATGCAAATGGCCAAATAGGGCGTATGCATTTTCTCCTGAATATATGCAGGAGAAAACGCATACGCCCTTTTTGGCAAAGCAAGCAAGCAGGCAATGCAAATCTGAACTACAAAGATGTATCACTTCCCACCAGTCAAAAGGGACATCCACAAAATGTGTAAAAACCAGAAAGGCAAGACAGGCCCTGAAGAACAGGGAGCCTTGTTATGCAGTTGGGCGGGATGTAAATTGCCAACTGCCTCACTGGTGGAGTGCACTGTGTTCCCTAAAACAAGTAAACAACAGAGCTACAGAGCCAAGGGCACTTCCAGTCTAGGGATTATACCTTGGGAAAACAGAAAATCAATAAGACAGAGGCACCCTCGAATTTAGGGCTGCACTGCTTACAAGAACCTCAACTTGGGTACACCTGAAATATACCAGGAAATATAAAAATGGTTCAAATCATTGTGGTAATTACGTACGATGGAATATCCCTCAGCCATGAAATCAATGTCATAAGATTAGTAGCAGCAAAATGAGTGGATTCAGGTACGATGATTCTAAGTGAAATAAGTCACACAGAAAAAGAAGTTTATCATAAGATATCACCTATGAAGATCCTGTACACATGGCTACACATGAACTGAGTTAGGAAAGAGAACAGAGTCTCACATTTAGAAAACACACTTATTCCTGCTTAAGGGGGAAGGAGACGTGGGATGATGCATAAAACCAGAGTTTGATATAAGCACAGGTACTGTTCCAAAAACCAACTATGGAATAGACAAGACCTACCTATACCTTCCTCAGTGAAAGGGACTCAAAACCCCATAATTCCCGCAGAGGAATATATCTGACTAGTAAGAATCTTAAAACCTATGTATTGATATGTCTCAGTAAGGGAATCAAGTGTGTCTAGACTGGCATAAACATGGCAGCGAGAATCAGCTCAAACCCACTATAAAAAGGAATTTCAAAAACAATACAATAAAACAGGGAAATTCTTTACAATTCCTTCAGGGTCTCTGATCAAACGTGGAATGACCCTGTCTACAATGACAGCTGGATGTGGCATAAGGCTGGACACTTGGGACTTAGGGGATTGTTGAGATTGGGTGAGCAACTGCAGACACTTTAAATCAATAATGCATGGCACCTATCCCATGGGTCCCAACTCTCCAGGTTGAAGGGAATATTAATACAGCTCTAACATGTACGGGAAACCTAGAGAATGGACACACTGTGAATAAGAAAGGTCTCTAAAACTCAATGAATAGTCCCTCTCCTGGTGCTCCGGTTTGACTTTCCAACTGATTTACTATCAATCTCCCAACTTGGAGAGACAGCCCCTTTAACCTCCTGGTTCTCACAGGTGTCCAATTTGGCAGAGGATGAAAGGGAAGAGGGAGAACCAATGAGAGAGTAGCTGTTAGGCATTTGGACGGGCATATGTCACTCTAATTTCCCGGCAGGAAGAAGAATTAACCAGAGTTGCAGCCACCCACCGGGAACCAGTATAGTTCTGAACCAAAATTTTGGACATGCGTTCAGCTCACAAAAAACGAGTTGAGAAATGGTGCTCAAGGGCACAGCAATTCACAAACTGGCAGAGTAAAAAAGCACAACTATCATCCAAAAATCTGTTGAGGGAAGGCAACGTGGCAGACTTGAAAGCGAGACAGAATAGCAGGAAACAGATTTCAAGAGGTACGTTGGAATCACCTGTAAAGCACAGGAAGAGGGGCACAACTTCGACAATGATGCAATTGGCCAAAAAGGGCGTATGCATTTTCTCCTGAATATATGCAGGAGAAAACGAATATGCCCATCTTGATCAAGCAAGCAAGCGGGCAAAACAAATCTGCACTACAAAGAAGTATCCCTTCCCGCTGGTCAAAAGGGACATCCACAAAATGTGTAAATACCACAAAGGCAAGACAGGCCCTGGAGAACAGGGAGCCTTGTTATGCTAATGGGCGGGATGTAAATTGTCAACTGACTCACTGGAGGAGTGCATTGTGTTCCCTAAAAGAAGTAAACAACAGAGCTACAGAGCCAAGGGCACTTCCAGTATAGGGAATATACCTTGGGAAAACTGAAAATCAATAAGACAGAGCCACTCTCAAATTTAGGGCTTCACTGCTTACAAGAACCTCAACTTGGGTACACCTTAAATATCCCAGGAAATATAAAAATGGTTCAAAAAATTGTGGTAGTTACATACGATGGAATATCCCTCAGCCATGAAATCAATGCCATAAGACCAGTAGCAGCAAAATGAGTGGATTCAGGTATGATGATTCTAAGTGAAATAAGTCACACAGAAAAAGAAACTTATCATAAGATATCACTTATGAAGATCCTGTAAACATGGCTACACATGAACTGAGTTAGGAAAGAGAAGAGACTCTCACATTTAGAAAACACTCTTATGCCTGCTTCAGGGGGAAGGAGATGTGGGGTGATGCATTAAACCAGAGTTTGATATAAGCACAGGTACCGTTCCAAAAACCAACTATGGAGTAGACAAGACCTACCTATACATTCCGCAGTAAAAGGGACTCAAAACCCCATATTTCCCGTAGAGGAATATATCTGACTAGTAAGAATCTTAAAACCTATGTATAGATATGTCTCCGTAAGGGAATCAAGTGTGTCTAGACTGGCATAAACATGGCAGCGAGAATCAGCTCAAACCCACTATAAAAAGGAGTTTCAAAAACAAAACAAAAAAACAGGGAAATTATTTTCAATTCCTTCAGGGTCTCTGATGAAACCTGGAATGACCCTGTCTACAATGACAGCTGGATTTGGCATAAGGCTGGACACTTGGGACTGAGAGGATTGGTGAGATTGGGTGAGCAAATGCAGACCCTTTAAAGCAATAATGCATGGCACCCATTCCATGGGTCCCAACTCTCCAGGTTGAAGGGAATTTTACTACAGCTATAACATGTACGGGAAACCTAGAGAATGGACACACTGTGAATATGAAAGGTCTCTAAAACTCCACGAATAGTCCCTCTCCTGGTGCTCCGATTTAACTTTCCAACTGCTTTACTATCAATCTCCCAAATTGGAGAGACAGCCCCTTCAACTTCCTGGTTCTCACAGGTTGCCAATTTGGCAGAGGATGAAAGGGAAGAGGGAGAACCAATGAGAGAGTAGCTGTTAGGCATTTGGACGGACATATGTCACTCTAATTTCCCGAAAGTTAGAAGAATTAACCAAAGTTGCAGCCACCCACCGGGAACCAGTATAGGTCCTGAACCAAAATTTTGGACATGTGTTCAGCTCAGAAAAAACGAGTTGAGAAATGGAGCTCAAGGGCACAGCAATTCACAAACTGGCATAGTAATAAAGGACAACTATCATCCAAAAATCTGTTGAGGGAAGGCAACGAGGCGGACTTGAAAGCGAGGCAGAATAGCAGGAAACAGATTTCAAGAGGTACGTTGGAATCACCTGTAAAGCACAGGAAGAGGGGCACAACTTCGACAATGATGCACTTGGCCAAAAAGGGCATATGCATTTTCTCCTGAATATATGCAGGAGAAAACGCATACGCCCATTTTGGCCAAGCAAGCAAGCGGGCAATGCAAGTCTGCACTACAAAGAAGTATCACTTCCCACCCGTCAAAAGGGACATCCACAAAATGTGTAAATACCAGAAAGGCAAGACAGGCCCTGGAGAACAGGGAGCCTTGTTATGCTGATGGGTGATATGTAAACTGCCAACTGCCTCTCTGGAGGAGTGCACTGTGTTCCCTAAAACAAGTAAACAACAGAGCTACAGAGCCAAGGGCACTTCCAGTCTTGGGAATATACCTTGGGGAAACTGAAAATCAATAAGACAGAGCCACCCCAAAATTTAGGGCTGCACTGCTTACAAGAACCTCAACTTGGGTACACCTGAAATATCCCAGGAAATATAAAAATGGTTCAAAAAATTGTGGTACTTATGTACGATGGAATATCCCTCAGCGACGAAATCAATGTCATAAGACCAGTAGCAGAAAAATGAGTGGATTCAGGTGCGATGATTCTAAGTGAAATAAGTCACACAGAAAAAGAAGCTTGTCATAAGATATCACTTATGAAGATCCTGTAAACATGGCTACACATGAACTGAGTCAGGAAAGAGAAGAGAGTCTCACATTTACAAAACACTCTTATGCCTGCTTAAGGGGGAAGGAGAGGTGGGGTGATCCATAAAACCAGAGTTTGATATAAGCACAGGTACCGTTCCAAAAACCAACTATGGAGTAGACAAGACCTACCTATACATTCCGCAGTGAAAGGGACTCAAAACCCCATATTTCCCGTAGAGGAATATATCTGACTAGTAAGAATCTTAAAACCTATGTATAGATATGTCTCCGTAAGGGAATCAAGTGTGTCTAGACTGGCATAAACATGGCAGCGAGAATCAGCTCAAACCCACTATAAAAAGGACTTTCAAAAACAAAACAAAAAAACAGGGAAATTCTTTTCAATTCCTTCAGGGTCTCTGATGAAACCTGGAATGACCCTGTCTACAATGACAGCTGGATTTGGCATAAGGCTGGACACTTGGGACTGAGAGGATTGGTGAGATTGGGTGAGCAAATGCAGACCCTTTAAAGCAATAATGCATGGCACCCATTCCATGGGTCCCAACTCTCCAGGTTGAAGGGAATTTTACTACAGCTATTACATGTACGGGAAACCTAGAGAATGGACACACTGTGAATATGAAAGGTCTCTAAAACTCCACGAATAGTCCCTCTCCTGGTGCTCCGATTTAACTTTCCAACTGCTTTACTATCAATCTCCCAACTTGGAGAGACAGCCCCTTCAACCTCCTGGTTCTCACAGGTTGCCAATTTGGCAGAGGATGAAAGGGAAGAGGGAGAACCAATGAGAGAGTAGCTGTTAGGCATTTGGACGGACATATGTCACTCTAATTTCCCGAAAGTTAGAAGAATTAACCAAAGTTGCAGCCACCCACCGGGAACCAGTATAGGTCCTGAACCAAAATTGTGGACAGGCGTTCAGCTCAGAAAAAACGGGTTGAAAAATGGAGCTCAAGGGCACAGCAATTCACAAACTGGCATAGTAATAAAGGACAACTATCATCCAAAAATCTGTTGAGGGAAGGCAACGAGGCGGACTTGAAAGCGAGGCAGAATAGCAGGAAACAGATTTCAAGAGGTACGTTGGAATCACCTGTAAAGCACAGGATGAGGGGCACAACTTCGACAATGATGCACTTGGCCAAAAAGTGCGTATGCATTTTCTCCTGAATATATGCAGGAGAAAACGCATACGCCCTTTTTGGCCAAGCAAGCAAGTGGGCAATGCAAGTCTGCACTACTAATAAGTATCACTTCCCACCTGTCAAAAGGGACATCTACAAAATGTGTAAATACCAGAAAGGCAAGACAGGCCCTGGAGAACAGGGAGCCTTGTTATGCTGATGGGCGACATGTAAACTGCCAACTGCCTCTCTGGAGGAGTACATTGTGTTCCCTAAAACAAGTAAACAACAGAGCTACAGAGCCAAGGGCACTTCCAGTCTAGGGAATATACCTTGGGAAAACTGAAAATCAATAAGACAGAGCCACTCTCAAATTTAGGGCTGCACTGCTTAGAAGAACCTCAACTTGGGTACACCGTAAATATCCCAGGAAATATAAAAATGGATCAAAAAATTGTGGTACTTATGTACGATGGAATACCCCTCAGCCACGAAATCAATGTCATAAGACCAGTGGCAGAAAAATGAGTGGATTCAGGTGCGATGATTCTAAGTGAAATAAGTCACACAGAAAAAGAAGCTTATCATAAGATATCACTTATGAAGATCCTGTAAACATGGCTACACAAGAACTGAGTTAGGAAAGAGAACAGAGTCTCACATTTAGAAAACACTCTTATGCCTGCTTAAGGGGGAAGGAGAGGTGGGGTGATGCATAAAACCAGAGTTTGATATAAGCACAGGTACCATTCCAAAAACCAACTATGGAATAGACAAGACCTACCTATACCTTCCTCAGTGAAAGGGACTCAAAACCCCATATTTCCCGCAGAGGAATATATCTGACTGGTAAGAATCTTAAAACCTATGTAATGATATGTCTCCGTAAGGGAATCAAGTGTGTCTAGACTGGCATAAACATGGCAGCGAGAATCAGCTCAAACCCACTATAAAAAGGAATTTCAAAAACAAAATAAAAAACAGGGAAATTATTTTCAATTCCTTCAGGGTCTCTGATGAAACGTGGAATGACCCTGTCTACAATGACAGCTGGATGTGGCATAAGGCTGGACACTTGGGACTGAGAGGATTGGTGAGATTGGGTGACAAAATGCAGACCCTTTAAAGCAATAATGCATGGCACCCATTCCATGGGTCCCAACTCTCCAGTTTGAAGGGAATATTACTACAGCTCTAACATGTACGGGAAACCTAGAGAATGGACACACTGTAAATACTAAAGTTCTCAAAAACTCAACGAATAGTCCCTCTCCTGGTGCTCCGGTATGACTTTCCAACTGCTTTCCTATCAATCTCCCAACTTGGAGAGACTGCCCCTCTAACCTCTTCATTCACACAGGTTGCCAATTTGGCAGAGGATGAAAGGGAAGAGGGAGAACCAATGAGAGAGTAGCTGTTAGGCATTTGAACGGGCACATGTCACTCTGATTTCCCGGCAGGAAGAAGAATTAACCAAAGTCTCAACCACCCACCCGGAACCAGTATAGGTCCTGAACCAAAATATTGGTCTTGCATTCAGCTCACAAAAAACGAGTTGAAAAATGGAGCTCAGCGGCAGAGTAATTCACAAACCGGCAGAGTAATCAAGGCCAACTATCGTCCAGAAATCTGTTGAGGGAAGGCAACGAAGTGGACTTGAAAGTGAGTCCGAACAGCAGGAAACAGATTTTAAGAGGTACGTTTGAATCGTCTGTAAAGCACAGGAAGAGGGGCACAACTTCGACAATGATGCACTTGGCCAAATAGGGCGTATGCATTTTCTCCTGAATATATGCAGGAGAAAACGCATACGCCCTTTTTGGCAAAGCAAGCAAGCAGGCAATGCAAATCTGAACTACAAAGATGTATCACTTCCCACCAGTCAAAAGGGACATCCACAAAATGTGTAAAAACCAGAAAGGCAAGACAGGCCCTGAAGAACAGGGAGCCTTGTTATGCAGTTGGGCGGGATGTAAATTTCCAACTGCCTCACTGGTGGAGTGCATTGTGTTCCCTAAAACAAGTAAACAACAGAGCTACAGAGCCAAGGGCACTTCCAGTCTAGGGATTATACCTTGGGAAAAC
This sequence comes from Mesoplodon mirus, assembly GCF_964341445.2. NCBI lineage: Eukaryota > Metazoa > Chordata > Mammalia > Artiodactyla > Ziphiidae > Mesoplodon > Mesoplodon mirus. Next base: position 908,427 of record NW_028295720.1, read on the forward strand.
AGAAAATCAATATGACAGAGGCACCCTCGAATTTAGGGCTGCACTGCTTACAAGAACCTCAACTTGGGTACACCTGAAATATACCAGGAAATATAAAAATGGTTCAAATCATTGTGGTAATTACGTACGATGGAATATCCCTCAGCCATGAAATCAATGTCATAAGATTAGTAGCAGCAAAATGAGTGGATTCAGGTACGATGATTCTAAGTGAAATAAGTCACACAGAAAAAGAAGTTTATCATAAGATATCACCTATGAAGATCCTGTACACATGGCTACACATGAACTGAGTTAGGAAAGAGAACAGAGTCTCACATTTAGAAAACACACTTATTCCTGCTTAAGGGGGAAGGAGACGTGGGATGATGCATAAAACCAGAGTTTGATATAAGCACAGGTACTGTTCCAAAAACCAACTATGGAATAGACAAGACCTACCTATACCTCCCTCAGTGAAAGGGACTCAAAACCCCATATTTCCCGCAGAGGAATATATCTGACTAGTAAGAATCTTAAAACCTATGTATTGATATGTCTCAGTAAGGGAATCAAGTGTGTCTAGACTGGCATAAACATGGCAGCGAGAATCAGCTCAAACCCACTATAAAAAGGAATTTCAAAAACAATACAATAAAACAGGGAAATTCTTTACAATTCCTTCAGGGTCTCTGATCAAACGTGGAATGACCCTGTCTACAATGACAGCTGGAAGTGGCATAAGGCTGGACACTTGGGACTTAGGGGATTGTTGAGATTGGGTGAGCAACTGCAGACACTTTAAATCAATAATGCATGGCACCTATCCCATGGGTCCCAACTCTCCAGGTTGAAGGGAATATTAATACAGCTCTAACATGTACGGGAAACCTAGAGAATGGACACACTGTGAATAGGAAAGGTCTCTAAAACTCAATGAATAGTCCCTCTCCTGGTGCTCCGGTTTGACTTTCCAACTGATTTACTATCAATCTCCCAAATTGGAGAGACAGCCCCTTTAACCTCCTGGTTCTCACAGGTGTCCAATTTGGCAGAGGATGAAAGGGAAGAGGGAGAACCAATGAGAGAGTAGCTGTTAGGCATTTGGACGGGCATATGTCACTCTAATTTCCCGGCAGGAAGAAGAATTAACCAGAGTTGCAGCCACCCACCGGGAACCAGTATAGTTCTGAACCAAAATTTTGGACATGCGTTCAGCTCACAAAAAACGAGTTGAGAAATGGTGCTCAAGGGCACAGCAATTCACAAACTGGCAGAGTAAAAAAGGACAACTATCATCCAAAAATCTGTTGAGGGAAGGCAACGTGGCAGACTTGAAAGCGAGACAGAATAGCAGGAAACAGATTTCAAGAGGTACGTTGGAATCACCTGTAAAGCACAGGAAGAGGGGCACAACTTCGACAATGATGCAATTGGCCAAAAAGGGCGTATACATTTTCTCCTGAATATATGCAGGAGAAAACGAATATGCCCATCTTGATCAAGCAAGCAAGCGGGCAATGCAAATCTGCACTACAAAGAAGTATCCCTTCCCGCCGGTCAAAAGGGACATCCACAAAATGTGTAAATACCAGAAAGGCAAGACAGGCCCTGGAGAACAGGGAGCCTTGTTATGCTGATGGGCGGGATGTAAATTGTCAACTGACTCACTGGAGGAGTGCATTGTGTTCCCTAAAAGAAGTAAACAACAGAGCTACAGAGCAAAGGGCACTTCCAGTCTTGGGAATATACCTTGGGGAAACTGAAAATCAATAAGACAGAGCCACCCCAAAATTTAGGGCTGCACTGCTTACAAGAACCTGAACTTGGGTACACCTTAAATATCCCAAGAAATATAAAAATGGTTCAAAAAATTGTGGTACTTACATACGATGGAATATCCCTCAGCCATGAACTCAATGCCATAAGACCAGTAGCAGCAAAATGAGTGGATTCAGGTATGAGGATTCTAAGTGAAATAAGTCACACAGAAAAAGAAACTTATCATAAGATATCACTTATGAAGATCCTGTAAACATGGCTACACATGAACTGAGTTAGGAAAGAGAAGAGACTCTCACATTTAGAAAACACTCTTATGCCTGCTTCAGGGGGAAGGAGATGTGGGGTGATGCATAAAACCAGAGTTTGATATAAGCACAGGTACCGTTCCAAAAACCAACTATGGAGTAGACAAGACCTACCTATACATTCCGCAGTAAAAGGGACTCAAAACCCCATATTTCCCGTAGAGGAATATATCTGACTAGTAAGAATCTTAAAACCTATGTATAGATATGTCTCAGTAAGGGAATCAAGTGTGTCTAGACTGGCATAAACATGGCAGCGAGAATCAGCTCAAACCCACTATAAAAAGGACTTTCAAAAACAAAACAAAAAAACAGGGAAATTCTTTTCAATTCCTTCAGGGTCTCTGATGAAACCTGGAATGACCCTGTCTACAATGACATCTGGATGGAGCATAAGGCTGGACACTTGGGACTGAGAGGATTGGTGAGATTGGGTGAGCAAATGCAGACCCTTTAAAGCAATAATGCATGGCACCCATTCCATGGGTCCCAACTCTCCAGGTTTAAGGGAATATTACTAAAGCTATAACATGTACGGGAAACCTAGAGAATGGACACACTGTGAATATGAAAAGTCTCTAAAACTCCACGAATAGTCCCTCTCCTGGTGCTCTGATTTAACTTTCCAACTGCTTTACTATCAATCTCCCAACTTGGAGAGACAGCCCCTTCAACCTCCTGGTTCTCACAGGTTGCCAATTTGGCAGAGGATGAAAGGGAAGAGGGAGAACCAATGAGAGAGTAGCTGTTAGGCATTTGGACAGGCATATGTCACTCTAATTTCCCGAAAGGTAGAAGAATTAACCAAAGTTGCAGCCACCCACCGGGAACCAGTATAGGTCCTGAACCAAAATTGTGGACAGGCGTTCAGCTCAGAAAAAACGGGTTGAAAAATGGAGCTCAAGGGCACAGCAATTCACAAACTGGCATAGTAATAAAGGACAACTATCATCCAAAAATCTGTTGAGGGAAGGCAACGAGGCGGACTTGAAAGCGAGGCAGAATAGCAGGAAACAGATTTCAAGAGGTACGTTGGAATCACCTGTAAAACACAGGATGAGGGGCACAACTTCGACAATGATGCACTTGGCCAAAAAGTGCGTATGCATTTTCTCCTGAATATATGCAGGAGAAAACGCATACGCCCTTTTTGGCCAAGCAAGCAAGTGGGCAATGCAAGTCTGCACTACTAATAAGTATCACTTCCCACCCGTCAAAATGGACATCTACAAAATGTGTAAATACCAGAAAGGCAAGACAGGCCATGGAGAACAGGGAGCCTTGTTATGCTGATGGGCGACATGTAAGCTGCCAACTGCCTCTCTGGAGGAGTACATTGTGTTCCCTAAAACAAGTAAACAACAGAGCTACAGAGCCAAGGGCACTTCCAGTCTAGGGAATATACCTTGGGAAAACTGAAAATCAATAAGACAGAGCCACTCTCAAATTTAGGGCTGCACTGCTTACAAGAACCTCAACTTGGGTACACCTTAAATATCCCAGGAAATATAAAAATGGTTCAAAAAATTGTGGTACTTACGTATGATGGAATATCCCTCAGCCATGAAATCAATGTCATAAGACCAGTAGAAGCTAAATGAGTGGATTCAGGTACGATGATTCTAAGTGAAATAAGTCACACAGAAAAAGAAACTTATCATAAGATATCACTTATGAAGATCCTGTAAACATGGCTACACAAGAACTGAGTTAGGAAAGAGAACAGAGTCTCACATTTAGAAAACACTCTTATGCCTGCTTAAGGGGGAAGGAGAGGTGGGGTGATGCATAAAACCAGAGTTTGATATAAGCACAGGTACCATTCCAAAAACCAACTATGGAATAGACAAGACCTACCTATACCTTCCTCAGTGAAAGGGACTCAAAACCCCATATTTCCCGCAGAGGAATATATCTGACTGGTAAGAATCTTAAAACCTATGTAATGATATGTCTCCGTAAGGGAATCAAGTGTGTCTAGACTGGCATAAACATGGCAGCGAGAATCAGCTCAAACCCACTATAAAAAGGAATTTCAAAAACAAAATAAAAAACAGGGAAATTATTTTCAATTCCTTCAGGGTTTCTGATGAAACGTGGAATGACCCTGTCTACAATGACAGCTGGATGTGGCATAAGGCTGGACACTTGGGACTGAGAGGATTGGTGAGATTGGGTGACAAAATGCAGACCCTTTAAAGCAATAATGCATGGCACCCATTCCATGGGTCCCAACTCTCCAGTTTGAAGGGAATATTACTACAGCTCTAACATGTACGGGAAACCTAGAGAATGGACACACTGTAAATACTAAAGGTCTCAAAAACTCAACGAATAGTCCCTCTCCTGGTGCTCCGGTATGACTTTCCAACTGCTTTCCTATCAATCTCCCAACTTGGAGAGACTGCCCCTCTAACCTCTTCATTCACACAGGTTGCCAATTTGGCAGAAGATGAAAGGGAAGAGGGAGAACCAATGAGAGAGTAGCTGTTAGGCATTTGGACGGGCACATGTCACTCTGATTTCCCGGCAGGAAGAAGAATTAACCAAAGTCTCAACCACACACCCGGAACCAGTATAGGTCCTGAACCAAAATATTGGTCTTGCATTCAGCTCACAAAAAACGAGTTGAAAAATGGAGCTCAGCGGCAGAGTAATTCACAAACCGGCAGAGTAATCAAGGCCAACTATCGTCCAGAAATCTGTTGAGGGAAGGCAACGAAGTGGACTTGAAAGTGAGGCCAAACAGCAGGAAACAGATTTTAAGAGGTACGTTTGAATCGTCTGTAAAGCACAGGAAGAGGGGCACAAATTCGACAATGATGCACTTGGCCAAATAGGGCGTATGCATTTTCTCCTGAATATATGCAGGAGAAAACGCATACGCCCTTTTTGGCAAAGCAAGCAAGCAGGCAATGCAAATCTGAACTACAAAGATGTATCTCTTCCCACCAGTCAAAAGGGACATCCACAAAATGTGTAAAAACCAGAAAGGCAAGACAGGCCCTGAAGAACAGGGAGCCTTGTTATGCAGTTGGGCGGGATGTAAATTGCCAACTGCCTCACTGGTGGAGTGCATTGTGTTCCCTAAAACAAGTAAACAACAGAGCTACAGAGCCAAGGGCACTTCCAGTCTAGGGATTATACCTTGGGAAAACAGAAAATCAATATGACAGAGGCACCCTCGAATTTAGGGCTGCACTGCTTACAAGAACCTCAACTTGGGTACACCTGAAATATACCAGGAAATATAAAAATGGTTCAAATCATTGTGGTAATTACGTATGATGGAATATCCCTCAGCCATGAAATCAATGTCATAAGATTAGTAGCAGCAAAATGAGTGGATTCAGGTACGATGATTCTAAGTGAAATAAGTCACACAGAAAAAGAAGTTTATCATAAGATATCACCTATGAAGATCCTGTACACATGGCTACACATGAACTGAGTTAGGAAAGAGAACAGAGTCTCACATTTAGAAAACACACTTATTCCTGCTTAAGGGCTAAGGAGACGTGGGGTGATGCATAAAACCAGAGTTTGATATAAGCACAGGTACTGTTCCAAAAACCAACTATGGAATAGACAAGACCTACCTATACCTTCCTCAGTGAAAGGGACTCAAAACCCCATATTTCCCGCAGAGGAATATATCTGACTAGTAAGAATCTTAAAACCTATGTATTGATATGTCTCAGTAAGGGAATAAAGTGCGTCTAGACTGGCATAAACATGGCAGCGAGAATCAGCTCAAACCCACTATAAAAAGGAATTTCAAAAACAATACAATAAAACAGGGAAATTCTTTACAATTCCTTCAGGGTCTCTGATCAAACGTGGAATGACCCTGTCTACAATGACAGCTGGATGTGGCATAAGGCTGGACACTTGGGACTTAGGGGATTGTTGAGATTGGGTGAGCAACTGCAGACACTTTAAATCAATAATGCATGGCACCTATCCCATGGGTCCCAACTCTCCAGGTTGAAGGGAATATTAATACAGCTCTAACTTGTACGGGAGACCTAGAGAATGGACACACTGTTAATAGGAAAGGTCTCTAAAACTCAATGAATAGTCCCTCTCCTGGTGCTCCGGTTTGACTTTCCAACTGATTTACTATCAATCTCCCAACTTGGAGAGACAGCCCCTTTAACCTCCTGGTTCTCACAGGTGTCCAATTTGGCAGAGGATGAAAGGGAAGAGGGAGAACCAATGAGAGAGTAGCTGTTAGGCATTTGGACCGGCATATGTCACTCTAATTTCCCGGCAGGAAGAAGAATTAACCAGAGTTGCAGCCACCCACCGGGAACCAGTATAGTTCTGAACCAAAATTTTGGACATGCGTTCAGCTCACAAAAAACGAGTTGATAAATGGTGCTCAAGGGCACAGCAATTCACAAACTGGCAGAGTAAAAAAGGACAACTATCATCCAAAAATCTGTTGAGGGAAGGCAACGTGGCAGACTTGAAAGCGAGACAGAATAGCAGGAAACAGATTTCAAGAGGTACGTTGGAATCACCTGTAAAGCACAGGAAGAGGGGCACAACTTCGACAGTGATGCAATTGGCCAAAAAGGGCGTATGCATTTTCTCATGAATATATGCAGGAGAAAACGCATACGCCCTTTTTGGCCAAGCAAGCAAGCGGGCAATGCAAATCTGCACTACAAAGAAGTATCCCTTCCCGCCGGTCAAAAGGGACAGCCACAAAATGTGTAAATACCAGAAAGGCAAGACAGGCCCTGGAGAACAGGGAGCCTTGTTATGCTGATGGGCGGGATGTAAATTGTCAACTGACTCACTGGAGGAGTGCATTGTGTTCCGTAAAAGAAGTAAACAACAGAGCTATAGAGCCAAGGGCACTTCCAGTCTAGGGAATATACCTTGGGAAAACTGATAATCAATAAGACAGAGCCACCCCAAAATTTAGGGCTGCACTGCTTACAAGAACCTGAACTTGGGTACACCTTAAATATCCCAGGAAATATAAAAATGGTTCAAAAAATTGTGGTAATTACATACGATGGAATATCCCTCAGCCATGAACTCAATGCCATAAGACCAGTAGCAGCAAAATGGGTGGATTCAGGTATGATGATTCTAAGTGAAATAAGTCACACAGAAAAAGAAACTTATCATAAGATATCACTTATGAAGATCCTGTAAACATGGCTACACATGAACTGAGTTAGGAAAGAGAAGAGACTCTCACATTTAGAAAACACTCTTATGCCTGCTTAAGGGGGAAGGAGATGTGGGGTGATGCATAAAACCAGAGTTTGATATAAGCACAGGTACCGTTCCAAAAACCAACTATGGAGTAGACAAGACCTACCTATACATTCCGCAGTAAAAGGGACTCAAAACCCCATATTTCCCGTAGAGGAATATATCTGACTAGTAAGAATCTTAAAACCTATGTATAGATATGTCTCCGTAAGGGAATCAAGTGTGTCTAGACTGGCATAAACATGGCAGCGAGAATCAGCTCAAACCCACTATAAAAAGGAGTTTCAAAAACAAAACAAAAAAACAGGGAAATTCTTTTCAATTCCTTCAGGGTCTCTGATGAAACCTGGAATGACCCTGTCTACAATGACAGCTGGATTTGGCATAAGGCTGGACACTTGGGACTGAGAGGATTGGTGAGATTGGGTGAGCAAATGCAGACCCTTTAAAGCAATAATGCATGGCACCCATTCCATGGGTCCCAACTCTCCAGGTTGAAGGGAATTTTACTACAGCTATAACATGTACGGGAAACCTAGAGAATGGAAACACTGTGAATATGAAAGGTCTCTAAAACTCCACGAATAGTCCCTCTCCTGGTGCTCCGATTTAACTTTCCAACTGCTTTACTATCAATCTCCCAAATTGGAGAGACAGCCCCTTCAACCTCCTGGTTCTCACAGGTTGCCAATTTGGCAGAGGATGAAAGGGAAGAGGGAGAACCAATGAGAGAGTAGCTGTTAGGCATTTGGACGGACATATGTCACTCTAATCCACGAATTTTAGAAGAATTAACCAAAGTTGCAGCCACCCACCGGGAACCAGTATAGGTCCTGAACCAAAATTTTGGACATGTGTTCAGCTCAGAAAAAACGAGTTGAGAAATGGAGCTCAAGGGCACAGCAATTCACAAACTGGCATAGTAATAAAGGACAACTATCATCCAAAAATCTGTTGAGGGAAGGCAACGAGGCGGACTTGAAAGCGAGGCAGAATAGCAGGAAACAGATTTCAAGAGGTACGTTGGAATCACCTGTAAAGCACAGGATGAGGGGCACAACTTCGACAATGATGCACTTGGCCAAAAAGTGTGTATGCATTTTCTCCTGAATATATGCAGGAGAAAACGCATACGCCCATTTTGGCCAAGCAAGCAAGCGGGCAATGCAAGTCTGCACTACAAAGAAGTATCACTTCCCACCCGTCAAAAGGGACATCCACAAAATGTGTAAATACCAGAAAGGCAAGACAGGCCCTGGAGAACAGGGAGCCTTGTTATGCTGATGGGTGATATGTAAACTGCCAACTGCCTCTCTGGAGGAGTGCACTGTGTTCCCTAAAACAAGTAAACAACAGAGCTACAGAGCCAAGGGCACTTCCAGTCTTGGGAATATACATTGGGGAAACTGAAAATCAATAAGACAGAGCCACCCCAAAATTTAGGGCTGCACTGCTTACAAGAACCTCAACTTGGGTACACCTGAAATATCCCAGGAAATATAAAAATGGTTCAAAAAATTGTGGTACTTATGTACGATGGAATATCCCTCAGTGACGAAATCAATGTCATAAGACCAGTAGCAGAAAAATGAGTGGATTCAGGTGCGAAGATTCTAAGTGAAATAAGTCACACAGAAAATGAAGCTTGTCATAAGATATCACTTATGAAGATCCTGTAAACATGGCTACACATGAACTGAGTCAGGAAAGAGAAGAGAGTCTCACATTTAGAAAACACTCTTATGCCTGCTTAAGGGGGAAGGAGAGGTGGGGTGATCCATAAAACCAGAGTTTGATATAAGCAAAGGTACCGTTCCAAAAACCAACTATGGATTAGACAAGACCTACCTATACATTCCGCAGTGAAAGGGACTCAAAACCCCATATTTCACGTAGAGGAATATATCTGACTAGTAAGAATCTTAAAACCTATGTATAGATATGTCACCGTAAGGGAATCAAGTGTGTCTAGACTGGCAGAAACATGGCAGCGAGAATCAGCTCAAACCCACTATAAAAAGGAATTTCAAAAACAAAACAAAAAAACAGGGAAATTCTTTTCAATTCCTTCAGGGTCTCTGATGAAACCTGGAATGACCCTGTCTACAATGACATCTGGATGGGGCATAAGGCTGGACACTTGGTACTGAGAGGATTGGTGAGATTGGGTGAGCAAATGCAGACCCTTTAAAGCAATAATGCATGGCACCCATTCCATGGGTCCCAACTCTCCAGGTTGAAGGGAATATTACTAAAGCTATAACATGTACGGGAAACCTAGAGAATGGACACACAGTGAATATGAAAAGTCTCTAAAACTCCACGAATAGTCCCTCTCCTGGTGCTCCGATTTAACTTTCCAACTGCTTTACTATCAATCTCCCAACTTGGAGAGACAGCCCCTTCAACCTCCTGGTTCTCACAGGTTGCCAATTTGGCAGAGGATGAAAGGGAAGAGGGAGAACCAATGAGAGAGTAGCTGTTAGGCATTTGGACGGGCATATGTCACTCTAATTTCCCGAAAGGTAGAAGAATTAACCAAAGTTGCAGCCACCCACCGGGAACCAGTATAGGTCCTGAACCAAAATTGTGGACAGGCGTTCAGCTCAGAAAAAACGGGTTGAAAAATGGAGCTCAAGGGCACAGCAATTCACAAACTGGCATAGTAATAAAGGACAAATATCATCCAAAAATCTGTTGAGGGAAGGCAACGAGGCGGACTTGAAAGCTAGGCAGAATAGCAGGAAACAGATTTCAAGAGGTACGTTGGAATCACCTGTAAAGCACAGGATGAGGGGCACAACTTCGACAATGATGCACTTGGCCAAAAAGTGCGTATGCATTTTCTCCTGAATATATGCAGGAGAAAACGCATACGCCCATTTTGGCCAAGCAAGCAAGTGGGCAATGCAAGTCTGCACTACTAATAAGTATCACTTCCCACCCATCAAAATGGACATCTACAAAATGTGTAAATACCAGAAAGGCAAGACAGGCCCTGGAGAACAGGGAGCCTTGTTATGCTGATGGGCGGGACGTAAATTGTCAACTGACTCACTGGAGGAGTGCATTGTGTTCCCTAAAAGAAGTAAACAATAGAGCTACAGAGCCAAGGGCACTTCCAGTCTAGGGAATATACCTTGGGAAAACTGAAAATCAATAAGACAGAGCCACCCCAAAATTTAGGGCTGCACTGCTTACAAGGACCTGAACTTGGGTACACCTTAAATATCCCAGGAAATATTAAAATGGTTCAAAAAATTGTGGTACTTACATACGATGGAATATCCCTCAGCCATGAAATCAATGCCATAAGACCAGTAGCAGCAAAATGAGTGGATTCAGGTATGATGATTCTAAGTGAAATAAGTCACACAGAAAAAGAAACTTATCATAAGATATCACTTATGAAGATCCTGTAAACATGGCTACACATGAACTGAGTTAGGAAAGAGAAGAGACTCTCACATTTAGAAAACACTCTTATGCCTGCTTAAGGGGGAAGGAGATGTGGGGTGATGCATAAAACCAGAGTTTGATATAAGCACAGGTACCGTTCCAAAAACCAACTATGGAGTAGACAAGACCTACCTATACATTCCGCAGTAAAAGAGACTCAAAACCCCATATTTCCCGTAGAGGAATATATCTGACTAGTAAGAATCTTAAAACCTATGTATAGATATGTCTCCGTAAGGGAATCATGTGTGTCTAGACTGGCATAAACATGGCAGCGAGAATCAGCTCAAACCCACTATAAAAAGGAGTTTCAAAAACAAAACAAAAAAACAGGGAAATTCTTTTCAATTCCTTCAGGGTCTCTGATGAAACCTGGAATGACCCTGTCTACAATGACAGCTGGATTTGGCATAAGGCTGGACACTTGGGACTGAGAGGATTGGTGAGATTGGGTGAGCAAATGCAGACCCTTTAAAGCAATAATGCATGGCACCCATTCCATGGGTCCCAACTCTCCAGGTTGAAGGGAATTTTACTACAGCTACAACATGTACGGGAAACCTAGAGAATGGACACACTGTGAATATGAAAGGTCTCTAAAACTCCACGAATAGTCCCTCTCCTGGTGCTCCGATTTAACTTTCCAACTGCTTTACTATCAATCTCCCAACTTGGAGAGACAGCCCCTTCAACCTCCTGGTTCTCACAGGTTGCCAATTTGGCAGAGGATGAAAGGGAAGAGGGAGAACCAATGAGAGAGTAGCTGTTAGGCATTTGGACGGACATATGTCACTCTAATTTCCCGAAAGTTAGAAGAATTAACCAAAGTTGCAGCCACCCACCGGGAACCAGTATAGGTCCTGAACCAAAATTTTGGACATGTGTTCAGCTCAGAAAAAACGAGTTGAGAAATGGAGCTCAAGGGCACAGCAATTCACAAACTGGCATAGTAATAAAGGACAACTATCATCCAAAAATCTGTTGAGGGAAGGCAACGAGGCGGACTTGAAAGCGAGGCAGAATATCAGGAAACAGATTTCAAGAGGTACGTTGGAATCACCTGTAAAGCACAGGATGAGGGGCACAACTTCGACAATGATGCACTTGGCCAAAAAGTGTGTATGCATTTTCTCCTGAATATATGCAGGAGAAAACGCATACGCCCATTTTGGCCAAGCAAGCAAGCGGGCAATGCAAGTCTGCACTACAAAGAAGTATCACTTTCCACCCGTCAAAAGGGACATCCACAAAATGTGTAAATACCAGAAAGGCAAGACAGGCCCTGGAGAACAGGGAGCCTTGTTATGCTGATGGGTGATATGTAAACTGCCAACTGCCTCTCTGGAGGAGTGCACTGTGTTCCCTAAAACAAGTAAACAACAGAGCTACAGAGCCAAGGGCACTTCCAGTCTTGGGAATATACCTTGGGGAAACTGAAAATCAATAAGACAGAGCCACCCCAAAATTTAGGGCTGCACTGCTTACAAGAACCTCAACTTGGGTATACCTGAAATATCCCAGGAAATATAAAAATGGTTCAAAAAATTGTGGTACTTATGTACGATGGAATATCCCTCAGCGACGAAATCAATGTCATAAGACCAGTAGCAGAAAAATGAGTGGATTCAGGTGCGATGATTCTAAGTGAAATAAGTCACACAGAAAAAGAAGCTTGTCATAAGATATCACTTATGAAGATCCTGTAAACATGGCTACACATGAACTGAGTCAGGAAAGAGAAGAGAGTCTCACATTTAGAAAACACTCTTATGCCTGCTTAAGGGGGAAGGAGAGGTGGGGTGATCCATAAAACCAGTGTTTGATATAAGCAAAGGTACCGTTCCAAAAACCAACTATGGATTAGACAAGACCTACCTATACATTCCGCAGTGAAAGGGACTCAAAACCCCATATTTCCCGTAGAGGAATATATCTGACTAGTAAGAATCTTAAAACCTATGTATAGATATGTCTCCGTAAGGGAATCAAGTGTGTCTAGACTGGCAGAAACATGGCAGCGAGAATCAGCTCAAACCCACTATAAAAAGGAATTTCAAAAACAAAACAAAAAAACAGGGAAATTCTTTTCAATTCCTTCAGGGTCTCTGATGAAACCTGGAATGACCCTGTCTACAATGACATCTGGATGGGGCATAAGGCTGGACACTTGGTACTGAGAGGATTGGTGAGATTGGGTGAGCAAATGCAGACCCTTTAAAGCAATAATGCATGGCACCCATTCCATGGGTCCCAACTCTCCAGGTTTAAGGGAATATTACTAAAGCTATAACATGTACGGGAAACCTAGAGAATGGACACACTGTGAATATGAAAAGTCTCTAAAACTCCACGAATAGTCCCTCTCCTGGTGCTCCGATTTAACTTTCCAACTGCTTTACTATCAATCTCCCAACTTGGAGAGACAGCCCCTTCAACCTCCTGGTTCTCACAGGTTGCCAATTTGGCAGAGGATGAAAGGGAAGAGGGAGAACCAATGAGAGAGTAGCTGTTAGGCATTTGGACGGGCATATGTCACTCTAATTTCCCGAAAGGTAGAAGAATTAACCAAAGTTGCAGCCACCCACCGGGAACCAGTATAGGTCCTGAACCAAAATTGTGGACAGGCGTTCAGCTCAGAAAAAACGGGTTGAAAAATGGAGCTCAAGGGCACAGCAATTCACAAACTGGCATAGTAATAAAGGACAACTATCATCCAAAAATCTGTTGAGGGAAGGCAACGAGGCGGACTTGAAAGCGAGGCAGAATAGCAGGAAACAGATTTCAAGAGGTACGTTGGAATCACCTGTAAAGCACAGGATGAGGGGCACAACTTCGACAATGATGCACTTGGCCAAAAAGTGCGTATGCATTTTCTCCTGAATATATGCAGGAGAAAACGCATACGCCCTTTTTGGCCAAGCAAGCAAGTGGGCAATGCAAATCTGCACTACAAAGAAGTATCACTTCCCACCGGTCAAAAGGGACACCCACAAAATGTGTAAATACCAGAAAGACAAGACAAGCCCTGGAGAACAGGGAGCCTTGTTATGCTGATGGGCGACATGTAAACTGCCAACTGCCTCTCTGGAGGAGTACATTGTGTTCCCTAAAACAAGTAAACAACAGAGCTACAGAGCCAAGGGCACTTCCAGTCTAGGGAATATACCTTGGGAAAACTGAAAATCAATAAGACAGAGCCACTCTCAAATTTAGGGCTGCACTGCTTACAAGAACCTCAACTTGGGTACACCTTAAATATCCCAGGAAATATAAAAATGGTTCAAAAATTGTGGTAATTATGTACGATGGAATACCCCTCAGCCACGAAATCAATGTCATAAGACCAGTGGCAGAAAAATGAGTGGATTCAGGTGCGATGATTCTAAGTGAAATAAGTCACACAGAAAAAGAAGCTTATCATAAGATATCACTTATGAAGATCCTGTAAACATGGCTACACAAGAACTGAGTTAGGAAAGAGAACAGAGTCTCACATTTAGAAAACACTCTTATGCCTGCTTAAGGGGGAAGGAGAGGTGGGGTGATGCATAAAACCAGAGTTTGATATAAGCACAGGTACCATTCCAAAAACCAACTATGGAATAGACAAGACCTACCTATACCTTCCTCAGTGAAAGGGACTCAAAACCCCATATTTCCCGCAGAGGAATATATCTGACTGGTAAGAATCTTAAAACCTATGTAATGATATGTCTCCGTAAGGGAATCAAGTGTGTCTAGACTGGCATAAACATGGCAGCGAGAATCAGCTCAAACCCACTATAAAAAGGAATTTCAAAAACAAAATAAAAAACAGGGAAATTATTTTCAATTCCTTCAGGGTCTCTGATGAAACGTGGAATGACCCTGTCTACAATGACAGCTGGATGTGGCATAAGGCTGGACACTTGGGACTGAGAGGATTGGTGAGATTGGGTGACAAAATGCAGACCCTTTAAAGCAATAATGCATGGCACCCATTCCATGGGTCCCAACTCTCCAGTTTGAAGGGAATATTACTACAGCACTAACATGTACGGGAAACCTAGAGAATGGACACACTGTAAATATTAAAGGTCTCAAAAACTCAACGAATAGTCCCTCTCCTGGTGCTCCGGTATGACTTTCCAACTGCTTTCCTATCAATCTCCCAACTTGGAGAGACTGCCCCTCTAACCTCTTCATTCACACAGGTTGCCAATTTGGCAGAGGATGAAAGGGAAGAGGGAGAACCAATGAGAGAGTAGCTGTTAGGCATTTGGACGGACATATGTCACTCTAACTTCCCGGCAGGAAGAAGAATTAACCAGAGTTGCAGCCACCCACCGGGAACCAGTATAGTTCTGAACCAAAATTTTGGACATGCGTTCAGCTCACAAAAAACGAGTTGAGAAATGGTGCTCAAGGGCACAGCAATTCACAAACTGGCAGAGTAAAAAAGGACAACTATCATCCAAAAATCTGTTGAGGGAAGGCAACGTGGCAGACTTGAAAGCGAGACAGAATAGCAGGAAACAGATTTCAAGAGGTACGTTGGAATCACCTGTAAAGCACAGGAAGAGGGGCACAACTTCGACAATGATGCAATTGGCCAAAAAGGGCGTATGCATTTTCTCCTGAATATATGCAGGAGAAAACGAATATGCCCATCTTGATCAAGCAAGCAAGCGGGCAATGCAAATCTGCACTACAAAGAAGTATCCCTTCCCGCTGGTCAAAAGGGACATCCACAAAATGTGTAAATACCAGAAAGGCAAGACAGGCCCTGGAGAACAGGGAGCCTTGTTATGCTGATGGGTGGGATGTAAATTGTCAACTGACTCACTGGAGGAGTGCATTGTGTTCCCTAAAAGAAGTAAACAACAGAGCTACAGAGCCAAGGGCACTTCCAGTCTAGGGAATATACCTTGGGAAAACTGAAAATCAATAAGACAGAGCCACCCCAAAATTTAGGGCTGCACTGCTTACAAGAACCTGAACTTGGGTACACCTTAAATATCCCAGGAAATATAAAAATGGTTCAAAAAATTGTGGTACTTACATACGATGGAATATACCTCAGCCATGAAATCAATGCCATAAGACCAGTAGCAGCAAAATGAGTGGATTCAGGTATGATGATTCTAAGTGAAATAAGTCACACAGAAAAAGAAACTTATCATAAGATATCACTTATGAAGATCCTGTAAATATGGCTACACATGAACTGAGTTAGGAAAGAGAAGAGACTCTCACAATTAGAAAACACTCTTATGCCTGCTTCAGGGGGAAGGAGATGTGGGGTGATGCATAAAACCAGAGTTTGATATAAGCACAGGTACCGTTCCAAAAACCAACTATGGAGTAGACAAGACCTACCTATACATTCCGCAGTTAAAGGGACTCAAAACCCCATATTTCCCATAGAGGAATATATCTGACTAGTAAGAATCTTAAAACCTATGTATAGATATGTCTCCGTAAGGGAATCAAGTGTGTCTAGACTGGCATAAACATGGCAGTGAGAATCAGCTCAAACCCACTATAAAAAGGAGTTTCAAAAACAAAACAAAAAAACAGGGAAATTCTTTTCAATTCCTTCAGGGTCTCTGATGAAACCTGGAATGACCCTGTCTACAATGACAGCTGGATTTGGCATAAGGCTGGACACTTGGGACTGAGAGGATTGGTGAGATTGGGTGAGCAAATGCAGACCCTTTAAAGCAATAATGCATGGCACCCATTCCATGGGTCCCAACTCTCCAGGTTGTAGGGAATTTTACTACAGCTACAACATGTACGGGAAACCTAGAAAATGGACACACTGTGAATATGAAAGGTCTCTAAAACTCCACGAATAGTCCCTCTCCTGGTGCTCCGATTTAACTTTCCAACTGCTTTACTATCAATCTCCCAAATTGGAGAGACAGCCCCTTCAACCTCCTGGTTCTCACAGTTTGCCAATTTGGCAGAGGATGAAAGGGAAGAGGGAGAACCAATGAGAGAGTAGCTGTTAGGCATTTGGACGGACATATGTCACTCTAATTTCCCGAAAGTTAGAAGAATTAACCAAAGTTGCAGCCACCCACCTGGAACCAGTATAGGTCCTGAACCAAAATTGTGGACATGTGTTCAGCTCAGAAAAAACGAGTTGAGAAATGGAGCTCAAGGGCACAGCAATTCACAAACTGGCATAGTAATAAAGGACAACTATCATCCAAAAATCTGTTGAGGGAAGGCAACGAGGCGGACTTGAAAGCGAGGCAGAATAGCAGGAAACAGATTTCAAGAGGTACGTTGGAATCACCTGTAAAGCACAGGAAGAGGGGCACAACTTCGACAATGATGCACTTGGCCAAAAAGGGCATATGCATTTTCTCCTGAATATATGCAGGAGAAAACGCATACGCCCATTTTGGCCAAGCAAGCAAGCGGGCAATGCAAGTCTGCACTACAAAGAAGTATCACTTCCCACCCGTCAAAAGGGACATCCACAAAATGTGTAAATACCAGGAAGGCAAGACAGGCCCTGGAGAACAGGGAGCCTTGTTATGCTGATGGGTGATATGTAAACTGCCAACTGCCTCTCTGGAGGAGTGCACTGTGTTCCCTAAAACAAGTAAACAACAGAGCTACAGAGCCAAGGGCACTTCCAGTCTGGGGAATATACCTTGGGAAAACTGAAAATCAATAAGACAGAGCCACCCCAAAATTTAGGGCTGCACTGCTTACAAGAACCTCAACTTGGGTACACCTGAAATATCCCAGGAAATATAAAAATGGTTCAAATCATTGTGGTAATTACGTACGATGGAATATCCCTCAGCCATGAAATCAATGTCATAAGATTAGTAGCAGCAAAATGAGTGGATTCAGGTACGATGATTCTAAGTGAAATAAGTCACACAGAAAAAGAAGTTTATCATAAGATATCACCTATGAAGATCCTGTACACATGGCTACACATGAACTGAGTTAGGAAAGAGAAGAGAGTCTCACATTTAGAAAACACACTTATTCCTGCTTAAGGGGGAAGGAGACGTGGGGTGATGCATAAAACCAGAGTTTGATATAAGCACAGGTACTGTTCCAAAAACCAACTATGGAATAGACAAGACCTACCTATACCTTCCTCAGTGAAAGGGACTCAAAACCCCATATTTCCCGCAGAGGAATATATCTGACTAGTAAGAATCTTAAAACCTATGTATTGATATGTCTCAGTAAGGGAATAAAGTGTGTCTAGACTGGCATAAACATGGCAGCGAGAATCAGCTCAAACCCACTATAAAAAGGAATTTCAAAAACAATACAATAAAACAGGGAAATTCTTTACAATTCCTTCAGGGTCTCTGATCAAACGTGGAATGACCCTGTCTACAATGACAGCTGGATGTGGCATAAGGCTGGACACTTGGGACTTAGGGGATTGTTGAGATTGGGTGAGCAACTGCAGACACTTTAAATCAATAATGCATGGCACCTATCCCATGGGTCCCAACTCTCCAGGTTGAAGGGAATATTAATACAGCTCTAACATGTACGGGAAACCTAGAGAATGGACACACTGTGAATAGGAAAGGTCTCTAAAACTCAATGAATAGTCCCTCTCCTGGTGCTCCGGTTTGACTTTCCAACTGATTTACTATCAATCTCCCAAATTGGAGAGACAGCCCCTTTAACCTCCTGGTACTCACAGGTTGCCAATTTGTCAGAGGATGAAAGGGAAGAGGAAGAACAAATGAGAGAGTAGCTGTTAGGCATTTGGATGGGCATAAGTCATTCTAATTTACCAGCAGGAAGAAGAATTAACCAAAGTTGCAGCCACTCACCGGGAACCAGTATAGGTCCTGAACCAAAATTTTGGACATGAGTTCAGCTCACAAAAAACGAGTTGAAAAATGGAGCTCAAGGGCACAGCAATTCACAAACTGGCAGAGTAATAAAGGACAACTAGCATCCAAAAATTTGTTGAGGGAAGGCAATGAGCCGGACTTGAAAGTGAAGCAGAATAGCAGGAAACAGATTTCAACAGGTACGTTGGAATCACCTGTAAAGCACAGGAAGAGGTGCACAACTTCGACAATGATGCACTTGGCCAAAAAGTGCGTATGCATTTTCTCCTAAATATATGCAGGAGAAAACGCATATGCCCATTTTGGCAAAGGAAGCAAGCGGGCAATGCAAATCTGCACTACAAAATGTATCACTTCCCGCCGGTCAAAAGGGACATCCACAAAATGTGTAAATAAGAGAAAGGCAAGACAGGCCCTGGAGAACAGGGAGCCTTGTTATGCTGATGGGCGGGATGTAAATTGTCAACTGACTCACTGGAGGAGTGCATTGTGTTCCCTAAAAGAAGTAAACAACAGAGCTACAGAGCCAAGGGCACTTCCACTCTAGGGAATATACCTTGGGAAAACTGAAAATCAATAAAACAGAGCCACCCTCAAATTTAGGGCTGCACTGCTTATAAGAACCTCAACTTGGGTAAACCTTAAATATCCCAGGAAATATAAAAATGGTTCAAAAATTGTGGTACTTACGTACGATGGAATATCCCTCAGCCATGAAATCAATGTCATAAGACCACTAGCAGCAAAATGAGTGGATTCAGGTACGATGATTCTAAGTGAAATAAGTCACACAGAAAAAGAAGCTTATCATAAGATATCACTTATGAAGATCCTGTAAACCTGACTACACATGAACTGAGTTAGGAAAGAGAACAGAGTCTCACATTTAGAAAACACACTTATGCCTGCTTAAGGGGGAAGGAGATGTGGGGTGATGCATAAAACCAGAGTTTGATATAAGCACAGGTACTGTTCCAAAAACCAACTATGGAATAGACAAGACCTACCTATACATTCCTCAGTGAAAGGGACTCAAAACCCCATATTTCCCGCAGAGGAATATATCTGACTAGTAAGAATGTTAAAACCTATGTATTGATATGTCTCCATAAGGGAATCAAGTGTGTCTAGACTGGCATAAACATGGCAGCGAGAATCAGCTGAAACCCACTATAAAAAGGAATTTCAAAAAAAAAAAAACAGGGAAATTCTTTACAATTCCTTCAGGGTCTCTGATGAAACGTGAAATGACCCTGTCTACAATGAGAGCTGGATGTGGCATAAGGCTGGACACTTGGGACTGAGAGGATTGGTGAGATTCAGTGAGCAAATACAGACCCTTTAAAGCAATAATGCATGGCACCTATTCCATGGGTCCCAACTCTCCAGGTTGAAGGGAATATTACTACAGATATAACATGTACGGGAAGCCTAGAGAATGGACACACTGTGAATATGAAAGGTTTCTAAAACTCAACGAATACTCCCTCTCCTGGTGCTCCATTTTGACTTTCCTACTGATTTACTATCAATCTCCGAACTTTGAGAGACAGCCCCTTTAACCTCCTGGTTCTCACAGGTTGCCAATTTGTCAGAGGATGAAAGGGAAGAGGGAGAACCAGTGAGAGAGTAGCTGTTAGGCAGTTGGACGGGCATATGTCACTCTAATTTACCGGGCAGGAAGAAGAATTAACCAAAGTTGCATCCACCCACCGGGAACCAGTATAGGTCCTGAACCAAAATTTTGGACATGCGTTCAGCTCACAAAAAACGAGTTGAAAAATGGAGCTCAAGGGCACAACAATTCACAAACTGGCAAAGAAATAAAGGACAACTATCATCCAAAAATCTGTTGAGGGAAGGGAATGAGGCGGACTTGAAAGCGAGGCAGAATAGCAGGAAACAGATTTCAAGATGTACGTTGGAATCACCTGTAAAGCACTGGAAGAGGGGCACAACTTCAACAATGATGCACTTGGCCAAAAATGGCGTACATATCTTCTCCTGAACATATGTAGGAGAAAACGCATACGCCCTTTTTGGCCAAGCAAGCAAGCGGGCAATGCTAATCTGCCCTAAAAAGAAGTATCCCTTCCCACCGGTCAAAAGGGACCTCCACAAAATGGGTAAATACCAGAAAGGCAAGACCGGCCTTGGAGAACAGGGAGCCTTCTTATGCTGATGGGTGGGATGTAAATTGTCAACTGCCTTACTGGAGGAGTGCATTGTGTTCCCTAAAACAGGTAAACAACAGAGCTACAGAGTGCAGGGCACTTCCAGTCTAGGGAATATACCTTGGGAAAACTGAAAATCAGTAAGACACAGCCACCCTCAAATTTAGGGCTGCACTGCTTACAAGAACCTCAACTTGGGTACACCTTAAATATCCCAGGAAATATGAAAATTATTCAAAAATTTGTGGTACTTACGTACGATGGAATATCCCTCAGCCATGAAATCAAAGTCCTAAGACCAGTAGCAGCAAAATGAGTGGATTCAGGTACGATGATTCTAAGTGAAAGAAGTCACACAGAAAAAGAAGCTTATCATAAGATATCACTTATGAAGATCCTGTAAACATGGCTACACAAGAATTGAGTTAGGAAAGAGAACAGAGTCTCACATTTAGAAAACACTCTTATGCCTGCTTAAGGGGGAAGGAGAGGTGGGGTGATGCATAAAACCAGAGTTTGATATAAGCACAGGTACCATTCCAAAAACCAACTATGGAATAGAAAAGACCTACCTATACCTTCCTCAGTGAAAGAGACTCAAAACCACATATTTCGTGCAGAGGAATATATCTGACTAGTAAGAATCTTAAAACCTATGTATTGATATGTCTCCGTAAGGGAATCAAGTGTGTCTAGACTGGCATAAACATGGCAGCGAGAATCGGCTCAAACCCACTATAAAATGGTATTTCAAAAACAAAACGAAAAAACAGGGAAATTCTTTACAATTCCTTCAGGGTCTCTGATGAAACGTGGAATGACCCTGTCTAAAATGACAGCTGGATGTGGCATAAGTCTGGACACTTGGGACTGAGAGGATTGGTGAGATTGGGTTAGCAAATTCAGACCATTTAAAGCAATAATGCATGGCACCCATTCCATGGGTCCCAACTCTCCAGGTTGAAGGGAATATTACTACAGCTATAACATGTATGGGAAACCTAGAGAATGGACACACTGTGAATACGAAAGGTCTCTAAACCTCAACGAATAGTCCCTCTCCTGGTGCTTCGGTTTGACTTTCCAACTGCTTTACTATCAATCTCCCAACTTGGAGAGACAGCCCCTTTAACCTCCTGGTTCTCACAGGTTGCCAATTTGGCAGAGGATGAAAGGGAACAGGGAGAACCAATGAGAGAGTAGCTGTGAGGCAATTGGACGGGTATATGTCAGTCTAAATTCGCGGCAGGAAGAAGAATTAACCAAAGTTGCAGCCACCCCCCGGGAACCAATGTAGGTCCTGAACCAAAATTTTGGACATGCGTTCAGCTCACAAAAAAACAGTTGAAAAATGGAGCTCAAGGGCACAGCAATTCACAAACTGGCAGAGTAATAAAGGACAACTATCATCCCAAAATCTGTTGAGGGAAGGCAACGAGGCGGAATTGAAAGCGAGGCAGAATAGCAGGAAAGAGATTTCAAGAGGTACGTTGGAATCACCTGTAAAGCACAGGAAGAGGGGCACAACTTCGACAATGATGCACTAGGCCACAAAGGGCGTATGCATTTTCTCCTGAATATATGCAAGAGAAAACGCATACACCATTTTTGGCCAAGCAAGCAAGCGGGCAATGCAAATCTGCACTATAAAAAAGTATCACTTCCCACCGGTCAAAAGGGACATCCACAAAATGTGTAAATACCAGAAAGACAAGACAAGCCCTGGAGAACAGGGAGCCTTGTTATGCTGATGGGCGGGATGTAAATTGCCAACTGCCTCACTGGAGGAGTGCATTGTGTTCCCTAAAACAAGTAATCAACAGAGCTACAGAGCCAAGGGCACTTCCAGTCTAGGGAATATACCTTGGGAAAACTGAAAATCAATAAGACAGAGCCACCCTCAAATTTAGGGCTGCACTGCTTACAAGAACCTCAACTTGGGTACACCTTAAATATCCCAGGAAATATAAAAATGGTTCAAAAAATTGTGGTACTTACGTACGATGGAATATCCCTCAGCCATGAAATCAATGTCATAAGACCAGTCGCAGCAAAATGAGTGGATTCATGTACGATGATTCTAAGTGAAAGAAGTCACACAGAAAAATAAGCTTATCATAAGATATCACTTATGAAGATCCTGTAAACATGGCTACACATGAACTGAGTTAGGAAAGAGAACAGAGTCTCACATTTAGAAAACACGCTTATGCCTGCTTAAGTGGGAAGGAGAGGTGGGGTGATGCATAAAACCAGAGTTTGATATAAGCACAGGTACCATTCCAAAAACCAACTATCGAATTGACAAGACCTTCCTATATCTTCCTCAGTGAAAGGGACTCAAAACCACATATTTCCCGCAGAGGAATATATCTGACTGGTAAGAATCTTAAAACCTATGTAATGATATGTCTCCGTAAGGGAATCAAGTGTGTCTAGACTGGCATAAACATGGCAGCGAGAATCAGCTCAAACCCACTATAAAAAGGAATTTCAAAAACAAAACGAAAAAACAGGGAAATTCTTTACAATTCCTTCAGGGTCTCTGATGAAACGTGGAATGAACCTGTCTACAATGACAGCTGGATGTGGCATATGGCAGGACACTTGGGACTGAGAAGATTGGTGAGATTGGGTGAGCAAATGCAGACCCTTTAAAGCAATAATGCATGGCACCCATTCCATGGGTCCCAACTCTCCAGGTTGGAGGGAATATTACTAAAGCTATAACATGTACGGGAAACCTAGAGAATGGACACACTGTGAATATGAAAGGTCCCTAAAACTCAACGAATAATCCCTCTCCTGGTGCTCCAGTTTGACTTTCCTACTGCTTTACTATCAATCTCCCAACTTGGAGAGACAGCCCCTTTAACCTCCTGGTTCTCACAGGTTGCCAATTTGGCAGAGGATGAATGGGAAGAGGGAGAACCAATGAGAGAGTAGCTGTCAGGCATTTGGACGGGGATATGTCACTCTAATTTCCCGGCAGGAAGAAGAATTAACCAAAGTTGCAACCACCCACCGGGAACCAGTATAGGTCCTGAACCCAAATTTTGGACATGCGTTCAGCTCACAAAATCGAGTTGAAAAATGGAGCTCAAGGGCACAGCAATTCACAAACTGGCAAAGAAATAAAGGACAACTATCATCCAAAAATCTGTTGATGGAAGGCAACGAGGCGGACTTGAAAGCGAGTCAGAATAGCAGGAAACAGATTTTAAGAGGTACGATGGAATCACCTGTAAAGCACAGGAAGAGGTGCACAATTTCGACAATGATGCACTTGGCCAAAAAGGGCGTATGCATTTTCTCCTGAATATATGCAGGAGAAAATGCATACGCCCATTTTGGTCAAGCAAGCAAGCGGGCAATGCAAATCTGCACTACAAAGAAGTATCACTTCCCACCAGTCAAAAGGGACATCCACAAAATGTGTAAATAACAGAAAGGCAAGACAGGCCTTGGAGAACAGGGAGCCTTGTTATGCTGATGGGCTGGATGTAAATTGCCAACTGCCTCACTGGAGGAGTGCATTGTGTTCCCTAAAACAAGTAAACAACAGAGCTACAGAGCCAAGGGCACTTCCAGTCTAGGGAGTATACCTTGGGAAAACTGAAAATCATTAAGACAGAGCCACCCCCAAATTTAGGGCTGCACTGCTTACAAGAACCTCAACTTGGGTACACCTGAAATATCCCAGGAAATATAAAAATGGTTCAAAAAATTGTGGTACTTACGTACGATGGAATATCCCTCAGCCACGAAATCAATGTCATAAGACCAGTAGCAGCAAAATGAGTGGATTCAGGTACGATGATTCTAAGTGAAATAAGTCACACAGAAAAAGAAGATTATCATAAATTTTACTTATGAAGATCCTGTAAACATGGCTACACATGAACTGAGTTAGGAAAGAGAACAGAGTCTCACATTTAGAAAACACTCTTATGCCTGCTTAAGGGGGAAGGAGAGGTGGGGTGATGCATAAAACCAGAGTTTGATATAAGCACAGGTACCATTCCAAAAACCAACTATGGAATAGAAAAGACCTACCTATACCTTCCTCAGTGAAAGAGACTCAAAACCACATATTTCGTGCAGAGGAATATATCTGACTAGTAAGAATCTTAAAACCTATGTATTGATATGTCTCCGTAAGGGAATCAAGTGTGTCTAGACTGGCATAAACATGGCAGCGAGAATCGGCTCAAACCCACTATAAAATGGTATTTCAAAAACAAAACGAAAAAACAGGGAAATTCTTTACAATTCCTTCAGGGTCTCTGATGAAACGTGGAATGACCCTGTCTAAAATGACAGCTGGATGTGGCATAAGTCTGGACACTTGGGACTGAGAGGATTGGTGAGATTGGGTTAGCAAATTCAGACCATTTAAAGCAATAATGCATGGCACCCATTCCATGGGTCCCAACTCTCCAGGTTGAAGGGAATATTACTACAGCTATAACATGTATGGGAAACCTAGAGAATGGACACACTGTGAATACGAAAGGTCTCTAAACCTCAACGAATAGTCCCTCTCCTGGTGCTCCGGTTTGACTTTCCAACTGCTTTACTATCAATCTCCCAACTTGGAGAGACAGCCCCTTTAACCTCCTGGTTCTCACAGGTTGCCAATTTGGCAGAGGATGAAAGGGAACAGGGAGAACCAATGAGAGAGTAGCTGTGAGGCAATTGGACGGGTATATGTCAGTCTAAATTCGCGGCAGGAAGAAGAATTAACCAAAGTTGCAGCCACCCCCCGGGAACCAATGTAGGTCCTGAACCAAAATTTTGGACATGCGTTCAGCTCACAAAAAAACAGTTGAAAAATGGAGCTCAAGGGCACAGCAATTCACAAACTGGCAGAGTAATAAAGGACAACTATCATCCCAAAATCTGTTGAGGGAAGGCAACGAGGCGGAATTGAAAGCGAGGCAGAATAGCAGGAAAGAGATTTCAAGAGGTACGTTGGAATCACCTGTAAAGCACAGGAAGAGGGGCACAACTTCGACAATGATGCACTAGGCCACAAAGGGCGTATGCATTTTCTCCTGAATATATGCAAGAGAAAACGCATACACCATTTTTGGCCAAGCAAGCAAGCGGGCAATGCAAATCTGCACTATAAAAAAGTATCACTTCCCACCGGTCAAAAGGGACATCCACAAAATGTGTAAATACCAGAAAGACAAGACAAGCCCTGGAGAACAGGGAGCCTTGTTATGCTGATGGGCGGGATGTAAATTGCCAACTGCCTCACTGGAGGAGTGCATTGTGTTCCCTAAAACAAGTAATCAACAGAGCTACAGAGCCAAGGGCACTTCCAGTCTAGGGAATATACCTTGGGAAAACTGAAAATCAATAAGACAGAGCCACCCTCAAATTTAGGGCTGCACTGCTTACAAGAACCTCAACTTGGGTACACCTTAAATATCCCAGGAAATATAAAAATGGTTCAAAAAATTGTGGTACTTACGTACGATGGAATATCCCTCAGCCATGAAATCAATGTCATAAGACCAGTCGCAGCAAAATGAGTGGATTCATGTACGATGATTCTAAGTGAAAGAAGTCACACAGAAAAAGAAGCTTATCATAAGATATCACTTATGAAGATCCTGTAAACATGGCTACACATGAACTGAGTTAGGAAAGAGAACAGAGTCTCACATTTAGAAAACACGCTTATGCCTGCTTAAGTGGGAAGGAGAGGTGGGGTGATGCATAAAACCAGAGTTTGATATAAGCACAGGTACCATTCCAAAAACCAACTATCGAATTGACAAGACCTTCCTATATCTTCCTCAGTGAAAGGGACTCAAAACCACATATTTCCCGCAGAGGAATATATCTGACTGGTAAGAATCTTAAAACCTATGTAATGATATGTCTCCGTAAGGGAATCAAGTGTGTCTAGACTGGCATAAACATGGCAGCGAGAATCAGCTCAAACCCACTATAAAAAGGAATTTCAAAAACAAAACGAAAAAACAGGGAAATTCTTTACAATTCCTTCAGGGTCTCTGATGAAACGTGGAATGAACCTGTCTACAATGACAGCTGGATGTGGCATATGGCAGGACACTTGGGACTGAGAAGATTGGTGAGATTGGGTGAGCAAATGCAGACCCTTTAAAGCAATAATGCATGGCACCCATTCCATGGGTCCCAACTCTCCAGGTTGGAGGGAATATTACTAAAGCTATAACATGTACGGGAAACCTAGAGAATGGACACACTGTGAATATGAAAGGTCCCTAAAACTCAACGAATAATCCCTCTCCTGGTGCTCCAGTTTGACTTTCCTACTGCTTTACTATCAATCTCCCAACTTGGAGAGACAGCCCCTTTAACCTCCTGGTTCTCACAGGTTGCCAATTTGGCAGAGGATGAATGGGAAGAGGGAGAACCAATGAGAGAGTAGCTGTCAGGCATTTGGACGGGGATATGTCACTCTAATTTCCCGGCAGGAAGAAGAATTAACCAAAGTTGCAACCACCCACCGGGAACCAGTATAGGTCCTGAACCCAAATTTTGGACATGCGTTCAGCTCACAAAATCGAGTTGAAAAATGGAGCTCAAGGGCACAGCAATTCACAAACTGGCAAAGAAATAAAGGACAACTATCATCCAAAAATCTGTTGATGGAAGGCAACGAGGCGGACTTGAAAGCGAGTCAGAATAGCAGGAAACAGATTTTAAGAGGTACGATGGAATCACCTGTAAAGCACAGGAAGAGGTGCACAATTTCGACAATGATGCACTTGGCCAAAAAGGGCGTATGCATTTTCTCCTGAATATATGCAGGAGAAAATGCATACGCCCATTTTGGTCAAGCAAGCAAGCGGGCAATGCAAATCTGCACTACAAAGAAGTATCACTTCCCACCAGTCAAAAGGGACATCCACAAAATGTGTAAATAACAGAAAGGCAAGACAGGCCTTGGAGAACAGGGAGCCTTGTTATGCTGATGGGCTGGATGTAAATTGCCAACTGCCTCACTGGAGGAGTGCATTGTGTTCCCTAAAACAAGTAAACAACAGAGCTACAGAGCCAAGGGCACTTCCAGTCTAGGGAGTATACCTTGGGAAAACTGAAAATCATTAAGACAGAGCCACCCCCAAATTTAGGGCTGCACTGCTTACAAGAACCTCAACTTGGGTACACCTGAAATATCCCAGGAAATATAAAAATGGTTCAAAAAATTGTGGTACTTACGTACGATGGAATATCCCTCAGCCACGAAATCAATGTCATAAGACCAGTAGCAGCAAAATGAGTGGATTCAGGTACGATGATTCTAAGTGAAATAAGTCACACAGAAAAAGAAGATTATCATAAATTTTACTTATGAAGATCCTGTAAACATGGCTACACATGAACTGAGTTAGGAAAGAGAACAGAGTCTCACATTTAGAAAACACTCTTATGCCTGCTTAAGGGGGAAGGAGAGGTGGGGTGATGCATAAAACCAGAGTTTGATATAAGCACAGGTACCATTCCAAAAACCAACTATGGAATAGAAAAGACCTACCTATACCTTCCTCAGTGAAAGAGACTCAAAACCACATATTTCGTGCAGAGGAATATATCTGACTAGTAAGAATCTTAAAACCTATGTATTGATATGTCTCCGTAAGGGAATCAAGTGTGTCTAGACTGGCATAAACATGGCAGCGAGAATCGGCTCAAACCCACTATAAAATGGTATTTCAAAAACAAAACGAAAAAACAGGGAAATTCTTTACAATTCCTTCAGGGTCTCTGATGAAACGTGGAATGACCCTGTCTAAAATGACAGCTGGATGTGGCATAAGTCTGGACACTTGGGACTGAGAGGATTGGTGAGATTGGGTTAGCAAATTCAGACCATTTAAAGCAATAATGCATGGCACCCATTCCATGGGTCCCAACTCTCCAGGTTGAAGGGAATATTACTACAGCTATAACATGTATGGGAAACCTAGAGAATGGACACACTGTGAATACGAAAGGTCTCTAAACCTCAACGAATAGTCCCTCTCCTGGTGCTCCGGTTTGACTTTCCAACTGCTTTACTATCAATCTCCCAACTTGGAGAGACAGCCCCTTTAACCTCCTGGTTCTCACAGGTTGCCAATTTGGCAGAGGATGAAAGGGAACAGGGAGAACCAATGAGAGAGTAGCTGTGAGGCAATTGGACGGGTATATGTCAGTCTAAATTCGCGGCAGGAAGAAGAATTAACCAAAGTTGCAGCCACCCCCCGGGAACCAATGTAGGTCCTGAACCAAAATTTTGGACATGCGTTCAGCTCACAAAAAAACAGTTGAAAAATGGAGCTCAAGGGCACAGCAATTCACAAACTGGCAGAGTAATAAAGGACAACTATCATCCCAAAATCTGTTGAGGGAAGGCAACGAGGCGGAATTGAAAGCGAGGCAGAATAGCAGGAAAGAGATTTCAAGAGGTACGTTGGAATCACCTGTAAAGCACAGGAAGAGGGGCACAACTTCGACAATGATGCACTAGGCCACAAAGGGCGTATGCATTTTCTCCTGAATATATGCAAGAGAAAACGCATACACCATTTTTGGCCAAGCAAGCAAGCGGGCAATGCAAATCTGCACTATAAAAAAGTATCACTTCCCACCGGTCAAAAGGGACATCCACAAAATGTGTAAATACCAGAAAGACAAGACAAGCCCTGGAGAACAGGGAGCCTTGTTATGCTGATGGGCGGGATGTAAATTGCCAACTGCCTCACTGGAGGAGTGCATTGTGTTCCCTAAAACAAGTAATCAACAGAGCTACAGAGCCAAGGGCACTTCCAGTCTAGGGAATATACCTTGGGAAAACTGAAAATCAATAAGACAGAGCCACCCTCAAATTTAGGGCTGCACTGCTTACAAGAACCTCAACTTGGGTACACCTTAAATATCCCAGGAAATATAAAAATGGTTCAAAAAATTGTGGTACTTACGTACGATGGAATATCCCTCAGCCATGAAATCAATGTCATAAGACCAGTCGCAGCAAAATGAGTGGATTCATGTACGATGATTCTAAGTGAAAGAAGTCACACAGAAAAAGAAGCTTATCATAAGATATCACTTATGAAGATCCTGTAAACATGGCTACACATGAACTGAGTTAGGAAAGAGAACAGAGTCTCACATTTAGAAAACACGCTTATGCCTGCTTAAGTGGGAAGGAGAGGTGGGGTGATGCATAAAACCAGAGTTTGATATAAGCACAGGTACCATTCCAAAAACCAACTATCGAATTGACAAGACCTTCCTATATCTTCCTCAGTGAAAGGGACTCAAAACCACATATTTCCCGCAGAGGAATATATCTGACTGGTAAGAATCTTAAAACCTATGTAATGATATGTCTCCGTAAGGGAATCAAGTGTGTCTAGACTGGCATAAACATGGCAGCGAGAATCAGCTCAAACCCACTATAAAAAGGAATTTCAAAAACAAAACATAAAAACAGGGAAATTCTTTACAATTCCTTCAGGGTCTCTGATGAAACGTGGAATGAACCTGTCTACAATGACAGCTGGATGTGGCATATGGCAGGACACTTGGGACTGAGAAGATTGGTGAGATTGGGTGAGCAAATGCAGACCCTTTAAAGCAATAATGCATGGCACCCATTCCATGGGTCCCAACTCTCCAGGTTGGAGGGAATATTACTAAAGCTATAACATGTACGGGAAACCTAGAGAATGGACACACTGTGAATATGAAAGGTCCCTAAAACTCAACGAATAATCCCTCTCCTGGTGCTCCAGTTTGACTTTCCTACTGCTTTACTATCAATCTCCCAACTTGGAGAGACAGCCCCTTTAACCTCCTGGTTCTCACAGGTTGCCAATTTGGCAGAGGATGAATGGGAAGAGGGAGAACCAATGAGAGAGTAGCTGTCAGGCATTTGGACGGGGATATGTCACTCTAATTCACCGGCAGGAAGAAGAATTAACCAAAGTTGCAACCACCCACCGGGAACCAGTATAGGTCCTGAACCCAAATTTTGGACATGCGTTCAGCTCACAAAATCGAGTTGAAAAATGGAGCTCAAGGGCACAGCAATTCACAAACTGGCAAAGAAATAAAGGACAACTATTATCCAAAAATCTATTGATGGAAGGCAACGAGGCGGACTTGAAAGCGGGTCAGAATAGCAGGAAACAGATTTTAAGAGGTACGATGGAATCACCTGTAAAGCACAGGAAGAGGTGCACAATTTCGACAATGATGCACTTGGCCAAAAAGGGCGTATGCATTTTCTCCTGAATATATGCAGGAGAAAATGCATACGCCCATTTTGGTCAAGCAAGCAAGCGGGCAATGCAAATCTGCACTACAAAGAAGTATCACTTCCCACCAGTCAAAAGGGACATCCACAAAATGTGTAAATAACAGAAAGGCAAGACAGGCCTTGGAGAACAGGGAGCCTTGTTATGCTGATGGGCTGGATGTAAATTGCCAACTGCCTCACTGGAGGAGTGCATTGTGTTCCCTAAAACAAGTAAACAACAGAGCTACAGAGCCAAGGGCACTTCCAGTCTAGGGAGTATACCTTGGGAAAACTGAAAATCATTAAGACAGAGCCACCCCCAAATTTAGGGCTGCACTGCTTACAAGAACCTCAACTTGGGTACACCTGAAATATCCCAGGAAATATAAAAATGGTTCAAAAAATTGTGGTACTTACGTACGATGGAATATCCCTCAGCCACGAAATCAATGTCATAAGACCAGTAGCAGCAAAATGAGTGGATTCAGATACGATGATTCTAAGTGAAATAAGTCACACAGAAAAAGAAGCTTATCATAAATTTTACTTATGAAGATCCTGTAAACATGGCTACACATGAACTGAGTTAGGAAAGAGAACAGAGTCTCACATTTAGAAAACACTCTTATGCCTGCTTAAGGGGGAAGGAGAGGTGGGGTGATGCATAAAACCAGAGTTTGATATAAGCACAGGTACCATTCCAAAAACCAACTATGGAATAGAAAAGACCTACCTATACCTTCCTCAGTGAAAGAGACTCAAAACCACATATTTCGTGCAGAGGAATATATCTGACTAGTAAGAATCTTAAAACCTATGTATTGATATGTCTCCGTAAGGGAATCAAGTGTGTCTAGACTGGCATAAACATGGCAGCGAGAATCGGCTCAAACCCACTATAAAATGGTATTTCAAAAACAAAACGAAAAAACAGGGAAATTCTTTACAATTCCTTCAGGGTCTCTGATGAAACGTGGAATGACCCTGTCTAAAATGACAGCTGGATGTGGCATAAGTCTGGACACTTGGGACTGAGAGGATTGGTGAGATTGGGTTAGCAAATTCAGACCATTTAAAGCAATAATGCATGGCACGCATTCCATGGGTCCCAACTCTCCAGGTTGAAGGGAATATTACTACAGCTATAACATGTATGGGAAACCTAGAGAATGGACACACTGTGAATACGAAAGGTCTCTAAACCTCAACGAATAGTCCCTCTCCTGGTGCTCCGGTTTGACTTTCCAACTGCTTTACTATCAATCTCCCAACTTGGAGAGACAGCCCCTTTAACCTCCTGGTTCTCACAGGTTGCCAATTTGGCAGAGGATGAAAGGGAACAGGGAGAACCAATGAGAGAGTAGCTGTGAGGCAATTGGACGGGTATATGTCAGTCTAAATTCGCGGCAGGAAGAAGAATTAACCAAAGTTGCAGCCACCCCCCGGGAACCAATGTAGGTCCTGAACCAAAATTTTGGACATGCGTTCAGCTCACAAAAAAACAGTTGAAAAATGGAGCTCAAGGGCACAGCAATTCACAAACTGGCAGAGTAATAAAGGACAACTATCATCCCAAAATCTGTTGAGGGAAGGCAACGAGGTGGAATTGAAAGTGAGGCAGAATAGCAGGAAAGAGATTTCAAGAGGTACGTTGGAATCACCTGTAAAGCACAGGAAGAGGGGCACAACTTCGACAATGATGCACTAGGCCACAAAGGGCGTATGCATTTTCTCCTGAATATATGCAAGAGAAAACGCATACACCATTTTTGGCCAAGCAAGCAAGCGGGCAATGCAAATCTGCACTATAAAAAAGTATCACTTCCCACCGGTCAAAAGGGACATCCACAAAATGTGTAAATACCAGAAAGACAAGACAAGCCCTGGAGAACAGGGAGCCTTGTTATGCTGACGGGCGGGATGTAAATTGCCAACTGCCTCACTGGAGGAGTGCATTGTGTTCCCTAAAACAAGTAATCAACAGAGCTACAGAGCCAAGGGCACTTCCAGTCTAGGGAATATACCTTGGGAAAACTGAAAATCAATAAGACAGAGCCACCCTCAAATTTAGGGCTGCACTGCTTACAAGAACCTCAACTTGGGTACACCTTAAATATCCCAGGAAATATAAAAATGGTTCAAAGAATTGTGGTACTTACGTACGATGGAATATCCCTCAGCCATGAAATCAATGTCATAAGACCAGTCGCAGCAAAATGAGTGGATTCATGTACGATGATTCTAAGTGAAAGAAGTCACACAGAAAAAGAAGCTTATCATAAGATATCACTTATGAAGATCCTGTAAACATGGCTACACATGAACTGAGTTAGGAAAGAGAACAGAGTCTCACATTTAGAAAACACGCTTATGCCTGCTTAAGTGGGAAGGAGAGGTGGGGTGATGCATAAAACCAGAGTTTGATATAAGCACAGGTACCATTCCAAAAACCAACTATCGAATTGACAAGACCTTCCTATATCTTCCTCAGTGAAAGGGACTCAAAACCACATATTTCCCGCAGAGGAATATATCTGACTGGTAAGAATCTTAAAACCTATGTAATGATATGTCTCCGTAAGGGAATCAAGTGTGTCTAGACTGGCATAAACATGGCAGCGAGAATCAGCTCAAACCCACTATAAAAAGGAATTTCAAAAACAAAACATAAAAACAGGGAAATTCTTTACAATTCCTTCAGGGTCTCTGATGAAACGTGGAATGAACCTGTCTACAATGACAGCTGGATGTGGCATATGGCAGGACACTTGGGACTGAGAAGATTGGTGAGATTGGGTGAGCAAATGCAGACCCTTTAAAGCAATAATGCATGGCACCCATTCCATGGGTCCCAACTCTCCAGGTTGGAGGGAATATTACTAAAGCTATAACATGTACGGGAAACCTAGAGAATGGACACACTGTGAATATGAAAGGTCCCTAAAACTCAACGAATAATCCCTCTCCTGGTGCTCCAGTTTGACTTTCCTACTGCTTTACTATCAATCTCCCAACTTGGAGAGACAGCCCCTTTAACCTCCTGGTTCTCACAGGTTGCCAATTTGGCAGAGGATGAATGGGAAGAGGGAGAACCAATGAGAGAGTAGCTGTCAGGCATTTGGACGGGGATATGTCACTCTAATTTCCCGGCAGGAAGAAGAATTAACCAAAGTTGCAACCACCCACCGGGAACCAGTATAGGTCCTGAACCCAAATTTTGGACATGCGTTCAGCTCACAAAATCGAGTTGAAAAATGGAGCTCAAGGGCACAGCAATTCACAAACTGGCAAAGAAATAAAGGACAACTATCATCCAAAAATCTGTTGATGGAAGGCAACGAGGCGGACTTGAAAGCAAGTCAGAATAGCAGGAAACAGATTTTAAGAGGTACGATGGAATCACCTGTAAAGCACAGGAAGAGGTGCACAATTTCGACAATGATGCACTTGGCCAAAAAGGGCGTATGCATTTTCTCCTGAATATATGCAGGAGAAAATGCATACGCCCATTTTGGTCAAGCAAGCAAGCGGGCAATGCAAATCTGCACTACAAAGAAGTATCACTTCCCACCAGTCAAAAGGGACATCCACAAAATGTGTAAATAACAGAAAGGCAAGACAGGCCTTGGAGAACAGGGAGCCTTGTTATGCTGATGGGCTGGATGTAAATTGCCAACTGCCTCACTGGAGGAGTGCATTGTGTTCCCTAAAACAAGTAAACAACAGAGCTACAGAGCCAAGGGCACTTCCAGTCTAGGGAGTATACCTTGGGAAAACTGAAAATCATTAAGACAGAGCCACCCCCAAATTTAGGGCTGCACTGCTTACAAGAACCTCAACTTGGGTACACCTGAAATATCCCAGGAAATATAAAAATGGTTCAAAAAATTGTGGTACTTACGTACGATGGAATATCCCTCAGCCACGAAATCAATGTCATAAGACCAGTAGCAGCAAAATGAGTGGATTCAGATACGATGATTCTAAGTGAAATAAGTCACACAGAAAAAGAAGCTTATCATAAATTTTACTTATGAAGATCCTGTAAACATGGCTACACATGAACTGAGTTAGGAAAGAGAACAGAGTCTCACATTTAGAAAACACTCTTATGCCTGCTTAAGGGGGAAGGAGAGGTGGGGTGATGCATAAAACCAGAGTTTGATATAAGCACAGGTACCATTCCAAAAACCAACTATGGAATAGAAAAGACCTACCTATACCTTCCTCAGTGAAAGAGACTCAAAACCACATATTTCGTGCAGAGGAATATATCTGACTAGTAAGAATCTTAAAACCTATGTATTGATATGTCTCCGTAAGGGAATCAAGTGTGTCTAGACTGGCATAAACATGGCAGCGAGAATCGGCTCAAACCCACTATAAAATGGTATTTCAAAAACAAAACGAAAAAACAGGGAAATTCTTTACAATTCCTTCAGGGTCTCTGATGAAACGTGGAATGACCCTGTCTAAAATGACAGCTGGATGTGGCATAAGTCTGGACACTTGGGACTGAGAGGATTGGTGAGATGGGTTAGCAAATTCAGACCATTTAAAGCAATAATGCATGGCACCCATTCCATGGGTCCCAACTCTCCAGGTTGAAGGGAATATTACTACAGCTATAACATGTATGGGAAACCTAGAGAATGGACACACTGTGAATACGAAAGGTCTCTAAACCTCAACGAATAGTCCCTCTCCTGGTGCTCCGGTTTGACTTTCCAACTGCTTTACTATCAATCTCCCAACTTGGAGAGACAGCCCCTTTAACCTCCTGGTTCTCACAGGTTGCCAATTTGGCAGAGGATGAAAGGGAACAGGGAGAACCAATGAGAGAGTAGCTGTGAGGCAATTGGACGGGTATATGTCAGTCTAAATTCACGGCAGGAAGAAGAATTAACCAAAGTTGCAGCCACCCCCCGGGAACCAATGTAGGTCCTGAACCAAAATTTTGGACATGCGTTCAGCTCACAAAAAAACAGTTGAAAAATGGAGCTCAAGGGCACAGCAATTCACAAACTGGCAGAGTAATAAAGGACAACTATCATCCCAAAATCTGTTGAGGGAAGGCAACGAGGTGGAATTGAAAGCGAGGCAGAATAGCAGGAAAGAGATTTCAAGAGGTACGTTGGAATCACCTGTAAAGCACACGAAGAGGGGCACAACTTCGACAATGATGCACTAGGCCACAAAGGGCGTATGCATTTTCTCCTGAATATATGCAAGAGAAAACGCATACACCATTTTTGGCGAAGCAAGCAAGCGGGCAATGCAAATCTGCACTATAAAAAAGTATCACTTCCCACCGGTCAAAAGGGACATCCACAAAATGTGTAAATACCAGAAAGACAAGACAAGCCCTGGAGAACAGGGAGCCTTGTTATGCTGACGGGCGGGATGTAAATTGCCAACTGCCTCACTGGAGGAGTGCATTGTGTTCCCTAAAACAAGTAATCAACAGAGCTACAGAGCCAAGGGCACTTCCAGTCTAGGGAATATACCTTGGGAAAACTGAAAATCAATAAGACAGAGCCACCCTCAAATTTAGGGCTGCACTGCTTACAAGAACCTCAACTTGGGTACACCTTAAATATCCCAGGAAATATAAAAATGGTTCAAAGAATTGTGGTACTTACGTACGATGGAATATCCCTCAGCCATGAAATCAATGTCATAAGACCAGTCGCAGCAAAATGAGTGGATTCATGTACGATGATTCTAAGTGAAAGAAGTCACACAGAAAAAGAAGCTTATCATAAGATATCACTTATGAAGATCCTGTAAACATGGCTACACATGAACTGAGTTAGGAAAGAGAACAGAGTCTCACATTTAGAAAACACGCTTATGCCTGCTTAAGTGGGAAGGAGAGGTGGGGTGATGCATAAAACCAGAGTTTGATATAAGCACAGGTACCATTCCAAAAACCAACTATCGAATTGACAAGACCTTCCTATATCTTCCTCAGTGAAAGGGACTCAAAACCACATATTTCCCGGAGAGGAATATATCTGACTGGTAAGAATCTTAAAACCTATGTAATGATATGTCTCCGTAAGGGAATCAAGTGTGTCTAGACTGGCATAAACATGGCAGCGAGAATCAGCTCAAACCCACTATAAAAAGGAATTTCAAAAACAAAACATAAAAACAGGGAAATTCTTTACAATTCCTTCAGGGTCTCTGATGAAACGTGGAATGAACCTGTCTACAATGACAGCTGGATGTGGCATATGGCAGGACACTTGGGACTGAGAAGATTGGTGAGATTGGGTGAGCAAATGCAGACCCTTTAAAGCAATAATGCATGGCACCCATTCCATGGGTCCCAACTCTCCAGGTTGGAGGGAATATTACTAAAGCTATAACATGTACGGGAAACCTAGAGAATGGACACACTGTGAATATGAAAGGTCCCTAAAACTCAACGAATAATCCCTCTCCTGGTGCTCCAGTTTGACTTTCCTACTGCTTTACTATCAATCTCCCAACTTGGAGAGACAGCCCCTTTAACCTCCTGGTTCTCACAGGTTGCCAATTTGGCAGAGGATGAATGGGAAGAGGGAGAACCAATGAGAGAGTAGCTGTCAGGCATTTGGACGGGGATATGTCACTCTAATTCCCCGGCAGGAAGAAGAATTAACCAAAGTTGCAACCACCCACCGGGAACCAGTATAGGTCCTGAACCCAAATTTTGGACATGCGTTCAGCTCACAAAATCGAGTTGAAAAATGGAGCTCAAGGGAACAGCAATTCACAAACTGGCAAAGAAATAAAGTACAACTATCATCCAAAAATCTGTTGATGGAAGGCAACGAGGCGGACTTGAAAGCGAGTCAGAATAGCAGGAAACAGATTTTAAGAGGTACGATGGAATCACCTGTAAAGCACAGGAAGAGGTGCACAATTTCGACAATGATGCACTTGGCCAAAAAGGGCGTATGCATTTTCTCCTGAATATATGCAGGAGAAAATGCATACGCCCATTTTGGTCAAGCAAGCAAGCGGGCAATGCAAATCTGCACTACAAAGAAGTATCACTTCCCACCAGTCAAAAGGGACATCCACAAAATGTGTAAATAACAGAAAGGCAAGACAGGCCTTGGAGAACAGGGAGCCTTGTTATGCTGATGGGCTGGATGTAAATTGCCAACTGCCTCACTGGAGGAGTGCATTGTGTTCCCTAAAACAAGTAAACAACAGAGCTACAGAGCCAAGGGCACTTCCAGTCTAGGGAGTATACCTTGGGAAAACTGAAAATCATTAAGACAGAGCCACCCCCAAATTTAGGGCTGCACTGCTTACAAGAACCTCAACTTGGGTACACCTGAAATATCCCAGGAAATATAAAAATGGTTCAAAAAATTGTGGTACTTACGTACGATGGAATATCCCTCAGCCACGAAATCAATGTCATAAGACCAGTAGCAGCAAAATGAGTGGATTCAGGTACGATGATTCTAAGTGAAATAAGTCACACAGAAAAAGAAGCTTATCATAAATTTTACTTATGAAGATCCTGTAAACATGGCTACACATGAACTGAGTTAGGAAAGAGAACAGAGTCTCACATTTAGAAAACACTCTTATGCCTGCTTAAGGGGGAAGGAGAGGTGGGGTGATGCATAAAACCAGAGTTTGATATAAGCACAGGTACCATTCCAAAAACCAACTATGGAATAGAAAAGACCTACCTATACCTTCCTCAGTGAAAGAGACTCAAAACCACATATTTCGTGCAGAGGAATATATCTGACTAGTAAGAATCTTAAAACCTATGTATTGATATGTCTCCGTAAGGGAATCAAGTGTGTCTAGACTGGCATAAACATGGCAGCGAGAATCGGCTCAAACCCACTATAAAATGGTATTTCAAAAACAAAACGAAAAAACAGGGAAATTCTTTACAATTCCTTCAGGGTCTCTGATGAAACGTGGAATGACCCTGTCTAAAATGACAGCTGGATGTGGCATAAGTCTGGACACTTGGGACTGAGAGGATTGGTGAGATTGGGTGAGCAAATTCAGACCATTTAAAGCAATAATGCATGGCACCCATTCCATGGGTCCCAACTCTCCAGGTTGAAGGGAATATTACTACAGCTATAACATGTATGGGAAACCTAGAGAATGGACACACTGTGAATACGAAAGGTCTCTAAACCTCAACGAATAGTCCCTCTCCTGGTGCTCCGGTTTGACTTTCCAACTGCTTTACTATCAATCTCCCAACTTGGAGAGACAGCCCCTTTAACCTCCTGGTTCTCACAGGTTGCCAATTTGGCAGAGGATGAAAGGGAAC
Source organism: Mesoplodon mirus (assembly GCF_964341445.2). NCBI lineage: Eukaryota > Metazoa > Chordata > Mammalia > Artiodactyla > Ziphiidae > Mesoplodon > Mesoplodon mirus. The sequence goes on from NW_028295720.1 coordinate 947,798, forward strand.
AGGGAGAACCAATGAGAGAGTAGCTGTGAGGCAATTGGACGGGTATATGTCAGTCTAAATTCGCGGCAGGAAGAAGAATTAACCAAAGTTGCAGCCACCCCCCGGGAACCAATGTAGGTCCTGAACCAAAATTTTGGACATGCGTTCAGCTCACAAAAAAACAGTTGAAAAATGGAGCTCAAGGGCACAGCAATTCACAAACTGGCAGAGTAATAAAGGACAACTATCATCCCAAAATCTGTTGAGGGAAGGCAACGAGGCGGAATTGAAAGCGAGGCAGAATAGCAGGAAAGAGATTTCAAGAGGTACGTTGGAATCACCTGTAAAGCACAGGAAGAGGGGCACAACTTCGACAATGATGCACTAGGCCACAAAGGGCGTATGCATTTTCTCCTCAATATATGCAAGAGAAAACGCATACACCATTTTTGGCCAAGCAAGCAAGCGGGCAATGCAAATCTGCACTATAAAAAAGTATCACTTCCCACCGGTCAAAAGGGACATCCACAAAATGTGTAAATACCAGAAAGACAAGACAAGCCCTGGAGAACAGGGAGCCTTGTTATGCTGATGGGCGGGATGTAAATTGCCAACTGCCTCACTGGAGGAGTGCATTGTGTTCCCTAAAACAAGTAATCAACAGAGCTACAGAGCCAAGGGCACTTCCAGTCTAGGGAATATACCTTGGGAAAACTGAAAATCAATAAGACACAGCCACCCTCAAATTTAGGGCTGCACTGCTTACAAGAACCTCAACTTGGGTACACCTTAAATATCCCAGGAAATATAAAAATGGTTCAAAAAATTGTGGTACTTACGTACGATGGAATATCCCTCAGCCATGAAATCAATGTCATAAGACCAGTCGCAGCAAAATGAGTGGATTCATGTACGATGATTCTAAGTGAAAGAAGTCACACAGAAAAAGAAGCTTATCATAAGATATCACTTATGAAGATCCTGTAAACATGGCTACACATGAACTGAGTTAGGAAAGAGAACAGAGTCTCACATTTAGAAAACACGCTTATGCCTGCTTAAGTGGGAAGGAGAGGTGGGGTGATGCATAAAACCAGAGTTTGATATAAGCACAGGTACCATTCCAAAAACCAACTATCGAATTGACAAGACCTTCCTATATCTTCCTCAGTGAAAGGGACTCAAAACCACATATTTCCCGCAGAGGAATATATCTGACTGGTAAGAATCTTAAAACCTATGTAATGATATGTCTCCGTAAGGGAATCAAGTGTGTCTAGACTGGCATAAACATGGCAGCGAGAATCAGCTCAAACCCACTATAAAAAGGAATTTCAAAAACAAAACATAAAAACAGGGAAATTCTTTACAATTCCTTCAGGGTCTCTGATGAAACGTGGAATGAACCTGTCTACAATGACAGCTGGATGTGGCATATGGCAGGACACTTGGGACTGAGAAGATTGGTGAGATTGGGTGAGCAAATGCAGACCCTTTAAAGCAATAATGCATGGCACCCATTCCATGGGTCCCAACTCTCCAGGTTGGAGGGAATATTACTAAAGCTATAACATGTACGGGAAACCTAGAGAATGGACACACTGTGAATATGAAAGGTCCCTAAAACTCAACGAATAATCCCTCTCCTGGTGCTCCAGTTTGACTTTCCTACTGCTTTACTATCAATCTCCCAACTTGGAGAGACAGCCCCTTTAACCTCCTGGTTCTCACAGGTTGCCAATTTGGCAGAGGATGAATGGGAAGAGGGAGAACCAATGAGAGAGTAGCTGTCAGGCATTTGGACGGGGATATGTCACTCTAATTCCCCGGCAGGAAGAAGAATTAACCAAAGTTGCAACCACCCACCGGGAACCAGTATAGGTCCTGAACCCAAATTTTGGACATGCGTTCAGCTCACAAAATCGAGTTGAAAAATGGAGCTCAAGGGCACAGCAATTCACAAACTGGCAAAGAAATAAAGGACAACTATCATCCAAAAATCTATTGAAGGAAGGCAACGAGGCGGACTTGAAAGCGGGTCAGAATAGCAGGAAACAGATTTTAAGAGGTACGATGGAATCACCTGTAAAGCACAGGAAGAGGTGCACAATTTCGACAATGATGCACTTGGCCAAAAAGGGCGTATGCATTTTCTCCTGAATATATGCAGGAGAAAATGCATACGCCCATTTTGGTCAAGCAAGCAAGCGGGCAATGCAAATCTGCACTACAAAGAAGTATCACTTCCCACCAGTCAAAAGGGACATCCACAAAATGTGTAAATAACAGAAAGGCAAGACAGGCCTTGGAGAACAGGGAGCCTTGTTATGCTGATGGGCTGGATGTAAATTGCCAACTGCCTCACTGGAGGAGTGCATTGTGTTCCCTAAAACAAGTAAACAACAGAGCTACAGAGCCAAGGGCACTTCCAGTCTAGGGAGTATACCTTGGGAAAACTGAAAATCATTAAGACAGAGCCACCCCCAAATTTAGGGCTGCACTGCTTACAAGAACCTCAACTTGGGTACACCTTAAATATCCCAGGAAATATAAAAATGATTCAAAAAATTGTGGTACTTACGTACGATGGAATATCCCTCAGCCATGAAATCAATGTCATAAGACCAGTCGCAGCAAAATGAGTGGATTCATGTACGATGATTCTAAGTGAAAGAAGTCACACAGAAAAAGAAGCTTATCATAAGATATCACTTATGAAGATCCTGTAAACATGGCTACACATGAACTGAGTTAGGAAAGAGAACAGAGTCTCACATTTAGAAAACACGCTTATGCCTGCTTAAGTGGGAAGGAGAGGTGGGGTGATGCATAAAACCAGAGTTTGATATAAGCACAGGTACCATTCCAAAAACCAACTATCGAATTGACAAGACCTTCCTATATCTTCCTCAGTGAAAGGGACTCAAAACCACATATTTCCCGCAGAGGAATATATCTGACTGGTAAGAATCTTAAAACCTATGTAATGATATGTCTCCGTAAGGGAATCAAGTGTGTCTAGACTGGCATAAACATGGCAGCGAGAATCAGCTCAAACCCACTATAAAAAGGAATTTCAAAAACAAAACATAAAAACAGGGAAATTCTTTACAATTCCTTCAGGGTCTCTGATGAAACGTGGAATGAACCTGTCTACAATGACAGCTGGATGTGGCATATGGCAGGACACTTGGGACTGAGAAGATTGGTGAGATTGGGTGAGCAAATGCAGACCCTTTAAAGCAATAATGCATGGCACCCATTCCATGGGTTCCAACTCTCCAGGTTGGAGGGAATATTACTAAAGCTATAACATGTACGGGAAACCTAGAGAATGGACACACTGTGAATATGAAAGGTCCCTAAAACTCAACGAATAATCCCTCTCCTGGTGCTCCAGTTTGACTTTCCTACTGCTTTACTATCAATCTCCCAACTTGGAGAGACAGCCCCTTTAACCTCCTGGTTCTCACAGGTTGCCAATTTGGCAGAGGATGAATGGGAAGAGGGAGAACCAATGAGAGAGTAGCTGTCAGGCATTTGGACGGGGATATGTCACTCTAATTTCCCGGCAGGAAGAAGAATTAACCAAAGTTGCAACCACCCACCGGGAACCAGTATAGGTCCTGAACCCAAATTTTGGACATGCGTTCAGCTCACAAAATCGAGTTGAAAAATGGAGCTCAAGGGCACAGCAATTCACAAACTGGCAAAGACATAAAGGACAACTATCATCCAAAAATCTGTTGATGGAAGGCAACGAGGCGGACTTGAAAGCGAGTCAGAATAGCAGGAAACAGATTTTAAGAGGTACGATGGAATCACCTGTAAAGCACAGGAAGAGGTGCACAATTTCGACAAAGATGCACTTGGCCAAAAAGGGCGTATGCATTTTCTCCTGAATATATGCAGGAGAAAATGCATACGCCCATTTTGGTCAAGCAAGCAAGCGGGCAATGCAAATCTGCACTACAAAGAAGTATCACTTCCCACCAGTCAAAAGGGACATCCACAAAATGTGTAAATAACAGAAAGGCAAGACAGGCCTTGGAGAACAGGGAGCCTTGTTATGCTGATGGGCTGGATGTAAATTGCCAACTGCCTCACTGGAGGAGTGCATTGTGTTCCCTAAAACAAGTAAACAACAGAGCTACAGAGCCAAGGGCACTTCCAGTCTAGGGAGTATACCTTGGGAAAACTGAAAATCATTAAGACAGAGCCACCCCCAAATTTAGGGCTGCACTGCTTACAAGAACCTCAACTTGGGTACACCTGAAATATCCCAGGAAATATAAAAATGGTTCAAAAAATTGTGGTACTTACGTACGATGGAATATCCCTCAGCCACGAAATCAATGTCATAAGACCAGTAGCAGCAAAATGAGTGGATTCAGGTACGATGATTCTAAGTGAAATAAGTCACACAGAAAAAGAAGCTTATCATAAATTTTACTTATGAAGATCCTGTAACATGGCTACACATGAACTGAGTTAGGAAAGAGAACAGAGTCTCACATTTAGAAAACACTCTTATGCCTGCTTAAGGGGGAAGGAGAGGTGGGGTGATGCATAAAACCAGAGTTTGATATAAGCACAGGTACCATTCCAAAAACCAACTATGGAATAGAAAAGACCTACCTATACCTTCCTCAGTGAAAGAGACTCAAAACCACATATTTCGTGCAGAGGAATATATCTGACTAGTAAGAATCTTAAAACCTATGTATTGATATGTCTCCGTAAGGGAATCAAGTGTGTCTAGACTGGCATAAACATGGCAGCGAGAATCGGCTCAAACCCACTATAAAATGGTATTTCAAAAACAAAACGAAAAAACAGGGAAATTCTTTACAATTCCTTCAGGGTCTCTGATGAAACGTGGAATGACCCTGTCTAAAATGACAGCTGGATGTGGCATAAGTCTGGACACTTGGGACTGAGAGGATTGGTGAGATTGGGTTAGCAAATTCAGACCATTTAAAGCAATAATGCATGGCACCCATTCCATGGGTCCCAACTCTCCAGGTTGAAGGGAATATTACTACAGCTATAACATGTATGGGAAACCTAGAGAATGGACACACTGTGAATACGAAAGGTCTCTAAACCTCAACGAATAGTCCCTCTCCTGGTGCTCCGGTTTGACTTTCCAACTGCTTTACTATCAATCTCCCAACTTGGAGAGACAGCCCCTTTAACCTCCTGGTTCTCACAGGTTGCCAATTTGGCAGAGGATGAAAGGGAACAGGGAGAACCAATGAGAGAGTAGCTGTGAGGCAATTGGACGGGTATATGTCAGGCTAAATTCGCGGCAGGAAGAAGAATTAACCAAAGTTGCAGCCACCCCCCGGGAACCAATGTAGGTCCTGAACCAAAATTTTGGACATGCGTTCAGCTCACAAAAAAACAGTTGAAAAATGGAGCTCAAGGGCACAGCAATTCACAAACTGGCAGAGTAATAAAGGACAACTATCATCCCAAAATCTGTTGAGGGAAGGCAACGAGGCGGAATTGAAAGCGAGGCAGAATAGCAGGAAAGAGATTTCAAGAGGTACGTTGGAATCACCTGTAAAGCACAGGAAGAGGGGCACAACTTCGACAATGATGCACTAGGCCACAAAGGGCGTATGCATTTTCTCCTGAATATATGCAAGAGAAAACGCATACACCATTTTTGGCGAAGCAAGCAAGCGGGCAATGCAAATCTGCACTATAAAAAAGTATCACTTCCCACCGGTCAAAAGGGACATCCACAAAATGTGTAAATACCAGAAAGACAAGACAAGCCCTGGAGAACAGGGAGCCTTGTTATGCTGATGGGCGGGATGTAAATTGCCAACTGCCTCACTGGAGGAGTGCATTGTGTTCCCTAAAACAAGTAATCAACAGAGCTACAGAGCCAAGGGCACTTCCAGTCTAGGGAATATACCTTGGGAAAACTGAAAATCAATAAGACAGAGCCACCCTCAAATTTAGGGCTGCACTGCTTACAAGAACCTCAACTTGGGTACACCTTAAATATCCCAGGAAATATAAAAATGGTTCAAAAAATTGTGGTACTTACGTACGATGGAATATCCCTCAGCCATGAAATCAATGTCATAAGACCAGTCGCAGCAAAATGAGTGGATTCATGTACGATGATTCTAAGTGAAAGAAGTCACACAGAAAAAGAAGCTTATCATAAGATATCACTTATGAAGATCCTGTAAACATGGCTACACATGAACTGAGTTAGGAAAGAGAACAGAGTCTCACATTTAGAAAACACGCTTATGCCTGCTTAAGTGGGAAGGAGAGGTGGGGTGATGCATAAAACCAGAGTTTGATATAAGCACAGGTACCATTCCAAAAACCAACTATCGAATTGACAAGACCTTCCTATATCTTCCTCAGTGAAAGGGACTCAAAACCACATATTTCCCGCAGAGGAATATATCTGACTGGTAAGAATCTTAAAACCTATGTAATGATATGTCTCCGTAAGGGAATCAAGTGTGTCTAGACTGGCATAAACATGGCAGCGAGAATCAGCTCAAACCCACTATAAAAAGGAATTTCAAAAACAAAACGAAAAAACAGGGAAATTCTTTACAATTCCTTCAGGGTCTCTGATGAAACGTGGAATGAACCTGTCTACAATGACAGCTGGATGTGGCATATGGCAGGACACTTGGGACTGAGAAGATTGGTGAGATTGGGTGAGCAAATGCAGACCCTTTAAAGCAATAATGCATGGCACCCATTCCATGGGTCCCAACTCTCCAGGTTGGAGGGAATATTACTAAAGCTATAACATGTACGGGAAACCTAGAGAATGGACACACTGTGAATATGAAAGGTCCCTAAAACTCAACGAATAATCCCTCTCCTGGTGCTCCAGTTTGACTTTCCTACTGCTTTACTATCAATCTCCCAACTTGGAGAGACAGCCCCTTTAACCTCCTGGTTCTCACAGGTTGCCAATTTGGCAGAGGATGAATGGGAAGAGGGAGAACCAATGAGAGAGTAGCTGTCAGGCATTTGGACGGGGATATGTCACTCTAATTTCCCGGCAGGAAGAAGAATTAACCAAAGTTGCAACCACCCACCGGGAACCAGTATAGGTCCTGAACCCAAATTTTGGACATGCGTTCAGCTCACAAAATCGAGTTGAAAAATGGAGCTCAAGGGCACAGCAATTCACAAACTGGCAAAGAAATAAAGGACAATTATCATCCAAAAATCTGTTGATGGAAGGCAACGAGGCGGACTTGAAAGCGAGTCAGAATAGCAGGAAACAGATTTTAAGAGGTACGATGGAATCACCTGTAAAGCACAGGAAGAGGTGCACAATTTCGACAATGATGCACTTGGCCAAAAAGGGCGTATGCATTTTCTCCTGAATATATGCAGGAGAAAATGCATACGCCCATTTTGGTCAAGCAAGCAAGCGGGCAATGCAAATCTGCACTACAAAGAAGTATCACTTCACACCAGTCAAAAGGGACATCCACAAAATGTGTAAATAACAGAAAGGCAAGACAGGCCTTGGAGAACAGGGAGCCTTGTTATGCTGATGGGCTGGATGTAAATTGCCAACTGCCTCACTGGAGGAGTGCATTGTGTTCCCTAAAACAAGTAAACAACAGAGCTACAGAGCCAAGGGCACTTCCAGTCTAGGGAGTATACCTTGGGAAAACTGAAAATCATTAAGACAGAGCCACCCCCAAATTTAGGGCTGCACTGCTTACAAGAACCTCAACTTGGGTACACCTGAAATATCCCAGGAAATATAAAAATGGTTCAAAAAATTGTGGTACTTACGTACGATGGAATATCCCTCAGCCACGAAATCAATGTCATAAGACCAGTAGCAGCAAAATGAGTGGATTCAGGTACGATGATTCTAAGTGAAATAAGTCACACAGAAAAAGAAGCTTATCATAAATTTTACTTATGAAGATCCTGTAAACATGGCTACACATGAACTGAGTTAGGAAAGAGAACAGAGTCTCACATTTAGAAAACACTCTTATGCCTGCTTAAGGGGGAAGGAGAGGTGGGGTGATGCATAAAACCAGAGTTTGATATAAGCACAGGTACCATTCCAAAAACCAACTATGGAATAGAAAAGACCTACCTATACCTTCCTCAGTGAAAGAGACTCAAAACCACATATTTCGTGCAGAGGAATATATCTGACTAGTAAGAATCTTAAAACCTATGTATTGATATGTCTCCGTAAGGGAATCAAGTGTGTCTAGACTGGCATAAACATGGCAGCGAGAATCGGCTCAAACCCACTATAAAATGGTATTTCAAAAACAAAACGAAAAAACAGGGAAATTCTTTACAATTCCTTCAGGGTCTCTGATGAAACGTGGAATGACCCTGTCTAAAATGACAGCTGGATGTGGCATAAGTCTGGACACTTGGGACTGAGAGGATTGGTGAGATTGGGTTAGCAAATTCAGACCATTTAAAGCAATAATGCATGGCACCCATTCCATGGGTCCCAACTCTCCAGGTTGAAGGGAATATTACTACAGCTATAACATGTATGGGAAACCTAGAGAATGGACACACTGTGAGTACGAAAGGTCTCTAAACCTCAACGAATAGTCCCTCTCCTGGTGCTCCGGTTTGACTTTCCAACTGCTTTACTATCAATCTCCCAACTTGGAGAGACAGCCCCTTTAACCTCCTGGTTCTCACAGGTTGCCAATTTGGCAGAGGATGAAAGGGAACAGGGAGAACCAATGAGAGAGTAGCTGTGAGGCAATTGGACGGGTATATGTCAGGCTAAATTCGCGGCAGGAAGAAGAATTAACCAAAGTTGCAGCCACCCCCCGGGAACCAATGTAGGTCCTGAACCAAAATTTTGGACATGCGTTCAGCTCACAAAAAAACAGTTGAAAAATGGAGCTCAAGGGCACAGCAATTCACAAACTGGCAGAGTAATAAAGGACAACTATCATCCCAAAATCTGTTGAGGGAAGGCAACGAGGCGGAATTGAAAGCGAGGCAGAATAGCAGGAAAGAGATTTCAAGAGGTACGTTGGAATCACCTGTAAAGCACAGGAAGAGGGGCACAACTTCGACAATGATGCACTAGGCCACAAAGGGCATATGCATTTTCTCCTGAATATATGCAAGAGAAAACGCATACACCAATTTTGGCCAAGCAAGCAAGCGGGCAATGCAAATCTGCACTACAAAGAAGTATCACTTCCCACCGGTCAAAAGGGACATCCACAAAATGTGTAAATACCAGAAAGACAAGACAAGCCCTGGAGAACAGGGAGCCTTGTTATGCTGATGGGCGGGATGTAAATTGCCAACTGCCTCACTGGAGGAGTGCATTGTGTTCCCTAAAACAAGTAATCAACAGAGCTACAGAGCCAAGGGCACTTCCAGTCTAGGGAATATACCTTGGGAAAACTGAAAATCAATAAGACAGAGCCACCCTCAAATTTAGGGCTGCACTGCTTACAAGAACCTCAACTTGGGTACACCTTAAATATCCCAGGAAATATAAAAATGGTTCAAAAAATTGTGGTACTTACGTACGATGGAATATCCCTCAGCCATGAAATCAATGTCATAAGACCAGTCGCAGCAAAATGAGTGGATTCATGTACGATGATTCTAAGTGAAAGAAGTCACACAGAAAAAGAAGCTTATCATAAGATATCACTTATGAAGATCCTGTAAACATGGCTACACATGAACTGAGTTAGGAAAGAGAACAGAGTCTCACATTTAGAAAACACGCTTATGCCTGCTTAAGTGGGAAGGAGAGGTGGGGTGATGCATAAAACCAGAGTTTGATATAAGCACAGGTACCATTCCAAAAACCAACTATCGAATTGACAAGACCTTCCTATATCTTCCTCAGTGAAAGGGACTCAAAACCACATATTTCCCGCAGAGGAATATATCTGACTGGTAAGAATCTTAAAACCTATGTAATGATATGTCTCCGTAAGGGAATCAAGTGTGTCTAGACTGGCATAAACATGGCAGCGAGAATCAGCTCAAACCCACTATAAAAAGGAATTTCAAAAACAAATCATAAAAACAGGGAAATTCTTTACAATTCCTTCAGGGTCTCTGATGAAACGTGGAATGAACCTGTCTACAATGACAGCTGGATGTGGCATATGGCAGGACACTTGGGACTGAGAAGATTGGTGAGATTGGGTGAGCAAATGCAGACCCTTTAAAGCAATAATGCATGGCACCCATTCCATGGGTCCCAACTCTCCAGGTTGGAGGGAATATTACTAAAGCTATAACATGTACGGGAAACCTAGAGAATGGACACACTGTGAATATGAAAGGTCCCTAAAACTCAACGAATAATCCCTCTCCTGGTGCTCCAGTTTGACTTTCCTACTGCTTTACTATCAATCTCCCAACTTGGAGAGACAGCCCCTTTAACCTCCTGGTTCTCACAGGTTGCCAATTTGGCAGAGGATGAATGGGAAGAGGGAGAACCAATGAGAGAGTAGCTGTCAGGCATTTGGACGGGGATATGTCACTCTAATTTCCCGGCAGGAAGAAGAATTAACCAAAGTTGCAACCACCCACCGGGAACCAGTATAGGTCCTGAACCCAAATTTTGGACATGCGTTCAGCTCACAAAATCGAGTTGAAAAATGGAGCTCAAGGGCACATCAATTCACAAACTGGCAAAGAAATAAAGGACAACTATCATCCAAAAATCTGTTGATGGAAGGCAACGAGGCGGACTTGAAAGCGAGTCAGAATAGCAGGAAACAGATTTTAAGAGGTACGATGGAATCACCTGTAAAGCACAGGAAGAGGTGCACAATTTCGACAATGATGCACTTGGCCAAAAAGGGCGTATGCATTTTCTCCTGAATATATGCAGGAGAAAATGCATACGCCCATTTTGGTCAAACAAGCAAGCGGGCAATGCAAATCAGCACTACAAAGAAGTATCACTTCACACCAGTCAAAAGGGACATCCACAAAATGTGTAAATAACAGAAAGGCAAGACAGGCCTTGGAGAACAGGGAGCCTTGTTATGCTGATGGGCTGGATGTAAATTGCCAACTGCCTCACTGGAGGAGTGCATTGTGTTCCCTAAAACAAGTAAACAACAGAGCTACAGAGCCAAGGGCACTTCCAGTCTAGGGAGTATACCTTGGGAAAACTGAAAATCATTAAGACAGAGCCACCCCCAAATTTAGGGCTGCACTGCTTACAAGAACCTCAACTTGGGTACACCTGAAATATCCCAGGAAATATAAAAATGGTTCAAAAAATTGTGGTACTTACGTACGATGGAATATCCCTCAGCCACGAAATCAATGTCATAAGACCAGTAGCAGCAAAATGAGTGGATTCAGGTACGATGATTCTAAGTGAAATAAGTCACACAGAAAAAGAAGCTTATCATAAATTTTACTTATGAAGATCCTGTAACATGGCTACACATGAACTGAGTTAGGAAAGAGAACAGAGTCTCACATTTAGAAAACACTCTTATGCCTGCTTAAGGGGGAAGGAGAGGTGGGGTGATGCATAAAACCAGAGTTTGATATAAGCACAGGTACCATTCCAAAAACCAACTATGGAATAGAAAAGACCTACCTATACCTTCCTCAGTGAAAGAGACTCAAAACCACATATTTCGTGCAGAGGAATATATCTGACTAGTAAGAATCTTAAAACCTATGTATTGATATGTCTCCGTAAGGGAATCAAGTGTGTCTAGACTGGCATAAACATGGCAGCGAGAATCGGCTCAAACCCACTATAAAATGGTATTTCAAAAACAAAACGAAAAAACAGGGAAATTCTTTACAATTCCTTCAGGGTCTCTGATGAAACGTGGAATGACCCTGTCTAAAATGACAGCTGGATGTGGCATAAGTCTGGACACTTGGGACTGAGAGGATTGGTGAGATTGGGTTAGCAAATTCAGACCATTTAAAGCAATAATGCATGGCACCCATTCCATGGGTCCCAACTCTCCAGGTTGAAGGGAATATTACTACAGCTATAACATGTATGGGAAACCTAGAGAATGGACACACTGTGAATACGAAAGGTCTCTAAACCTCAACGAATAGTCCCTCTCCTGGTGCTCCGGTTTGACTTTCCAACTGCTTTACTATCAATCTCCCAACTTGGAGAGACAGCCCCTTTAACCTCCTGGTTCTCACAGGTTGCCAATTTGGCAGAGGATGAAAGGGAACAGGGAGAACCAATGAGAGAGTAGCTGTGAGGCAATTGGACGGGTATATGTCAGGCTAAATTCGCGGCAGGAAGAAGAATTAACCAAAGTTGCAGCCACCCCCCGGGAACCAATGTAGGTCCTGAACCAAAATTTTGGACATGCGTTCAGCTCACAAAAAAACAGTTGAAAAATGGAGCTCAAGGGCACAGCAATTCACAAACTGGCAGAGTAATAAAGGACAACTATCATCCCAAAATCTGTTGAGGGAAGGCAACGAGGCGGAATTGAAAGCGAGGCAGAATAGCAGGAAAGAGATTTCAAGAGGTACGTTGGAATCACCTGTAAAGCACAGGAAGAGGGGCACAACTTCGACAATGATGCACTAGGCCACAAAGGGCGTATGCATTTTCTCCTGAATATATGCAAGAGAAAACGCATACACCATTTTTGGCGAAGCAAGCAAGCGGGCAATGCAAATCTGCACTATAAAAAAGTATCACTTCCCACCGGTCAAAAGGGACATCCACAAAATGTGTAAATACCAGAAAGACAAGACAAGCCCTGGAGAACAGGGAGCCTTGTTATGCTGATGGGCGGGATGTAAATTGCCAACTGCCTCACTGGAGGAGTGCATTGTGTTCCCTAAAACAAGTAATCAACAGAGCTACAGAGCCAAGGGCACTTCCAGTCTAGGGAATATACCTTGGGAAAACTGAAAATCAATAAGACAGAGCCACCCTCAAATTTAGGGCTGCACTGCTTACAAGAACCTCAACTTGGGTACACCTTAAATATCCCAGGAAATATAAAAATGGTTCAAAAAATTGTGGTACTTACGTACGATGGAATATCCCTCAGCCATGAAATCAATGTCATAAGACCAGTCGCAGCAAAATGAGTGGATTCATGTACGATGATTCTAAGTGAAAGAAGTCACACAGAAAAAGAAGCTTATCATAAGATATCACTTATGAAGATCCTGTAAACATGGCTACACATGAACTGAGTTAGGAAAGAGAACAGAGTCTCACATTTAGAAAACACGCTTATGCCTGCTTAAGTGGGAAGGAGAGGTGGGGTGATGCATAAAACCAGAGTTTGATATAAGCACAGGTACCATTCCAAAAACCAACTATCGAATTGACAAGACCTTCCTATATCTTCCTCAGTGAAAGGGACTCAAAACCACATATTTCCCGCAGAGGAATATATCTGACTGGTAAGAATCTTAAAACCTATGTAATGATATGTCTCCGTAAGGGAATCAAGTGTGTCTAGACTGGCATAAACATGGCAGCGAGAATCAGCTCAAACCCACTATAAAAAGGAATTTCAAAAACAAAACGAAAAAACAGGGAAATTCTTTACAATTCCTTCAGGGTCTCTGATGAAACGTGGAATGAACCTGTCTACAATGACAGCTGGATGTGGCATATGGCAGGACACTTGGGACTGAGAAGATTGGTGAGATTGGGTGAGCAAATGCAGACCCTTTAAAGCAATAATGCATGGCACCCATTCCATGGGTCCCAACTCTCCAGGTTGGAGGGAATATTACTAAAGCTATAACATGTACGGGAAACCTAGAGAATGGACACACTGTGAATATGAAAGGTCCCTAAAACTCAACGAATAATCCCTCTCCTGGTGCTCCAGTTTGACTTTCCTACTGCTTTACTATCAATCTCCCAACTTGGAGAGACAGCCCCTTTAACCTCCTGGTTCTCACAGGTTGCCAATTTGGCAGAGGATGAATGGGAAGAGGGAGAACCAATGAGAGAGTAGCTGTCAGGCATTTGGACGGGGATATGTCACTCTAATTTCCCGGCAGGAAGAAGAATTAACCAAAGTTGCAACCACCCACCGGGAACCAGTATAGGTCCTGAACCCAAATTTTGGACATGCGTTCAGCTCACAAAATCGAGTTGAAAAATGGAGCTCAAGGGCACAGCAATTCACAAACTGGCAAAGAAATAAAGGACAATTATCATCCAAAAATCTGTTGATGGAAGGCAACGAGGCGGACTTGAAAGCGAGTCAGAATAGCAGGAAACAGATTTTAAGAGGTACGATGGAATCACCTGTAAAGCACAGGAAGAGGTGCACAATTTCGACAATGATGCACTTGGCCAAAAAGGGCGTATGCATTTTCTCCTGAATATATGCAGGAGAAAATGCATACGCCCATTTTGGTCAAGCAAGCAAGCGGGCAATGCAAATCTGCACTACAAAGAAGTATCACTTCACACCAGTCAAAAGGGACATCCACAAAATGTGTAAATAACAGAAAGGCAAGACAGGCCTTGGAGAACAGGGAGCCTTGTTATGCTGATGGGCTGGATGTAAATTGCCAACTGCCTCACTGGAGGAGTGCATTGTGTTCCCTAAAACAAGTAAACAACAGAGCTACAGAGCCAAGGGCACTTCCAGTCTAGGGAGTATACCTTGGGAAAACTGAAAATCATTAAGACAGAGCCACCCCCAAATTTAGGGCTGCACTGCTTACAAGAACCTCAACTTGGGTACACCTGAAATATCCCAGGAAATATAAAAATGGTTCAAAAAATTGTGGTACTTACGTACGATGGAATATCCCTCAGCCACGAAATCAATGTCATAAGACCAGTAGCAGCAAAATGAGTGGATTCAGGTACGATGATTCTAAGTGAAATAAGTCACACAGAAAAAGAAGCTTATCATAAATTTTACTTATGAAGATCCTGTAAACATGGCTACACATGAACTGAGTTAGGAAAGAGAACAGAGTCTCACATGTAGAAAACACTCTTATGCCTGCTTAAGGGGGAAGGAGAGGTGGGGTGATGCATAAAACCAGAGTTTGATATAAGCACAGGTACCATTCCAAAAACCAACTATGGAATAGAAAAGACCTACCTATACCTTCCTCAGTGAAAGAGACTCAAAACCACATATTTCGTGCAGAGGAATATATCTGACTAGTAAGAATCTTAAAACCTATGTATTGATATGTCTCCGTAAGGGAATCAAGTGTGTCTAGACTGGCATAAACATGGCAGCGAGAATCGGCTCAAACCCACTATAAAATGGTATTTCAAAAACAAAACGAAAAAACAGGGAAATTCTTTACAATTCCTTCAGTGTCTCTGATGAAACGTGGAATGACCCTGTCTAAAATGACAGCTGGATGTGGCATAAGTCTGGACACTTGGGACTGAGAGGATTGGTGAGATTGGGTTAGCAAATTCAGACCATTTAAAGCAATAATGCATGGCACCCATTCCATGGGTCCCAACTCTCCAGGTTGAAGGGAATATTACTACAGCTATAACATGTATGGGAAACCTAGAGAATGGACACACTGTGAGTACGAAAGGTCTCTAAACCTCAACGAATAGTCCCTCTCCTGGTGCTCCGGTTTGACTTTCCAACTGCTTTACTATCAATCTCCCAACTTGGAGAGACAGCCCCTTTAACCTCCTGGTTCTCACAGGTTGCCAATTTGGCAGAGGATGAAAGGGAACAGGGAGAACCAATGAGAGAGTAGCTGTGAGGCAATTGGACGTGTATATATCAGTCTAAATTCGCGGCAGGAAGAAGAATTAACCAAAGTTGCAGCCACCCCCCGGGAACCAATGTAGGTCCTGAACCAAAATTTTGGACATGCGTTCAGCTCACAAAAAAACAGTTGAAAAATGGAGCTCAAGGGCACAGCAATTCACAAACTGGCAGAGTAATAAAGGACAACTATCATCCCAAAATCTGTTGAGGGAAGGCAACGAGGCGGAATTGAAAGCGAGGCAGAATAGCAGGAAAGAGATTTCAAGAGGTACGTTGGAATCACCTGTAAAGCACAGGAAGAGGGGCACAACTTCGACAATGATGCACTAGGCCACAAAGGGCGTATGCATTTTCTCCTGAATATATGCAAGAGAAAACGCATACACCAATTTTGGCCAAGCAAGCAAGCGGGCAATGCAAATCTGCACTACAAAGAAGTATCACTTCCCACCGGTCAAAAGGGACACCCACAAAATGTGTAAATACTAGAAAGACAAGACAAGCCCTGGAGAACAGGGAGCCTTGTTATGCTGATGGGCGGGATGTAAATTGCCAACTGCCTCACTGGAGGAGTGCATTGTGTTCCCTAAAACAAGTAATCAACAGAGCTACAGAGCCAAGGGCACTTCCAGTCTAGGGAATATACCTTGGGAAAACTGAAAATCAATAAGACAGAGCCACCCTCAAATTTAGGGCTGCACTGCTTACAAGAACCTCAACTTGGGTACACGTTAAATATCCCAGGAAATATAAAAATGGTTCAAAAAATTGTGGTACTTACGTACGATGGAATATCCCTCAGCCATGAAATCAATGTCATAAGACCAGTCGCAGCAAAATGAGTGGATTCAGGTACGATGATTCTAAGTGAAAGAAGTCACACAGAAAAAGAAGCTTATCATAAGATATCACTTATGAAGATCCTGTAAACATGGCTACACATGAACTGAGTTAGGAAAGAGAACAGAGTCTCACATTTAGAAAACACGCTTATGCCTGCTTAAGTGGGAAGGAGAGGTGGGGTGATGCATAAAACCAGAGTTTGATATAAGCACAGGTACCATTCCAAAAACCAACTATCGAATTGACAAGACCTTCCTATATCTTCCTCAGTGAAAGGGACTCAAAACCACATATTTCCCGCAGAGGAATATATCTGACTGGTAAGAATCTTAAAACCTATGTAATGATATGTCTCCGTAAGGGAATCAAGTGTGTCTAGACTGGCATAAACATGGCAGCGAGAATCAGCTCAAACCCACTATAAAAAGGAATTTCAAAAACAAAACGAAAAAACAGGGAAATTCTTTACAATTCCTTCAGGGTCTCTGATGAAACGTGGAATGAACCTGTCTACAATGACAGCTGGATGTGGCATATGGCAGGACACTTGGGACTGAGAAGATTGGTGAGATTGGGTGAGCAAATGCAGACCCTTTAAAGCAATAATGCATGGCACCCATTCCATGGGTCCCAACTCTCCAGGTTGGAGGGAATATTACTAAAGCTATAACATGTACGGGAAACCTAGAGAATGGACACACTGTGAATATGAAAGGTCCCTAAAACTCAACGAATAATCCCTCTCCTGGTGCTCCAGTTTGACTTTCCTACTGCTTTACTATCAATCTCCCAACTTGGAGAGACAGCCCCTTTAACCTCCTGGTTCTCACAGGTTGCCAATTTGGCAGAGGATGAATGGGAAGAGGGAGAACCAATGAGAGAGTAGCTGTCAGGCATTTGGACGGGGATATGTCACTCTAATTTCCCGGCAGGAAGAAGAATTAACCAAAGTTGCAACCACCCACCGGGAACCAGTATAGGTCCTGAACCCAAATTTTGGACATGCGTTCAGCTCACAAAATCGAGTTGAAAAATGGAGCTCAAGGGCACAGCAATTCACAAACTGGCAAAGAAATAAAGGACAATTATCATCCAAAAATCTGTTGATGGAAGGCAACGAGGCGGACTTGAAAGCGAGTCAGAATAGCAGGAAACAGATTTTAAGAGGTACGATGGAATCACCTGTAAAGCACAGGAAGAGGTGCACAATTTCGACAATGATGCACTTGGCCAAAAAGGGCGTATGCATTTTCTCCTGAATATATGCAGGAGAAAATGCATACGCCCATTTTGGTCAAGCAAGCAAGCGGGCAATGCAAATCTGCACTACAAAGAAGTATCACTTCACACCAGTCAAAAGGGACATCCACAAAATGTGTAAATAACAGAAAGGCAAGACAGGCCTTGGAGAACAGGGAGCCTTGTTATGCTGATGGGCTGGATGTAAATTGCCAACTGCCTCACTGGAGGAGTGCATTGTGTTCCCTAAAACAAGTAAACAACAGAGCTACAGAGCCAAGGGCACTTCCAGTCTAGGGAGTATACCTTGGGAAAACTGAAAATCATTAAGACAGAGCCACCCCCAAATTTAGGGCTGCACTGCTTACAAGAACCTCAACTTGGGTACACCTGAAATATCCCAGGAAATATAAAAATGGTTCAAAAAATTGTGGTACTTACGTACGATGGAATATCCCTCAGCCACGAAATCAATGTCATAAGACCAGTAGCAGCAAAATGAGTGGATTCAGGTACGATGATTCTAAGTGAAATAAGTCACACAGAAAAAGAAGCTTATCATAAATTTTACTTATGAAGATCCTGTAAACATGGCTACACATGAACTGAGTTAGGAAAGAGAACAGAGTCTCACATGTAGAAAACACTCTTATGCCTGCTTAAGGGGGAAGGAGAGGTGGGGTGATGCATAAAACCAGAGTTTGATATAAGCACAGGTACCATTCCAAAAACCAACTATGGAATAGAAAAGACCTACCTATACCTTCCTCAGTGAAAGAGACTCAAAACCACATATTTCGTGCAGAGGAATATATCTGACTAGTAAGTATCTTAAAACCTATGTATTGATATGTCTCCGTAAGGGAATCAAGTGTGTCTAGACTGGCATAAACATGGCAGCGAGAATCGGCTCAAACCCACTATAAAATGGTATTTCAAAAACAAAACGAAAAAACAGGGAAATTCTTTACAATTCCTTCAGTGTCTCTGATGAAACGTGGAATGACCCTGTCTAAAATGACAGCTGGATGTGGCATAAGTCTGGACACTTGGGACTGAGAGGATTGGTGAGATTGGGTTAGCAAATTCAGACCATTTAAAGCAATAATGCATGGCACCCATTCCATGGGTCCCAACTCTCCAGGTTGAAGGGAATATTACTACAGCTATAACATGTATGGGAAACCTAGAGAATGGACACACTGTGAATACGAAAGGTCTCTAAACCTCAACGAATAGTCCCTCTCCTGGTGCTCCGGTTTGACTTTCCAACTGCTTTACTATCAATCTCCCAACTTGGAGAGACAGCCCCTTTAACCTCCTGGTTCTCACAGGTTGCCAATTTGGCAGAGGATGAAAGGGAACAGGGAGAACCAATGAGAGAGTAGCTGTGAGGCAATTGGACGTGTATATATCAGTCTAAATTCGCGGCAGGAAGAAGAATTAACCAAAGTTGCAGCCACCCCCCGGGAACCAATGTAGGTCCTGAACCAAAATTTTGGACATGCGTTCAGCTCACAAAAAAACAGTTGAAAAATGGAGCTCAAGGGCACAGCAATTCACAAACTGGCAGAGTAATAAAGGACAACTATCATCCCAAAATCTGTTGAGGGAAGGCAACGAGGCGGAATTGAAAGCGAGGCAGAATAGCAGGAAAGAGATTTCAAGAGGTACGTTGGAATCACCTGTAAAGCACAGGAAGAGGGGCACAACTTCGACAATGATGCACTAGGCCACAAAGGGCGTATGCATTTTCTCCTGAATATATGCAAGAGAAAACGCATACACCAATTTTGGCCAAGCAAGCAAGCGGGCAATGCAAATCTGCACTACAAAGAAGTATCACTTCCCACCGGTCAAAAGGGACACCCACAAAATGTGTAAATACTAGAAAGACAAGACAAGCCCTGGAGAACAGGGAGCCTTGTTATGCTGATGGGCGGGATGTAAATTGCCAACTGCCTCACTGGAGGAGTGCATTGTGTTCCCTAAAACAAGTAATCAACAGAGCTACAGAGCCAAGGGCACTTCCAGTCTAGGGAATATACCTTGGGAAAACTGAAAATCAATAAGACAGAGCCACCCTCAAATTTAGGGCTGCACTGCTTACAAGAACCTCAACTTGGGTACACGTTAAATATCCCAGGAAATATAAAAATGGTTCAAAAAATTGTGGTACTTACGTACGATGGAATATCCCTCAGCCATGAAATCAATGTCATAAGACCAGTCGCAGCAAAATGAGTGGATTCAGGTACGATGATTCTAAGTGAAAGAAGTCACACAGAAAAAGAAGCTTATCATAAGATATCACTTATGAAGATCCTGTAAACATGGCTACACATGAACTGAGTTAGGAAAGAGAACAGAGTCTCACATTTAGAAAACACGCTTATGCCTGCTTAAGTGGGAAGGAGAGGTGGGGTGATGCATAAAACCAGAGTTTGATATAAGCACAGGTACCATTCCAAAAACCAACTATCGAATTGACAAGACCTTCCTATATCTTCCTCAGTGAAAGGGACTCAAAACCACATATTTCCCGCAGAGGAATATATCTGACTGGTAAGAATCTTAAAACCTATGTAATGATATGTCTCCGTAAGGGAATC
This sequence comes from Mesoplodon mirus, assembly GCF_964341445.2. Lineage (NCBI taxonomy): Eukaryota > Metazoa > Chordata > Mammalia > Artiodactyla > Ziphiidae > Mesoplodon > Mesoplodon mirus. Next base: position 968,205 of record NW_028295720.1, read on the forward strand.
AAGTGTGTCTAGACTGGCATAAACATGGCAGCGAGAATCAGCTCAAACCCACTATAAAAAGGAATTTCAAAAACAAAACATAAAAACAGGGAAATTCTTTACAATTCCTTCAGGGTCTCTGATGAAACGTGGAATGAACCTGTCTACAATGACAGCTGGATGTGGCATATGGCAGGACACTTGGGACTGAGAAGATTGGTGAGATTGGGTGAGCAAATGCAGACCCTTTAAAGCAATAATGCATGGCACCCATTCCATGGGTCCCAACTCTCCAGGTTGGAGGGAATATTACTAAAGCTATAACATGTACGGGAAACCTAGAGAATGGACACACTGTGAATATGAAAGGTCCCTAAAACTCAACGAATAATCCCTCTCCTGGTGCTCCAGTTTGACTTTCCTACTGCTTTACTATCAATCTCCCAACTTGGAGAGACAGCCCCTTTAACCTCCTGGTTCTCACAGGTTGCCAATTTGGCAGAGGATGAATGGGAAGAGGGAGAACCAATGAGAGAGTAGCTGTCAGGCATTTGGACGGGGATATGTCACTCTAATTTCCCGGCAGGAAGAAGAATTAACCAAAGTTGCAACCACCCACCGGGAACCAGTATAGGTCCTGAACCCAAATTTTGGACATGCGTTCAGCTCACAAAATCGAGTTGAAAAATGGAGCTCAAGGGCACAGCAATTCACAAACTGGCAAAGAAATAAAGGACAACAATCATCCAAAAATCTGTTGATGGAAGGCAACGAGGCGGACTTGAAAGCGAGTCAGAATAGCAGGAAACAGATTTTAAGAGGTACGATGGAATCACCTGTAAAGCACAGGAAGAGGTGCACAATTTCGACAATGATGCACTTGGCCAAAAAGGGCGTATGCATTTTCTCCTGAATATATGCAGGAGAAAATGCATACGCCCATTTTGGTCAAGCAAGCAAGCGGGCAATGCAAATCTGCACTACAAAGAAGTATCACTTCCCACCAGTCAAAAGGAATATCCACAAAATGTGTAAATAACAGAAAGGCAAGACAGGCCTTGGAGAACAGGGAGCCTTGTTATGCTGATGGGCTGGATGTAAATTGCCAACTGCCTCACTGGAGGAGTGCATTGTGTTCCCTAAAACAAGTAAACAACAGAGCTACAGAGCCAAGGGCACTTCCAGTCTAGGGAGTATACCTTGGGAAAACTGAAAATCATTAAGACAGAGCCACCCCCAAATTTAGGGCTGCACTGCTTACAAGAACCTCAACTTGGGTACACCTGAAATATCCCAGGAAATATAAAAATGGTTCAAAAAATTGTGGTACTTACGTACGATGGAATATCCCTCAGCCACGAAATCAATGTCATAAGACCAGTAGCAGCAAAATGAGTGGATTCAGGTACGATGATTCTAAGTGAAATAAGTCACACAGAAAAAGAAGCTTATCATAAATTTTACTTATGAAGATCCTGTAAACATGGCTACACATGAACTGAGTTAGGAAAGAGAACAGAGTAAGGAGTCTTTTCATAAGATATCACTCATAGTGGGAGTGTACACATGACTACACATGAACTGAATTAGAAACACAACAGAGTCACACATTTAGAAAATAATCTTCTTCCTGCTTAATGGGAAAGGCGAGGTGAGGTGATGCATAAAACCACAGTTTTAAATTAGCACACATACCGTTACATAAACCAAGTATTTAATAGACAGCACCTACTCCCGGCATAATGAACTGGACTCAACAACCCTTATTCATTTCAGAGGAATATATATGACTCTAAGAATTTTAAAACATATGTATTCTCATGTCTCCATAAAGGAAACATGTGTGTGTATAACGGCATGAACACAGCACTGAAATTCAGTTAAACCCGCTTATAAAAATAAATTGCAAAAGCAAAATGCAAAAACAGCGAAACAGTGAGAAAGTCTTACAATTTACGTTCAGGGCCTGTGATGCAACTTGGATTGTACACCTTTACACCCACAGATGGATGAGACATAAGACTGGACACTTGGGGCTGACAAGATTGCTGAGGTTGTGTGAGCAAAAGAGAACCACTTAGAGCAATACTGTGTGCTACCCATTCTAGTTGTCCCAACTCTCCAGGTGTAAGGGAATCCTCCTACAGTTAAATCATGCATGGGAAACCCAGTGGATGGTACACTGTGTAATTGGGAAAGTTTTCTAAAAGGTACCTCATTTTTCCTTTTGTCATGCTCGGCTTCACCATTCCATCTGCATTACTCAAAATCTCCCCACTTTGAGTGTCAGCGTCTTTACCTTCCTGTTATGCACAGTTTGCAAATTGTGCAGCGGATGAACAGGAAGAGGGGAAATAAATGAGAGATAAGCTGTAGGTGTTTGGATGGGCACATGTCACTCTAGTTTCCCATCAGGAAGAAGAATTAACCAAAGGCTCAGCCTGAAGCCCCGGAACCAGACTAGGGCCTAAAGCCATCCTGCGGTATTTCAGCCAGCTCACAAATAGGCGAGTTGAAAAATGGAAATCAGGGGCACAGCAATTCACAAACTTGCAGAGTTATAAAGGACAACTATCATCCAGAAATATATTGAGGTAAGGCAGTGAAGAGGATTTGAATGCAAGGCAGAATTGAAGGAAACATATTTCAAGAGGTAGATTGGAGTCGTCTTTAAAGCACATGAAAAGCGACAGAACTTCGACAATGTTGCTCTTGGCTGAAAAGGGAGTATGTGTATTTTCTTGAATATATTCGGGAAAAATGGCATACACCCTTTTTCGCCAAGCAAGCCATCAGGCATTGCAAATCCACACTACAGAGAAGTGTCCCTTACCTCCAGTCAAAAGGGCCATCCACAAATAATGTAAAAACCACAAATGCAGGACAGGCCATGGAGAAAAGGGAGCCTGGTTACGCCGATGGACAGGATGTAAATTGCCAACAGCCTCTCTGGAGAACTGTATGTTGTTTTCTATAACAGAGCTACAGAGCATAGCACACTTCCACTGATGGCCGTGTATTTTGGGAAAACTAAAAATCCACAACACACAAACAGCCCAATCTTTAGGGTTGCTCTGTTTACAAGAACCTCGACTTTGGTACACTTTAAATATCCCAGTAAAAGAAAAAAAAATGGATATAGATTTGTGGTACTTATATACAATGGAATGTCACTCAGACATAAAATCAATGTCATAAGGCCAATAGCAGCATACTGAGTGGCTTTAGGTACGATGATGCTAAGTGAAATGAGCCACAAAGAAAAAGAAACTTACTGTAATATATCAGTTATAGAGGGAATGTAAACATGGCCACACATGAACTGAATTTCAAAAGAGAACAGATTTACACATATAGAAAACACACTTATGCCTCCTTAAGGGGAAAGGTGACGTGGGGTGATGTGTAAAAGCAGAGTTTGAAATTAGCACAGATCCCTTTCCATATACCAAATATGTAATAGACAAGACCTACTCCTTTCTCAATGAACTGGACACAAAACACCCTATTCACTGAAGAGGAATACATCTGACTGGTAATAACCTTGAAACCTATGTATTTATATGTCTCCATAATGGAATCAAGTGTATGTAGATTGGCATAAACACAGATCAATGGAACAGGACAGAAAGCCCAGAGATAAACCTACATACCTATGGCTATCTCATCTATGACAAAGGAGCTAAGGATATACAATGGAGAAAAGACAGTCTCTTCAGTAATTGGTGCTGGGAAAACTGGACCCCTACACATAAAAGAATGAAATTAGAACAATCCATAACACCATACACAAAAATAAACTCTAAATTGATTAGAGATCTAAATATAAGACCAGACACTATAAAACACTTAGAGGAAACCATAGGCAGAACACACTATGACATAAATCACAGCAAGATCCTTTTTGACCCACCTCCTAGAGAAATGGAAATAAAAACAGAAATCAACAAATGGGACCTAATGAAACTTAAAAGCTTTTACACAGTACAGGAAAACATAAACAAGATGCAAAAACAACCCTCAGAATGGGAGAAAATATTTTCAAATGAAGCAATTGACAAAGGATTAATCTCCAAACTTTACAGGCACCTCACGTAGCTCAATATCACAAAAAACAAACAACCCAATCCAAAAACGCGCAGAAGACCTAATAGACATTTCTCCAAAGAAGATATACAGATTACCAAGAAACACATGAAAGGATGCTGAACATCACTAATCATTAGAGAAATGCAAATCAAAACTACCATGAGGTATCACCTCACAGCACTCAGAGGGGCAATCATCAAAAAATTCTACAAAACAATAAATGCTGGAGAGGCCTTTATTGGAGAAAAGGGAACACACTTGCACTGTGGGTGGGAATGTAAATTGATATGGGCACTAGGGAGAACAGTACGGAGGTTCCTTTAAATAACTAACAATAGAAGTACCATACGACACAACAATCCAAGTACTGGGCATTTGCCTTGCGAAAACCATAATTCAAAAAGAGTTATGTACAAAAATGTTCATTGCAGCTCTATTTGCATTAGCCAGGACATGGAAGCAACCTAAGTGTCCATCGACAGATGAATGGATAAAGAAGATCTGGCACATATATACAATCAAATATTACTCAACCATAAAAAGAAGCAAAACTGAGTTATTTGTACTGAGGTGGATGGACTTAGAATCTGTCCTACACAGTGAAGTAAGTCAGAAAGGGATAAACAAATACTGTATGTTAACAGAGATATATGGAATCTAATGAAGAAAAAAAAAGATTTTGAAGAACCTAGTGGCAGGACAGGATTAAGGACACAGACATAGAGAAAGGACTTGAGGACACCGGAAGGGGGATGGGTAAGCTGGGATGAAGTGAGAGAGTGGCATGGACATAAATACATTACCAAATGTAACACCGATAGCTACTGGGAAGCAGCCACATAGAACAGGGAGATCAGCTCGGTGCTTTGTGACCACATAAAGGGGTGGGATATGGAGTGTGGGAGGGAGATGCAAGAGGGAGGGGATCTGGTGATATTTGTATATGTACAGCTGATTCACTTTGTTATACAGCAGAAACGAACACTCCACTGTAAAGCAATTATACTCCAATAAACGTGTAAGAGGAAAAAAAAAACAGAAAGCCCAGGAATAAACCTACACACCTATGGTCAACTGATCTATGGCAAAGGAGGCAAGACTATACAATGGAGATAAGACAGTCTCTTCAATCATTGGTGCTGGGAAATATGGACAGCTACATGTAAAAGAATGAAATTAGAACACTCCACAACACTATACATAAAAATATATTCAAAATGGATTAGAGACCTTAATGTAAGACCAGACAGTATAAAACTCTGAGAGGAAAACTTACGAAGGATACTCTGACGTAAATCACAGCAAGATCTTTTTTGATCCACCTCCTATAGTAATGAAATAAAAAAGAAAACTAAACAGATGGGACCTAATGAAACGTAAAAGCTTTTGCAAAGCAAAGGAAACTACAAACAAAACGAAAAGACAACCCTCAGAATGGCAGAAACTATTTGCAAACGAATCAATGGACAAATGATTAATCTCCAATATATATAAACAGCTCATGCAGCTCAATATTAATAAAACAAACAACCCAATACAAAAATGGAAGATCTAAATAGACATTTCTTCCAAGAAGACATAGAGATGGCCAGTACGCACATGAAAATCTGCTCAACATCATTAATTATTAGAGAAATGGAAATCGAAACTACAATGAGGTATCACGTCACACCTGTTAGAATGGGCATCATCAGAAAATCTACAAACAACAAATGCTGGAGTGGGTGTGGAGAAAAGGAAACTTCTTCCACTATTGTTTGGAATGTAAATTGATACAGTCTCTATGGAGAAAAGTATGGAGGTTCCTTAAAAAACTAAAAATAGAATTACCATATAATCCAGCAATCCCACTACTGGGCATATACCCAGAGAAAACCATAAATCAAAAAGACACATTCACCACAATGTTCACTGCAGCACTATTTACAATAGACAGGTAATGGAACCAAAGTAAGTGCCCACAGACAGACGAATGGATAAAGACGTGGTACATATATACAACGGAATATTACTCAGCCATACATAGGAATGAAATTGGGTCATTTGTAGAGACCTTGATGGATCTAGAGACTGTCATACAGAGTGAAGTAAGTCAGAAAGAGAAAAACAAATATTGTATATTAATGCATATATGTGGAACCTAGAAAAATGGTACAGATGAACCAGTGTGCAGGGCAGAGATAGAGACACAGATGTAGAGAACAAACATATGGACACCAAGGAGGGAACACCATGTGAGGGTGGTGGTGGGATGAACTGGGAGACTGGGATTCACATGTGCACACTTATATGTATAAAATAGATATCCAATAAGAACCTGCTGTATAAAAGAAATAAATTTAAAAAAATAAAAATAAATAAATAACATTTAATAAAATAAAACAGAAAAAAAAGTTTTTCCCTTCACCTAGACGTCTTTATATTAAGGCATTATTTCCATGTTTATATCTCCAAATTAAAAAAAAAAGAGGAATAAATAAAATCTAACTTGAACCAAAAAGAAAAAAAAAAGAAAAAAAAAAACTAACAGAACTCACCATTTATACAGAGGAAAATCGTATCAGGGCACTTGCTCCAGTGGTAATAAATTCTTAAGTTGGTCAGAGGTGGGAAATCGTCTCCCATGCAGTCAGCAGCGCTCCGCCCCACAAGGAGCATCCTCATTGCAAAGCTGGGGGAATGTGTCGAGGCGTCTGTGAGTAAATGTGAGCTGAGCCCCAATCCTGCTGCAGCTGAACTCTTCCCACCCTTTCCAGGTAAAACACCTGAATATGTACAAGCACTTGCAAGCCTAGAGGAAGGGCTGTGGAGCCACACTAGCGAGAGCACGCAGGCCGACTTGGTGCCTGCAGGCCAGCCAGGATGGTCCTGGCCCCAGATGCTCTTCTGGAATCTTTCCATTTCCCTGCCTGAGATACCCATCCTGCCACGGCCCCCACTGCTTTTTTACTTCCTCACCACTGCCTGGGGAGAAATTCCAGTGGCATGTATGGGTGACACATTCTCTTCTTTAGCAGGTGGCAGAATGGCAACTCGTGCAGAAAGTCCAGCACAGCCCAAATCACACTGGGCCACCCACAAAGCAACAGCCCCTCACTCCCTCCCACCACCCCAGCCACGACACTGCTGACAGGGCAGAGAATATGGCGTCAGGCACAGCTACAGGGGCTCTTGCTGACTGGAGAGGTGTTTATATTGACCTCAACCCAGGCACACCTGTGGGGGGGGGCTGGCAGGCTGTGTCAGGCTGCCCAAATCAGCCAATCCTCACCCCTCAGGGGCTCACAGTTGCAGAAAATGAACCTTGCTAAAAGGGTCAGTCCCAAGGAACAGGTGTGGACTCTTGAGAGTCAGGCTAGACAAGGGGCTGCAGCTGTGGCTTGTTTTCTTATCATTTTATCTGGTCCATGAGTGGAAAACAACTTCAAGAAGACCCTATCCTAATGAGAGGAACCCAGGAGTCAGGGAGAGGAGTGATGGTGGGTGGAGACAGAGGCCTGGTGCCCTGGCTGCAGTGGAAGTGTCTGGAAGACCAGGCAGAGAGAGGCTGCACAGAGTGATAGCCAGGGTCACAGACCTGTCAGAGCTGCTGTTTGTTAGTTCAAGTCCTGCTCTGAGGTGTTCTGTGTCAGCTGTGAGCGACAGGTGAGCTGGGGGTTCTCTGCAAGGTGGGCTATGTGCACATTTCCTGTGTGTCCAGCCCTGCTGGGGTACCAGCCCAGGGGAGTTCCATATCCTGGGAAGGGCCTGACTATGAGAGCCCCATGGGCTGCTGGGTAGCTGCACAGGTGAGCACCATACCCTTGTTGGGACTTGAACACGAGAGCCCCGTGGGCTGTGGGGTGCGGGATGCAGCCCAGGTGAGCTCCATATCCTGGGATTGGCCTGACCACGAGAGCCCCATTGGCTGCTGGAGACCTGGTAAAGGAAATCAGGACAGTCAGTGAAGCCACCGAGGATATACATCCAGTAGCTCCTATTTCCTACACCCTGCTGCTCATTCTACCATCCACCAGGCCATGGCATTCTGTATTACACTTCAATGATGCCTTCTTCTGTATTCCATTCATCTCAGAGTCACAAGAATTTTTGGCTTGTGAGTGGCAGGACACAACATGAAACAAAAGCAATAATGCTGGTCCGTCCTGCCCCAATGGTTCAAAAATCCCCACACCATCATTGGGGAAATGTCCTGTAAAGACCTAAAAGTTCTACCTCTGTAAAAGGGAACCCTCCTTCAATATGCAGATGACATTCTGATCGCCAGGCCTACTAAAGACGCCTCTGAACTACCTAGCCAAGAAAGGATAGAAGATGTCCAAGAAAAAGGCTCAAATATTACAGGCTCAGGTGACATGCCTGGGCTTCATCCTCACAGATATTCAGAGAAACGCATCCCAGGATAGGGAAGAAGCCATTTGCAGCCTTACCTCTTCTAAAACTAGAAGACAGCTTAGGGGTTCCTGGGGAGGCCAAGGTTTTCTGCATCTGGATCCCTAACTACATTCTAATAGCTGGGCCTCTACATGAAACACTGACATGAAAAGATGATGATCTTTTTGTATAGAATCCAGAAGCAGCCTTTCAAGAAAGGAAAGAGCAGTCAATTCAGATCCTTGCCCAGGAACTCGCTAATTTAGCTAAACCCTTTGACCTTTACATACCCGGTCAAAGGTTAATCGCCCTTGGAGCCTTAGTGCAAAAACTGGGACCACTTGAAATGGAGCAACACAAGAATGCCCTTCAGGTATGATAAACTATGGTCACCAAGGGCTTTGCCCACCGACTCATCAGGCCAGGATACTGGGGTATCTAAAAAGCTAGAAATCAGCAGCCTGCAAGGCCAGCTCCCTCCTAAGGGAAAAGGACCCCACGTCGTGATCCTAAACACCTATCATGCCCTGAAGTTGCAGGGGTCGCTCTGTGGACACACTGACCTCGAGTGAGGAGGCCCTCCAACTCCTACCTCCAGAGAGACAAATGGGGGCAACGGGCCCCCAAGATGACTTGTGTGACCATCACTTGACCTGGAGTTTCTCTCAGAAAACAACAAGACTGTGCCCCGAAAGAGCAGACTACTGCTTGCAGGACTTACTGCACCCAGAGGGGAGCTAATAAGCTTGGCGGGGGAAACGTATATCACGCTTTCACCATAGAAAACCCTACAGACACCACGGTGATTGTGGTCAATATGAACGGCTGGACTGCTGGCTACTTCTAAAGGCCGTTGACTCAGTGGACGTCATGGTCCTGTATCACCGCTGACACTGGACTGTCTGGGAGTTGCACGGGCAGGGCTCTGACACATGGTGCTGTTTGTACATTAATTCAGGGACCTAATTAAAGAAAGCACAGACTACTGGTCAGAGCATCTAGGCTGGCAAAAAGCGTCAGCCTAAGGTCACCGAACAAATGTGGGGTGGGGTGAAACCTGCCACCTCAGCATCTCTGCGCATCTCTGTCCTGGACCCTTAAAGGTCATTAGAATCTATAACTCTTCCAATGCTGGTGCTCAGGCGGACGAGAAGTGAGGCAGGAGACTTTGGGACAATCAATCTCACCTGGACGCTGGTGGGGAGACGTTTTGCCCCTCGCCCCAGGTATCAGGGCTCCCACCACAGCATGAAACAGTTACAAAAGAGGGGTCTGCACCCTCAACACCCCAAGAATGAGGAACGGAACAAAAAGCAGAGGAGGTGTTCTTCTCTGGCAACGTTCATTAAAAATTCCTGGGAGATAAAAAGAGAATCTGGGCAATAAAATAAAGTCTTACCTATTTTAGCTTTGTGCTTTGTCTAATTTCACGTGCTCCTAGGGTTCCGCATGCAGAGGTCCCACACCCGGCACTTCAGACCCGATTTCCTAGTGCAGAATGTTGGGTCGACACCTCAGCTAGCGGAGTCCCATGCAGACTCCACGGCATAGAGCCTGAGCTTCAGCCAACCCAGCCCTCGAGAGCTCCATCCCCTAACTCCCACTGACGCTGCCGGGATTACTACACAGCAGCCTAGCCCACAGTCCGTGGGGGAGTGCACACTCTCACCTCTCCATTCGGTTTTCAAAATAATGTTTCCTTTGCTTCTGAACCAAACTCAGTCTTGATCTGTTGGCTCCAATGACACTGGGCTCGGGGACTCCTGTTGGGGTACACTCTGGAGGATCAGTAACAGAAATTGAGAACATTGTAACTTCAATGAACAGATGTGTGAGCCAAACTGTAGTTAACATAGAGCAGTGTATAATGCTCGGGTAAAATAAGTTTTTTCTAAGACTTACATTTGATATTTCTATCACTTTACTATAAGCAAGTTCAGTGAAGACGTCTGTCTTATTTGTCAGGTCAACATTAGAGAAATGAAGTGATATATTTCCATGGATGTAAATCGAACACGCTTGGCTGAAGCTTCAATCTTGTTTTGAATGCTTTTCCATTGAAAAGGATACCTCTCTTTCAGCTCCCCCATTTCTGAGAAGTATAAAATCTTATAATTTATTATTACCAAAGGGGAAAGGTAGGAAAAGGGATAAATTAACAGTTTGGGATTAACACATACACACTGCTATGTATAAAATAGATCATCAACAAGGAATTACTGTATAGCACAGGGAACTACACTGAATATTTTGCAATAACCTATAAGGGGAAATAATCTGAAAAAGAATAGATAATTTTATTGACATCATCTATCAATGAGAAATAAAATGTAACCTAAGCAAGGCCGATGGTGAGTGCTTCTGAACCTGAAGATTTCAATCATCTAAAATTTTGGCTCTGTCTATTTCCCAAGGCCCTTAATGGACATACGTGTAGCCGTAGCTTAAAAATTCCCCAGTTTGGGGTTCGGGGAGGCACTGATTTGGAAAAATCCCTGGTGTTCTCCTTCCATGCACGGGACCCTTCCTACAGCTAAAACATGCTTGTCACACCTAGAGGATGGTACACCGTTTGATCGGAAAGAGTTTGGAAAAGGCACCTCATCTCCTCATCGCCTGGTGCTTGGGTTCACCCCTCCAGCATCTTTCCTAACAATCTCCTCACTTGGGGATATCAGCACCGTCAACATCCTGTTGCACACAGTTTGGAATTTGTCCAGACGATGAAGCGGAAGGATGAGAAAAATTTAGAGACAAGTCTTAGGTGTTCGGACAGGCACATGCCACTCTAATTTCCAATCCAGAAGAGAACTTCATCAAAGGATAGAATTGCCCACGGAAACAGAATAAGGCTAGAGGAAATCCCACTGTTTTGTGTCCAGTTTCCAAAAACACAAGTTGAAAAATGGAACTCGGGGGCACTAAAATTCATGAAACTGCAGAGTTGAAAATATCTATTTTCGAAAAATGTCTTGAGGTAAGTCACAGAAAAGGACTTGTAAGCAAGGGAGAGTGGCAGGAAACAGATTTGAAGAGGTAGAAAGGACTCCCCATTAAAGCACAAGAAAAGGGGCTGAACATCGCCAATAATGCAGGTGGCCCAAAAGGGTGTATGCATTTTTTCTGAATATATTCAAGTAAAGGCCATACACACTTTTTATCCAACCAAACAGGTGGGCACTGGAAATCAATACTACAAAATGTATCACTTCACATCAGTCAGAAGGGCCATCCACATTAAGTGTAAACACCAGAAATGCAGGACAGGGCGAGGAGAAATGGGAGCCCTGTGAGGCTGATAGTGGAAATGTAATTTGCCAACGGACACTCTGGAGAAGTGTATTGTGTTTGCTAAAACATCTGAAAATTGAGCTACAGAGCATAGGGCACTTGCACTCATGGGCGTATACCTTGGGAAAAAAAAATGGACAGAAAACAGGCACCCCAACTTTTACCTCCTCTCTGTTAAAAAGGGCCTCCACTTGGATATAACCTAAATGTCCCTGTAAGGATAAAATGGATAAAAGAGATGGGGTACCTATGTAGAGTGGAATATTACTCATCCAGAAATCAATGAAATATGGCCAGTTGGAACAACTCTGGAGGAGTTACATATGATCATTCTAAGTGACACATGTTAGAAAGAAAAAGACACATATCATAAGATGTCACTTAAAGGTGGAATCAAAAATGGCTACAGGGCCTCCCTGGTGGCGCAGTGGTTGGGAGTCCGCCTGCCGATGCAGGGGATATGGGTTCGTGCCCTGGTCTGGGAGGATCCCATGTGCCGCAGAGCGGCTGGGCCCGTGAGCCATGGCCGCTGGGCCTGCGCGTCCGGAGCCTGTGCTCCGCAACGGGAGAGGCCACAGCAGTGAGAGGCCCGCATACCGCGGAGAAAAGAAAAAAAAATGGCTACACATGAAATAAACTACAAAACAGAAACATAGTCAAATATGTAGAAAATAGACATAAGGCTGCTAAATGGGAAAGGTGGGGAATGGTGAGGTATTATCCAGGAGGTTGAAATTAGCAAAGATACCATTCCAAGTACCGAATTGTATAACTGGCAAGGCCTACACGGTACCTCAAAGATCTGCACTCAGTCCACTCAACTCACTTGAAAATAATACATATGACTCGTAAGCATCTGAGAAAGAATTTATTGTTGTCACATAGGGCATGAATCAATTGCATGTACAGCAGCAAAAAACAGAGCTTTGAAAATCAGCTGTAACCAATATAAATTTAAAAATATTTATAAAAACAGTGAGACAGACAAAAATTCTTACAAGTTTTGTTGAACGGCTACAATGTAACATGGATTGAACACATGTAGACCCACAGCAGGCTGATATATAAGGCTGGAAGCTATGCACGCAAAGAGATGTTAGAGAGGCTGGGTGAGGAAATGCAGACCTTTTAAAGTAATACTGCCTGGTACCCATTCCATGGGTCCCAAATCTGCAGTTTCAAGGGAATCTTCTGACAGGGAATACATGCCTGGGAAACCGAGATGAATGTATACCGTGTGCTCAGGAAAGGTGTCTAAAATGCACCTCATTTTTGATCTCCTGGTGTTGGGGTTCGCCATTCCAGCCACATTTCTAAAAAATCTCCCCACTTGGAGAATCAGCACCTTTAACCTCCTGTTTCACACAGTTTGCAATTTTTTGCAGACGATAAATGGGAAGAGGAGGAACCAATGAGAGATTAGCTGTAGGAGTTTTGACAGGCACATGTCACTCTAATTTCCCATTAGGAAGAAGAATTAACCAAAGGCTCAGCCTGCCTCCCCAGAACCAGAATAAGGCCGGAAGCAATACAATGGTTTGGCGGTCAGCTCACCAAAAAAGCAAGTTGCAAAATGGAGCTCAGGAGCAGACAATTCAAAGACCTGCAAAGATGTAAATGATAACCAACGTCCAAAAATATATTCAGGTAAGGCAACGAAGAGGTTCTGAATGAGAGGCAGAATTCCAGGAAACATTTTTCAAAAGGTAGATTGTACTCACATTTAAAGCATATGAAAAGCAGCAGAATTTCTCAAATGATGCAGTTGGGCAAAAGGGTGTATGCGTTTTTTTCGTGAATATCTTCAGGAAAAAAACATACAGAGTTTTTGGCCCAACAAGCAAGAGGGAAATGCAAATCCGCACAATAAAGAAGTCTCAATTTCCACTGCTCAGAAAGGCCATCCAAAAAATGTGTACAAATCAAAAATGCAGGAGAGGCCATGGAAAACAGGGAGACAAGTCACGCTGATGGGTGGGGTATAAATATCCAAGAGCTACTCTGAAGAAGTGTATGCTGTTTCCTAAAATATCTAAAATACAAAGCCCCCGAGCAAAGGGGACTTCAACTCATGGACATATAACTTGGGAAGACTAAATATCAACAAGACACAGGCACCCCAAAGTTTAGGGCTGCTCTGCATACAAGAACCTCAACTTCGGTACACCTAAAGTATCCCAGTAAAAAGAGAAATGCATAAAGAACTTGTGGTAATTTTGTACAACGGAATATCACTCAGACGTGAAATCAATGTCATAAGGCCAGTAGCAGCATAATGAGAGGATTTAGGTATGATGATTCTAAGGGAAATTAGTCACACAGAAAAAGAATCTTATCATAAGATATCACTTACAGAGGGAATGTCAACATCACAACACATGAACTGAATTAGGAAAGAGAGCAGCATCTCACATTTAGAAAACACTCTTATGCCTCCTTAATGGGAAAGGAGACGTGGGGTGATGCATAAAACCAGAGTTTGATATTAGCACAGGTACCGTTCCATAAACCAAATACAGAATAGACAAGACCTACACCTTCCTCAGTGAACGGGACTCAAAACCCCTATTCCCCACAGAGGAATATATCTGATTAGTAAGAATCTTAAATCCTATGTATTGATATGCCTCTGTAAGGGAATCAAGTGTGTCTAGACTGGCATAAACACGTCAGTGAAAATCAGCTCAACCCCATTATAAAAATGAATTTCAAAAACAAAACAAAACAAAAACAGCGAAATTCTTATACAATTCCTTCAGGGGTTCTGATGAAACCTAGAATGACCCTATCTGCAAAGACAGCTGGATGAGACATAAGGCTAGACATTTGGGACTGAGAGGACTGGTGAGATTGGGAGAGAAAATGCAGACCCTTTAAAGTAGTAATGCATGCCACCATTCCATGGGTCCCAAATTTCCAGGTAGAAGGGAATATCACTACAGTTATAACATGTATGGGAAACCTAGAGAATGGACACCCTGTGATGGCGAAAGGTTTCTGAAAGTCTCCTACTTTTTCCTCTCCTTGTGCTACAGTTTGGCATTCCAACAACTTTACTATCAATCTCCCAACTTAGGAGAGTCGTCCCCTATAACCTCCTGGTTCGCACAGTTTGCTAATTGTGCAGAGGATGAAAGGAAAGGGGGATAACCAATCAGAGAGTAATTGTAGGCATTTGCATGGACACATGTCACTCTAAATTCCCGTCAGGAAGAAGAATTAACCAAAGCCTCAGCCACACACAGGGAACCATTATAGTCACCCCTGGAACCAGTATAGGTCCTGAAGCAAAATTGTGGATTTGTGGTCAGCTCCCAATAAAGGGATTTGAAAAATGGAGCTCAGGGGCAAAGCAAATCAAAAACCTGCAGAGTTATAAAGGACTACTCTCTTCCAAAAATCTGTTGAGGGAAGACAACAAAGCGGACTTGAACATGAGGCAGAATTGCACAAAACATATTTCAAGAGGTAAATTGGAATCGCCTTTAAAGCACAGGAAAGGCATCACAACTTCGAGAATGATGCACTTGGCCAAAAACAGTGTATGAATTTTCTCCTGAATATATTCAGGAGAAAAGGCATAGGCCCTTTTTGGCCAATCAAGCAAGTGCACAATGCAAATCCACACTACAAAGAATTGTCACTTCCCACCGGTCAAAAAGGACATCCGAAAATCTGTAAAAACCAGAAAGGCAAGATAGAGATGACAAGGGCATAAAGCAATATGATCCCAAGGGTCATGGAGGATAGTGATGACAAGCACATGGAGCATTGTGATGACAAGATTATGTATCATTTTGCTGACAAAGGCATTGTGATGACAAGGTTCATGGAGCACTGTGATGACAAGCGTCATGGAGCATTGTGATTACAGGGTTCATGGAGCATTGGGATGACAAGGGCATGGAGCATTTTGATGACAAGAGTCCCGGATCATTGTGTTGTCAGGGCTCATGGAGTGTTGTGATGACAGCGGTCATGGAGCATTGTGATGACAGAGGTCATGGAGCACTGTGATGAGAACGTCATGGAGCATTGGGCTGAAAATGTTCATGGAGTATTGTGATGACAGGGGTCAAGGAGAATTGTGATGACAAGGTACAGGAGCATTGTGATGAGAAGACCATGGATAATTGTGATGATGAGCGTTATGGGGATCTGTGATGATAAGTGTTATGGAATATTGTGATCAAAAGGATTTGGAGCATTGTGATGACAGAGGTCATAGAGCATTTTGATTTCACTGTGATGACAATAGCATGAAGCATTATGATGATGTGCATTGGTGCCTTGCGATGAAAGCGTTCATGGAGCATTGAGATGAAAAGGGGCATGGAGCATTATGATTAGAGGAGTCTTGCATCATTGTGATGAAAAGGGCATGGAACATTGGTCTGAAATGTTTCATGGATTATTGTGATGAGAGGGGGCAAGGAGCATTGTGATAACAAGGGCACGGAACTCTGTGATACATGGTTCATGGAGGATTGTAATGACAAGCGCATGGAGCATTGTGAGAAGAATGTCATTGAGCATTGTGATGAAAAGCATCATGGATCCTGTGATGAAAAGGGCTTGGAACAATGTGATGAGAGGTTTTTGGAGCATTGTGATGACAATGGCATGGAGCATTGTGATGCCAAGTGTCATGGAGTTTTGTGATGACAAAGGTCATGGAGCATTTTGATGACAAGGGTGTGGTGCATTCTCTTGTGAAGGGCAGGGAGCAATGTGATGACAGGGTCATGGAGCAATTTGATGAAAATTGTCAAGGAACACTTTGATGACAGGGGTTATGGATCATTGTGATGTCAGGAGTCATGGAACATTTTCATGACGGTGTTGTGGACCATTGTGATGACAGGGGAGTGGGTGTATTGTGATGACTAGTGAGGGAACATTTTGATATCATTCGTGAGAGAGCATTTTGATAAGAAGTGCATGAAGCATTGTGATGACAAGTTTTATGGAGCATTGTGATGACAAGGTTGTGGAGCATTGTGATGACAAGCACATGGCGCATTGTGATGACATGGGTCATGGAGCCCTGTGCTGACAAAGGCATGGAACATTGTGATGACAAGGGTCAATGAGCATTGTGATGAAAATTTCATGGAGCATTTTGGTGACAAATGTCACAGAGCCTTGTGATGACGAGGGCATGGACCATTGTGATGACAAAGGTCATGAAGCATTGTGATGACTGCAGTCACGGAGCATTATGATGACAGGGGTCATAGAGCATTGTGATGAAAAGGCAATGAGCATTGTGATGACAGGGGCATGGAGCATTGGCCTGACATGTTTCATGGATTATTGTGATGACAGTCGGCATGGTTCAATGTGATGACAAAGGCATGGAGCATTGTGATGAGAAGGTCATGGAGTATTTTGAAGACAGGTCTCAGGGAGCATTGTGATGACATATGTCATGGTCCATTGCGATGACAATGGAATGGAACATTGTGATGCCAAATGTCATGGAGGATTGTGATGAAAAATGTAATGGAGCATTTTGATGACAAGGGCTTGGAGCATTGTGATGACAAGGGACATGGAGCATTGTGATGACAAGGGCATGGAGCATAGTGATGACAAGGGCCATTGAGAATTTTGATGACAAGTTCATGAAGCATTGTCATAAGAAGCACATGGAGCTTCCTATGACAAGGGTCATGGAGCATTGCGATGACAAGTGCATAGAGAATTGTGATGACAAATCATTTAACACGGTGATGAGAAGTGTCATGGAGCATAGTGATGCCAAGAACGAGTAGAATTGTGATGACAGGGGACGTGGAGCATTGTGATCACCAGGGCGTGGAGCATTGTGATGGCAAGACCGTGTAGCATTGTGATGAGAAGACCATGGATAATTGTGATGACGAGCGTCATGGAGCACTGTAATGACAAGGGGTATGGAGCATTGTGATGACAGTGGCCATGGAGCATTGTGATGACAAGGGTCATGGAGCATTTTGATGACAAGGGCGTGGAGCATTGTGATGAGAAGACAATGGATAATTGTGATGACGAGCGTCATGGAGCACAGTAATGACAAGGGGTATGGAGCATTGTGATGACAGTGGCCATGGAGCATTGTGATGACAAGTGTCATGGAGCAATCTGATGACAAGCTTGTGGAGTATTGTGACGACAATGGCATGGAGCATTGTGATGAAAAGGGCTGGGAGCATTGTGATGAAAACAGCATGAAGCCATTTCATGACACGTTTCAAGGAGCATTCTGATGACAAGTGTCAGGGAACATTGTGATGACAAGTGCATTGAGAATTGTGATGACAAAGGTCATGGAGCATTGTGATGAAAAGGGCATAGAGTATTGTGATGACAGGCATCATGGAGCGTTGTGATGACAATTGTTATGGAACATTGTGATCACAAGGGTTTGGAGTATTGTGATGACAGAGGTCATGGATCATTTTGATTTCAAGGAGTATGGAGCAATGTGATGACAAGGGCATGAAGCAATGTGATCCCAAGGTTCATGGAGGACTGTGATGAAAAAGGTAATGGAGTATTGTGATGGCAAGTGAATAGAGCATCTCAATGACAAGGTCATGTAGCATTTTGCTGGCAAAGGCATGGAGCATTGTGATGACAGGTGTCATGGAGCACGGTGATGACAAGCGTCACAGAGCATTGTGAATACAGGGGTCATGGAGCATTGGGATGACAAGGACATGGATCATTGTGATGACAAGGGTCATGGAGCAGTGGGCTGGAAATGTTCATGGAGTATTGTGATGACAGGGGTCATGGAGCATTCTTATGACAAGTTCCTGGAGCACTTTGATGAGAAGACAATGGAGACTTGTGATGACAAGTCTCATGGAGCATTCTGATGAAAAGGGACATGGAGCATTGGGATTACAGAGGTCTTGGAGAATTGTGATGACAAGGGCATGGAGCATTGTGATGAGAAGGCCATGGAGCATTCTGATGACATGCGTCATTGAGCTTTGTGATGACAAGGGCATGGAGCATTGTGATTTCAGTGGTCTTGGAGCATTGTGATTAAAAGGGCATGGATCCTTGTGATGAAAAAGGCATGGAGACGTGTCATGACAGGGTTAATGGAGCATACTGATGACAAGTGTCAGGGAGCATTGTGATGACAAGTGTATTGAGCATTGTGATGACAAAGTTCATGGAGCATTGTGATGAGAAGACCATGGATAATTGTGATGATGAGCGTCATGGGGTGTTGTGATGATAAGTTTTATGGAACATTGTGATCACCAGGGATTGGAGCATTGTGATGACAGAGGTCATGGAGCATTTTGATTTCATGTTGATGACAATAGCCTGAAGCATTATGATGATGGGCATGGTCGATTGTGATGACAGGGTTCATCGAGCATTGAGATGAAAAGACGCGTGGAGCATTTTGATTACAAGAGTCTTGGAGAACTGTGATGACAAGTGAATGGAGCATTGTGATGACAGGGCCATGGAACATTCTGATGGCATGCGTCATGTAGCTTTTTGATGACAAGGGCATGGAGCATTTTGATTATAGTTGTCGTGGAGCATTGTGATGACAAGTGTCATGGAGCCTTGTGATGACAAGGCCGTGGAACATTGTGATGGCAGGTGTCATGGAGCATTGTTATGACAGAGGTAAAGGAGCATTGTGATGAGAAGGGCATGGAGCATTGGTCTGAAATGTTTCATGGATTATTGTGATGAGAGTGGGCATAGAGCATTGTGATGATAAGGGCACGGAACACTGTGATACATGGGTCATGGAGGATTGTAATGACAAGGGCATGGGGCATTGTGATGAGAAGGGCATCAATCATTGTGATGACAAGTGTAATGGAGCTCTGTGATGACAAGGGCATGGAACAATGTGATGAGAGTGTTCATGGAGCATTGTGATGACAATGGCATGGAGCATTGTGATGCCAAGGGTCATGGTGCTTTGTGATGACAAAGGTCATGGAGCATTTTGATGACAAGTGCATGGTGCATTGTGATGAGAAGGGCAGGGAGTATTTTGATGACAGGGTCATGCAGCAATATGATGAAAAGTGTATTGGAACATTTTGATGACAGGGGTTATATAATATTGTGATGTCAGGTGTCATGGAATATTGTGATGATAAAGGGATGTAACCTTGTGATGACAGGGGCCATGGGACATTGTGATTACAGGGGGGAGAGAGTATTGTGACGACTAGTGATGGAACACTGTGATATCTCTGGTGAGAGAGCATATTGATGAAAAGTGTATGGAGCATTGTGATTACAAGGATTGTGGAGCATTGCAATGACAAGTTTCTGGACCGTTGTGATGAAAAGCGAATGGCACATTGTGATGACAAGTGTCATGGAACAATTTTCAGACAAAGGCATGGAGCATTGTGATGACAATGGTCACGGAGCATTGTGATGAAAACGGCATGGGGCATTGTGATGAAAAACGCATGGAGCCTTTTCCTGACAGGGTTCAAAGAGCATTCTGAATGACAAGTGTCAGGGAGCATTGTGATGACAAGTGTACTGAGCATTGTGATGACAAAGGTCATGGAGCATTGTGATGAAAAGGGCATGGAATTTTGTGATGACAGGCATCATGGAGCATTGTGATGACAAGTGTTTGGAAACATTGGGATCAAAAGTGTTTGGAGCATTGTGATGACAGAGGACATGGATCATTCTGATTTCAAGGAGCATGGAGCATTGTGATGACAAGTGCATGATGCAATGTGATCCCAAATTTAATGGAGGATTGTGATGACAATGGAAATGGAGTATTGTGATGACCAGCGCATAGAGCATTGTAATGACAAGGTCATGTAGCATTTTGCTGACAAAGTCATGGAGCATTGTGATGAAAGGTGTCATGGAGCACTGTGATGACAAGGGTCACGGAGCATTGTGAATACAGGAGTAATGGAGCATTGGGATGACAAGGGCATGGATCATTGTGATGAGAAGGTCATGGAGTATTGTAAAGACGTGTGTCAGGGAGCATTGTGATGACATATGTCTTGGTCCATTGCAGTGACAATGGCAGGGAGCATTGTGATGCCAAATGTAATGGAGGATTTTGATGACAAATATAATGGAGCATTGTGATGACTAGGGCTTTGAGCATTATGATGACAAGGGCCATTGAGAATTTTCAGAACAAGGTGGTGAAGCATTGTGATGACAAGTTCCTGAGCATTGTGATGAGAAATCCACAGAGACTTGTGATGACAAACCTCATGGAGCATACTGATGAAAAGGGGCAGGGACCATTGTGATTACAGGGGTCTTGAAACATTGTGATGACATGGGCATGGAGCATTGTGAGGAGAAGGCCAAGGAGCATTCTGAAGACATGTGTCATTGAGGTTTGTGATGACAAGGGCATGGAGCATTGTGTTTAAATGGGTCTTGGAGCATTGTGATGAAAAGGGCATGGATCATTGTGATGAAAAAGGCATAGAGCCTTGTCATGACAGGATTCAAGGAGCATACAGACAACAAGTGTCAGGGAGCATTTTGATGACAAGTGTATTGAGCATTGTGATGACAAAGGTCATGGAGCATTGTGATGAGAAGACCATGGATAATTGTGATGACGATCCTCATGGGGCACTGTGATGACAAGTGTTATGGAATATTGTAATCACAAGGGTTTGAAGCATTGTTATGACTGAGGTCATGGAGCATTTTGATTTCATTGTGATGAAAATAGCATGAAGCATTTTCATGATGGGCATGGTGCATTTTGATGACTGGGTTCATGGATAATTGAGATGAAAAATGGGCATGGAACATTGTGATTACAGGGGTCTTGGAGCATTGTGATGAGAAGGTGCATGGAGCCTTGTGATGAAAAGGCCACGGAACATCGTGATGGCAGGGATCATGGAGCATTTTTATGACAGGGGTAATGGAGCATTGTGGCGGCAAGGGCATGGAGCATTGTGATGAGAAGTCCATTGAGCATTCTGATGACATGTGTCATGGAGCTTTGTGATGACAAGGGCATGGAGCAATGTGATGAGAATGTTCATGGAGCATGGTGATGACAATGACATGGAGCATTGTGATGCCAAGGGTCATGGATCTTTGTGATGACAAAGGTCATGGAGCATTTTTATGACAAGGGCGTTGTGCACTGTGATGAGAAGGGCAGGGAGCATTGTGATGACAGGGTCATGGAGCAATTTGATGAAAAGTGTCATGGAACGTTTTGATGACAAAGGTTATGGAACATTGTGATTTCAGGGGTCACGGAGCATTATGATGAAAAGGGTCATGGAGCATTTTGATGACAGGGGTTATGGAGCATTGTGATGTCAGGGGTCATCAAACATTGTGATGGTAAGTGCATGTAGCATTGTGATGACAGGAGTCATGGAACATTGTGATAACCAGGGTGAGGGAGTATTGTGACGATTAGTGATGTAACATTGTGATATCTGTGGTGAGAGAGCATTTTGATGGGAAGTGCATGGAGCATTGTGATGACAAGGTTTATGGAGCATTGTGATGACAAGATTGTGGAGCACTGTGATGACAAGCGCATGGTGCATTATGATGACATGTGTCATGGAGCATCGTGCTGACAAGGGCATGGAACATTGTGATGACAAGGGTTATGGAGCATTGTGCTGAGAAAGGCATAGAGAATTGTGATGACAAGGATCAAAGAGCATTGTGATGAAAAGTTCATGAAGCATTGTGATGACAAGTGTCATGGAGCATTGTGATGACAAGGGCATGGAACATTGGTCTAATAAGTTTCATGGATTATTGTGATGACTGTTGGAATTGTGCATTGTGGTGACAAGGGCATGGAGCATTGTGATGACAAGGTCATGCAGTATTGTGAAGACAGGTGTCAGGGAGCATTGTGATGATATATGTAATGGCCCATTGTGATGACAATGTTATGGAGCATTGTGATGCCATGTGTCATGGAGGATTCTGATGACAAAGGTAATGGTGCATTGTGATGACAGTGGCTTGGAGCATTGAGATGACAAGGGTCAGGGATCATTGTGCTGACAAGTGCATGGAGAATTGTGATGACAAAGGTCATGGAACATTCTCATGACAAGCTTGTGGAGTATTTTGATGACAGTGGCGTGGAGCATTGTGATGAAAACGGCGTGGGGCATTGTGTTGAGAGAGGCATGGAGCCTTTTCGTGACAGGTTTCAAGGAGCATTCTGACGACAAGTGTCAGGGAGCATTGTGATGACAAGTGTATTGAGAATTGTGATGACAAATATCATGGAGCATTGTGATGAAAAGTGCAAGGAGTATTGTGATGATAGGCATCATGGAGCGTTGTGATGACAAGTGTTATGGAACACTGTGATCACAAGGGTTTGGAGCATTGTGATGACAGAGGTCATGGATCATTTTGATTTCAAGGACCATGGAGCATTTTGATGACAAGGACATGAAGCAATGTGATCCCAAGGTTCATAGAAGATTGTGATGACAATGGTAATGGAGTATTGTGATGACAAGCGCATAGAGCATGGTAATGACAAGGTATTGTAGCATTTTACTGACAAAGGCATGGAACATTGTGATGACAGGTGTCATGGAGCACTGTGATGACAAGCGTCACGGAGCATTGTGAATACAGGGGTCTTTGAGCATTGGGATGACAAGGGCATGGAGCATTTTGATGACAGGTGTTATGGAGCACTGTGATTACAAGCGTCAAGGAGCATTGTGAATACAGGGGTCATGGAGCATTGGGATGACAAGGGCATGGATCATTGTGATGACAAGGGTCATTGAGCATTGGGCTGAAAATGTTCATGGAGTATTGTGATGACAGGGGTCATGGAGCATTGTGATGACAGAGGTCATGGAGAATTTTGATTTCATTGTGCTGACAATAGCCGGAAGCATTATGATGAAGGGTATGATGCATTGTGATGACAAGGTTCATGGAGCATTGAGATTAAAAGGGGCATGGAGCATTGTGATTACAGGGGTCTTGGAGCATTGTGATGAAAAGGGAATGGATCCTTGTGATGAAAAAGGCATGGAGCCTCGTCATGACAGGGTTCAAGGAGCATACTGACGACAAGTGTCAGGGAGCATTGTGATGACAAGTGTATTGAGCATTGTGATGATAATGATCATGGAGCATTGTGAAGAGAAGACCATGGATAATTGTGATGATGAGTGTCATGGGGTTTTGTGATGATAAGTGTTATGGAACATTGTGATCAAAAGGGTTTGGAGCATTATGATGACAGAGGTCATGGAGAATATTGATTTCATTGTGATGACAATAGCCTGAAGCATTATGATGATGGGCATGGTGTATTGTGATGACAGGGTTCATGGAGCATTGAGAGGAAAAGGGGCATGGAGCATTGTGATTACAAGGGTCTTGGAGCATTGTGATGATATGGGCATGGAGCACTGTGATGAGAAGTCCATGGAACATTCTGATGACATTCTTCATGGAGCTTTGTGATGACAAGGGCATGGAGCATTGTGATTTCAGGGGTCTTGAGCATTGTGATGACAAGTGTCATGGAACCTTGTGATGACTATGCCATTGAACATTGTTATGGCAAGGGTCATGGTGCATTGTTATGACAGGGGTTATGGAGCATTTTGATGAGAAGGGTATGGAACATTTGTCTGAAATGTTTCATGGATTATTGTGATGAGAGTGGGCATGGAGCATTGTGATGACAAGGGTACTGAACACTATGATACATGGGTCATTCAGGATTGTAATGACAAGGGCTTGGAGCATTGTGATGAGAAGGTCATCGAGAATTGTGATGACAAGTGTCATGGAGCTTTGTGATGACAAGGGCATGGAGCAATATGATCAGAGGGTTCATGGAGCATTGTGATGACAATGACATGGAGCATTGTTATGAGAAGGTCATCGAGAATTGTGATGACAAGTGTCATGGAGCTTTGTGATGACAAGGGCATGGAGCAATATGATCAGAGGGTTCATGGAGCATTGTGATGACAATGACATGGAGCATTGTGATGCCATGGGTCATGGAGCTTTGTGATGACAAGTCATGGAGCATTTTGATGACAAGGGCATGGTGCATTGTGATGAGAAAGGCAGGGAGCATTTTGATGAACGAGTCATGCAGCAATTTGATAAAAAGTGTAATGGAATATTTTGATGGCAGGGGTTATAGAACATTGTGATGTCAGGGGTCTTGGATCTTTGGGATGAAAAGGGTCATGGAGCATTTTGATGACAGGGGTTATGGAACATTATGGTGTCAGGGGTCATGGAACATTGTGATGATAAGGTGATATAGCATTGTGATGAGAGTGTCATGGAACTTTGTGATACCAGGGGTGAGGGAGTATTGTGATTACTAGTGATGGAACATTGTGATATCTCTGGTGAGAGAGCATTTTGATGAGCAGTGCATGGACCATTGTGATTACAAAGTTTTTGTAGCATTGCAATGACCAAGATGTGGACCTTTGTGATGAAATGTGCATGGAACATTGTGATGACAATGGTCAAGGAGCATTGTTCTGACAAAGACATGGAGCATTGTGATGACAAGGATCATAGAGAATTGTGATGAAAAGTTCATGGAGCATTGTGGTTACAAAGGTCACAGAGCCTTGTGATGACGCGGGCATGGTCCATTGTGATGACAAACTTTATGAAACATTGTGATAACTGGAGTCACGGAGCACTGTGATGACAGGGATCGTGGAGCATTGTGATGACAAGGGCATGCAGCATTGTGATGATAGGGGCATGGAGCATTAGTCTGACAATTTTCATGGATTACTGTGATGACAGTGGGCATGGTGTATTGTGATGACAAGGTCATGGAGCATTGTGATGAAGGTCATGGAGTATTGTGAAGACAGGTGTCAGGGAGCATTGTGATGACATATGTCATGGTCCATTGCGATGACAATGGCATGGAGCATTGTGATGCCAAATGTAATGGAGAATTGTGATGACAAATATAATGGAGCTATGTGATGATTAGGGCTTGGAGCATTATGATGACAAGGGCCATTGAAAATTTTCATGACAAGGTCGAGAATCATTGTGATGACAAGGTCCTGAAGCATTGTGATGACAAAACCATGGAGCCTTGTGATGACAAGTCTCATGGAGCATACTGATGAAAAGGGGCATAGAGCATTGTGATTACAGGGTTCTTGGAACATTGTGATGACTAGGGCAAGGAGCATTGTGAGGAGAAGTCCAAGGAGCATTCTGATGGCATTCGTCGTTGAGTTTTCTGATGACAAGGGCATGGAGCATTGTGATTACATGGATCTTGGACCACTGTAAAGAAAAGACCATGTATCATTGTGATGAAAAAGACATGGAGCCTTGTCATGACAGGGTTCAAGGAGCATACAGACAACAAGTGTCAGGGAGCATTTTGATGACAAGTGTATTGAGCATTGTGATGACAAAGGTCATGGAGCTTTGTGATGAGAAGACCATTGATAATTGTGATGACGAGCTTCAAGGGGAATTGTGATGACAAGTGTTATGGAATATTGTGATCACAAGGGTTTGGAGCATTGTTATGACAGAGGTCATGGAGCATTTTGATTTCATTGTGATGACAATAGCATGAAGCATTATGATGATGGGCATGGTGCATTGTGATGACAGTGTTCATGGATCATTGAGATGAAAAGGGGCATAGAGTATTGTGATTACAGTGTTCTTGGAGCATTGTGATGAGAAGGGTCATGGAGCTTTTTGATGACAAGACCATGGAACATCGTGATGGCAGGGGTCATGGAGCATTGTTATGACAGTGGTAGTGGAGCATTGTGGTGGCAAGGGCATGGAGCATTGTGATGAGAAGGCCATGGAGCATTCTGATGACCTGTGTCATGGAGCTTTGTGAAGACAACACATGGAGCAATGTGATGAGAGCGTTCATGGAGCATTGTGATGACAATGACATGGAGCATTGTGATGCCAAGGGTCATGGATCATTCTGATAACAAAAGTCTTGGAGTATTTTGATGGCAAGAACGTTGTGCTTTGTGATGAGAAGGGCAGGGAGCATTCTGATGACAGGGTCATGGAGCTATTTGATTAAAAGTGTCATGGAACATTTTGATGACAGGTGTTATGGAACATTTTGATGTCAGGGGTCATCAAACTTTGTGATGATAAGTGCATGTAGCATTTTGATGACAGGAGTCATGGAACATTGTGATGACAGGGGTGAGGGAGTATTGTGACAAATAGTGATGTAGCATTGTGATATCAGTGGTGAGAGAGCATTTTGATAAGAAGTGCATTGAGCATTGTGATGACAAATTTTAAGGAGCATTGTGATGAGAAGATTGTGGAGCACTGTGATGACAAGCGCATGGCGCATTGTGATGACATGGGTCATGGACATTTGTGCTGACAAGCGCATTGAGCATTGTGATGACAAGGGTCAAAGAGCATTGTGATGAAAAGTTCATGCAGCATTGTGGTTAAAAAGGTCACAGAGACTGTTGATGACGAGGGCATGGACCATTGTGATGACAAAGGTCATGAAGCATTGTGATGACTGGAGTCACGGAGCATAGTGATGACAGGGTTCATGGAGAATTCTGATAACAAGAGCATGGAGCATTGTGATGACAAGGGCATGGATCATTGCTCTTATATGTTTCATGGATTATTGTGATGACAGTTGGAATGGCGCATTGTGATGACAAGGACATGGAGCATTGTGATGACCAGGTCATGCAGTATTGTGAAGAGAGGTGTCAGGGAGCATTGTGATGACATATGTAGTGGCCCATTGTGATGACAATGGCATGGAGCATTGGGATGCCAAGTGTCATGGAGGATTCTGATGACAAAGGTAATGGAGCATTGTGATGACAATGGCTTGGAGCATTGTGATGACAAGGGTCAGGGAGCATGTTGCTGAGAAGTGCATGGAGAATTGTGATGACAAGGGTCATGGAGCATTCTGATGACAAGATTGTGGAGTATTTTGATGACAATGGCATGGAGCATTGTGATGAAAACGGCATGGGGCATTGTGATGAAAAAGGCATGGAGCCTTTTCGTGACATGGTTCAAGGAGCATTCTGATGACAAGTGTCAGGAAGCACTGTGATGACAAGTGTATTGAGAATTGTGCTGACAAAGGTCATGGAGCATTGTGATGAAAAGGCATGGAATATTGTGATGACAGGCATCATGGAGCGTTGTGATGACAAGTGTTATGGGACATTGTGATCACAAGGGTTTGGAGCATTGTGATGACAGAGGTCATGGATCATTTTGATTTCAAGGAGCATGGAGCATTGTGATGACAAGGGCATGAATCAATGTAATCCCAAGGTTAATGGAGGATTGTGATGACAATGGAAATGGAGCATTGTGATGACAAGCGCATAGAGCATTGTAATGACAAAGTCATGTAGCATTTTGCTGACAAAGGCATGGAGCATTGTGATGACATGTGTCATGGAGCACTGTGATGACAAGCGTCACGGAGCCTTGTGAATACACGGGTCATGGAGCATTGGGATGCCAAGGGCATGGATCATTGTGATGACAAGTGTCATGGAGCACTTGGCTGAAAATGTTCATGAAGTGTTGTGATGACAGGGGTCATGGAGCATTGTGATGACTAGGGAATGGAGCAATGTGATTACAAGAGTCGCGGATCATTGTGTTGTCAGGTTTCATGGAGTTTTGTGATGACAGTTGTCATGGAGCATTGTGATGATATTGGCCATGGAGCATTGTGATTAGTAGGTCGTGGAGCATTGGGCTGAAAATGTTTATGGATTATTGTGATGACAGGGGTCATGGAGCATTGTGATGACAAGGGAATGGAGCATGGTGAAGACAAGGTCCTGGAGCATTGTGATGAGCAGACCATGGAGACTTGTGATGACAAGTCTCATGGAGCATTCTGATGAAAAGGGGCATGGAGCATTGTGATTACTGGGGTCTTGGAGCACTGTGATGACAAGGGCATGGAATATTGTGATGAAAAAGGCATGGAGCCTTGTCATGACAGGGTTCCAGGAGCATAATGAGGACAAGTGTCAGGGAGCATTGTGATGACAAGTGTATTGAGCATTGTGATGACAAAGATCATGGAGCATTGTGATGAGAAGACCATGGATAATTGTGATGATGAGCGTCGTGGGGTGTTTTGATGATAAGTGTTTTGGAACATTGTGATCACAAGGGTTTGTAGCATTATGATGACAGAGTTCATGGAGAATATTCATTTAATTGTGCTGACAATAGCCTGAAGCATTATGATGATGGGCATGGTGCATTGTGATGACCGGGTTCATGGAGCATTGACATGAAAAGGGGCATGGTGCATTGTGTTTACAGGGATCTTCTGGCATTGTGATGACAAGCGCATGGAGCATTGTGATGAGAAAGCCATGGAACAATCTGATGACATGAGTCATGGAACATTGTGATGACATGGGCATGGAGCATTGTGATTACAGGGGTCTTCAGCATTGTGATGACAAGTGTCATGGAACCTTGTGATGACTAGGCCGTGGAACATTGTGATGGCAGGGTTCATGGTGCATTGTTATGACAGAGGTAATGGAGAATTGTGATGAGAAGGGCATGGAATATTGGACTGAAATGTTTCATGGATTATTGTGATGAGAGTGGACATGGAGCATTGTGATGACAAGGGTACGGAACACTATGATACATGGGTCATGCAGGATTGTAATTACAAGGGCATGGAGCATTGTGATGAGTAGGGCATCGAGCAGTGTGATGACAAGTGTCATGAAGCTTTGTGATGACAAGGGCATAGAGCAATGTGATGAGAGTGTTCATGGATCATTGTGATGACAATGACATGGAGCATTGTGATGCCAAGTGTCATGGAGCTTTGTGATGACAAGTCATGGAGCATTTTGATGACAAGCGCATGGGGCATTGTGATGAGAACGGCAGGGAGCATTTTGATGACCGTGTCATGCAGCAATTTGATGAAAAGTGTAATGGAACATTTTGATGGCAGGGGTTATAGAACATTGTGATATCAGGGGTCTTGGAGCTTTGCGATGAAAAGGGTCATGGAGCATTTTGATGACAGGGGTTATGGAACATTGTGATGTCAGGGGTCATGGAACATTGTGATGATATGGGGATGTAGCAGTGTGATGAGAGGGTCATGGAACATTTTGATTACAGGGGTGAGGGAGTATTGTGATGACTAGTGATGGAACACTGTGATATCTCTGGTGAGAGAGCATTTTGATGAGAAGTGCATGGAGCATTGTGATTACAAAGTTTATAGAGCATTGCAATGACAAGGTTGTGGACCGTTGTGATGAAATGCGCGTGGCACATTGTGAAGACAATGGTCAAGGAGCATTGTTCTGACAAAGACATGGAGCATTGTGATGACAAGGATCACAGAGAATTGTGATGAAAAGTTCATGGAGCATTGTGGTTAAAAAGGTCACAGAGCCTTGTGATGACACGGGCATGGACCATTGTGATGACAAACGTTATGAAGCATTGTGATGACTGGAGTCACGGAGCATTGTGATGACAGAAGTCATGGAGCATTGTGATGACATGTGTCAATGAACATTGTGCTGACAAGCGCATTGAGCATTGTGATGACAAGGGTCATGGAACATTGTGATGACATGTGTCAGGGAGCATTGTGCTGACAAGCGTCACGGAGCATTGTGAATACAGGGGTCATGGAGCATTGTGCTGACAAGCGCATGGAGCAATGTGATGACAAGGGTCATGGAGCATTGTGCTGAGAAAGGCATAGAGCATTGTGATGACAAGGGTCAAAGAGCATTGTGATGAAAAGTTCATGGAGCATTGTGGTTAAAAAGGTCACAGAGACAGTTGATGACGAGGGCATGGACCATTGTTGTGACAAAGTTCATGAAGCATTGTGATGACTGGAGTCACGGTGCATTGTGATGACAGGGGTCATGCAGCATTGTGATAACCAGGGCAAGGAGCATTGTGATGTCAAGGGCATGGAGCATTGGTCTAATAAGTTTCATGGATTATCGCGATGACAGTTGGAATGGTGCATTGTGATGACAAAGGCATGGAGCATTGTGATGACCTGGTCATGCAGTATTGTGAAGACAGGTGTCAGGGAGCATTGTGATGACATATGTCTTGGTCCATTGCAGTGACAATGGCAGGGAGCATTGTGATGCCAAATGTAATGGAGGATTTTGATGACAAATATAATGGAGAATTGTGATGACTAGGGCTTTGAGCATTATGATGACAAGGGCCATTGAGAATTTTCAGAACAAGGTGGTGAAGCATTGTGATGACAAGTTCCTGAGCATTGTGATGAGAAATCCACAGAGACTTGTGATGACAAACCTCATGGAGCATACTGATGAAAAGGGGCAGGGGCCATTGTGATTACAGGGGTCTTGAAACATTGTGATGACATGGGCATGGAGCATTGTGAGGAGAAGGCCAAGGAGCATTCTGAAGACATGTGTCATTGAGGTTTGTGATGACAAGGGCATGGAGCATTGTGTTTAAATGGGTCTTGGAGCATTGTGATGAAAAGGGCATGGATCATTGTGATGAAAAAGGCATAGAGCCTTGTCATGACAGGATTCAAGGAGCATACAGACAACAAGTGTCAGGGAGCATTTTGATGACAAGTGTATTGAGCATTGTGATGACAAAGGTCATGGAGCATTGTGATGAGAAGACCATGGATAATTGTGATGACGATCCTCATGGGGCACTGTGATGACAAGTGTTATGGAATATTGTAATCACAAGGGTTTGAAGCATTGTTATGACTGAGGTCATGGAGCATTTTGATTTCATTGTGATGAAAATAGCATGAAGCATTTTCATGATGGGCATGGTGCATTTTGATGACTGGGTTCATGGATAATTGAGATGAAAAATGGGCATGGAACATTGTGATTACAGGGGTCTTGGAGCATTGTGATGAGAAGGTGCATGGAGCCTTGTGATGAAAAGGCCACGGAACATCGTGATGGCAGGGATCATGGAGCATTTTTATGACAGGGGTAATGGAGCATTGTGGCGGCAAGGGCATGGAGCATTGTGATGAGAAGTCCATTGAGCATTCTGATGACATGTGTCATGGAGCTTTGTGATGACAAGGGCATGGAGCAATGTGATGAGAATGTTCATGGAGCATGGTGATGACAATGACATGGAGCATTGTGATGCCAAGGGTCATGGATCTTTGTGATGACAAAGGTCATGGAGCATTTTTATGACAAGGGCGTTGTGCACTGTGATGAGAAGGGCAGGGAGCATTGTGATGACAGGGTCATGGAGCAATTTGATGAAAAGTGTCATGGAACGTTTTGATGACAAAGGTTATGGAACATTGTGATTTCAGGGGTCACGGAGCATTATGATGAAAAGGGTCATGGAGCATTTTGATGACAGGGGTTATGGAGCATTGTGATGTCAGGGGTCATCAAACATTGTGATGGTAAGTGCATGTAGCATTGTGATGACAGGAGTCATGGAACATTGTGATAACCAGGGTGAGGGAGTATTGTGACGATTAGTGATGTAACATTGTGATATCTGTGGTTAGAGAGCATTTTGATGGGAAGTGCATGGAGCATTGTGATGACAAGGTTTATGGAGCATTGTGATGACAAGATTGTGGAGCACTGTGATGACAAGCGCATGGTGCATTATGATGACATGTGTCATGGAGCATCGTGCTGACAAGGGCATGGAGCATTGTGATGACAAGGGTTATGGAGCATTGTGCTGAGAAAGGCATAGAGAATTGTGATGACAAGGATCAAAGAGCATTGTGATGAAAAGTTCATGAAGCATTGTGATGACAAGTGTCATGGAGCATTGTGATGACAAGGGCATGGAACATTGGTCTAATAAGTTTCATGGATTATTGTGATGACTGTTGGAATTGTGCATTGTGGTGACAAGGGCATGGAGCATTGTGATGACAAGGTCATGCAGTATTGTGAAGACAGGTGTCAGGGAGCATTGTGATGATATATGTAATGGCCCATTGTGATGACAATGTTATGGAGCATTGTGATGCCATGTGTCATGGAGGATTCTGATGACAAAGGTAATGGTGCATTGTGATGACAGTGGCTTGGAGCATTGAGATGACAAGGGTCAGGGATCATTGTGCTGACAAGTGCATGGAGAATTGTGATGACAAAGGTCATGGAACATTCTCATGACAAGCTTGTGGAGTATTTTGATGACAGTGGCGTGGAGCATTGTGATGAAAACGGCGTGGGGCATTGTGTTGAGAGAGGCATGGAGCCTTTTCGTGACAGGTTTCAAGGAGCATTCTGACGACAAGTGTCAGGGAGCATTGTGATGACAAGTGTATTGAGAATTGTGATGACAAATATCATGGAGCATTGTGATGAAAAGTGCAAGGAGTATTGTGATGATAGGCATCATGGAGCGTTGTGATGACAAGTGTTATGGAACACTGTGATCACAAGGGTTTGGAGCATTGTGATGACAGAGGTCATGGATCATTTTGATTTCAAGGACCATGGAGCATTTTGATGACAAGGACATGAAGCAATGTGATCCCAAGGTTCATAGAAGATTGTGATGACAATGGTAATGGAGTATTGTGATGACAAGCGCATAGAGCATGGTAATGACAAGGTATTGTAGCATTTTACTGACAAAGGCATGGAACATTGTGATGACAGGTGTCATGGAGCACTGTGATGACAAGCGTCACGGAGCATTGTGAATACAGGGGTCTTTGAGCATTGGGATGACAAGGGCATGGAGCATTTTGATGACAGGTGTTATGGAGCACTGTGATTACAAGCGTCAAGGAGCATTGTGAATACAGGGGTCATGGAGCATTGGGATGACAAGGGCATGGATCATTGTGATGACAAGGGTCATTGAGCATTGGGCTGAAAATGTTCATGGAGTATTGTGATGACAGGGGTCATGGAGCATTGTGATGACAGAGGTCATGGAGAATTTTGATTTCATTGTGCTGACAATAGCCGGAAGCATTATGATGAAGGGTATGATGCATTGTGATGACAAGGTTCATGGAGCATTGAGATTAAAAGGGGCATGGAGCATTGTGATTACAGGGGTCTTGGAGCATTGTGATGAAAAGGGAATGGATCCTTGTGATGAAAAAGGCATGGAGCCTCGTCATGACAGGGTTCAAGGAGCATACTGACGACAAGTGTCAGGGAGCATTGTGATGACAAGTGTATTGAGCATTGTGATGATAATGATCATGGAGCATTGTGAAGAGAAGACCATGGATAATTGTGATGATGAGCGTCATGGGGTTTTGTGATGATAAGTGTTATGGAACATTGTGATCAAAAGGGTTTGGAGCATTATGATGACAGAGGTCATGGAGAATATTGATTTCATTGTGATGACAATAGCCTGAAGCATTATGATGATGGGCATGGTGTATTGTGATGACAGGGTTCATGGAGCATTGAGAGGAAAAGGGGCATGGAGCATTGTGATTACAAGGGTCTTGGAGCATTGTGATGATATGGGCATGGAGCACTGTGATGAGAAGTCCATGGAACATTCTGATGACATTCTTCATGGAGCTTTGTGATGACAAGGGCATGGAGCATTGTGATTTCAGGGGTCTTGAGCATTGTGATGACAAGTGTCATGGAACCTTGTGATGACTATGCCATTGAACATTGTTATGGCAAGGGTCATGGTGCATTGTTATGACAGGGGTTATGGAGCATTTTGATGAGAAGGGTATGGAACATTTGTCTGAAATGTTTCATGGATTATTGTGATGAGAGTGGGCATGGAGCATTGTGATGACAAGGGTACTGAACACTATGATACATGGGTCATTCAGGATTGTAATGACAAGGGCTTGGAGCATTGTGATGAGAAGGTCATCGAGAATTGTGATGACAAGTGTCATGGAGCTTTGTGATGACAAGGGCATGGAGCAATATGATCAGAGGGTTCATGGAGCATTGTGATGACAATGACATGGAGCATTGTTATGAGAAGGTCATCGAGAATTGTGATGACAAGTGTCATGGAGCTTTGTGATGACAAGGGCATGGAGCAATATGATCAGAGGGTTCATGGAGCATTGTGATGACAATGACATGGAGCATTGTGATGCCATGGGTCATGGAGCTTTGTGATGACAAGTCATGGAGCATTTTGATGACAAGGGCATGGTGCATTGTGATGAGAAAGGCAGGGAGCATTTTGATGAACGGGTCATGCAGCAATTTGATAAGAAGTGTAATGGAATATTTTGATGGCAGGGGTTATAGAACATTGTGATGTCAGGGGTCTTGGATCTTTGGGATGAAAAGGGTCATGGAGCATTTTGATGACAGGGGTTATGGAACATTATGGTGTCAGGGGTCATGGAACATTGTGATGATAAGGTGATATAGCATTGTGATGAGAGTGTCATGGAACTTTGTGATACCAGGGGTGAGGGAGTATTGTGATTACTAGTGATGGAACATTGTGATATCTCTGGTGAGAGAGCATTTTGATGAGCAGTGCATGGACCATTGTGATTACAAAGTTTTTGTAGCATTGCAATGACCAAGATGTGGACCTTTGTGATGAAATGTGCATGGAACATTGTGATGACAATGGTCAAGGAGCATTGTTCTGACAAAGACATGGAGCATTGTGATGACAAGGATCATAGAGAATTGTGATGAAAAGTTCATGGAGCATTGTGGTTACAAAGGTCACAGAGCCTTGTGATGACGCGGGCATGGTCCATTGTGATGACAAACTTTATGAAACATTGTGATAACTGGAGTCACGGAGCACTGTGATGACAGGGATCGTGGAGCATTGTGATGACAAGGGCATGCAGCATTGTGATGATAGGGGCATGGAGCATTAGTCTGACAATTTTCATGGATTACTGTGATGACAGTGGGCATGGTGTATTGTGATGACAAGGTCATGGAGCATTGTGATGAAGGTCATGGAGTATTGTGAAGACAGGTGTCAGGGAGCATTGTGATGACATATGTCATGGTCCATTGCGATGACAATGGCATGGAGCATTGTGATGCCAAATGTAATGGAGAATTGTGATGACAAATATAATGGAGCTATGTGATGATTAGGGCTTGGAGCATTATGATGACAAGGGCCATTGAAAATTTTCATGACAAGGTCGAGAATCATTGTGATGACAAGGTCCTGAAGCATTGTGATGACAAAACCATGGAGCCTTGTGATGACAAGTCTCATGGAGCATACTGATGAAAAGGGGCATAGAGCATTGTGATTACAGGGTTCTTGGAACATTGTGATGACTAGGGCAAGGAGCATTGTGAGGAGAAGTCCAAGGAGCATTCTGATGGCATTCGTCGTTGAGTTTTCTGATGACAAGGGCATGGAGCATTGTGATTACATGGATCTTGGACCACTGTAAAGAAAAGACCATGTATCATTGTGATGAAAAAGACATGGAGCCTTGTCATGACAGGGTTCAAGGAGCATACAGACAACAAGTGTCAGGGAGCATTTTGATGACAAGTGTATTGAGCATTGTGATGACAAAGGTCATGGAGCTTTGTGATGAGAAGACCATTGATAATTGTGATGACGAGCTTCAAGGGGAATTGTGATGACAAGTGTTATGGAATATTGTGATCACAAGGGTTTGGAGCATTGTTATGACAGAGGTCATGGAGCATTTTGATTTCATTGTGATGACAATAGCATGAAGCATTATGATGATGGGCATGGTGCATTGTGATGACAGTGTTCATGGATCATTGAGATGAAAAGGGGCATAGAGTATTGTGATTACAGTGTTCTTGGAGCATTGTGATGAGAAGGGTCATGGAGCTTTTTGATGACAAGACCATGGAACATCGTGATGGCAGGGGTCATGGAGCATTGTTATGACAGTGGTAGTGGAGCATTGTGGTGGCAAGGGCATGGAGCATTGTGATGAGAAGGCCATGGAGCATTCTGATGACCTGTGTCATGGAGCTTTGTGAAGACAACACATGGAGCAATGTGATGAGAGCGTTCATGGAGCATTGTGATGACAATGACATGGAGCATTGTGATGCCAAGGGTCATGGATCATTCTGATAACAAAAGTCTTGGAGTATTTTGATGGCAAGAACGTTGTGCTTTGTGATGAGAAGGGCAGGGAGCATTCTGATGACAGGGTCATGGAGCTATTTGATTAAAAGTGTCATGGAACATTTTGATGACAGGTGTTATGGAACATTTTGATGTCAGGGGTCATCAAACTTTGTGATGATAAGTGCATGTAGCATTTTGATGACAGGAGTCATGGAACATTGTGATGACAGGGGTGAGGGAGTATTGTGACAAATAGTGATGTAGCATTGTGATATCAGTGGTGAGAGAGCATTTTGATAAGAAGTGCATTGAGCATTGTGATGACAAATTTTAAGGAGCATTGTGATGAGAAGATTGTGGAGCACTGTGATGACAAGCGCATGGCGCATTGTGATGACATGGGTCATGGACATTTGTGCTGACAAGCGCATTGAGCATTGTGATGACAAGGGTCAAAGAGCATTGTGATGAAAAGTTCATGCAGCATTGTGGTTAAAAAGGTCACAGAGACTGTTGATGACGAGGGCATGGACCATTGTGATGACAAAGGTCATGAAGCATTGTGATGACTGGAGTCACGGAGCATAGTGATGACAGGGTTCATGGAGAATTCTGATAACAAGAGCATGGAGCATTGTGATGACAAGGGCATGGATCATTGCTCTTATATGTTTCATGGATTATTGTGATGACAGTTGGAATGGCGCATTGTGATGACAAGGACATGGAGCATTGTGATGACCAGGTCATGCAGTATTGTGAAGAGA
Source organism: Mesoplodon mirus (assembly GCF_964341445.2). Lineage (NCBI taxonomy): Eukaryota > Metazoa > Chordata > Mammalia > Artiodactyla > Ziphiidae > Mesoplodon > Mesoplodon mirus. The sequence continues at coordinate 1,005,803 of NW_028295720.1, forward strand.
GGTGTCAGGGAGCATTGTGATGACATATGTAGTGGCCCATTGTGATGACAATGGCATGGAGCATTGGGATGCCAAGTGTCATGGAGGATTCTGATGACAAAGGTAATGGAGCATTGTGATGACAATGGCTTGGAGCATTGTGATGACAAGGGTCAGGGAGCATGTTGCTGAGAAGTGCATGGAGAATTGTGATGACAAGGGTCATGGAGCATTCTGATGACAAGATTGTGGAGTATTTTGATGACAATGGCATGGAGCATTGTGATGAAAACGGCATGGGGCATTGTGATGAAAAAGGCATGGAGCCTTTTCGTGACATGGTTCAAGGAGCATTCTGATGACAAGTGTCAGGAAGCACTGTGATGACAAGTGTATTGAGAATTGTGCTGACAAAGGTCATGGAGCATTGTGATGAAAAGGCATGGAATATTGTGATGACAGGCATCATGGAGCGTTGTGATGACAAGTGTTATGGGACATTGTGATCACAAGGGTTTGGAGCATTGTGATGACAGAGGTCATGGATCATTTTGATTTCAAGGAGCATGGAGCATTGTGATGACAAGGGCATGAATCAATGTAATCCCAAGGTTAATGGAGGATTGTGATGACAATGGAAATGGAGCATTGTGATGACAAGCGCATAGAGCATTGTAATGACAAAGTCATGTAGCATTTTGCTGACAAAGGCATGGAGCATTGTGATGACATGTGTCATGGAGCACTGTGATGACAAGCGTCACGGAGCCTTGTGAATACACGGGTCATGGAGCATTGGGATGCCAAGGGCATGGATCATTGTGATGACAAGTGTCATGGAGCACTTGGCTGAAAATGTTCATGAAGTGTTGTGATGACAGGGGTCATGGAGCATTGTGATGACTAGGGAATGGAGCAATGTGATTACAAGAGTCGCGGATCATTGTGTTGTCAGGTTTCATGGAGTTTTGTGATGACAGTTGTCATGGAGCATTGTGATGATATTGGCCATGGAGCATTGTGATTAGTAGGTCGTGGAGCATTGGGCTGAAAATGTTTATGGATTATTGTGATGACAGGGGTCATGGAGCATTGTGATGACAAGGGAATGGAGCATGGTGAAGACAAGGTCCTGGAGCATTGTGATGAGCAGACCATGGAGACTTGTGATGACAAGTCTCATGGAGCATTCTGATGAAAAGGGGCATGGAGCATTGTGATTACTGGGGTCTTGGAGCACTGTGATGACAAGGGCATGGAATATTGTGATGAAAAAGGCATGGAGCCTTGTCATGACAGGGTTCCAGGAGCATAATGAGGACAAGTGTCAGGGAGCATTGTGATGACAAGTGTATTGAGCATTGTGATGACAAAGATCATGGAGCATTGTGATGAGAAGACCATGGATAATTGTGATGATGAGCGTCGTGGGGTGTTTTGATGATAAGTGTTTTGGAACATTGTGATCACAAGGGTTTGTAGCATTATGATGACAGAGTTCATGGAGAATATTCATTTAATTGTGCTGACAATAGCCTGAAGCATTATGATGATGGGCATGGTGCATTGTGATGACCGGGTTCATGGAGCATTGACATGAAAAGGGGCATGGTGCATTGTGTTTACAGGGATCTTCTGGCATTGTGATGACAAGCGCATGGAGCATTGTGATGAGAAAGCCATGGAACAATCTGATGACATGAGTCATGGAACATTGTGATGACATGGGCATGGAGCATTGTGATTACAGGGGTCTTCAGCATTGTGATGACAAGTGTCATGGAACCTTGTGATGACTAGGCCGTGGAACATTGTGATGGCAGGGTTCATGGTGCATTGTTATGACAGAGGTAATGGAGAATTGTGATGAGAAGGGCATGGAATATTGGACTGAAATGTTTCATGGATTATTGTGATGAGAGTGGACATGGAGCATTGTGATGACAAGGGTACGGAACACTATGATACATGGGTCATGCAGGATTGTAATTACAAGGGCATGGAGCATTGTGATGAGTAGGGCATCGAGCAGTGTGATGACAAGTGTCATGAAGCTTTGTGATGACAAGGGCATAGAGCAATGTGATGAGAGTGTTCATGGATCATTGTGATGACAATGACATGGAGCATTGTGATGCCAAGTGTCATGGAGCTTTGTGATGACAAGTCATGGAGCATTTTGATGACAAGCGCATGGGGCATTGTGATGAGAACGGCAGGGAGCATTTTGATGACCGTGTCATGCAGCAATTTGATGAAAAGTGTAATGGAACATTTTGATGGCAGGGGTTATAGAACATTGTGATATCAGGGGTCTTGGAGCTTTGCGATGAAAAGGGTCATGGAGCATTTTGATGACAGGGGTTATGGAACATTGTGATGTCAGGGGTCATGGAACATTGTGATGATATGGGGATGTAGCAGTGTGATGAGAGGGTCATGGAACATTTTGATTACAGGGGTGAGGGAGTATTGTGATGACTAGTGATGGAACACTGTGATATCTCTGGTGAGAGAGCATTTTGATGAGAAGTGCATGGAGCATTGTGATTACAAAGTTTATAGAGCATTGCAATGACAAGGTTGTGGACCGTTGTGATGAAATGCGCGTGGCACATTGTGAAGACAATGGTCAAGGAGCATTGTTCTGACAAAGACATGGAGCATTGTGATGACAAGGATCACAGAGAATTGTGATGAAAAGTTCATGGAGCATTGTGGTTAAAAAGGTCACAGAGCCTTGTGATGACACGGGCATGGACCATTGTGATGACAAACGTTATGAAGCATTGTGATGACTGGAGTCACGGAGCATTGTGATGACAGAAGTCATGGAGCATTGTGATGACATGTGTCAATGAACATTGTGCTGACAAGCGCATTGAGCATTGTGATGACAAGGGTCATGGAACATTGTGATGACATGTGTCAGGGAGCATTGTGCTGACAAGCGTCACGGAGCATTGTGAATACAGGGGTCATGGAGCATTGTGCTGACAAGCGCATGGAGCAATGTGATGACAAGGGTCATGGAGCATTGTGCTGAGAAAGGCATAGAGCATTGTGATGACAAGGGTCAAAGAGCATTGTGATGAAAAGTTCATGGAGCATTGTGGTTAAAAAGGTCACAGAGACAGTTGATGACGAGGGCATGGACCATTGTTGTGACAAAGTTCATGAAGCATTGTGATGACTGGAGTCACGGTGCATTGTGATGACAGGGGTCATGCAGCATTGTGATAACCAGGGCAAGGAGCATTGTGATGTCAAGGGCATGGAGCATTGGTCTAATAAGTTTCATGGATTATCGCGATGACAGTTGGAATGGTGCATTGTGATGACAAAGGCATGGAGCATTGTGATGACCTGGTCATGCAGTATTGTGAAGACAGGTGTCAGGGAGCATTGTGATGACATATGTCTTGGTCCATTGCAGTGACAATGGCAGGGAGCATTGTGATGCCAAATGTAATGGAGGATTTTGATGACAAATATAATGGAGCATTGTGATGACTAGGGCTTTGAGCATTATGATGACAAGGGCCATTGAGAATTTTCAGAACAAGGTGGTGAAGCATTGTGATGACAAGTTCCTGAGCATTGTGATGAGAAATCCACAGAGACTTGTGATGACAAACCTCATGGAGCATACTGATGAAAAGGGGCAGGGGCCATTGTGATTACAGGGGTCTTGAAACATTGTGATGACATGGGCATGGAGCATTGTGAGGAGAAGGCCAAGGAGCATTCTGAAGACATGTGTCATTGAGGTTTGTGATGACAAGGGCATGGAGCATTGTGTTTAAATGGGTCTTGGAGCATTGTGATGAAAAGGGCATGGATCATTGTGATGAAAAAGGCATAGAGCCTTGTCATGACAGGATTCAAGGAGCATACAGACAACAAGTGTCAGGGAGCATTTTGATGACAAGTGTATTGAGCATTGTGATGACAAAGGTCATGGAGCATTGTGATGAGAAGACCATGGATAATTGTGATGACGATCCTCATGGGGCACTGTGATGACAAGTGTTATGGAATATTGTAATCACAAGGGTTTGAAGCATTGTTATGACTGAGGTCATGGAGCATTTTGATTTCATTGTGATGAAAATAGCATGAAGCATTTTCATGATGGGCATGGTGCATTTTGATGACTGGGTTCATGGATAATTGAGATGAAAAATGGGCATGGAACATTGTGATTACAGGGGTCTTGGAGCATTGTGATGAGAAGGTGCATGGAGCCTTGTGATGAAAAGGCCACGGAACATCGTGATGGCAGGGATCATGGAGCATTTTTATGACAGGGGTAATGGAGCATTGTGGCGGCAAGGGCATGGAGCATTGTGATGAGAAGTCCATTGAGCATTCTGATGACATGTGTCATGGAGCTTTGTGATGACAAGGGCATGGAGCAATGTGATGAGAATGTTCATGGAGCATGGTGATGACAATGACATGGAGCATTGTGATGCCAAGGGTCATGGATCTTTGTGATGACAAAGGTCATGGAGCATTTTTATGACAAGGGCGTTGTGCACTGTGATGAGAAGGGCAGGGAGCATTGTGATGACAGGGTCATGGAGCAATTTGATGAAAAGTGTCATGGAACGTTTTGATGACAAAGGTTATGGAACATTGTGATTTCAGGGGTCACGGAGCATTATGATGAAAAGGGTCATGGAGCATTTTGATGACAGGGGTTATGGAGCATTGTGATGTCAGGGGTCATCAAACATTGTGATGGTAAGTGCATGTAGCATTGTGATGACAGGAGTCATGGAACATTGTGATAACCAGGGTGAGGGAGTATTGTGACGATTAGTGATGTAACATTGTGATATCTGTGGTGAGAGAGCATTTTGATGGGAAGTGCATGGAGCATTGTGATGACAAGGTTTATGGAGCATTGTGATGACAAGATTGTGGAGCACTGTGATGACAAGCGCATGGTGCATTATGATGACATGTGTCATGGAGCATCGTGCTGACAAGGGCATGGAGCATTGTGATGACAAGGGTTATGGAGCATTGTGCTGAGAAAGGCATAGAGAATTGTGATGACAAGGATCAAAGAGCATTGTGATGAAAAGTTCATGAAGCATTGTGATGACAAGTGTCATGGAGCATTGTGATGACAAGGGCATGGAACATTGGTCTAATAAGTTTCATGGATTATTGTGATGACTGTTGGAATTGTGCATTGTGGTGACAAGGGCATGGAGCATTGTGATGACAAGGTCATGCAGTATTGTGAAGACAGGTGTCAGGGAGCATTGTGATGATATATGTAATGGCCCATTGTGATGACAATGTTATGGAGCATTGTGATGCCATGTGTCATGGAGGATTCTGATGACAAAGGTAATGGTGCATTGTGATGACAGTGGCTTGGAGCATTGAGATGACAAGGGTCAGGGATCATTGTGCTGACAAGTGCATGGAGAATTGTGATGACAAAGGTCATGGAACATTCTCATGACAAGCTTGTGGAGTATTTTGATGACAGTGGCGTGGAGCATTGTGATGAAAACGGCGTGGGGCATTGTGTTGAGAGAGGCATGGAGCCTTTTCGTGACAGGTTTCAAGGAGCATTCTGACGACAAGTGTCAGGGAGCATTGTGATGACAAGTGTATTGAGAATTGTGATGACAAATATCATGGAGCATTGTGATGAAAAGTGCAAGGAGTATTGTGATGATAGGCATCATGGAGCGTTGTGATGACAAGTGTTATGGAACACTGTGATCACAAGGGTTTGGAGCATTGTGATGACAGAGGTCATGGATCATTTTGATTTCAAGGACCATGGAGCATTTTGATGACAAGGACATGAAGCAATGTGATCCCAAGGTTCATAGAAGATTGTGATGACAATGGTAATGGAGTATTGTGATGACAAGCGCATAGAGCATGGTAATGACAAGGTATTGTAGCATTTTACTGACAAAGGCATGGAACATTGTGATGACAGGTGTCATGGAGCACTGTGATGACAAGCGTCACGGAGCATTGTGAATACAGGGGTCTTTGAGCATTGGGATGACAAGGGCATGGAGCATTTTGATGACAGGTGTTATGGAGCACTGTGATTACAAGCGTCAAGGAGCATTGTGAATACAGGGGTCATGGAGCATTGGGATGACAAGGGCATGGATCATTGTGATGACAAGGGTCATTGAGCATTGGGCTGAAAATGTTCATGGAGTATTGTGATGACAGGGGTCATGGAGCATTGTGATGACAGAGGTCATGGAGAATTTTGATTTCATTGTGCTGACAATAGCCGGAAGCATTATGATGAAGGGTATGATGCATTGTGATGACAAGGTTCATGGAGCATTGAGATTAAAAGGGGCATGGAGCATTGTGATTACAGGGGTCTTGGAGCATTGTGATGAAAAGGGAATGGATCCTTGTGATGAAAAAGGCATGGAGCCTCGTCATGACAGGGTTCAAGGAGCATACTGACGACAAGTGTCAGGGAGCATTGTGATGACAAGTGTATTGAGCATTGTGATGATAATGATCATGGAGCATTGTGAAGAGAAGACCATGGATAATTGTGATGATGAGCGTCATGGGGTTTTGTGATGATAAGTGTTATGGAACATTGTGATCAAAAGGGTTTGGGGCATTATGATGACAGAGGTCATGGAGAATATTGATTTCATTGTGATGACAATAGCCTGAAGCATTATGATGATGGGCATGGTGTATTGTGATGACAGGGTTCATGGAGCATTGAGAGGAAAAGGGGCATGGAGCATTGTGATTACAAGGGTCTTGGAGCATTGTGATGATATGGGCATGGAGCACTGTGATGAGAAGTCCATGGAACATTCTGATGACATTCTTCATGGAGCTTTGTGATGACAAGGGCATGGAGCATTGTGATTTCAGGGGTCTTGAGCATTGTGATGACAAGTGTCATGGAACCTTGTGATGACTATGCCATTGAACATTGTTATGGCAAGGGTCATGGTGCATTGTTATGACAGGGGTTATGGAGCATTTTGATGAGAAGGGTATGGAACATTTGTCTGAAATGTTTCATGGATTATTGTGATGAGAGTGGGCATGGAGCATTGTGATGACAAGGGTACTGAACACTATGATACATGGGTCATTCAGGATTGTAATGACAAGGGCTTGGAGCATTGTGATGAGAAGGTCATCGAGAATTGTGATGACAAGTGTCATGGAGCTTTGTGATGACAAGGGCATGGAGCAATATGATCAGAGGGTTCATGGAGCATTGTGATGACAATGACATGGAGCATTGTTATGAGAAGGTCATCGAGAATTGTGATGACAAGTGTCATGGAGCTTTGTGATGACAAGGGCATGGAGCAATATGATCAGAGGGTTCATGGAGCATTGTGATGACAATGACATGGAGCATTGTGATGCCATGGGTCATGGAGCTTTGTGATGACAAGTCATGGAGCATTTTGATGACAAGGGCATGGTGCATTGTGATGAGAAAGGCAGGGAGCATTTTGATGAACGGGTCATGCAGCAATTTGATAAGAAGTGTAATGGAATATTTTGATGGCAGGGGTTATAGAACATTGTGATGTCAGGGGTCTTGGATCTTTGGGATGAAAAGGGTCATGGAGCATTTTGATGACAGGGGTTATGGAACATTATGGTGTCAGGGGTCATGGAACATTGTGATGATAAGGTGATATAGCATTGTGATGAGAGTGTCATGGAACTTTGTGATACCAGGGGTGAGGGAGTATTGTGATTACTAGTGATGGAACATTGTGATATCTCTGGTGAGAGAGCATTTTGATGAGCAGTGCATGGACCATTGTGATTACAAAGTTTTTGTAGCATTGCAATGACCAAGTTGTGGACCTTTGTGATGAAATGTGCATGGAACATTGTGATGACAATGGTCAAGGAGCATTGTTCTGACAAAGACATGGAGCATTGTGATGACAAGGATCATAGAGAATTGTGATGAAAAGTTCATGGAGCATTGTGGTTACAAAGGTCACAGAGCCTTGTGATGACGCGGGCATGGTCCATTGTGATGACAAACTTTATGAAACATTGTGATAACTGGAGTCACGGAGCATTGTGATGACAGGGATCGTGGAGCATTGTGATGACAAGGGCATGCAGCATTGTGATGATAGGGGCATGGAGCATTAGTCTGACAATTTTCATGGATTACTGTGATGACAGTGGGCATGGTGTATTGTGATGACAAGGTCATGGAGCATTGTGATGAAGGTCATGGAGTATTGTGAAGACAGGTGTCAGGGAGCATTGTGATGACATATGTCATGGTCCATTGCGATGACAATGGCATGGAGCATTGTGATGCCAAATGTAATGGAGAATTGTGATGACAAATATAATGGAGCTATGTGATGATTAGGGCTTGGAGCATTATGATGACAAGGGCCATTGAAAATTTTCATGACAAGGTCGAGAATCATTGTGATGACAAGGTCCTGAAGCATTGTGATGACAAAACCATGGAGCCTTGTGATGACAAGTCTCATGGAGCATACTGATGAAAAGGGGCATAGAGCATTGTGATTACAGGGTTCTTGGAACATTGTGATGACTAGGGCAAGGAGCATTGTGAGGAGAAGTCCAAGGAGCATTCTGATGGCATTCGTCGTTGAGTTTTCTGATGACAAGGGCATGGAGCATTGTGATTACATGGATCTTGGACCACTGTAAAGAAAAGACCATGTATCATTGTGATGAAAAAGACATGGAGCCTTGTCATGACAGGGTTCAAGGAGCATACAGACAACAAGTGTCAGGGAGCATTTTGATGACAAGTGTATTGAGCATTGTGATGACAAAGGTCATGGAGCTTTGTGATGAGAAGACCATTGATAATTGTGATGACGAGCTTCAAGGGGAATTGTGATGACAAGTGTTATGGAATATTGTGATCACAAGGGTTTGGAGCATTGTTATGACAGAGGTCATGGAGCATTTTGATTTCATTGTGATGACAATAGCATGAAGCATTATGATGATGGGCATGGTGCATTGTGATGACAGTGTTCATGGATCATTGAGATGAAAAGGGGCATAGAGTATTGTGATTACAGTGTTCTTGGAGCATTGTGATGAGAAGGGTCATGGAGCTTTTTGATGACAAGACCATGGAACATCGTGATGGCAGGGGTCATGGAGCATTGTTATGACAGTGGTAGTGGAGCATTGTGGTGGCAAGGGCATGGAGCATTGTGATGAGAAGGCCATGGAGCATTCTGATGACCTGTGTCATGGAGCTTTGTGAAGACAACACATGGAGCAATGTGATGAGAGCGTTCATGGAGCATTGTGATGACAATGACATGGAGCATTGTGATGCCAAGGGTCATGGATCATTCTGATAACAAAAGTCTTGGAGTATTTTGATGGCAAGAACGTTGTGCTTTGTGATGAGAAGGGCAGGGAGCATTCTGATGACAGGGTCATGGAGCTATTTGATTAAAAGTGTCATGGAACATTTTGATGACAGGTGTTATGGAACATTTTGATGTCAGGGGTCATCAAACTTTGTGATGATAAGTGCATGTAGCATTTTGATGACAGGAGTCATGGAACATTGTGATGACAGGGGTGAGGGAGTATTGTGACAAATAGTGATGTAGCATTGTGATATCAGTGGTGAGAGAGCATTTTGATAAGAAGTGCATTGAGCATTGTGATGACAAATTTTAAGGAGCATTGTGATGAGAAGATTGTGGAGCACTGTGATGACAAGCGCATGGCGCATTGTGATGACATGGGTCATGGACATTTGTGCTGACAAGCGCATTGAGCATTGTGATGACAAGGGTCAAAGAGCATTGTGATGAAAAGTTCATGCAGCATTGTGGTTAAAAAGGTCACAGAGACTGTTGATGACGAGGGCATGGACCATTGTGATGACAAAGGTCATGAAGCATTGTGATGACTGGAGTCACGGAGCATAGTGATGACAGGGTTCATGGAGAATTCTGATAACAAGAGCATGGAGCATTGTGATGACAAGGGCATGGATCATTGCTCTTATATGTTTCATGGATTATTGTGATGACAGTTGGAATGGCGCATTGTGATGACAAGGACATGGAGCATTGTGATGACCAGGTCATGCAGTATTGTGAAGAGAGGTGTCAGGGAGCATTGTGATGACATATGTAGTGGCCCATTGTGATGACAATGGCATGGAGCATTGGGATGCCAAGTGTCATGGAGGATTCTGATGACAAAGGTAATGGAGCATTGTGATGACAATGGCTTGGAGCATTGTGATGACAAGGGTCAGGGAGCATGTTGCTGAGAAGTGCATGGAGAATTGTGATGACAAGGGTCATGGAGCATTCTGATGACAAGATTGTGGAGTATTTTGATGACAATGGCATGGAGCATTGTGATGAAAACGGCATGGGGCATTGTGATGAAAAAGGCATGGAGCCTTTTCGTGACATGGTTCAAGGAGCATTCTGATGACAAGTGTCAGGAAGCACTGTGATGACAAGTGTATTGAGAATTGTGCTGACAAAGGTCATGGAGCATTGTGATGAAAAGGCATGGAATATTGTGATGACAGGCATCATGGAGCGTTGTGATGACAAGTGTTATGGGACATTGTGATCACAAGGGTTTGGAGCATTGTGATGACAGAGGTCATGGATCATTTTGATTTCAAGGAGCATGGAGCATTGTGATGACAAGGGCATGAATCAATGTAATCCCAAGGTTAATGGAGGATTGTGATGACAATGGAAATGGAGCATTGTGATGACAAGCGCATAGAGCATTGTAATGACAAAGTCATGTAGCATTTTGCTGACAAAGGCATGGAGCATTGTGATGACATGTGTCATGGAGCACTGTGATGACAAGCGTCACGGAGCCTTGTGAATACACGGGTCATGGAGCATTGGGATGCCAAGGGCATGGATCATTGTGATGACAAGTGTCATGGAGCACTTGGCTGAAAATGTTCATGAAGTGTTGTGATGACAGGGGTCATGGAGCATTGTGATGACTAGGGAATGGAGCAATGTGATTACAAGAGTCGCGGATCATTGTGTTGTCAGGTTTCATGGAGTTTTGTGATGACAGTTGTCATGGAGCATTGTGATGATATTGGCCATGGAGCATTGTGATTAGTAGGTCGTGGAGCATTGGGCTGAAAATGTTTATGGATTATTGTGATGACAGGGGTCATGGAGCATTGTGATGACAAGGGAATGGAGCATGGTGAAGACAAGGTCCTGGAGCATTGTGATGAGCAGACCATGGAGACTTGTGATGACAAGTCTCATGGAGCATTCTGATGAAAAGGGGCATGGAGCATTGTGATTACTGGGGTCTTGGAGCACTGTGATGACAAGGGCATGGAATATTGTGATGAAAAAGGCATGGAGCCTTGTCATGACAGGGTTCCAGGAGCATAATGAGGACAAGTGTCAGGGAGCATTGTGATGACAAGTGTATTGAGCATTGTGATGACAAAGATCATGGAGCATTGTGATGAGAAGACCATGGATAATTGTGATGATGAGCGTCGTGGGGTGTTTTGATGATAAGTGTTTTGGAACATTGTGATCACAAGGGTTTGTAGCATTATGATGACAGAGTTCATGGAGAATATTCATTTAATTGTGCTGACAATAGCCTGAAGCATTATGATGATGGGCATGGTGCATTGTGATGACCGGGTTCATGGAGCATTGACATGAAAAGGGGCATGGTGCATTGTGTTTACAGGGATCTTCTGGCATTGTGATGACAAGCGCATGGAGCATTGTGATGAGAAAGCCATGGAACAATCTGATGACATGAGTCATGGAACATTGTGATGACATGGGCATGGAGCATTGTGATTACAGGGGTCTTCAGCATTGTGATGACAAGTGTCATGGAACCTTGTGATGACTAGGCCGTGGAACATTGTGATGGCAGGGTTCATGGTGCATTGTTATGACAGAGGTAATGGAGAATTGTGATGAGAAGGGCATGGAATATTGGACTGAAATGTTTCATGGATTATTGTGATGAGAGTGGACATGGAGCATTGTGATGACAAGGGTACGGAACACTATGATACATGGGTCATGCAGGATTGTAATTACAAGGGCATGGAGCATTGTGATGAGTAGGGCATCGAGCAGTGTGATGACAAGTGTCATGAAGCTTTGTGATGACAAGGGCATAGAGCAATGTGATGAGAGTGTTCATGGATCATTGTGATGACAATGACATGGAGCATTGTGATGCCAAGTGTCATGGAGCTTTGTGATGACAAGTCATGGAGCATTTTGATGACAAGCGCATGGGGCATTGTGATGAGAACGGCAGGGAGCATTTTGATGACCGTGTCATGCAGCAATTTGATGAAAAGTGTAATGGAACATTTTGATGGCAGGGGTTATAGAACATTGTGATATCAGGGGTCTTGGAGCTTTGCGATGAAAAGGGTCATGGAGCATTTTGATGACAGGGGTTATGGAACATTGTGATGTCAGGGGTCATGGAACATTGTGATGATATGGGGATGTAGCAGTGTGATGAGAGGGTCATGGAACATTTTGATTACAGGGGTGAGGGAGTATTGTGATGACTAGTGATGGAACACTGTGATATCTCTGGTGAGAGAGCATTTTGATGAGAAGTGCATGGAGCATTGTGATTACAAAGTTTATAGAGCATTGCAATGACAAGGTTGTGGACCGTTGTGATGAAATGCGCGTGGCACATTGTGAAGACAATGGTCAAGGAGCATTGTTCTGACAAAGACATGGAGCATTGTGATGACAAGGATCACAGAGAATTGTGATGAAAAGTTCATGGAGCATTGTGGTTAAAAAGGTCACAGAGCCTTGTGATGACACGGGCATGGACCATTGTGATGACAAACGTTATGAAGCATTGTGATGACTGGAGTCACGGAGCATTGTGATGACAGAAGTCATGGAGCATTGTGATGACATGTGTCAATGAACATTGTGCTGACAAGCGCATTGAGCATTGTGATGACAAGGGTCATGGAACATTGTGATGACATGTGTCAGGGAGCATTGTGCTGACAAGCGTCACGGAGCATTGTGAATACAGGGGTCATGGAGCATTGTGCTGACAAGCGCATGGAGCAATGTGATGACAAGGGTCATGGAGCATTGTGCTGAGAAAGGCATAGAGCATTGTGATGACAAGGGTCAAAGAGCATTGTGATGAAATGTTCATGGAGCATTGTGGTTAAAAAGGTCACAGAGACAGTTGATGACGAGGGCATGGACCATTGTTGTGACAAAGTTCATGAAGCATTGTGATGACTGGAGTCACGGTGCATTGTGATGACAGGGGTCATGCAGCATTGTGATAACCAGGGCAAGGAGCATTGTGATGTCAAGGGCATGGAGCATTGGTCTAATAAGTTTCATGGATTATCGCGATGACAGTTGGAATGGTGCATTGTGATGACAAAGGCATGGAGCATTGTGATGACCTGGTCATGCAGTATTGTGAAGACAGGTGTCAGGGAGCATTGTGATGACATATGTCTTGGTCCATTGCAGTGACAATGGCAGGGAGCATTGTGATGCCAAATGTAATGGAGGATTTTGATGACAAATATAATGGAGCATTGTGATGACTAGGGCTTTGAGCATTATGATGACAAGGGCCATTGAGAATTTTCAGAACAAGGTGGTGAAGCATTGTGATGACAAGTTCCTGAGCATTGTGATGAGAAATCCACAGAGACTTGTGATGACAAACCTCATGGAGCATACTGATGAAAAGGGGCAGGGGCCATTGTGATTACAGGGGTCTTGAAACATTGTGATGACATGGGCATGGAGCATTGTGAGGAGAAGACCAAGGAGCATTCTGAAGACATGTGTCATTGAGGTTTGTGATGACAAGGGCATGGAGCATTGTGTTTAAATGGGTCTTGGAGCATTGTGATGAAAAGGGCATGGATCATTGTGATGAAAAAGGCATAGAGCCTTGTCATGACAGGATTCAAGGAGCATACAGACAACAAGTGTCAGGGAGCATTTTGATGACAAGTGTATTGAGCATTGTGATGACAAAGGTCATGGAGCATTGTGATGAGAAGACCATGGATAATTGTGATGACGATCCTCATGGGGCACTGTGATGACAAGTGTTATGGAATATTGTAATCACAAGGGTTTGAAGCATTGTTATGACTGAGGTCATGGAGCATTTTGATTTCATTGTGATGAAAATAGCATGAAGCATTTTCATGATGGGCATGGTGCATTTTGATGACTGGGTTCATGGATAATTGAGATGAAAAATGGGCATGGAACATTGTGATTACAGGGGTCTTGGAGCATTGTGATGAGAAGGTGCATGGAGCCTTGTGATGAAAAGGCCACGGAACATCGTGATGGCAGGGATCATGGAGCATTTTTATGACAGGGGTAATGGAGCATTGTGGCGGCAAGGGCATGGAGCATTGTGATGAGAAGTCCATTGAGCATTCTGATGACATGTGTCATGGAGCTTTGTGATGACAAGGGCATGGAGCAATGTGATGAGAATGTTCATGGAGCATGGTGATGACAATGACATGGAGCATTGTGATGCCAAGGGTCATGGATCTTTGTGATGACAAAGGTCATGGAGCATTTTTATGACAAGGGCGTTGTGCACTGTGATGAGAAGGGCAGGGAGCATTGTGATGACAGGGTCATGGAGCAATTTGATGAAAAGTGTCATGGAACGTTTTGATGACAAAGGTTATGGAACATTGTGATTTCAGGGGTCACGGAGCATTATGATGAAAAGGGTCATGGAGCATTTTGATGACAGGGGTTATGGAGCATTGTGATGTCAGGGGTCATCAAACATTGTGATGGTAAGTGCATGTAGCATTGTGATGACAGGAGTCATGGAACATTGTGATAACCAGGGTGAGGGAGTATTGTGACGATTAGTGATGTAACATTGTGATATCTGTGGTGAGAGAGCATTTTGATGGGAAGTGCATGGAGCATTGTGATGACAAGGTTTATGGAGCATTGTGATGACAAGATTGTGGAGCACTGTGATGACAAGCGCATGGTGCATTATGATGACATGTGTCATGGAGCATCGTGCTGACAAGGGCATGGAGCATTGTGATGACAAGGGTTATGGAGCATTGTGCTGAGAAAGGCATAGAGAATTGTGATGACAAGGATCAAAGAGCATTGTGATGAAAAGTTCATGAAGCATTGTGATGACAAGTGTCATGGAGCATTGTGATGACAAGGGCATGGAACATTGGTCTAATAAGTTTCATGGATTATTGTGATGACTGTTGGAATTGTGCATTGTGGTGACAAGGGCATGGAGCATTGTGATGACAAGGTCATGCAGTATTGTGAAGACAGGTGTCAGGGAGCATTGTGATGATATATGTAATGGCCCATTGTGATGACAATGTTATGGAGCATTGTGATGCCATGTGTCATGGAGGATTCTGATGACAAAGGTAATGGTGCATTGTGATGACAGTGGCTTGGAGCATTGAGATGACAAGGGTCAGGGATCATTGTGCTGACAAGTGCATGGAGAATTGTGATGACAAAGGTCATGGAACATTCTCATGACAAGCTTGTGGAGTATTTTGATGACAGTGGCGTGGAGCATTGTGATGAAAACGGCGTGGGGCATTGTGTTGAGAGAGGCATGGAGCCTTTTCGTGACAGGTTTCAAGGAGCATTCTGACGACAAGTGTCAGGGAGCATTGTGATGACAAGTGTATTGAGAATTGTGATGACAAATATCATGGAGCATTGTGATGAAAAGTGCAAGGAGTATTGTGATGATAGGCATCATGGAGCGTTGTGATGACAAGTGTTATGGAACACTGTGATCACAAGGGTTTGGAGCATTGTGATGACAGAGGTCATGGATCATTTTGATTTCAAGGACCATGGAGCATTTTGATGACAAGGACATGAAGCAATGTGATCCCAAGGTTCATAGAAGATTGTGATGACAATGGTAATGGAGTATTGTGATGACAAGCGCATAGAGCATGGTAATGACAAGGTATTGTAGCATTTTACTGACAAAGGCATGGAACATTGTGATGACAGGTGTCATGGAGCACTGTGATGACAAGCGTCACGGAGCATTGTGAATACAGGGGTCTTTGAGCATTGGGATGACAAGGGCATGGAGCATTTTGATGACAGGTGTTATGGAGCACTGTGATTACAAGCGTCAAGGAGCATTGTGAATACAGGGGTCATGGAGCATTGGGATGACAAGGGCATGGATCATTGTGATGACAAGGGTCATTGAGCATTGGGCTGAAAATGTTCATGGAGTATTGTGATGACAGGGGTCATGGAGCATTGTGATGACAGAGGTCATGGAGAATTTTGATTTCATTGTGCTGACAATAGCCGGAAGCATTATGATGAAGGGTATGATGCATTGTGATGACAAGGTTCATGGAGCATTGAGATTAAAAGGGGCATGGAGCATTGTGATTACAGGGGTCTTGGAGCATTGTGATGAAAAGGGAATGGATCCTTGTGATGAAAAAGGCATGGAGCCTCGTCATGACAGGGTTCAAGGAGCATACTGACGACAAGTGTCAGGGAGCATTGTGATGACAAGTGTATTGAGCATTGTGATGATAATGATCATGGAGCATTGTGAAGAGAAGACCATGGATAATTGTGATGATGAGCGTCATGGGGTTTTGTGATGATAAGTGTTATGGAACATTGTGATCAAAAGGGTTTGGAGCATTATGATGACAGAGGTCATGGAGAATATTGATTTCATTGTGATGACAATAGCCTGAAGCATTATGATGATGGGCATGGTGTATTGTGATGACAGGGTTCATGGAGCATTGAGAGGAAAAGGGGCATGGAGCATTGTGATTACAAGGGTCTTGGAGCATTGTGATGATATGGGCATGGAGCACTGTGATGAGAAGTCCATGGAACATTCTGATGACATTCTTCATGGAGCTTTGTGATGACAAGGGCATGGAGCATTGTGATTTCAGGGGTCTTGAGCATTGTGATGACAAGTGTCATGGAACCTTGTGATGACTATGCCATTGAACATTGTTATGGCAAGGGTCATGGTGCATTGTTATGACAGGGGTTATGGAGCATTTTGATGAGAAGGGTATGGAACATTTGTCTGAAATGTTTCATGGATTATTGTGATGAGAGTGGGCATGGAGCATTGTGATGACAAGGGTACTGAACACTATGATACATGGGTCATTCAGGATTGTAATGACAAGGGCTTGGAGCATTGTGATGAGAAGGTCATCGAGAATTGTGATGACAAGTGTCATGGAGCTTTGTGATGACAAGGGCATGGAGCAATATGATCAGAGGGTTCATGGAGCATTGTGATGACAATGACATGGAGCATTGTTATGAGAAGGTCATCGAGAATTGTGATGACAAGTGTCATGGAGCTTTGTGATGACAAGGGCATGGAGCAATATGATCAGAGGGTTCATGGAGCATTGTGATGACAATGACATGGAGCATTGTGATGCCATGGGTCATGGAGCTTTGTGATGACAAGTCATGGAGCATTTTGATGACAAGGGCATGGTGCATTGTGATGAGAAAGGCAGGGAGCATTTTGATGAACGGGTCATGCAGCAATTTGATAAGAAGTGTAATGGAATATTTTGATGGCAGGGGTTATAGAACATTGTGATGTCAGGGGTCTTGGATCTTTGGGATGAAAAGGGTCATGGAGCATTTTGATGACAGGGGTTATGGAACATTATGGTGTCAGGGGTCATGGAACATTGTGATGATAAGGTGATATAGCATTGTGATGAGAGTGTCATGGAACTTTGTGATACCAGGGGTGAGGGAGTATTGTGATTACTAGTGATGGAACATTGTGATATCTCTGGTGAGAGAGCATTTTGATGAGCAGTGCATGGACCATTGTGATTACAAAGTTTTTGTAGCATTGCAATGACCAAGTTGTGGACTTTTGTGATGAAATGTGCATGGAATATTGTGATGACAATGGTCAAGGAGCATTGTTCTGACAAAGACATGGAGCATTGTGATGACAAGGATCATAGAGAATTGTGATGAAAAGTTCATGGAGCATTGTGGTTACAAAGGTCACAGAGCCTTGTGATGACGCGGGCATGGTCCATTGTGATGACAAACTTTATGAAACATTGTGATAACTGGAGTCACGGAGCATTGTGATGACAGGGATCGTGGAGCATTGTGATGACAAGGGCATGCAGCATTGTGATGATAGGGGCATGGAGCATTAGTCTGACAATTTTCATGGATTACTGTGATGACAGTGGGCATGGTGTATTGTGATGACAAGGTCATGGAGCATTGTGATGAAGGTCATGGAGTATTGTGAAGACAGGTGTCAGGGAGCATTGTGATGACATATGTCATGGTCCATTGCGATGACAATGGCATGGAGCATTGTGATGCCAAATGTAATGGAGAATTGTGATGACAAATATAATGGAGCTATGTGATGATTAGGGCTTGGAGCATTATGATGACAAGGGCCATTGAAAATTTTCATGACAAGGTCGAGAATCATTGTGATGACAAGGTCCTGAAGCATTGTGATGACAAAACCATGGAGCCTTGTGATGACAAGTCTCATGGAGCATACTGATGAAAAGGGGCATAGAGCATTGTGATTACAGGGTTCTTGGAACATTGTGATGACTAGGGCAAGGAGCATTGTGAGGAGAAGTCCAAGGAGCATTCTGATGGCATTCGTCGTTGAGTTTTCTGATGACAAGGGCATGGAGCATTGTGATTACATGGATCTTGGACCACTGTAAAGAAAAGACCATGTATCATTGTGATGAAAAAGACATGGAGCCTTGTCATGACAGGGTTCAAGGAGCATACAGACAACAAGTGTCAGGGAGCATTTTGATGACAAGTGTATTGAGCATTGTGATGACAAAGGTCATGGAGCTTTGTGATGAGAAGACCATTGATAATTGTGATGACGAGCTTCAAGGGGAATTGTGATGACAAGTGTTATGGAATATTGTGATCACAAGGGTTTGGAGCATTGTTATGACAGAGGTCATGGAGCATTTTGATTTCATTGTGATGACAATAGCATGAAGCATTATGATGATGGGCATGGTGCATTGTGATGACAGTGTTCATGGATCATTGAGATGAAAAGGGGCATAGAGTATTGTGATTACAGTGTTCTTGGAGCATTGTGATGAGAAGGGTCATGGAGCTTTTTGATGACAAGACCATGGAACATCGTGATGGCAGGGGTCATGGAGCATTGTTATGACAGTGGTAGTGGAGCATTGTGGTGGCAAGGGCATGGAGCATTGTGATGAGAAGGCCATGGAGCATTCTGATGACCTGTGTCATGGAGCTTTGTGAAGACAACACATGGAGCAATGTGATGAGAGCGTTCATGGAGCATTGTGATGACAATGACATGGAGCATTGTGATGCCAAGGGTCATGGATCATTCTGATAACAAAAGTCTTGGAGTATTTTGATGGCAAGAACGTTGTGCTTTGTGATGAGAAGGGCAGGGAGCATTCTGATGACAGGGTCATGGAGCTATTTGATTAAAAGTGTCATGGAACATTTTGATGACAGGTGTTATGGAACATTTTGATGTCAGGGGTCATCAAACTTTGTGATGATAAGTGCATGTAGCATTTTGATGACAGGAGTCATGGAACATTGTGATGACAGGGGTGAGGGAGTATTGTGACAAATAGTGATGTAGCATTGTGATATCAGTGGTGAGAGAGCATTTTGATAAGAAGTGCATTGAGCATTGTGATGACAAATTTTAAGGAGCATTGTGATGAGAAGATTGTGGAGCACTGTGATGACAAGCGCATGGCGCATTGTGATGACATGGGTCATGGACATTTGTGCTGACAAGCGCATTGAGCATTGTGATGACAAGGGTCAAAGAGCATTGTGATGAAAAGTTCATGCAGCATTGTGGTTAAAAAGGTCACAGAGACTGTTGATGACGAGGGCATGGACCATTGTGATGACAAAGGTCATGAAGCATTGTGATGACTGGAGTCACGGAGCATAGTGATGACAGGGTTCATGGAGAATTCTGATAACAAGAGCATGGAGCATTGTGATGACAAGGGCATGGATCATTGCTCTTATATGTTTCATGGATTATTGTGATGACAGTTGGAATGGCGCATTGTGATGACAAGGACATGGAGCATTGTGATGACCAGGTCATGCAGTATTGTGAAGAGAGGTGTCAGGGAGCATTGTGATGACATATGTAGTGGCCCATTGTGATGACAATGGCATGGAGCATTGGGATGCCAAGTGTCATGGAGGATTCTGATGACAAAGGTAATGGAGCATTGTGATGACAATGGCTTGGAGCATTGTGATGACAAGGGTCAGGGAGCATGTTGCTGAGAAGTGCATGGAGAATTGTGATGACAAGGGTCATGGAGCATTCTGATGACAAGATTGTGGAGTATTTTGATGACAATGGCATGGAGCATTGTGATGAAAACGGCATGGGGCATTGTGATGAAAAAGGCATGGAGCCTTTTCGTGACATGGTTCAAGGAGCATTCTGATGACAAGTGTCAGGAAGCACTGTGATGACAAGTGTATTGAGAATTGTGCTGACAAAGGTCATGGAGCATTGTGATGAAAAGGCATGGAATATTGTGATGACAGGCATCATGGAGCGTTGTGATGACAAGTGTTATGGGACATTGTGATCACAAGGGTTTGGAGCATTGTGATGACAGAGGTCATGGATCATTTTGATTTCAAGGAGCATGGAGCATTGTGATGACAAGGGCATGAATCAATGTAATCCCAAGGTTAATGGAGGATTGTGATGACAATGGAAATGGAGCATTGTGATGACAAGCGCATAGAGCATTGTAATGACAAAGTCATGTAGCATTTTGCTGACAAAGGCATGGAGCATTGTGATGACATGTGTCATGGAGCACTGTGATGACAAGCGTCACGGAGCCTTGTGAATACACGGGTCATGGAGCATTGGGATGCCAAGGGCATGGATCATTGTGATGACAAGTGTCATGGAGCACTTGGCTGAAAATGTTCATGAAGTGTTGTGATGACAGGGGTCATGGAGCATTGTGATGACTAGGGAATGGAGCAATGTGATTACAAGAGTCGCGGATCATTGTGTTGTCAGGTTTCATGGAGTTTTGTGATGACAGTTGTCATGGAGCATTGTGATGATATTGGCCATGGAGCATTGTGATTAGTAGGTCGTGGAGCATTGGGCTGAAAATGTTTATGGATTATTGTGATGACAGGGGTCATGGAGCATTGTGATGACAAGGGAATGGAGCATGGTGAAGACAAGGTCCTGGAGCATTGTGATGAGCAGACCATGGAGACTTGTGATGACAAGTCTCATGGAGCATTCTGATGAAAAGGGGCATGGAGCATTGTGATTACTGGGGTCTTGGAGCACTGTGATGACAAGGGCATGGAATATTGTGATGAAAAAGGCATGGAGCCTTGTCATGACAGGGTTCCAGGAGCATAATGAGGACAAGTGTCAGGGAGCATTGTGATGACAAGTGTATTGAGCATTGTGATGACAAAGATCATGGAGCATTGTGATGAGAAGACCATGGATAATTGTGATGATGAGCGTCGTGGGGTGTTTTGATGATAAGTGTTTTGGAACATTGTGATCACAAGGGTTTGTAGCATTATGATGACAGAGTTCATGGAGAATATTCATTTAATTGTGCTGACAATAGCCTGAAGCATTATGATGATGGGCATGGTGCATTGTGATGACCGGGTTCATGGAGCATTGACATGAAAAGGGGCATGGTGCATTGTGTTTACAGGGATCTTCTGGCATTGTGATGACAAGCGCATGGAGCATTGTGATGAGAAAGCCATGGAACAATCTGATGACATGAGTCATGGAACATTGTGATGACATGGGCATGGAGCATTGTGATTACAGGGGTCTTCAGCATTGTGATGACAAGTGTCATGGAACCTTGTGATGACTAGGCCGTGGAACATTGTGATGGCAGGGTTCATGGTGCATTGTTATGACAGAGGTAATGGAGAATTGTGATGAGAAGGGCATGGAATATTGGACTGAAATGTTTCATGGATTATTGTGATGAGAGTGGACATGGAGCATTGTGATGACAAGGGTACGGAACACTATGATACATGGGTCATGCAGGATTGTAATTACAAGGGCATGGAGCATTGTGATGAGTAGGGCATCGAGCAGTGTGATGACAAGTGTCATGAAGCTTTGTGATGACAAGGGCATAGAGCAATGTGATGAGAGTGTTCATGGATCATTGTGATGACAATGACATGGAGCATTGTGATGCCAAGTGTCATGGAGCTTTGTGATGACAAGTCATGGAGCATTTTGATGACAAGCGCATGGGGCATTGTGATGAGAACGGCAGGGAGCATTTTGATGACCGTGTCATGCAGCAATTTGATGAAAAGTGTAATGGAACATTTTGATGGCAGGGGTTATAGAACATTGTGATATCAGGGGTCTTGGAGCTTTGCGATGAAAAGGGTCATGGAGCATTTTGATGACAGGGGTTATGGAACATTGTGATGTCAGGGGTCATGGAACATTGTGATGATATGGGGATGTAGCAGTGTGATGAGAGGGTCATGGAACATTTTGATTACAGGGGTGAGGGAGTATTGTGATGACTAGTGATGGAACACTGTGATATCTCTGGTGAGAGAGCATTTTGATGAGAAGTGCATGGAGCATTGTGATTACAAAGTTTATAGAGCATTGCAATGACAAGGTTGTGGACCGTTGTGATGAAATGCGCGTGGCACATTGTGAAGACAATGGTCAAGGAGCATTGTTCTGACAAAGACATGGAGCATTGTGATGACAAGGATCACAGAGAATTGTGATGAAAAGTTCATGGAGCATTGTGGTTAAAAAGGTCACAGAGCCTTGTGATGACACGGGCATGGACCATTGTGATGACAAACGTTATGAAGCATTGTGATGACTGGAGTCACGGAGCATTGTGATGACAGAAGTCATGGAGCATTGTGATGACATGTGTCAATGAACATTGTGCTGACAAGCGCATTGAGCATTGTGATGACAAGGGTCATGGAACATTGTGATGACATGTGTCAGGGAGCATTGTGCTGACAAGCGTCACGGAGCATTGTGAATACAGGGGTCATGGAGCATTGTGCTGACAAGCGCATGGAGCAATGTGATGACAAGGGTCATGGAGCATTGTGCTGAGAAAGGCATAGAGCATTGTGATGACAAGGGTCAAAGAGCATTGTGATGAAATGTTCATGGAGCATTGTGGTTAAAAAGGTCACAGAGACAGTTGATGACGAGGGCATGGACCATTGTTGTGACAAAGTTCATGAAGCATTGTGATGACTGGAGTCACGGTGCATTGTGATGACAGGGGTCATGCAGCATTGTGATAACCAGGGCAAGGAGCATTGTGATGTCAAGGGCATGGAGCATTGGTCTAATAAGTTTCATGGATTATCGCGATGACAGTTGGAATGGTGCATTGTGATGACAAAGGCATGGAGCATTGTGATGACCTGGTCATGCAGTATTGTGAAGACAGGTGTCAGGGAGCATTGTGATGACATATGTCTTGGTCCATTGCAGTGACAATGGCAGGGAGCATTGTGATGCCAAATGTAATGGAGGATTTTGATGACAAATATAATGGAGCATTGTGATGACTAGGGCTTTGAGCATTATGATGACAAGGGCCATTGAGAATTTTCAGAACAAGGTGGTGAAGCATTGTGATGACAAGTTCCTGAGCATTGTGATGAGAAATCCACAGAGACTTGTGATGACAAACCTCATGGAGCATACTGATGAAAAGGGGCAGGGGCCATTGTGATTACAGGGGTCTTGAAACATTGTGATGACATGGGCATGGAGCATTGTGAGGAGAAGACCAAGGAGCATTCTGAAGACATGTGTCATTGAGGTTTGTGATGACAAGGGCATGGAGCATTGTGTTTAAATGGGTCTTGGAGCATTGTGATGAAAAGGGCATGGATCATTGTGATGAAAAAGGCATAGAGCCTTGTCATGACAGGATTCAAGGAGCATACAGACAACAAGTGTCAGGGAGCATTTTGATGACAAGTGTATTGAGCATTGTGATGACAAAGGTCATGGAGCATTGTGATGAGAAGACCATGGATAATTGTGATGACGATCCTCATGGGGCACTGTGATGACAAGTGTTATGGAATATTGTAATCACAAGGGTTTGAAGCATTGTTATGACTGAGGTCATGGAGCATTTTGATTTCATTGTGATGAAAATAGCATGAAGCATTTTCATGATGGGCATGGTGCATTTTGATGACTGGGTTCATGGATAATTGAGATGAAAAATGGGCATGGAACATTGTGATTACAGGGGTCTTGGAGCATTGTGATGAGAAGGTGCATGGAGCCTTGTGATGAAAAGGCCACGGAACATCGTGATGGCAGGGATCATGGAGCATTTTTATGACAGGGGTAATGGAGCATTGTGGCGGCAAGGGCATGGAGCATTGTGATGAGAAGTCCATTGAGCATTCTGATGACATGTGTCATGGAGCTTTGTGATGACAAGGGCATGGAGCAATGTGATGAGAATGTTCATGGAGCATGGTGATGACAATGACATGGAGCATTGTGATGCCAAGGGTCATGGATCTTTGTGATGACAAAGGTCATGGAGCATTTTTATGACAAGGGCGTTGTGCACTGTGATGAGAAGGGCAGGGAGCATTGTGATGACAGGGTCATGGAGCAATTTGATGAAAAGTGTCATGGAACGTTTTGATGACAAAGGTTATGGAACATTGTGATTTCAGGGGTCACGGAGCATTATGATGAAAAGGGTCATGGAGCATTTTGATGACAGGGGTTATGGAGCATTGTGATGTCAGGGGTCATCAAACATTGTGATGGTAAGTGCATGTAGCATTGTGATGACAGGAGTCATGGAACATTGTGATAACCAGGGTGAGGGAGTATTGTGACGATTAGTGATGTAACATTGTGATATCTGTGGTGAGAGAGCATTTTGATGGGAAGTGCATGGAGCATTGTGATGACAAGGTTTATGGAGCATTGTGATGACAAGATTGTGGAGCACTGTGATGACAAGCGCATGGTGCATTATGATGACATGTGTCATGGAGCATCGTGCTGACAAGGGCATGGAGCATTGTGATGACAAGGGTTATGGAGCATTGTGCTGAGAAAGGCATAGAGAATTGTGATGACAAGGATCAAAGAGCATTGTGATGAAAAGTTCATGAAGCATTGTGATGACAAGTGTCATGGAGCATTGTGATGACAAGGGCATGGAACATTGGTCTAATAAGTTTCATGGATTATTGTGATGACTGTTGGAATTGTGCATTGTGGTGACAAGGGCATGGAGCATTGTGATGACAAGGTCATGCAGTATTGTGAAGACAGGTGTCAGGGAGCATTGTGATGATATATGTAATGGCCCATTGTGATGACAATGTTATGGAGCATTGTGATGCCATGTGTCATGGAGGATTCTGATGACAAAGGTAATGGTGCATTGTGATGACAGTGGCTTGGAGCATTGAGATGACAAGGGTCAGGGATCATTGTGCTGACAAGTGCATGGAGAATTGTGATGACAAAGGTCATGGAACATTCTCATGACAAGCTTGTGGAGTATTTTGATGACAGTGGCGTGGAGCATTGTGATGAAAACGGCGTGGGGCATTGTGTTGAGAGAGGCATGGAGCCTTTTCGTGACAGGTTTCAAGGAGCATTCTGACGACAAGTGTCAGGGAGCATTGTGATGACAAGTGTATTGAGAATTGTGATGACAAATATCATGGAGCATTGTGATGAAAAGTGCAAGGAGTATTGTGATGATAGGCATCATGGAGCGTTGTGATGACAAGTGTTATGGAACACTGTGATCACAAGGGTTTGGAGCATTGTGATGACAGAGGTCATGGATCATTTTGATTTCAAGGACCATGGAGCATTTTGATGACAAGGACATGAAGCAATGTGATCCCAAGGTTCATAGAAGATTGTGATGACAATGGTAATGGAGTATTGTGATGACAAGCGCATAGAGCATGGTAATGACAAGGTATTGTAGCATTTTACTGACAAAGGCATGGAACATTGTGATGACAGGTGTCATGGAGCACTGTGATGACAAGCGTCACGGAGCATTGTGAATACAGGGGTCTTTGAGCATTGGGATGACAAGGGCATGGAGCATTTTGATGACAGGTGTTATGGAGCACTGTGATTACAAGCGTCAAGGAGCATTGTGAATACAGGGGTCATGGAGCATTGGGATGACAAGGGCATGGATCATTGTGATGACAAGGGTCATTGAGCATTGGGCTGAAAATGTTCATGGAGTATTGTGATGACAGGGGTCATGGAGCATTGTGATGACAGAGGTCATGGAGAATTTTGATTTCATTGTGCTGACAATAGCCGGAAGCATTATGATGAAGGGTATGATGCATTGTGATGACAAGGTTCATGGAGCATTGAGATTAAAAGGGGCATGGAGCATTGTGATTACAGGGGTCTTGGAGCATTGTGATGAAAAGGGAATGGATCCTTGTGATGAAAAAGGCATGGAGCCTCGTCATGACAGGGTTCAAGGAGCATACTGACGACAAGTGTCAGGGAGCATTGTGATGACAAGTGTATTGAGCATTGTGATGATAATGATCATGGAGCATTGTGAAGAGAAGACCATGGATAATTGTGATGATGAGTGTCATGGGGTTTTGTGATGATAAGTGTTATGGAACATTGTGATCAAAAGGGTTTGGAGCATTATGATGACAGAGGTCATGGAGAATATTGATTTCATTGTGATGACAATAGCCTGAAGCATTATGATGATGGGCATGGTGTATTGTGATGACAGGGTTCATGGAGCATTGAGAGGAAAAGGGGCATGGAGCATTGTGATTACAAGGGTCTTGGAGCATTGTGATGATATGGGCATGGAGCACTGTGATGAGAAGTCCATGGAACATTCTGATGACATTCTTCATGGAGCTTTGTGATGACAAGGGCATGGAGCATTGTGATTTCGGGGGTCTTGAGCATTGTGATGACAAGTGTCATGGAACCTTGTGATGACTATGCCATTGAACATTGTTATGGCAAGGGTCATGGTGCATTGTTATGACAGGGGTTATGGAGCATTTTGATAAGAAGGGTATGGAACATTTGTCTGAAATGTTTCATGGATTATTGTGATGAGAGTGGGCATGGAGCATTGTGATGACAAGGGTACTGAACACTATGATACATGGGTCATTCAGGATTGTAATGACAAGGGCTTGGAGCATTGTGATGAGAAGGTCATCGAGAATTGTGATGACAAGTGTCATGGAGCTTTGTGATGACAAGGGCATGGAGCAATATGATCAGAAGGTTCATGGAGCATTGTGATGACAATGACATGGAGCATTGTTATGAGAAGGTCATCGAGAATTGTGATGACAAGTGTCATGGAGCTTTGTGATGACAAGGGCATGGAGCAATATGATCAGAGGGTTCATGGAGCATTGTGATGACAATGACATGGAGCATTGTGATGCCATGGGTCATGGAGCTTTGTGATGACAAGTCATGGAGCATTTTGATGACAAGGGCATGGTGCATTGTGATGAGAAAGGCAGGGAGCATTTTGATGAACGGGTCATGCAGCAATTTGATAAGAAGTGTAATGGAATATTTTGATGGCAGGGGTTATAGAACATTGTGATGTCAGGGGTCTTGGATCTTTGGGATGAAAAGGGTCATGGAGCATTTTGATGACAGGGGTTATGGAACATTATGGTGTCAGGGGTCATGGAACATTGTGATGATAAGGTGATATAGCATTGTGATGAGAGTGTCATGTAACTTTGTGATACCAGGGGTGAGGGAGTATTGTGATTACTAGTGATGGAACATTGTGATATCTCTGGTGAGAGAGCATTTTGATGAGCAGTGCATGGACCATTGTGATTACAAAGTTTTTGTAGCATTGCAATGACCAAGTTGTGGACCTTTGTGATGAAATGTGCATGGAATATTGTGAAGACAATGGTCAAGGAGCATTGTTCTGACAAAGACATGGAGCATTGTGATGACAAGGATCACAGAGAATTGTGATGAAAAGTTCATGGAGCATTGTGGTTAAAAAGGTCACAGAGCCTTGTGATGACACGGGCATGGACCATTGTGATGACAAACGTTATGAAGCATTGTGATGACTGGAGTCACGGAGCATTGTGATGACAGAAGTCATGGAGCATTGTGATGACATGTGTCAATGAACATTGTGCTGACAAGCGCATTGAGCATTGTGATGACAAGGGTCATGGAACATTGTGATGACATGTGTCAGGGAGCATTGTGCTGACAAGCGTCACGGAGCATTGTGAATACAGGGGTCATGGAGCATTGTGCTGACAAGCGCATGGAGCAATGTGATGACAAGGGTCATGGAGCATTGTGCTGAGAAAGGCATAGAGCATTGTGATGACAAGGGTCAAAGAGCATTGTGATGAAATGTTCATGGAGCATTGTGGTTAAAAAGGTCACAGAGACAGTTGATGACGAGGGCATGGACCATTGTTGTGACAAAGTTCATGAAGCATTGTGATGACTGGAGTCACGGTGCATTGTGATGACAGGGGTCATGCAGCATTGTGATAACCAGGGCAAGGAGCATTGTGATGTCAAGGGCATGGAGCATTGGTCTAATAAGTTTCATGGATTATCGCGATGACAGTTGGAATGGTGCATTGTGATGACAAAGGCATGGAGCATTGTGATGACCTGGTCATGCAGTATTGTGAAGACAGGTGTCAGGGAGCATTGTGATGACATATGTAATGGCCCATTGGGATGACAATGTCATGGAGCATTGGGATGCCAAGTGTCATGGAGGATTCTGATGACAAAGGTAATGCAGCATTGTGATGACAATGGCTTGGAGCATTGTGATGACAAGGGTCAGGGAGCATTGTGCTGATAAGTGCATGGAGAATTGTGATGACAAGGGTCATGTAGCATTCTAATGAAAAGCTTGTGTAGTATTTTGATGACAATGGCATGGAGCATTGTGATGAAAACGGCATGGGGCATACTGATGAAAAAGGCATGGAGCATTTTCGTGACAGGTTTCAAGGAGCATTCTGACGACAAGTGTCAGGGAGCATTGTGATGACAAGTGTATTCAGAATTGTGATGAAAAAGGTCATGGAGCATTGTGAGGAAAAGGGCATGGAGTATTGTGATGACAGGCATCATGGAGCGTTGTGATGACAAGTGTTATGGAACATTGTGATCACAAGTGTTTGGAGCATTGTGATGACAGAGGTCATGGATCATTTTGATTTCAAGGAGCAGGGAGCATTGTGATGACAAGGGCATGAAGCAATGTGATCCCAAGGTTCATGGAGGATTGTGATGACAATGGAAATGGAGTATTGTGATGACAAGCGCATAGAGCATTGTAATGACAAGGTCATGTAGCATTTTGCTGACAAAGGCATGGAGCATTGTGATGACATGTGTCATGGTGCACTGTGATGACAAGCGTCACGGAACATTGTGAATACAGGGTTCATGGAGCATTGGGATGACAAGGGCATGGATCATTTTGATGACATGGGTCATGGAGCACTGGGCTGAAAATGTTCATGGAATTTTGTGATGACAGGGTTCATGAAGCATAGTGATTACTAGGGAATGGAGCATTGTGATTACAAGAGTCCCGGATCATTGTGTTGTCAGGTGTCATGGAGTGTTGTAATGACAGTGGTCATGGAGAATTGAGATGATATTGGCCATGGAGCATTGTGATGAGTAGGTCGTGGAGCATTGGGCTGAAAATATTCATGGATTATTGTGATGACAGGGGTCATGGAGCATTGTGATGACAAGGGAATGGAGCATGGTGATGACAAGGTCCTGGAGCATTGTGATGAGAAGACCAGGGATACTTATGATGACAAGTCGCATTGACCATTTTCATGAAAGGGGCATGGAGCATTGTGATTACTGGGGTCTTAGAGCATTGTGATGACTACGGCATGGAACACTGTGATACATGGGTCATTGGTCATGGAGCTTTGTGATGACAAGTCATGGAGCATTGTGATGACAAGGGCATGGATCATTGTGATGACATGGGCATAGAGCATTGGTCTGACAATATTCATAGATTATTGTGTTGACAATGGACATGGTACATTGTGATGACAAGGGCATGGGTCATTGTGAAGAGAAGGTCATGGAGTATTGTGAAGACAGGTGTCAGGGAGCATTGTGATGACATATGTCATGGTCCATTGCTTTGACAATGGCTGGGAGTATTGTGATGCCAAATGTGATGGAGGATTGTGATGACAAATATTATGGAGCATTGTGATGACTAGGGCTTGGAGCATTATGATGACAATGGCCATTGAGAATTTTCATGACAAGGTCGTGAAGCATTGTGATGACAAGTCCTGGAGCATTGTGATAAAAAAACTATGTAGCCTTGTGATGACAAGTCTCCTGGAGCATACTGATGAAAAGGGGCATGGAGCACTGTGATTAGAGAGGTTTTGGCACATTGTGATGACAAGGGCATGGAGCATTGTGAGGAGAAGGCCAAGGAGCATTATGATGACATGGGTCATTGAGCTTTGTGAAGACAAGGGCATGGAGCAATGTGATGAGAGCATTCATGGAGCATTGTGATGACAATGACATGGAGCATTGTGATGCCAAGTGTCATGGATCTTTGTGATGAGAAGGGCAGGGAGTATTTTGATGACAGGGTCATGCAGGAATTTGATGAAAAGTGTAATGGAACATTTTGATGACAGGGGTTATAGAACACTGTATTGTCAGGGGTCATGGAGCTTTGGGATGAAAAGTGTCATGTAGACTTTTGATGACAGGGGTTATGGAATATTGAGATGTCAGGGGTCATGGAACCTTGTGATGATAAAGGGATGTAGCATTGTGATGACATGGGTCATGGGACATTGTGATTACAGGGGTGAGGGTGTATTGTGACGAATAGTGATGGAAACTTGTGATGATAAAGGGATGTAGCATTGTGATGACATGGGTCATGGGACATTGTGATTACAGGGGTGAGGGTGTATTGTGACGACTAGTGATGGAACATTGTGATATCTCTGGTGAGAGAGCATTTTGATGAGAAGTGCATGGAGCATTGTGATTACAAGGTTTATGGAGCATTGCAATGACAAATTTGTGGACCGTTGTGATGAAAAGCGTGTGGCACATTTTGATGACATGGGTCATGGAACATTTTTCTGACAAAGCCATGGAACATTGTGATTACACTGGTCTTGGAACATTGTGATGACTAGGGCATGGAGCATTGTGAGGAGAAGGCCAATGAGCATTCAGAAACCATGTTTCCTTGAGCTTTGTGATGACAAGGGCATGGAGCATTGTGATTACATGGGTCTTAGAGCATTGTGATGAAAAGGGCAGGGATCATTGTGATGACATAAGTCATGGAACATTTTTATGACTGGAGTCATGAAGCATTGTGATGACAGGAGTCATGGAACATTGTGATGACAGGTGTGAGTGAGTATTGTGATGAATAGTGATGTAACATTGAGATATCAGTGGTGAGAGAGCATTTTGATGAGAAATGCATGGAGCATTGTGATGACAAGGTTTATGGAGCATTGTGAGGACAAGATTGTGGACCACTGTGATGACAAGAGCATGGCACATTGTGATGACATGTGTCATGAAGCATTGGGCTGACAAGCGCATGGAGCTTTGTGATGACAAGGGTCATGGAGCATTGTGCTGAGAAAGGAATAGAGCATTGTGATGACAAGGGTCAAAGAGCATTGTGATGAAAAGTTCATGGAGCATTGTGGTTAAAAAGGTCACAGAGGCTGTTGATGATGAGGGCATGGACCATTGTGATGACAGGGGTCATGAAGCATTGTGATAACAAGGGCATGGGCATTGTGATGACAATGGTCAGGGAGCATTGTGCTGACAAGTGCATGGAAAATTGTGATGACAAGAGTCATAGAGCATTCTGATGACAAGCTTGTGGAGTATTCTGATGACAATGGCAAGGAGCATTGTGATAAAAATGGCATGGGGCATTGTGATGAAAAAGGCATGGAGCCTTTTCATGACAGGGTTCAAGGAGCATTCTGACGACAAGTGTCAGGGAGCATTGTGATGACAAGTGTATTGAGAATTATGATGACAAAGTTCATGGAGCATTGTGATGAAAATGGCATGGAGTATTGTGATGACAGGCATCATGAAGCGTTGTGATGACAAGTGTTATGGAACATTGTGATCACAAGTGTTTGGAGCATTGTGATGACAGAGGTCTTGGATCATTTTGATTTCAAGGAGCATGGAGTATTGTGATGACAAGGGCATGAAGCAATGTGATCCCAAGGTTCATGGAGGATTGTGATGACAATGGTAATGGAGTATTGTGATGACAAGTGCATAGAGCATTGTAATGACAATATCATGTAGCATTTTCCTGACAAAGGCATGGAGCATTTTGATGACAGGTGTCATGGAGCACTGTGATGACAAGCGTCATGGAGCATTGTGAATACAGGGGTCAAGGGGCATTGTGATGACAAGGGCATGGATCATTGTGATGACAAGTGTCATGGAACATTGGGCTGAAAATGTTCATGGAGTATTGTGATGAAAGGGGTCAATGAGCATTGGGATGACAAGGGCATGGATCTTTGTGATGACAAGGGTCATGGAGCATTGGGATAAAAATGTTCATGGAGTATTGTGATGCGAGGTGTCATGGAGCATTGTGATGACAGAGGTCATGGAGCATTTTGGTTTCATTGTGCTGACAATAGCCTGAAGCATTATGTTGATGGGCATGGTGCATTGTGATGAATGGGCTCATGGAGCATTGAGATGAAAAGGGGTATGGAGCAATGTGATTACAGGGGTCTTGGAGCCTTGTGATGACAAGTGCATGGAGTATTGTGATGACAATATCATATATAATTGTGATGAGAAGTGCCATGGAGCATTGTAATGACAAGGACATGGAGAATTGTGAGGACAAAGGACATTGAGCTTTGAGATGACCAGGGCATGGAGCACTGTAATGGCAAAACCGTGGAGCATTGTGATGAGAAGGACTTGGGTAATTGTGATGACGAGCATCATGGAGCACTGTAATGACAAAGGTCATGAATCATTGTGATGACAGGTGTCAGGGAGCATTGTGATGACAGGGTTCATTGAGCATTGTGATGACAAGGGCATGGAGTATTGTGATGACAAGGGCATGGAGCATTGTGATGACAAGGGCCATTGAGAATTTTGATGACAAGGTCGTGAAGCATTGTGATGACAAACAATTGCAGCTTGCTCTGACAGGGGTCATGGAGAATTGCAATGACAAGTGCATGGAGAATTGTGATGAAAAGAGCATGTAACATTGTGATGAGAAGTGTCATGTAGCATTGCGATGACAAGGACTTGGAGAATTGTGATGACAAGGGACATGGATCATTGTGATAACCAGGACATGGAGAATTGTGATGACAGAGGTTATGGAGCATTATTATGACAAGGGTCATGGTGCATTCTGACATAAGATATCACTTATGAACGGCATGCAAACATGGCTACATATGAACTGAATTTGGAAAGAGAACAGAGTCTCAGATTTAGAAAACACTCTTATGCTTGATTAAGGGCAAAGGAGAGGTGGGGATATGCACAAAACCAGAGTTTGATATTAGCACAGGTACAGTTCCATAATCCAAAAACAGAAGAGACAAGCCCTACTCCTTCCTCAGTGAACGGAACTCAACACCCTATTCCCCACAGAGAAATATATCTGACTACTAAGAATTTTAAAACCTATGTATTGATATGTCGCCGTAAGGGAACTAAGTGTTTCTAGAACGACATAAACACGGCAGTGAGAATCAACTCAAACCCACTATAAAAATGAATTTCAAAACAAAACAAACTAACAGTGAAATGCTTACACAATACCTTCAGGGTCTCTGATGAAATCTGGAATGACCCTATCTACAACGACAGCTGGATGTGACAAAAGGCTGGTCACTTGGGACTAAGAGGATTGGTGAGATTGCGTGAGAAAATGCAGACCCTTTAAAGCAATAATGCCTGCCACACATTCCATGGTTCCCAACTCTCCACGTAGAAGGGAATATCACTACAGTTATAAAATGTAATGGAAACCTAGAGAATGGACACCCTCTGATGGTGAAAGGTTTCTAAAACTCTACTAATTTTTTCTCTCCTTGTGCTCCAGTTTGACATTCCAACTGATTTACTATCAATCTCCCAAGTTGGAGAGTCAGCCCATATAACCTCCTGGTTCGCACAGTTGGCAAATTGTTCAGAGGATATAAGGGAAGAGGGAGAACCAATGAGAGAGTAGCTGTAGGCATTTGCACGGCCACATATCACCCTAATTTCCTGTCACGAAGAATAATTAACAAAACTCTCAGCCTGTGCCGCACCACCGGAACCAGTATAGGTCCTGAACCAAAATTTTGGGCTTCCGGTCAGCTCACAAAAAACGAGTCGAAAAATGGAGCTCAGGGGCACAGCAATTCACAAACTTGCAGAGTTATAAACGACTACTCTCTTCCAAAAAATCTGTTGAGGAAAAGCCACGTGGAGGACTTGAAAATGAGGCAAAATTGCACGAAACAGATTTCAAGAAGTACATTGGAATCGCCTTTAAACTCAGGAAAAGCATCAGAACTTCGACAATTATGGAATGGACCATAAAGGGCATATGAGTTTTCTCCTGAATATATTCAGGAGAAAACGCATACGCCATTTTTGGCCAACCAAGCAACCGCACAATGCAATTGTGCACTACAAAGGAGTATCACTTCCCACCAGTCAAAAGGGGCATCCACAATTGTGTAAAAACCAGAAAGACAAGACAGGCCCTGGAGAACAGGGAGCCTTGTCATGCTGATGTGCGGGATGTAAATTGCCAACTGCCTCTTTGGAGGAGTGCACTGTGTTCCCTAAAACAAGTAAACAACAGAGATACAGAGCCAAGGGCACTTCCAGTCTAGGGAATATACCTTCGGAGAACTGAAATTCAATAAGACACAGCCACCCCAAAATTTAGGGCTGCACTTCTTACAAGAACCTCAACTTGGGTACACTTTAAATATCCCAGGAAAGACAAATATGGTTCAAGAAATTGTGGTACTTACGTACGATGGAATATCCCTCAGCCATGAAATCAATGTCAGAAGGCCAGTAGCAGCAAAATGAGTGGATTTAGGTACGATGATTCTAAGTGAAATAAGTCACAGAGAAAAAGAAACTTATCATAAGATAACACTTATGAAGATCCTGTAAACATGGCTACACATGAACTGAGTTAGGAAAGAGAAGAGAGTCTCACATTTAGAAAACACTCTTATGCCGGCTTATGGGGGACGGAGAGGTGGGGTGATGCATTAAACCAGATTTTCATATTAGTTCAGGTACTGTTCCAAAAACCAAATACAGAATAGACAAGACCTACACCTTCCTCAGTGAAAGAGGCGCAACAACCCATATTTCCCACAGAGGAAGATATCTGACAAGAAAGAATCCTAAAACCTATGTATTGATATGTCTTTGTAAGGGAATCAAGTGTGTCTAGACTGGCATAAACATGGCAGTGAGAATCAGATCAAAACCACTATAAAAATGAATTTCAAATAAAAAACAAAAAAATAGGGAAATTCTTTACAATTCCTTCAGGGGCTCTGATGAAACCTGGAATGACCCTATCTGCGAAGACAGCTGGATGAGACATAAGGCTGGACACTTGAGACTGAGAGGACTGGTGAGATTGGGAGAGAAAATGCAGACCCTTTAAATTAGTAATGCATGCCACCATTCCATGTGTCCCAAATTTCAAGGTAGAAGGGAATATCACTACAGTTATAACATGTATGGGAAACCTAGAGAATGGACACCCTGTGATGATGAAATGTTTCTAAGAGTCTCCTAATTTTTCCTCTCCTTGTGCTCCAGTTTGGCATTCCAACTGCTTTACTATCATTCTCCCAACTTAGGAGAGTCAGCACCTATAACCTCCTGGTTCACACAGTTTGCTAATTGTGCAGAGGATGAAAGGGAAGAGGGAGAACCAATCAGAGAGTAGATGTACGCATTTGGATGGGCAAATGCCACTCTAAATTCCCGTCAGGAAGAAAAATTATCCAAAGCTTCAGCCACCCGCAGGGAACCAGTATAGCCACCCCTGGTAGCAGTATAGGTCCTGAAGCAAAATTGTGGATTTGTGGTCAGCTCCCAAAAATGGGATTTGAAAATAGGAGCTCAGGGGCACAGAAATTCACAAACCTGCAGAGTTATAAAGGACTACTCTCTTCCAAAAATCTGTTGAGGGAAGGCAACGAAGGAGACTTGAAAATGAGGCAGAATTGCACAAAACGTATTTCAAGAGGTAAATTGGAATCGCCTTTAAAGCACAGGAAAACATCACAACTTCGACAATGATGCACTAGGCCAAAAACGGCGTATGCATTTTCTCCTGAATATATTCGGGAGAAAACACATATGCACTTTTTGGCCAATCAAGCAAGCGCACAATGCAAATCCTCACTACAAAGAATTGTCACTTCCCACTCGTCAAAAGGGACATCGAAAATCTGTAAAATCCAGAAAAGCAAGAGAGAGGTGTCAAGGGCATAAAGAAATGAGTTCCCAAGGGTCATGGAGGATTGTGTTGACAAGCGCATGGAGCATTGTGATGACAAGGTTCATTGAGCACTGTGATGACAAGCGTCACGGAGCACTGGGACTACAGGGGTCATGGTGCATTGTGATGACAAGGGCATGGAGCATTTTGATGACAAGTGTCCCGAATCATTGTGTTGTCAGGGTTTATGGAGCATTGTGATGACAGTGGTCATGGAGCATTGTGATGGCAGGGGTCATGGAGCATTGTGATTGGAAGGTCATGGAGCATTGGGCTGAAATTATCATGGAGTATTGTGATGACAGGGGTCATGGAGCATTGTGATGACAATGGCATGGAGCATTATGATGAGAAGACCATGGAGCCTTGTGATGACAAGTCTCAAGGAGCATTCTGATGAAAAGGGGCATGGAGCATTGTGATTACATGGGTCTTGGAGCATTGCAATGACAAAGGCAAGGAGCATTGAGATAAGAAGGCCATGGAGCTTTGGGATGACATGCATAATGGGGCTTTGTGATGACAAGGGCATGGAGAATT
Source organism: Mesoplodon mirus (assembly GCF_964341445.2). Classification (NCBI taxonomy): domain Eukaryota; kingdom Metazoa; phylum Chordata; class Mammalia; order Artiodactyla; family Ziphiidae; genus Mesoplodon; species Mesoplodon mirus. Next base: position 1,043,151 of record NW_028295720.1, read on the forward strand.
GTGATTACAGTGGTCTTGGAGCACTGTGAGGAAAAGGGCGTGGTACATTGTGATGAAAAAGGCATCGAGCCTTGTCATGACAGGGTTCAAGGAGCAAACAGACGACAAGTGTCAGGGAGCATTGTGATGACAAGGGTATTGAGCATTGTGATGCAAAGGTCATGGAGCATTGTGATGAGAGGACGATGGATAATTGTGATGACCAGCGTCATGGGGCATTGTGATTACAAGTGTTATGGAATATAGTGATCACAAGGGTTTGGAGCATTGTTATGACAGAGGTCATGGAGCATTTTGATTTCATTGTGATGAAAATAGCATGAAGCATTATGATGATGGGCATGGTGCATTGTGATGACAGGGTTCATGGATCATTGAGATGAAAAGGGGCATGGAGCACTGTGATTCCAGGGGTCTTGGAGCATTGTGATTAGAAGGGTCATGGAACCTTGTGATGACAAGTCCATGGAACATCATGATGGCAGGGGTCATGGAGCATTGTTATGACAGGGGTAATGGAGCATTGTGAAGGCAAGGACATGGAACATTGTTATTCGAAGACCATGGAGCATTCTGATGACATGTGTCATGGAGCTTTGTGATGACAAGATCATGGAGCAATGTGATGAGATCGTTCATGGAGCATTGTGATAACAATGACATGGAGCACTGTGATGCCAAGGGTCATGGAACTTTGTGATGACAAAGGTCATGGAGCATTTTGATGACAAGGGTGTTGTGCATTGTGATGAGAAGGGCAGGGAGCATTGTGATGACAGGGTCATGGAGCAATTTGATGAAAAGTGTCATGGAATATTTTGATGACAGGTGTTATGGAACACTGTGATGTCAGGGGTCATGGAGCATTTTGATGACAGGGCTTATGGAACTTTGTGATATCACGGGTCATCGAACATTATGATGATAAGTGCATGTAGCACTGTGATGACAGGAGTCATGGAACATTGTGATGACAGGGGTGAGGGAGTATTGTGACGAATATTGATGAAACATTGTGATATCAGTGGTGAGAGAGCATTTTGATGAGAAGTGCATGGAGCATTGTGTTTATAAGTTTTATGGAGCATTGCGATGACAAGACTGTGGAGCACTGTGATGACAAGTGCATGGCGCATAGTGATGACATGTGTCAGGGAGCATTGTGCTGACAAGCGCATGGAGCACTGTGATGACAAGGGTCATGGAGCATTGTGCTGAGAAAGGCATAGAGCATTTTGATGACAAGGGTCAAAGAGCATTGTGATGAAAAGTTCATGGAGCACTGTGGTTAAAAAGGTCACAGAGACTGTTGATGATGAGGGCATGGACCATTGTGATGACAAAGGTCATGAAGCATTGTGATGACTGGAGTCACGGAGCATTGTGATGACAGGGGTCATGGGGCATTGTGATAACATGGGAATGGAGCATTGTGATGACAAGGGCATGGAGCATTGGTCTAATAAGTTTCATGGATTACTGCGATGACAGTTCGAATGGCGCATTGTGATGACAAGGGAATAGAGCATTTTGATGACCAAGTCATGCAGTATTGTGAAGACAGGTATCAGGGAGAATTGTGATGACATATGTAATGACCCATTGTGATGACAATGGCATGGAGCATTGTGATGCCAAGTGTCCTGGAGGATTCTGATGACAAAGGTAATGGAGCATTGTGATGAAAAGCTTATGGAGTATTTTGATGACAATGTCATGGAGCATTGTGATGAAAATGGCATGGGGCATTGTGATGGAAAAAAAAAGGAGCCTTTTCATGACCGGTTTCATGGAGCATTCTGACGACAAGTGTCAGGGAGCATTGTGATGACAAGTGTATTGAGAATTGTGAGGACAAAGGTCATGGAGCATTGTGATGACAAGGGCATGGAGCATTGTGGTGACAGGGGCATGGAGCATTGGTCTGACAAGTTTCATAGATTATTGTGATGACAGTGGACATGGTGCATTGTGATGACAAGGGCATGGATCATTGTGATGAGAAGGTCATGGAGTATTGTGAAGACAGGTGTCAGGGAACATTGTGATGACATATGTCATGGTCAATTGCAATGACAATGGCAGGGAGCATTCTGGTGCCAAATGTAATGGATGATTTTGATGACAAATATAATGGAGCATTGTGATGACTAGGGCTTGGAGCATTATGACGACAAGGGCCATTGAGAATTTTCATGTCACGGTCGTGAAGCATTGTGATGACAAGGTCCTGGAGCATTGTGATGAGAAATCCATAGAGACTTATGATGACAAATCTCATGGAGCATACTGATGAAAAGGGGCATGGACCATTGTGATTACAGGGGTCTTGGAACATTGTGATGATATGGGCATGGAACATTGTGAGGAGAAGGCCAAGGAGCATTCTGAAGACATGTTTCATTGAGCTTTGTGATGACAAGGGCATGGAGCATTGTGTTTAAAGGGGTCTTGGAGCATTGTGATGAAAAGGGCTTGGATCATTGTGATGAAAATGGCATGGAGGTTTGTCATGACAGGGTTCAAGGAGCATACTGACGACAAGTGTCAGGGAGGATTTTGATGACAAGTGTATTGAGCATTGTGATGACAAAGGTCATGGAGCATTGTGATGAGAAGACCATGGATAATTGTGATGACGAGCGTCATGGGGCACTGTGCTGACAAGTGTTATGGAATATTGTGATCAAAAGGTTTTGGAGCATTGTTATGACAGAGTTCATGGAGCATTTGAATTCATTGTGATGGCAATAGCATGAAGCATTATGATGACGGGCATGATGCATTGTGATGACAGGGTTCATGGAGCATTGAGATGAAAAGGGGCATGGATCATTGTGATTACAGGGGTCTTGGAGCATTGTGGAGACAAGTGTCATGGAGCCTTGTGATGACAAGGCCGTGGAACATTGTGATTGCAGGGGTCATGGAGAATTTTTATGACAGGTGTAATGGAGCATTGTGATGGCAAAGGCATGGAACATTGTGATGAGAAGGCCATGGAGCATTCTGATGAAATGTGTCATGGAGTTATGTGATGACACGGGCATGAAGCAATGTGATGTGAGCGTTCATGGAGCATTTTGATGACAATGACATGGAGCATTGTGATGCCAAGGGTCATGGATCTTTTTGATGACAAAGTCATGGAGCATTTTGATGACAAGGGCGTTCTGCATTGTGATGAGAAGGGCAGGAAGCATTGTGATGACAGGGTCATGGAGCAATTTTATGAAAAAGGTCATGGAATATTTTGATGACAGGGGTTATGGAACATTGTGATGTGAGGGGTCATCAAATATTGTGATGATATGTGCATGTAGCATTGTGATGACAGGAGTCATGGAACATTATGATGACAAGGGTGAGGGAGTATTGTGACGAATATTGATGTAACATTGTGATATCTGTGGTGAGAGAGCATTTTGATGAGAAGTGCATGGAGCATTGTGATGACAAGTTTTATGGAGCATTGTGATGACAAGATTGAGGAGCACTGTGATGACAAGTGCATGGTGCATTGTGATGACATGTGTCATGGAGCATTGTGCTGACAAGCGCATGGAGCATTGTGATGACAAGGGTCATGGAGCATTGTGCTGAGAAAGACATAGAGCATTGTGATGACAAGGGTCAAAGAGCATTGTGATGAAAAGTTCATGGAGCATTCTGGTTAAAAAGTTCACAGAGGCTTTGATGACGAAGGCATGGACCATTGTGTTGATAAAGGTCATGAATCATTGTGATGACTCGAGTCACGGTACATTGTGATGACAAGGGTCATGGAGCATTGTGATAACAAGGGCATGGAGTATTTTGATGACATGGGCATGGAGCACTGGTCTAATAAGTTTCATGGATTATTGTGATGACAGTTGGAATGGTGCATTGTGGTGAAAAGGGCATGGAGTAATTTGATGACCAGGTTATGCAGTATTGTGAAGACAGCTGTCAGGGAGCATTGTGATGACATATGTAATGGCCCATTGTGATGACAATGGCATGGAGCATTCTGATGCCAAGTGTCATGGATGATTCTGATGACAAAAGTAGTGGAGCATTGTGATGACAATGGCTTGGAGCATTGTGATGACAAGGGTCAGCGAGCTTTGTGCTCACCAGTGCATGGAGAATTGTGATGACAAGGGTCATGGAGCATTCTGATGACAAGCTTGTGGAGTATTTTGATGACAATGGCATGGAGCATTGTGATGAAAATGGCATGTGGCATTGTGATGAAAAAGGCATGGAGCCTTTTCGTGACAGGGTTCAAGGAGCATTCTGACGACAAATGTCAGGGAGCATTGTGATGACAAGTGTATTGAAAATTGTGATGACAAAGGTCATGGAGCATTGTGATGAAAAGGGCATGGAGTATTGTGATGACAGGCATCATGGAGCGTTGTGATGACAAGTGTTATGGAGCATTGTGATCACAAGGGTTTGGAGCATTGTGATGAAAGATTTCATTGATCATTTTGATTTCAAGGAGCAGGGAGCATTGTGATGAAAAGCGCATGAAGCAATGTGATCCCAAAGTTCATGGAGGATTGTGATGACAATGGTAAAGGTGTATTATGATGACAAGCGCATAGAGCATTGTAATGACAATGCCATGTAGCATTTTGCTGAAAAAGTCATCTAGCATTGTGATGACAGGTGTCATGGAGCACTGTGATGACAAGTGTCACGGAGCATTGTGAACACAGGGGTCATGGAGCATTGGGATGACAAGGGCATGTATCATTGTGATGACAAGGGTCATGGAGCATTGGGCTGAAAATGTTCTTGGAGTATTGTGATGACAGGGGACATGGAGCATTGTGATTACATAGGTCATGGAGAATTTTTACTTCATTGTGGTGACAATAGCCGGAAGCATTATGATGATGGGCATGATGCATTGTGATGACAGGGTTTATGGACGATTGAGATGAAAAGGGGCATGGAACATTGTGATTACAGGGGTCTTGAGCATTGTGATGACAAGGGCATGGAGCATTTTGATGAGAAAGCCAAGGAACATTCTGATGACATGTGTCATGGAGCTTTGTGATGACGATGCATATAGCCTTGTGATTACAGGGGTTTTGGAGCATTGTGATGACAAGTGTCATGGAGCCTTGTGATGAAAAGGCCGTGGAATATTGTGATGGCAGGGGTCATGGAGCATTGTTATGACAGGGGTAATGGAGCATTGTGATGAGAAGGGCATGCAATATTGGTCTGAAATATTTCATGTATTATTGTGATGAGAGTGGGCATGGAGCATGGTGATGACAAGGGCACGGAACATTGTGATACATGGGTCATGAAGGATTTTAATGTCTAGGGCATGGAGCATTGTGAAGAGAAGGGCATCGAGCATTGTGATGACAAGTGTCATGGAGCTTTGTGATGACAAGGGCATGGAGTAATGTGATGAGAGGGTTCATGGAGCATTGTGATGACAATGACATGGAGCATTGTGATGCCAAGGGTCATGGATCTTTGTGATGACAAGTCATGAAGCATTTTGATGACAAGGGAATGGTGCATTGTGATGAGAAGTGCAGAGAGCATTTTGATGACCGGGTCATGCAGCAATTTGATAAAAATTGTAATGGAAAATTTTGCTGGCAGGGGTTATAAAACACTGTGATGTCAGGTTTCTTGGAGCTTTGGGATGAAAAGGGTCATGGAGCATTGTGATGACTAGGGAATGGAACATTGTAATGACAAGAGTTCCGGATCATTGTGTTGTCAGGTGTCATGGAGTGTTGTGATGACAGTGGTCATGGAGCATTGTTATGATATTGTTCAGGGAGCATTGTGATGAGAAGGTCATGGAGCATTGGGCTGAAAATGTTCGTGGAGTATTGTGATGACAGGTGTCATGGAGCATTGTGATGAAAAGGGCATGGATCATTGTGATGAAAAAGTCATGGAGCCTTGTCATGACAGGGTTCAAGGAGCATACTGACGACAAGTGTCAAGGAGCATTGTGATGACAAGTGTATTGAGAATTGTGATGACAAAGATCATGGAGCATTGTTATGACAAGACAATGGATAATTGTGATGATGATCGTCATGGGGTGTTGTGATGATAAGTGTTATGGAACATTGTGATCACAAGGGTTTAGAGCATTACGATGACAGAGGTCTTGGAGAATTTTGATTTCATTGTAATGACAATAGCCTGAAGCATTATGATTATGGGCATGGTGCATTGTGATGACAGGGTTAATGGAGCATTGAGATGAAAAAGGGCATGGAGCATTGTGATTACAGGGGTCTTGGAGCATTGTGATGAAAAGGGCATGGAGCATTGTAATGAGAAGTCCATGGAACGTTCTGATGACATGCGTCATGGAGCTTTGTTATGACAAGCGCATGGAGCATTTTGATTACAGGTGTCTTGGAGCATTGTGATGACAAGGGTCATGGAGCCTTGTGATTCCAAGGCCGTGGAACATTGTGATGGCAGGGGTGATGGAGCATTGTTATGACAGAGGTAATGGAGAATTGTGATGAGAAGAGCATTGAGCATTGGTCTGAAGTATTTCAAGGATTATTGTGATGAGAGTGGGCAGGAAGCATTGTGATGACAAGGGCACGGAACACTGTGACACATGGGTCATGGAGGATTGTAATGACAAGGGCATGGAGCAATGTGATGAGAGGGTTCATGGAGCATTGTGATGACAATGACATGGATCATTGTGAGGAGAAGGCCATGGAGCATTCCGATTACATGCATCATGTAGCTTTGTGATGACAAGGGCATGGAGCACTGTGATTACAGGGGTCTTGGAACATTGTGATGAAAATGGCATGGATCATTGTGATGAAAAAGGCATGGAGCCTTGTCATGACACGGTTCAAGGAGCATACTGACAAGTGTGAGGGAGCATTGTGATGACAAGTGTATTGAGCATTGTGATGACAAAGATCATGGAGCATTGTGATGAGAAGACCATGGATAATTGTGATGATGATCGTCAAGGGGTGTTGTGATGATAAGGGTTATGGAACATTGTGATCAAAATGGTTTGGAGCATTATGATGACAGAGGCCATGGAGAATTCTGATTTGATTGTAATGACAATAGGCTGAAACATTATGATGATGGGCATGGTGCATTGTGATGACAGGGTTCATGGAGCATTGAGATGAAAAAGGGCTTGGATCATTGTTATTAGAGGGGTCTTGGAGCATTGTGATGACCAGCGCATAGAGTATTGTAATGACAAAGTCATGTAGAATTTTGCTGACGAAGGCATGGAGCATTGTGATGACAGGTGTCATGGAGCACTGTGATGACATGTGTCAAGGAGCATTGTGAATACAGGTTTCATGGAGCATTGGGATGACCAGGGCATGGATCATTGTTCTAATAAGTTTCATGGATTATTGCGATGACAGTTGGAATGGCGCATTGTGATGACAAGGGCATGGAGCATTGTGATGACCAGATCATGCACTATTGTTAAGAAAGGTGTCAGGGAGCATTGTGATGACATATGTAATGGCCCATTGTGATGACAATGGCATGGAGCATTGTGATGCCAAGTGTCATGGAGGATTCTGATGACAAAGGTAATGGTGCATTGTGATGACAATGGCTTGGAGCATTGTGATGACAAGCGTCAGGGAGCATTGTGCTGACAAGTGCATGGAGAATTGTGATGACAAGGGTCATGGAACATTCTGATGACAAGCTTGTGGAGTATTTTGATGACAATGGCATGGAGCATTGTGATGAACACGGCATGGGGCATTGTGATTAAAAAGGCATGGAGCCTTTTCCTGACAGGTTTCAAGGAGCATTCTGACGACAGGTGTCAAGGAGCATTGTGATGACAAGTGTATTGAGAATTGTGATGACAAAGGTGATGGAGCATTGTGATGAAAATGGCATGGAGTATTGTGATGACAGGCATCATGGAGCGTTGTGATGACAAGTGTTATGGAACATTGGGATCACAATGGTTTGGAGCATTGTGATGACAGAGCTCATGGATCATTTTGATTTCAAGGAGCATGGAGCATTGTGATGACAAGGGCATGAAGCAATGTGATCAAAAGGTTCATGGAGGATTGTGATGACAATGGTAATCGAGTATTGTGATGACAAGTGCATGGAGCATTGTAATGACAAAGTCATGTAGCATTTTGCTGACAAAGGCATGAAGCATTGTGATGACAGGTGTCATGGAGCACTGTGATGAAAAGCATCACGGAGCATTGTGAATACAGGGGTCATGGAGCTTTGGGATGACAAGGGCATGGATCATTGTGATGACAAGTGTCATGGAGCAGTGGGCTGAAAATGTTCATGGAGTATTGTGATGACAGGGGTCATGGAGCATTGTGATGACAGAGGTCTTGGAGAATTTTGATTTCATTTTGCTGGAAATAGCTGGAAGCATTATGATGATGGGCATGATGCATTGTGATGACAGGGTTCATGGACCATTGAGTTGAAAAGGGGCATGGAGCATTGTGATTACAGGGGTCTGGGAGCATTGTGATGAAAATGGCATGGAGCATTTTGATGAGAATGCCATGGAACATTCTGATGACATGTGTCATGGAGCTTTGTGATGACTAGGGCATGGAGCATTGTGATTACACTGGTTTTGGAGCATTGTGATGACATGGGTCATGGAGCCTTGTGATGACAAGGCCGTGGATCATTGTGATGACAGGGGACATGGAGCATTGCTATGACAGGTGTAATGAAGCATTGTGATGAGAAGGTCATGGAGCATTGTGATTACAAGATTTATGGAGCATTGCGCTAACAAATTTGTGGAATGTTGGGATGAAATGCGTGTGGCACACTGTGATGACAAGGGTCATGGAACATTTTTCTGACAAAGGCATGAAGCATTTTCATGAAAATGGTCTCAGAGCATTGTGATGAATAGTTCATGGAACATTGTGGTTACAAAGGTAACAGAGCCTTTTGATGATGGGAGCATCGACCATTGTGATGACAAATGTTTTGAAGAATTGTGATGACTGGAGTCACGGAGCATTGTGATGACAGGGGTCATGGAGCAATGTGATGACAAGGGCATGGAACATTGTCCTGACAAAGGCATAGAGCATTGTGATGACAAGGGTCAAAGAGCATTGTGATGAAATGTTCATGGAGCATTGTGCTTAAAAAGGTTACAGAGACTGTTGATGATGAGGGCATGGACCATTGTGATGACAAAGGTCATGGAGCATTGTGATGACTTGAGTCAAGGATCATTGTGATGACAGGGGACATGGAATATTGTGATAACAAGGGCATGGAGCATTGTGATGACAAGGGCATGGAACATTGGTCTAATAAGTTTCATGTAGTATTGCAATGACAGTTGGAATTCCACATTGTGATGACAAGGTCATGGAGCATTGTGATAATCAGGTTTTGCCGTATTGCGAAGAGAGGTGTCAGGGAGCACTGTGATGATATATGTAATGGCCCATTGTGATGACAATGGCATGGAACATTGTGAAGCCAAGTGTCATGGAGGATTCTGATGACAAAGGTAATGGAGCATTGTGATGACAAGGGTCAGGGAGCATTGTGCTGACAAGTGCATGGAGAATTGTGATGACAAGCGTCATGGAGCATTCTGATGACCAGCTTGTGGAGTATTTTGATGACAAAGGCATGGAGCATTGTGATGAAAATGGCATGGGGCTTTGTGATGAAAAAGGCATGGAGCCTTTTTGTGACAGTGTTCAAGGAGCATTCTGACGAAAAGTGTCAGGGAGCATTGTGATAACAAGTGTATTGAGAATTGTGATGACAAAGTTCATGGAGCATTGTGATGAAAAGGTCATGGAGTATTGTGATGGCATGCATCATGGAGCGTTGTGATGACAAGTGTTATGGAACACTGTGATCACAAGAGTTTGGAGCATTGTGATGACAGAGGTCATGGATCATTTTGATTTCAAGGAGCATGGAGCATTGTGATGACAAGGGCAGGAAGCAATGTGATCACAAGGTTCATGGAGGATTGTGATGACAATGGTAATGGACTATTGTGATGACAAGCACAAAGAGCATTGTAATGACATGGTCATATAGCATTTTGCTGACAAAGGCATGGAGCATTGTGATGACAGGTGTCATGGAGCACTGTGATGACAAGTGTCACGGAGCATTGTGAATACAGGAGTCATGGAGCATTGGGATGACAAGGGCATGCATGATTGTGATGACATGGGTCATGGATCATTGGGCTGAAAATGTTCATGGAGTATTATGATGACAGGGGTCATGGAGCATTGTGATGAGTAGGGAATGGAGCATTGTGATGACAAGAGTCTCAGATCATTGTGTTGTCAGGTGTTATGGAGTGTTGTAATGAGACTGGTCATGGAGCATTTTGATGATATTTGTCATGGAGCATTGTGATGAGAATTTCATAGAGCATTGGGCTGAAAATATTCATGGAATATTGTGATGACAAGGGTCATGGAGCATTGTGATGCCAACAGAATGGAGCATGGTGATGACAAGATCCTGGAGCATTGTGATGATAAGACCATGGCGACTTGTGATGACAACTCTAATGTAGCATTCTGATGAAAAGGGGCATGGAGCATTGTGATTACAGGGGACTTGGAGCATTGTGATGACAAGGGCAAGGAGCATTGTGAGGAGAAGGCCATGGAGCATTCTGATGACATGTGTCATGGAGCTTTGTGATGACAAGGGCATGGAACATTGTGATTACATGTGTCTTGGAGCATTGTGATGAAAAGGGCATGGATATTTGTAATGAAAAAGCATGGAGCCTTGTCATGACAGGGTTCAAGGAGCATACTGAGGACAAGTGTCAGGGAACATTGTGATGACAAGTGCATTGAGTATTGTGATGACAAAGGTCATGGAGCATTGTGATGAGAAGACCATGGATAATTGTGATGATGAGCGTCATAGGGTGTTGTGATGATTAGTGTTATGGAACATTGTGATCACAAGGTTTTGGAGCATTATGATGACAGTGGTCATAGATAATTTTGATTTCATTGTGATAACAATAGCCTGAAGCATTATGATGATGGGCATGGTGCATTTTGATGACAGGCTTCATGGTGCATTGAGATGAAAAGGAACATGCAGCATTGTGATTACAGGGGTCTTGGAGCATTGTCATGACAAGGGCATGGAGCATTGTGATGAGAAGGCCATGAAACATTCTTATGTCATGTGTCATGGAGCTTTGTGCTGACAAGGGCATGGAGCATTGTGATTACAGGGGTCTTGGAGCATTGTGATGACAAGGGTCATGGAGCCGTGTGATGACAAGGCCGTGGATCATTGTGATGGCAAGTGTCATGGAGCATTGTTATGACAGTGGTAATGGAGCATTGTGATGAGAAGGGCATTGAGCATTGGTCTGAAATATTTCATGGATTATTGTGATGAGAGTGGGCATGGAGCATTCTGATGACAAGGGAACGGAACACTATGATACATGCGTCATGGAGGATTGTAATGACAAGGGCATGGAGCATTGTGATGAGAAGGGCATTGAGCATTGTGATGACAAGTGTCATGGAGCTTTGTGATGACAAGGGCATGGAGCAATGTGATGAGAGTGTTCATGGAGCATTGTGATGACAATGACATGTTGCATTGTGATGCCAAGGGTCATGGAGATTTGTGATGACAAAGGTCATGGAGCATTTTGATGACAAGTGTGTGGTCCATTGTGATGAGAAAGGCAGGGAGCATTTTGATGACAGGGTCATGCAGAAATTTGATGAAAAGTGTAATGGAACATTTTGATGACAGGGGTTATAGAACCTTGTGATACCAGGGGTCATGGAGCTTTCGGATGAAAAGTGTCATGGAGCATTTTGATGACAGTGGTTATGGAACATTGTGATGTCATGGGTCATGGAACATGTGATGATAAGTGTATGTAGCATTGCGATGACAGGGGTCATGGAACATTGTGATAACAGTGGTGAGGGAGGATTGTGATGACTAGTGATGGAACATTGTGATATCTCATGTGAGAGAGCATTTGGATGAGAAGTGCATGGAGCATTGTGATTACAAGGTTTATCGAGCATAGCGATGACATGGTTGTGGATAATTGTGATGAAATGCGCATGGCACATTGTGATGACAAGGGTCATGGAGCATTGTTCTGACAAATGCATGGAGCATTGTGATGACAAGGGTCACGGAGCATTGTGATGAAAAATTCATAGAGCATTGTGGTTACAATGATCACTGAGCCTTGTGATGACGTGGGCATGGACCGTTGTGATGACAAATATTATGAAGCGTTGTGATGACCGGAGTCACGGAGCATTGTGATGACAGGGGTCATGGAGCATTGTGATGACAAGGGCATGGAGCATTGTGATGACAGGGGCATGGAGCATTGGTCTGACAAGTTTAATAGATTATTATGATGACATGGGACATGGTGCATTGTGATGACAAGGGCATGGTTCGTTTTGATGAGTAGGCCATGGAACATTCTGATGACATGTGTCATGGAGCTTTGTGATGACAAGGGCATGGAGCATTGTGATTACAGGGGTCTTGGAGCATTTAATGACAAGTGTCATGGAGCCTTGTGATGACAAGGCTGTGGAATATTGTGATGGCAGTGGTCATGGAGCATTGTTATGACAGGAGTAATGGAGCATTGTGATGACAAGGGCATGGAGCATTGTGATTACAAGGTTTATGGAGCATTGCGCTGACAAATTTGTGGACCGTTGGGATGAAAAGCGCGGGGCACACTGTGATGACAAGGGTCATGGAGCATTGTTCTGACAAAGGCATGGAGCATTGTGATGACAAGGGTCACGGAGCATTGTGATGAAAAGTTCATGGAGCATTGTGGTTACAAAGGTAAAAGAGCCTTGTGATGATGCGGGCATCGACCATTGTGATGACAAATGTTATGAAGAATTGTGATGACTGGAGTCATGGAGCATTGTGATGACAGGGTTCTTGGAATATTGTGATGACAAGGGCATGGTGCATTCTGCAGAAAAAGGCATAGAGCATTGTGATGACAAGGGTCAAAGAACATTGTGATGAAATGTTCATGGAGCACTGTGGTTAAAATGGTCACAGAGACTGTTGATGATGAGGGCATGGACCATTGTGATGACAAAGGTCATGGAACACTGCGATGACTGGAGTCAAGGAGCATTGTGATGACAGGGGTTATGGAACATTGTGATAACAAGGGCATGGTGCATTGTGATGACAAGGGCATGGAGCATTGGTCTAATAAGTTTCATGGAGTATTGCGATGACAGTTGGAATGGCGCATTGTGAGGACAAGGGCATGGAGCATTTTGATGAACAGGTCTTGCTGTACTGTGAAGAGAGGTGTCAGGGAGCACTGTGATGACATATGTAATGGCCCATTGTGATGACAATGGCATGGAGCATTTTGATGCCAAGTGTCATGGAGCATTCTGATGCCAAAGGTAATGGAGCATTGTGATGACAATGGCTTGGAGCATTGTGATGACAAGGGTCAGGGAGCATTGTGCTGACAAGTGCATGGAGAATTGTGATGACAACAGTCATGGAGCATTCTGATGACAAGCTTGTGGAGTATTTTGATGACAATGGCATGGAGCATTGTGATGAAAATGGCATGGGGCATTGTGATGAAAAAGGCAAGGAGCCTTTTCGTGACAGGGTTCAAGGAGCATTCTGACGACAAGTGTCAGGGAGCATTGTGATGACAAGTGTATTGAGAATTGTGATGACAAAGTTCATGGAGCATTGTGATGAAAAGGACATGGTATATTGTGATGACAGGCATCATGGAGCGTTGTGATGACAAGTGTTATGGAACATTGTGATCACAAGGGTTTGGAGCATTGTGATGACAGAGGTCATGGATCATTTTGATTTCTAGGAGCATGGAGCATTGTGATGACAAGGGCATGAAGCAATGTAATCCCAAGGTTCATGGAGGATTGTGATGACAATGGTAACGGAGTATTGTGATGACAAGTGCATAGATCATTGTAATGAGAAGGTCATGTAGCATTTTGCTGACAAAGGCATGGATCATTGTGATGACAGGTGTCATGGAGCACTGTGATGACAAGCGTCACGGAGCATTGTGAATACAGGGGTCATGGAGCATTGGGATGACAAGGTCATGCATGATTGTGATGACAAGGGTCATGGATCATTGGGCTGAAAATGTTCATGAGGTATTGTGATGACAGGGGTCATGGAGCATTGTGATGAGTAGGGAATGGAGCATTGTGATGACAAGAGTCTCGGATCATTGTGTTGTCAGGTGTCATGGAGTGTTGTGATGAGAGTGGTCATGGAGCATTTTGATGATATTTGTCATGGAGCATTGTGATGAGAATTTCATAGAGCATTGGGCTGAAAATATTCATGGAATATTGTGATGACAAGGGTCATGGAGCATTGTGATGACAAAGGAATGGAGCATGGCGATGACAAGATCCTGGAGCATTGTGATGATAAGACCATGGCGACTTGTGATAACAACTCTCATGGAGCACTCTGATGAAAAGGGGCATGGAGCATTGTGATTACAGGGGCCTTGGAGCATTGTGATGACAAGGGCAAGGAGCATTGTGAGGAGAAGGCCATGGAGCATTCTGATGACATGTGTCATGGAGCTTTGTGATGACAAGGGCATGGAACATTGTGATTACAGGTGTCTTGGAGCATTGTGATGAAAAAGCATGGAGCCTTGTCATGACAGGGTTCAAGGAGCATACTGACGACAAGTGTCAGGGAGCATTGTGATGACAAGTGTATTGAGTATTGCGATGACAAAGGTCATGGAGCATTGTGATGAGAAGTCCATGGATAATTGTGATGATGAGCATCATAGGGTGTTGTGATGAGTAGTGTTATGGAACATTGCGATCACAAGGTTTTGGAGCATTATGATGACAGTGGTCATAGATAATTTTGATTTCATTGTGATAACAATAGCCTGAAGCATTATGATGATGGGCATGGTGCATTTTGATGACAGGCTTCATGGTGCATTGTGATGAAAAGGAGCATGGAGCATTGTGATTACAGGGGTTTTGGAGCACAGTGATGACAAGGGCATGGAGCATTGTGATGAGAAGGCCATGGAACATTCTTATGTCATGTGTCATGGAGCTTTGTGCTGACAAGGGCATGGAGCATTGTGATTACAGGGGTCTTGGAGCATTGTGATGACAAGGGTCATGGAGCCGTGTGATGACAAGGCCTTGGAACATTGTGATGGCAAGGGTCATGGAGCATTGTCATGACAGAGGTAATGGAGCATTGTGATGAGAAGGGCATTGAGCATTGGTCTGAAATATTTCATGGATTATTGTGATGAGAGTGGGCATGGAGCATTCTGATGACAAGGGAACGGAACACTATGATACATGGGTCATGGAGGATTGTAATGACAAGGGCATGGAGCATTGTGATGAGAAGGGCATTGAGCATTGTGATGACAAGTGTCATGGAGCTTTGTGATGACAAGGGCATGGAGCAATGTGATGAGAGTGTTCATGGAGCATTGTGATGACAATGACATGTTGCATTGTGATGCCAAGTGTCATGGAGATTTGTGATGACAGAGGTCATGGAGCATTTTGATGACAAGTGTGTGGTGCATTTTGATGAGAAAGGCAGGGAGCATTTTGATGACAGGGTCATGCAGAAATTTGATGAAAAGTGTAATGGAACATTTTGATGACAGGGGTTATAGAACCTTATGATGCCAGGGGTCATGGAGCTTTCGGATGAAAAGTGTCATGGAGCATTTTGATGACAGTGGTTATGGAACATTGTGATGTCATGGGTCATGGAACATTGTGATGATAAGGGGATGTAGCATTGTGATGACAGGTGTCATGGAACATTGTGATAACAGTGGTGAGGGAGGATTGTGATGACTAGTGATGGAACATTGTGATATCTCATGTGAGAGAGCATTTGGATGAGAAGTGCATGGAGCATTGTGATTACAAGGTTTATGGAGCATAGCGATGACAAGGTTGTTGATAATTGTGATGAAAAGCGCATGGCACATTGTGATGGCAATGGTCATGGAGCATTGTTCTGACAAATGCATGGAGCATTGTGATGACAAGGGTCACGGAGCATTGTGATGAAAAATTCATAGAGCATTGTGGTTACAATGATCACAGAGCCTTGTGATGACGCGGGCATGGACCGTTGTGATGACAAACGTTATTAAGCGTTGTGATGACTGGAGTCACGGAGCATTGTGATGACAGGGGTCATGGAGCATTGTGATGACAAGGGCATGGAGCATTGTGATGACAGGGGCATGGATCATTGGTCTGACAAGTTTAATAGATTATTATGATGACACTGGACATGGTGCATTGTGATGACAAGAGCATGGTGCGTTTTGATGAGTAGGCCATGGAACATTCTGATGACATGTGTCATGGAGCTTTGTGATGACAAGGGCATGGAGCATTGTGATTACAGGGGTCTTGGAGCATTTTGATGACAAGGGTCATGGAGCCTTGTGATGACAAGGCTGTGGAATATTGTGATGGCAGTGGTCATGGAGCATTGTTATGACAGGGGTAATGGAGCATTGTGATGACAAGGGCATGGAGCATTGTGATTACAAGGTTTATGGAGCATTGCGCTGACAAATTTGTGGACCGTTGGTATGAAAAGCGCGGGGCACACTGTGATGACAAGGGTCATGAAGCATTGTTCTGACAAAGGCATGGAGCATTGTGAGGACAAGGGTCACGGAGCATTGTGATGAAAAGTTCATGGAGCATTGTGGTTACAAAGGTAACAGAGCCTTGTGATGACGCGGGCATCGACCATTGTGATGACATATGCTATGAAGAATTGTGATGGCAGGAGTCATGGAGCATTTTGATGACAGGGTTCTTGGAATATTGTGATGACAAGGGCATGGAGCATTCTGCTGAAAAAGGCATAGAGCATTGTGATGACAAGGGTCAAAGAGCATTGTGATGAAATGTTCAGGGAGCACTGTGGTTAAAATGGTCACAGAGACTGTTGATGATGAGGGCATGGACCATTGTGATGACAAAGGTCATGGAGCATTGTGATGACTGGAGTCAAGGAGCATTGTGATGACAGGGGTCATGGAACATTGTGATAACAAGGGCATGGTGCATTGTGATGACAAGGGCATGGAGCATTGGTCTAATAAGTTTCATGGAGTATTGCGATGACAGTTGGAATGGCGCATTGTGATGACAAGGGCATGGAGCATTTTGATGACCAGGTCTTTCTGTACTGTGAAGAGAGGTGTCAGGGAGCACTGTGATGACATATGTAATGGCCCATTGTGATGACAATGGCATGGAGCATTTTGATGCCAAGTGTCATGGAGCATTCTGATGACAAAGGTAATGGAGCATTGTGATGACAATGGCTTGGAGCATTGTGATGACAAGGGTCAGGGAGCATTGTGCAGACAAGTGCATGGAGAATTGTGATGACAACAGTCATGGAGCATTCTGATGAAAAGTTTGTGGAGTATTTTGATGACAATGGCATGGAGCATTGTGATGAAAATGGCATGGGGCATTGTGATGAAAAAGGCAAGGAGCCTTTTCATGACAGGGTTCAAGGAGCATTCTGACGACAAGTGTCAGGGAGCATTGTGATGACAAGTGTATTGAGAATTGTGATGACAAAGTTCATGGATCATTGTGATGAAAACGGCATGGGATATTGTGATGACAGGCATCATGGAGCATTGTGATGACAAGTGTTATGGAACACTATGATCACAAGTGTTTGGAGCATTGTGATGACAGAGGTCATGAATCATTTTGATTTCAAGGAGCATGGAGCATTGTGATGACAAGGGAATGAAGCAATGTGATACCAAGGTTCATGGAGGATTGTGATGACAATGGTAAAGGAGTATTGTGATGACAAGCGCATAGATCATTGTAATGAGAAGGTCATGTAGCATTTTGCTGACAAAGGCATGGAGCATTGTGATGACAGGTGTCATGGAGCACTGTGATGACAAGCGTCATGGAGCATTGTGAATACAGGGGTCATGGAGCTTTGGGATGACAAGGACGAGGATCATTGTGATGACAAGGGTCATGGAGCACTGGGCTGAAAATGTTCATTGAGTGTTGTGATGACAAGGGTCATGGAACATTCTGATGACAAGCTTGTGGAGTATTTTGATGACAATGGCATGGAGCATTGTGATGAAAATGGCATGGGGCTTTGTGATGAAAAAGGCATGGAGCCTTTTCGTGACAGGGTTCAAGTAGCATTCTGATGACAAATGTCAGGGAGCATTGTGATGACAAGTGTATTGAGAATTGTGATGACAAATGTCATGGAGCATTTTGATGAAAAGGGCATGGATTATTGTGATGGCAGGCATCATGGAGCGTTGTGATGACAAGCGTTATGGAACATTGTGATCACAAGGGTTTGGAGCATTGTGATGACAGAGGTCATGGATCATTTTGATTTCAAGGAGCATGGAACACTGTGATGACAAGGGCATGAAGCAATGTGATCCCAAGGTTCATGGAGGATTGTGATGACAATGGTAATTGAGTATTGTGATGACAAGCGCATAGAGCATTGTAATGACAAGGTCATGTAGCATTTTGCTGACAAAGGCATGGAGCATTGTGATGACATGTGTCATGGAGCACTGTGATGACAAGCGTCACGGAGCATTGTGAATACAGGGGTCATGGAGCATTGGGATGACAAGGTCATGGATGATGTTGATGACAAGGGTCATGGATCATTGGGCTGAAAATGTTCATGGAGTATTGTGATGACAGGGGTCATGGGAGCATTGTGATGAGTAGGGAATGGAGCATTGTGATGACAAGAGTCCCGCATCATTGTGTTGTCAGGTGTCATGGAGTGTTGTGATGACAGTGGTCATGGAGCATTTTGATGATATTTGTCATGGAGCATTGTGATGAGAATTTCATGGAGCATTGGGCTGAAAATATTCATGGAGTATTGTGATGACAAGGGCATGGATCATTGTGATGAGAAGGCCATGGAACATTCTGATGGCATGTGTCATGGACGTTTGTGATGACAAGGGCATGGAGCATTATGATTACAGTGGTCTTGGAACATTGTGATGAAAAGGGTCATGGGACCTTGTGATGATAAGGCCGTGGAACATTGTGATGGCAGGGGTCATGGAGCTTTGGGATGAAAAGTGTAATGGAGCATTTTGATGACAGTGGTTATGGAACATTGTGCTGTCAGGGGTCATGGAACATTCTGCTGATAAGGGGATGTAGCATTGTGTTGACAGGGGTCATGGAACATTGTGATAACAGGGGTGAGGGAGGATTGTGATGACTAGTGATGGAACATTGTGATATCTCATTTGAGAGAGCATTTGGATGAGAAGTGCATGGAGCATTGTGCTTAAAAGATTTATGGAGCATAGCGATGACAAGGTTGTGGATCATTGTGATGAAAAGCGCATGACACATTGTGATGACAAGGGTCATGGAGCATTGTTCTGACAAAGGCATGGAGCAATTGATGACAAGCGTCACGGAGCATTGTGATGAAAAGTTCATGGAGCATTGTGGTTACAAAGGTCACAGAGCCTTGTGATGACACGAGCATGGACGGTTGTGATGACAAACGTTATGAAGCATTGTGATGACTGGAGTCAAGGAGCATTATGATGACAGGGGTCATTGAGCATTTTGATGCCAAGTGTCATGGAGGAATCTGATGACAAAGGAAATGGAGCATTGTGATGACAATGGCTTGGAGCATTGTGATGACAAGTGTCAGGGAGCATTGTGATGAAAATTGTATTGGGAATTTTGATGACAAAGGTCATGCAGCATTGTGATGAAAAGGGCATGGAGTATTGTGATGACAGGCATCATGGAGCGTTGTGATGACAAGTGTTATGGAACATTGTGATCACAAGGGTTTGGAGCACTGTGATGACAGAGGTCATGGATCATTTTGATTTCAAGGAGCATGGAGCATTGTGATGACAAGGGCATGAAGCAATGTGATCCCAAGGTTCATGGAGGATTGTGATGACAATGGTAATGGAGTATTGTGATGACAAACGCATAGAGCATTGTAATGACAAGGTCATGTAGCATTTTGCTGACAAAGGCATGGAGCACTGTGATGACAGGTGTCATGGAGCACTGTGATGACAAGCGTCACGGAGCATTGTGAATAGAGGGGTCATGGAGCATTAGGATGACAAGGGCCTGGATCATTGTGATGACAAGGGAATAGAGCATGGTGATGACAAAGTCTTGGAGCATTGTGATGAGATGACCATGGAGACTTGTGATGACAAGTCTAATGGAGCATTCTGATGAAAAGGGGCATGGAGCATTGTGATTACGGGGTTCTTGGATCATTGTGATGACAAGGGCATGGAGCATTGTGAGGAGAAGGCCATGGAACATTCTGATGACATGCGTCATGGAACTTTGTGATGACAAGGACATGGAGCAATGTGATTACATGGGTCTTGGAGCATTGTGATGACAAGGGTCATGGAGCCTTGTGATGACAAGCCGTGGAACATTGGGATGGCAGTGGTCATGGAGCATTGTTATGACAGAGGTAATGGAGCATTGTGATGAGAAGGGAATTGAGCATTGGTCTGAAATATTTCATGGATTATTGTGATGAGAGTGGGCATGGAGCATTCTGATGACAAGGGCACGGAACACTGTGATACATGGGTCATGGAGGATTGTAATGATAAGGGCATGGAGCATTGTGATGAGAAGTGCATCGATCATTGTGATGACAAGTGTCATGGAGCTTTGTGATGACAAGGGCATGGATTATTGTGATGACAAGGGTCATGGAGCATTGGGCTGAAAATATTCATAGAGTATTGTGATGACAGGGGTCATGGAGCATTGTGATGACGAGGGAATGGAGCATTGTGATGATAAGAGTCCCGGATCATAGTGTTTTCAGGTGTCATGGAGTGTTGTGATGACAGTGGTCATGGAGCATTTTGATGATATTGTTCTTGGAGCATTGTGAGGAGAACGTCATGTAGCATTGGGCTGAAAATATTCATGGAGTATTGTGATGACAGTGGTCTTGGAGCATTGTGATGACAAGGGTATGGAGCATGGTGATGACAAGGTCCTGGAGCTTTGTGATGAGATGTCCATGGAGACTTGTCATGACAAGTCTCATGGAGCATTCTCATGAAAATGGGCATGGAGAATTGTGATTACAGGCGTCTTGGAGAATTGTGATGAAAAGGGCATGGAGCATTGTGTGGAAAAGGCCATGGAACATTCTGATGACATGCGTCATGGAGCTTTGTGATGACAAGGGCATGGAGCTTTGTGATTACACGGGTCTTGGAGCATTGTGATGACAGGGGTCATGGAGCCTTGTGATCACAAGGCCGTGGAACACTGTGATGTCAGGGGTCATGGAGCATTGTTATGACAGAGTTAATGGTGCATTGTGATGATAATTGCATGGAGCATTGTGATAACCAGGTCATGCAGTATTGTGAAAAGTGGTGTCACGGAACATTGTGATGACATATGTATTGGCCCATTGTGATGACAATGGCATGGAGCATTGTGATGCCAAGTGTCATGGAGGATTCTGATGACAAAGTTAATGGAGCATCGTGATGAAGAGGGTCAGGGAGCATTGTGCTGACAAGTGCATGGAGAATTGTGATGACAAGGGTCATCGAGCATTCTGATGACAAGCTTGTAGAGTATCCTGATGACAATGGCATGGAGCATTGTGATGAAAACGGCATGGGGCTTTGTGATGAAAAAGGCATGGAGCCTTTTCGTGAGAGGGTTCAAGGAGCATTCTGAAGACAAGTGTCAGGGAGCATTGTGATGACAAGTGTATTGAGAATTGTGATGACAAATGTCATCGAGCATTGTGATGAAAAGGTCATGAAGTATTGTGATGACAGGCATCATGGAGCGTTGTGATGACAAGTGTTATGGAACACTGTTATCACAAGTGTTTGGAGCATTGCGATGACAGAGGTCATGGATCATTGTGATTTCAAGGAGCATGTAGCATTGTGATGACAAGGGCATGAAGCAATGTGATCCCAAGTTTCATGGAGGATAGTGATGACAATGGTAATGGAGTATTGTGATGACAAGTGCATAGAGCATTGTAATGACAAGGTCATGTAGCATTTTGCTGACAAAGGCATGGAGCATTGTGATGACATGTGTCATGGAGCACTGTGATGACAAGCGTCACGGAGCACTATGAATACAGGGGTCATGGAGCATTGGGATGACAAGGGCATGGATCATTGTGATGACAAGGGCCATGGAGCATTGGGCTGAAAATGTTCATGGAGTATTGTGATGACAGGGGTCATGGAGCATTGCGATGACAGAGGTCATGGAGAATTTTGATTTCATTGTGCTGGCAATAGCTGGAAGCATTATGATGATTGGCATGATGCATTGTGATGACAGCGTTGATGGAGCATTGAGATGAAAAGGGGCATGGAGCATTGTGATTACAGGGGTCTTGGAGCATTATGATGACAAGGGCCATTGAGAATTTTCATGACAATGTCGTGAAGCATTGTGATGACAATGTCCTTGAGCATGGTGATGAGAAATCCATGGAGCCTTGTGATGAGAGGTCTCATGTAGTATACTGATGAAAAGGGGCATGGAGAATTCTGATTACAGGGTTCTTGGAACATTGTGATAGCAAGGGCATGGAGCATTGTGATGACAAGGGCATGGAGCATTGGTCTAAAAATTTTCATGGATTATTGTGATGACAGTTGGAATGGCACATTGTGATGACAGTGGTCATGGAGCATTGTGATGATACAGGTCATGGAGCATTGTGATGAGAAGTTCATGGAACTTGGGTTGAAAATATTCATAGAATATTTTGATGACAGGTGTCATGGAGCATTGTGATGACAACGGAAAGGAGCATGGTGATGACAAGGTCCTGGAGAATTGTGATGAGATGACGATGGAGACTTGTGATGACACGTCTCATGGAGCATTCTGATGAAAAGGGGCATGGAGCATTGTGATTACAGGGGTCTTGGAGCATTGTGATGACAAGGGCATGGAACATTGTGAGGAGAAGGCCATGGAACATTCTGATGGCATGCGTCATGGAGCTTTGTGATGACAAGGGCATGGAGCATTGTGATTACAGGGGTATTGGAGCATTTTGATGACAAGGGTCATGGAGCCTTTTGATGACAATGCCGTGGAACATTGTGATGGCAGGGGTCATGGAGCATTGTTATGACAGATGTAATGGAGCATTGTGATGAGAAGGGCATTGAACATTGGTCTGAAATGTTTCATGGATTATTGTGATGAGAGTGGGCATGGAGCATTCTGATGACAAGGGCACGGTGCACTGTGATACATTCGTCATGGAGGATTGTAATGACCAGGGCATGGACCATTGTGATTAGAAAGGCATCGAGCATTGTGATGACAAGTGTCATGGAGCTTTGTGATGACAAGGGCATGGAGCAATGTGATGAGAGGGTTCATGGAGTATTGTGATGACAATGACATGGAGCATTGTGATGCCAAAGGTCATGGAGCTTTGTGATGACAAATTTCATTGAGCATTTTGATGACAACTGTGTGGTGTATTGTGATGAGAAATGCTGGGACCATTTTGATGACAGGGTCATGCAGCAATTTGATGAAAAGTGTAATGGAACATTTTGATGACAGGGGATATAGAACATTGTGATGCCAGGGATCATGGAGCTTTGGGATGAAAAGTGTCATGAAGCATTTTGATGACAAGGGTTATGGAACATTGTGATGTCAGGGGTCAAGGAACATTGTGCTGATAAGGGGATGTAGCATTGTGATGACAGGGGTCATGGAACATTGTGATAACAGGGGTGAGTGAGGATTGTGATGACTAGTGATGGAACATTGTGATATCTCATGTGAGAGAGCATTTGGATGAGAAGTGCATGGAGCATTGTGCTTACAAGGTTTATGGAGCATAGCGATGACAAGGTTGTGGATCATTGTGATGAAAAGCGCATGGCACATTGTGATGACAAGGGTCACGGAGCATTGTTCTGACAAAGGCATGGAGCATTGTGATGACAAGGGTCACGGAGCATTGTGATGAAATGTTCATGGAGCATTGTGGTTACAAAGGTCACAGAGCCTTGTAATGACGCGGGCATGAACCATTGTGATGACAAACGTTATGAAGCATAGTGATGACTGGAGTCACGGAGCATTGTGATGACAGGGGCATGGAGCATTGGTCTGACAAGTTTCATTGATTATTGTGATGATAGTGGACATAGTGCATTGTGATGACAAGGGCATGGAGAATTGTGAAGACAAGGGCATGGAGTATTGTGAAGACAGGTGTCAGGGAGCATTGTGATGACCTATGTCACGGTCCATTGCGATGAAAATAGCATGGAGAATTGTGATGCCAAATGTAATGGAGGATGTGATGACAAATATAATGGAGCACTGTGATGACTAGGGCTTGGAGCATTATGTTGACAAGGGCCATTGAGAATTTTCATGACAATGTCGTGAAGCATTGTGATGACATGTCCTGGAGCATTGTGATGAGAAAACCATGGAGGCTTGTGATGACAAGTCTCAAGGAGCATAATAATGAAAAGGGGCCTGGAGCATTGTGATTACAGGGGACATGGAACATTGTGATAACAAGGGCATGGAGCATTGTGATGACAAGGACATGCAGTATTGTGAAGAGAGGTGTCAGTGAGCATTGTGATGACATATGTAATGGCCCATTGGGATGACAATGGCATGGAGCATTGTGATGCCAAGTGTCATGGAGTATTCTGATGACAAAGGTAATGGAGCATTGTGATGACAAAGGTCAGGGAACATTGTGCTGAGAAGTGCATGGAGAATTGTGATGACAGGCATCATGGAGCTTTGTGATGACATGTGTTATGGAACATTGTGATCACAAAGGTTCAGAGCATTGTGATGACAGAGGTCATGGATCATTTTGATTTCAAGGAGCAGGGAGCATTGTGATGACAAGGGCATGAAGCAATGTGATCCCAAGGTTCACGGAGGATTGTGATGACAATGGTAAAGGAGTATTGTGATGACAAGCGCATAGAGCATTGTAATGACAAGGTCATGTAGCATTTTGCTGACAAAGGCATGGAGCATTGGGATGACATGTGTCATGGAGCACAGTGATGATAAGCTTCACGGAACACTGTGAATACATGTGTCATGGAGCATTGGGACGACAAGGGCATGTATCATTGTGATGACAAGGGTCATGGAGCATTGGGTTGAAAATGTTCATGGAGTGTTGTGATGACAGGGGTCATGGAGCATTGTGATGACTAGGGAATGGAGCATTGTGATGACAAGAGCCCCGGATCATTGTGTTGTCAGGTGTCATGGAGTGTTGTGATGAGAGTGGTCATGGAGCATTGTGATGATATTGGCCATGGAACATTGTGATGAGTAGGTCGTGGATCATTGGGCTGAAAATGTTCATGGATTATTGTGATGACATGGGTCATGGAGCATTGTGATGCCAAGGGAATGGAGCATGGTGATGACAAGGTCCTGGAGCATTGTGATGAGAAGACATGGAGACTTGTGATGACAAGTCTCATGGAGCATTCTGATGAAAAGTGACATGGAGCATTGAGATTACTGGGGTCTTGGAGCACTGTGATGACTAGAGCATGGAGCATTGTGATGAGAAGGCCATGGAGCATTCTGATGACATGCGTCATGGAGTTTTTTGAGGACAAGGCATGGAGCATTGTGATTACAGGCGTCTTGAACATTGTGATGACAAGGGCATGGAGCATTTTGAGGAGAAGACCAAGGAGCATTCTGATGGCATGCGTCATTGAGCTTTGTGATGAAAAGGGCATGGAGCATTGGGATTACATGGGTCTTGGAGCATTGTGATGAAAACCACATGGATCATTGTGATGAAAAAGGCATGGAGCCTTGTCATGACAGGATTCAAGGAGCATACAGATAACAAGAGTCAGGGAGCATTTTGATGACAAGTGTATTGAGCATTGTGATGACAAAGTTCATATAGCATTGTGATGAGAAGACCATGGATAATTGTGATGACGAGCGTCATGGGGCATTGTGATAACAAGTGTTATGGAATATTGTGATCACAAGGGTTTGAAGCATTGTTATGACAGAGGTCATGGAGCATATTGATTTCATTGTGATGACAATAGCATGAAGCATTATGATAATGGACATGGTTCATTGTGATGACAGG
This sequence comes from Mesoplodon mirus, assembly GCF_964341445.2. NCBI lineage: Eukaryota > Metazoa > Chordata > Mammalia > Artiodactyla > Ziphiidae > Mesoplodon > Mesoplodon mirus. The sequence continues at coordinate 1,069,452 of NW_028295720.1, forward strand.
GTACATGGATCATTGAGATGAAAAGGGGCATAGTGGATTGTGATTACAGGTTTATGGGAGCATTGTGATGAGAAGGGTCATGGAGCTTTGTGATGACAGGGCTATGGAACATCGTGATGGCAGGGGTCATGGAGAATTGTTATCACATGGGTCATGGAGCCTTGTGATGGCAAGGGCATGCAGCATTGTGATGAGAAGGCCATGGAGCATTCTGTTGACATGTGTCATGGAGCTTTGTGAAGACAAGGGCATGGAGCAATGTGATGAGAGCATTCATGGAACATTGAGATGACAATGACATGGAGCATTGTGATGCCAAGTGTCATGGATCTTTGTGATGACAATGGTCATGGAGCATTTTGATGGCAAGGGCGTTGTGCAATGTGATGAGAATGGCAGGGAGCATTCTGATGACAGGGTCATGTAGCAATTTGATGAAAAGTGTCATGGAAGGTATTGATGACAGGTGTTATGGAACATTGTGATGTCAGGGGTCTTGGAGCTTTGGGATGAAAAGGGTCATGGAGCATTTTGATGGCAGGTGTTATGGAACATTGTGATGTCATGGGTCATCGAACATTGTGATGATAAGTGCATGTAGCATTTTGATGACAGGAGTCATGGAACATTGTGCTGACAGCAGTGAGGGAGTATTGTGACAAATAGTGATGTAACATTGTGATATCAGTGGTGAGAGCGCATTTTGATGAGAAGTGCATGGAGCATTATGATGACAAATTTTATGGAGCATTGTGATGACAAGATTGTGGAGCACTGTGATGACAAGCGCATGGTGCATTGTGATGACATGTGTCATGGAGTATTGTGCTGACAAGCGCATGGAGCATTGTGATGACAGGGGTCAAAGAGCATTGTGATGAAAAGTTCATGGAGCATTGTGGTTAATAAGGTCACACAGACTGTTGATGACGAGGGCATGGACCATTGTGATGACAAAGGTCATGAAACATTGTGATGACTGGACTCACGGAGCATTGTGATGACAGGGGTCATGGAGCATTGTGATAACAAGGGCATGAAGCATTGTGATGACAAGGGCATGGAATATTTGTCTAATATGTTTCATGGATTATTGTGATGACAGTTGGAATGGCGCATTGTGATGACAAGCAAATGGAGCATTGTGATGACCACGTCATGCAGTATTGTGGAGAAAGGTGTCAGGGAGCATTGTGATGACATATGTAATGGCACACTGTGATGACAATGGCATGGAGCATTGTGATGCCAAGTGTCATGGAGGATTCTGATGACAAAGGTAATGGAGCATTGTGATGACAATGGCTTGGAACATTGTGATGACAAGGTTCAGGGAGCATTGTGCTGACAAGTGAATTGAGAATTGTGATGACAAGGGTCATGGAGCATTCTGATGACAAGATTTTAGAGTATTTTGATGACAATGACATGGAGCATTGCGAAGAAAATGGCATGGGGCATTGTGATGAAAGAGGCATGGAGCCTTTTCGTGACAGGGTTCAAGGAGCATTCTGATGACAAATGTCAGGGAGCATTGTGATGACAAGTGTATTGAGAATTGTGATGACAATGGTCATGGAGCATTGTGATGAAAAGGGCATGGAGTATTGTGATGAGAGGCATCATGGAGCGTTGTGATGACAAGTGTTATGGAACACTGTGATCACAAGGGTTTGGAGCATTGTGATGACGAGGGCATGAAGCAATGTGATCCCAAGGTTCATGGAGGATTGTGATGACAATGGAAATGGAGTATTGTTATGACAAGCGCATAGAGCATTGCAATGAAAAGGTCATGTAGCATTATTCTGACAAAGGCATGGAGCATTGTGATGAGATGTGTCATGGAGCACTGTGATGACAAGCGTCACGGAGCATTGTGAATACAGGGGTAATGGAGCTTTGAGATGACAAGGGCAAGGATCATTGTGATGAAAAGAGTCATGGAGCACTGGACTGAAAATGTTCATGGAGTGTTGTGATGACAGGGTTCATGGAGCATTGTGATGACTAGGGAATGGAGCATTGTGATGACAAGAGTCCCGGATCATTGTGTTGTCAGGTGTCAAGGAGTGTTGTGATGACAGTGGTCATGGAGCATTGTGATGATATTGGCCATGGAGCATTGTGATGAGAAGGTCGTGGAGCATTGGGCTGAAAATGTTCATGGATTATTGTGATGACAGTGGTCATGGAGCATTGTGATGACAAGGGAATGGAGCATGGTGATGACAAGGTCGTGGAGCATTGTGATGAGAAGGCCATGAAGCATTCTGATGACATGCGTCATGGAGCTTTTTGATGACAAGGGCATGGATCATTTTGATTTCATTGATCTTGGAGCACTGTGATGAAAAAGGCATGGAGTATTGTGATGACAGGCATCATGGACCATTGTGATGACAAGTGTTATGGAAAACTGTGATCACAAGGGTTTGGAGCATTGTGATCACAGAGTTCAATGATCATTTTGATTTCAAGAAGCATGGAGCATTATAATGACAAGGGCATGAAGCAATGTGATCCCAAGGTTCATGGAGGATTGTGAAGACAATGGAAATGAAGTATTGTGATGACAAGAGCATAGAGCATTTTAATGACAAGGTCATGTAGCATTTTGCTGACAAAAGCATGGAGTTTTGTGATGACATGTGTCATGGAGCACTGTGATGACAAGTGTCATGGAGCATTGTGAATACAGGTGTCATGGAGCATTGGCATGACAAGGGTATGGATCATTGTGATGACAAGGATCATGGAGCACTGTGCTGAAAATATTCATGGAGTGTGGTGATGACAGGGGTCATGGAGTATTGTGATGACAAGGGAATGGAGCATTGTGATGACAGGAGTTCCAGATCATTGTGTTGTCGGGTGTCATGGAGTGTTGTGATGACAGTGGTCATGGAGCATTGTGATGATATTGGCCATGGGGCATTGTGATGAGTAGGTCGTGGAGCATTGGGCTGAAAATGTACATGGATTATTGTGATGACAGGGGTCATGGAGCATTGTGATGACAAGGGAATGGAGCATGGTGATGACAAGGTCCTGGAGCATTGTGATGAGAAGACCATGGAGACTTGTGATGATAAGTCTCATGGAGCTTTCTGATGATAAGTGGCATGGAGCATTGTGATTTCAGGGTTCTTGGAGCATTGTGATGACTAGGGCATGGAGCATTGTTATGAGAAGGCCATGGAGCATTCTGATGACATGTGTCATGGCGTTTTTTGATGACACGGACATGGAGCATTGTGATTACAGGGGTCTTGGAACACTGTGATGACAAGGGCATGAAGCATTTTGAGGAGAAGACCAAGGAGAATTCTGGTGGCATGCGTCATTCAGCTTTGTGATGACAAGGGCATGCAGTATTGTGATTACATGGGTCTAGGAGCATTGTGATGAAAAAGACATGGTTCATTGTGATGAAAAAGGCTTGGAGCCTTGTCATGACAGGATTCAAGGAGCATACAGACAGCAAGTGTCAGGGAGCATATTGATGACAAGTGTATTGAGCATTGTGATGACAAACGTCATGGAGCATTGTGAGGAGAAGGCCATTGATAATTGTAATGCCGAGCGTCATAGGGCATTGTGATGACAAGTGATATGGAATATTGTGATCACAAGGGTTTGGAGCATTGTTATGACAGAGGTCATGGAGCATTTTGATTTCATTGTGATGACAATAGCCTGAAGCATTATGATGATCGGCATGGTGCATTGTGATGACAGGGTTCATGGATCATTGAGATGGAAAGGGGCATGGAGCATTGTGATTACTGGGGTCATGGAGCACTGTGATGACAAGGGCATGGAGCATTTTGATGAGAAGGACATGGAACATTCTGATGACATGTGTCATGGAGCTTTGTGATGACAAGGGCATGGAGCATTGTGATTACAGGGGTCTTGGAGCATTGTGATGACAAGTGTCATGGAGCCTTGTGATGACAAGGCCGTGGAATATTGTGATGGCAGGGGTCATGGAGCTTTGTTATGACAGGCGTAATGGAGCATTGTGATGAGAAGGGCATGGAGCATTGTGATTACAAGGTTTATGGAGCATTACCATGACAAATTTGTGGATCGTTTTGATGAAAATCACGTAGCACATTGTGATGACAAGGGTCATGGAGCATTTTTCTGACAAACGCATGGAGCATTTTGATGACAAGGGTCACGGAGCATTGTGAAGAAAAGTTCATGGAGCATTGTGGTTATAAAGGTCACAGAGCCTTGTGATGATGCGGGCATGGACCACTGTGATGACAAATGTTATGAAGCATTGTGGTGACTGGAGTCACGGAGCATTGTGATGACAGTTGTCATGGAGCATTGTGATGACAAAGGCATAGAGCATTGTGGTGACAGGGGCATGGAGCATTGTTCTGACAAGTTTCATAGATTATTGTGATGATATTGGACATGGTGCATTGTGATGACAAGGACATGGATCATTGTGATGAGAAGGTCATGGAGTATTGTGAAGACAGGTGTCAGGGAGCATTGTGATGACATATGTCATGGTCCATTGCAATGACAATGGCAGGGAGCATTGTGATGCCAAATGTAATGGAGGATTTTGATGACAAATATAATGGAGCATTGTGATGACTAGGGCTTGGAGCATTATGATGACAAGGGCCATTGAGAATGTTCAGAACAAGGTCGTGAAGAATTGTGATGACAAGGTCCTGGAGCATTGTGATGAGAAATCCATAGAGACTTGTGATGATAAATCTCATGGAGCATACTGATGAAAAGGGGCATGGACCATTGTGATTACAGGGGTCTTGGAACATTGTGATGACATGGGCATGGAGCATTGGGAGGAGAAGGTCAAGGAGCATTCTGAAGGCATGTTTCATTCAGCTTTGTGATGACAAGGGCATGGAGCATTGTGTTTAAAGGGGTCTTGGAACATTGTGAGGAAAAGGGCATGGATCACTGTGATGAAAAAGGCATGGAGCCTTGTCATGACAGGGTTCAAGGAGCATACAGACAACAAGTGTCAGGGAGCATTTTGATGACAAGTGTATTGAGCATTGTGAAGACAAAGGTCATGGAGCATTGTGATGAGAAGACCATGGATAACTGTGATGACAAGTGTCATGGGGCACTGTGATGACAAGTGTTATGGAATATTGTGATCACAAGGGTTTGGAGCATTGTTATGACAGAGGTCATGGAGCATTTTGATTTCATTGTGATGACAATAGCATAAAGCATTATGATGATGGGCACGGTGCATTGTGATGACAGGGTTCATGGATCATTGAGATGAAAAGGGGCATAGAGCATTGTGATTACAGGGGTCTTGGAGCATTGTGATGACAATGACATGGAGCATTTTGATGCCAAGTGTCATAGATCTTTGTGATGACAATGGTCATGGAGCATTTTGATAACAAGTGCATTGTGCAATGTGATGAGAAGGGCAGGGAGCATTGTGATGACACGGTCATGGAGCAATTTGATGAAAAGGGTTATGGAACGTTTTGATGACAGATGTTATGGAACATTGTAATGTCAGGGGTCATGGAGCATTTTGATGAAAAAGGTAATGGAGAATTTTGATGACAGGGGTTATGTAGCATTGTGATGTCAGGGGTCATCGAACATTGTGATGATAAGTGCATGTAGCATTGTGATGACAGGAGTCATGGAAAACTGTGGTAACAGGGGTGAGGGAGTATTGTGACGAATAGGGATGTAACATTGTGATATCTGTGGTGAGAGAGCATTTTGATGAGAAGTGCATGGAGCATTGTGATGACAAGACTGTGGAGCACTGTGATGACAAGTGCATGGTTCATTGTGATGACATGTGTCATGGAGCATCGTGCTGACAAACGCATGGAGCATTGTGATGACAAGGGTCATGTAGCATTGTGCTGAGAAAGGCATAGGGAATTGTGATGACAAGGATCAAAGAGCATTGTGATGAAAAGATCATGGAGCATTGTGATGACAAGGGTCATGGAGCATTGTGATGACAAGGGCATGGAGCATTGGTCTAATAAGTTTCATGGATAATTGCGATGACTGTTGGAATGGTGCACTGTGGTGACAAGGGCATGGAGCATTGTGATGACTAGGTCATGCAGTATTGTGAAGACTGGTGTCAGGGAGCACTGTGTTGACATATGTAATGACCCATTTTGATGACAATGGCATGGAGCATTGTGATGCCAAGTGTCATGGAGGATTCTGATGACAAAGGTAATGGTGCATTTTAATGACAATGGCTTGGAGCTTTGAGATGACAAGGGTCAGGGAGCATTGTGCTGACAAGTACATGGAGAATTGTGATGACAAGGGTCATGGAGAATTCTCATGACAAGCTTGTGGAGTATTTTGATGACAGTGGCGTTGAGCATTGTGATGAAAACTGCATGGGGCATTGTGATGAAAAAGGCAAGGAGCATTTTCGTGACAGGGTTCAAGGAGCATTTTGATGACAAGTGTCAGGGAGCATTCTGATGACAAGTGTATTGAGCATTGTGATGACAAAGGTCATGGAGCATTGTGATGAGAAGACCATGGATAACTGTGATGACGAGTGTCATGGGGCACTGTGATGACAAGTGTTATGGAATATTGTGATCACAAGGGTTTGGAGCATTGTTATGACAGAGGTCATGGAGCATTTTGATTTCATTGTGATGTCAATAGCATGAAGCATTATGATGATGGGCATGGTGCATTTTGATGACAGGGTTCATGGACCATTGAGATGAGAAGGGGCATGGAGCATTGTGATTACAGGGGTCTTGGATCACTGTGATGACAAGGGCATGGAACATTGTGAAGAGAAGGCCATGGAACCTACTGATGACATGCGTCATGGAGCTTTGTTATGACAAGGTCATGGAGCATTTTGATTACAGGTGTCTTGGAGCATTGCGAAGACATGGGTAATGGAGCCTTGTGATGACAAGGCAGTGGAACATTGTGATGGCAATGGTTATGGAGGTTTGTTATGGCAGTGGTAATGGAGCATTGTTATGAGAAGGGAATTGAGCATTGGTCTGAAATATTTCATGGATTATTGTGATGAGATTGGGCATGGAGCATTGTGATGAAAAGGGCACGGAACACTGTGATACGTGGGTCATGGAGGATTGTAATGTCAAGGGCAAGACGCAGTGTGATGAGAGGGTTCATGGAGCACTGTGATGACAATGACATCGAGCGTATTTTTTTTTTTTCTTTTTGCGGTATGCGGGCCTCTCACTGCTGTGGCCTCCCCCGTTGCGGAGCACAGGCTCTGGATGCGCGGGCCCAGCGGCCATGGCTCACGGGCCCAGCCGCTCCGCGGCATATGGGATCCTCCCAGACAGGGGCACGAACCCGTATCCCCTGCATCGGCAGGCGGACTCTCAACCACTGCACCACCAGGGAGGCCCGACATCGAGCGCTTTGAGGATAAGGTCATGGAGCATTCTGATGTCTTGCGTCATGGAGCTTTGTGATGACAAGGGCATAGAGCTTTGTGATTACAGGGGTCTTGGAGCATTGTGATGAAAAGGGAATGGATCACTGTGATGAAAAATGCATGGAGCCTTGTCATGACAGGGTTCAAGGAGCATACTGATGACAAGTGTCAGGGAGCATTGTGATGACAAGTGTAGTGAACATTGTGATGACAAAGATCATGGAGCATTGTGATGAGACCATGGATAATTGTGATGATGATCGTCATGCGGTGTTGTGATGATAAGTGTTATGAAACATTGTGATCACAAGGGTTTGGAGCATTATGATGACAGAGTTCATGGAGAATTTTGATTTCATTGTGATGACAATAGCCTGAAGCATTATGATGATGGGCATGGTGCATTGTGATGACACGGTTCATGGAGCATTGAGATGAAAAAGGGCATGGAGCATTGTGATTACAGAGTTCTTGGAGCATTGTAATGACAAGCGCATAGAGCTTTCTAATGACAAGGTCATGTAGAATTTTGCTGACAAATGCATGGAGCATTGTGATGACAGGTGTCATGGAGCTTTGTGATGACAAGTCATGGAGCATTTTGATGACAAGTGAATGGTGCATTGTGATGACAAGGGCAGGAAGCATTTTGATGACCGGGTCATGCAGCATTTTGATGAAAAGTGTAATGGAACATTGTGATGGCAGTGGTCATGGAGCATTATTTTGACAGAATTAATGGAGCATTTTGATGACAAGGGCATTGAGCATTGGTCTGAAATGTTTCAGGGATTATTGTGATGAGAGTGGGCATGGAGCATTGTGATGACAAGGGCACGGAACACTGTGATACATGGGTCATGGAGGATTGTAATGACAAGGGCATGGAGCATTGTGATGAGAAGGGCATCGAGCATTGTGATGACAAGTGTCATGGAGCTTTGTAATGACAAGGGCATGGAACAATGTGATGAGAGCGTTTATGGAGCACTGTGATGACAATGACATGGAGCACTGTGATGCCAATGGTCATGGAGCTTTGTGATGACAAAGGTCATAGAACATTTTGATGACAAGGGTGTGGTGCATTGTGATGAGAAGGGCAGGGAGCATTTTGATGACAGGGTCATGCAGCAATTTGATGAAAAGTGTAATGGAACATTTTGATGACAGGGGTTATAGAACATTTTGATGCCAGGGGTCATAGAGCTTTGGGATGAAAAGAGTCATGGAGCATTTTGATGACAGGGGTTATGGAAGATTGTGATGTCAGGGGTTATGGAACATTGTGCTGATATGGGGATGTAGCATTGTGATAACTGGGGTCATGGAACATTGTGATTACCGGGGTGAGGGAGAATTGTGATAACTGGTGAGGGAACATTGTGATATCTCAGGTGAGAGAGCATTTGGATGAGAAGTGCATGGAGCATTGTGATTACAAGGTTTATGGCAGATAGCGATGACAAGGTTGTGGATCATTGTGATGAAAAGCGTGTGGCACATTGTGATGACAAGGGTCATGGAGTATTGTTCTGACAAAGGCATGGAGCATTGTGATGACAAGGGTCACGGAGCATTGTGATGAAAATTTCTTGGAGCATTGAGGTTACAAAGGACACAGAGCCTTTTGAGGACGCGAGCATGGACCGTTGTGTTGACAAACGTTATGAAGAATTGTGATGACTGGATTCCGGGAGCATTGTGATGACAGGGGTAATGGAACAGTGTGATGACAAGGCCATGGAGCATTGGGATGACAGGGGCATGGAGCATTGGTCTGACAAGTTTCATAGATTATTGTGATGACAGTGGACATGGTGCATTGTGATGACAAGGGCATGGAGCATTGTGATGAGAAGGTCATGGAGTATTGTGAAGACAGGTTTCATGGAGCACTCTGATGACAAGGGTCACGGAGCCTTGTGAATACAGGGGTCATGGAGCATTGGGATGACAAGGGCATGGATCATTGTGATATGAAGGTCATGGTGTATTGTAAAGACAGGTGTCAGGGAGCATTGTGATGACATATGTCATGGTCCACTGTGATGACAATGTCAGGGAGCATTGAGATGCCAAAAGTAGTGGAGGATTGTGATGACAAATATAATGGAGCATTGTGATGACTAGGGCTTGGAGCATTATGATGACAAGGGCCATTGAGAATTTTCATGACATTGTCGAGGAGCATTGTGATGACAAGGTCCTGGAGCTTTGTGATTAGAAAACCATGGAGCCTTGTGAAGAGAAGTCTCATGGAGCACACTGAAGAAAAGGGGCATGGAACATTCTGATTACAGGGGTCTTGCAACATTGTGATAACAAGTGCATGGAGCATTGTGATGACAAGGGCATGAAGCATTGGTCTAATACGTTTCATGGATTATTGTGATGAAAGATGGAAGGGCGCATTGTGATGACAAGGGCATGGAGCATTGTGATGACCAGGTCATGCAGTATTGTGAAGACAGGTGTCAGGGAGCATTGTGATGACATATATAATGGCCCATTGTGATGAAAATGGCATGGAGCATTGTGATGCCAGGTATCATGGAGGAGTCTGATCACAATTGTCAAAGAGCACTGTGATGACAAGTGTCATGGAGGATTCTGATGACAAATGTAATGGAGCACTGTGATGACAAAGGCTTGGAATATTGTGATGACAAGGGTCATGGAGCATTGTGCTGAGAAAGGCATAGAGCATTGTGATGACAAGGGTCAAAGAGCATTGTGATGAAGAGTTCATGGAGCATTGTGGATAAAAATGTCAAAGAGACTGTTGATGAAGAAGGCATGGACAATTGTGATGACAAAGATCATGAAGCATTGTGATGACTGGAGTCACGGCGCATTGTGATGACAGGGTTCATGGAGCATTGTGATAAAAAGGGCATGGAGCATTGTGATGACAAGGGCATGGAACATTGTTCTAATAAGTTTCATGGATTATTGCGATGACAGTTGGAATGGCGCATTGTGATGACAAGGGCATGGAGCATTGTGTTGACCAGATCATGCAGTATTGTGAATACAGTTGTAAGGGAGCATTGTGATGACATATGTAATGGCCCATTTTGATGACAATGGCATGGAGCATTGTGATGCCAAGTGTCATGGAGGATTCTGTTGACAAAGGTAATGGAGCATTGTGATGACAAGGGTCAGGGAGCATTGTGCTGACAAGTGCATGGAGAATTGTGATGACAAGGGTCATGGAGCATTCTGATGACAAGCTTGTGGAGTATTTTGATGACAATGGCATGGAGCATTGTGATGAAAACGGTATGGGGCTTTGTGATGAAAAAGTCATGGAGCCTTTTCGTGACAGGGTTCAAGGAACATTCTGATGACAAGTGTCAGGGAGCATTGTGATGACATGTATATTGAGAATTGTGATGACAAAGGTCATGGAGCATTGTGATGTAAAATCCATGGAGTATTGTGATGACAGGCATCATGGAGCATTGTGATGACAAGTGTTATGGAACACTGTGATCACAAGGATTTGGAGCACTGTGATGACAGAGGTCATGGATCATTTTGATTTCAAGGAGCATGGAGCATTGTGATGACAAAGGAATGAATCAATGTGATCCCAAGGTTCATGGAGGATTGTGATGACAATGGAAATGGAGTATTGTGATGACAAGCGCACAAAGCATAGTAATGATAAGGTCATGTAGCATTTTGCTGACAAAGGCATGGAGCATTGTGATGACATGTGTCATGGAGCACTGTGATGACAAGTGTCACGGAGCATTGTGAATACAGGGGTCATGGAGCATTGTGATGAAAAGACCATGGATAATTGTGATGATGAGCGTCATGGGGTGTTGTGATGATAATTGTTATGGAACATTGTGATCACAAGGGTTTGGAGCATTATGATGACAGAGGTCATGGAGAATATTGATTTCATTGTGATGACAATAGCCTGAAGCATTGTGATGATGGGCATGGTGCACTGTGATGACAGGTTTCATGGAGCATTGAGATGAAAAGGGGCATGGAGCATTGTGTTTACAGGGGTTTTGGAGCATTGTGAGGACAAGGGCATGGAGCATTGTGATGAGAAGGCCATGGAACATTCTGAGGACATGCGTCATGGAGCTTTGTGATGACAAGGGCATGGAGCATTGTGATTACAGGGGTCTTCATCATTGGGGTGACAAGTGTCATGGAACCTTGTGATGACTAGGCCGTGGAACATTTTAATGGCAGGGGTCATGGTGGATTGTTATGGCATGGGTAATGGAGCATTGTGATGAGAAGGGCATGGAACATTGGTCTGAAATATTTCGTGGATGATTGTGATGAAAGTGGGCATGGAGCCTTCTGATGACAAGGGTTCGGAACACTATGATACATGGGTCATGCAGGATTGTAATGGCAAGGGCATGGAGCATTGTGATGAGAAGGACATCGAGCATTGTGATGACAAGTGTCATGGAGCTTTGTGATGACAAGGGCATTGAGCAATGTTATGAGAGGGTTCATGGAGCATTGTGATGACAATGACATGGAGCATTGTGATGCCAAGGGTCATGGAGCTTTGTCATGAGAAGTAATGGAGCATTTTGATGACAAGGGCATGTTGCAATGTGATGAGAAGGGCAGGGAGCATTTTGATGACCGGGTCATGCAGCAATTTGATGAAAAGTGTAATGGAATATTTTGGTGGCAGGGGTTATAGAACATTGTGATGTCAGGGGATTTGGAGCGTTGGGATGAAAAGGGTCATGGAGCAATATGATGACAGGGGTCATGGAACATTGTGATGATAAGGGGATGTAGCAGTGTGATGACAGGGTCATGGAACATTGTGATTACAGGGGTGAGGGAGTATTGTTATGACTAGTGATGGAACACTGTGATATCTCTCGTGAGAGAGCATTTTGATGAGAAGTGCATGGAGCATTGTGATTACAATGTTTATGGAGCATTGCAATGACAAGGTTGTGGACCGTTGTGATGAAAATGTGTGTGGCACATTGTGAAGACAATGGTCATGGAGCATTGCTCTGACAGAGATATGGAGCATTGTGAATACAATGGTCACAGAGAATTGTGATGAAAAGTTCAAGGAGCATTGTTGTTACAAAGGTCACAGAGCCTTGTGATTACACGGGCATGGAACATTGTAATGACAAACGTTAAGAATCATTGTGTTGACTGGAGCCACGGAGCATCGTGATGACAGGGGTCATGGAGCATTGTGATGACATGTGTCATGGAGCATTGTGCTGACAAGCGCATGGAGCATTGTGATGACAAGGGTCATGGAGCATTGTGCTGAGAAAGGCATAGAGCATTGTGATGACAAGGTTCAAAGAGCATTGTGATGAAAAGTTCATGGAGCATTGTGGTTAAAAAGGTCACAGAGACTGTTGATGACGAGGGCATGGACCATTGTTATGATAAAGGTCATTAAGCATTGTGATAAATGGATTCACGGAGCATTGTGATGAGAGTGGTCATGGAGGATTGTGATAACAAGGGCATGGAGCAGTGTGATGACAAGGGCATGGAACATTGGTCTAACAAGTTTCATGGATTATTGTGATGACAGTTGGAATGGCACAATGTGATGACAAGGGCTTGGAGCCTAGTAATGACCAGGTCATGCAGTATTGTGAAGACAGGTGTCAGGGAGCATTGTGATGACATATGTAATGGCCCATTGTGATGACAATGGCATGGAGCATTGTGATGCCATGTGTCATGGAGGATTCTGTTGACAAAGGTAATGGAGCATTCTGATGACAAGGGTCAGGGAGCATTGTGCTGACAAGTGCATGGAGAATTGTGATGACAAGGGTCATGGAGCATTCTGATGACAATCTTGTGGAGTATTTTGATTACAATGGCATGGAGCATTGTGAAGAAAACGGCATGGGGCATTGTGTTGAAAGAGGCATGGAGCCTTTTCGTGACAGGTTTCAAGGAGCATTCTTCTGACAAGTGTCAGGGAGCATTGTGATGACAAGTGTATTGAGAATTATGATGACAAAGGTCATGGAGCATTGTGATGACAAGTCATGGAGCATTTTGATGACAAGGGCATGGTGCACTGTGATGAGAAGTTCAGGGAGAATTTTGATGACCGGGTCATGCAGCAATTTGATGAAAAGTGTAATGGAACATTTTGATGCCATGGGTTATAGAACATTGTGATGTCAGGGGTCTTGCAGCTTTGGGATGAAACGGATCATGAAGGATTTTGATGGCAGGTGTCATGGAACATTGTGATGATAAGAGGATGTAGCAGCGTGATGACAGTGTCATGGATCATTGTGATTACAGGAGTGAGGGAGCATTGTGATGACTGATGATGGAACACTGTGATATCTCTTCTGAGAGAGCATTTTTATGAGAAGGGCATAGAGCATTGTGATTACAAGGTTTATGGAGCATTGCAGTGACAAGTTTGTGGACCATTGTGATGAAATGCGTGTGGCATATTGTGAAGACAATGGTCATGGAGCATTGTTCTGAGAAAGACATGGAGGATTGTGATGGCAAGTGTCACAGAGAATTGTGATGAAAAGTTCATGGAGCATTGCGGTTACAAAGGTCACAGAGCTTTGTGATGACGCGGGAATGGACCACTGTGATGACAAACGTTATGAAGCATTGAGATGCCTGGAGTCACGGAGCATTGTGATGACAGGGGTCATGGAGAATTGTAATGACATGTGTCATGGAGCATTGTGCTGAGAAGCGCATGGAGCATTGTGATGACAAGGGTCATGGAGCATTTTGCTGAGAAAGGCATAGAGCATTGTGATGACAAGGGTCAAAGAGCATTGTGATGAAAAGTTCATGGAACATTGTGGTTAAAAAGGTCACAGAGACTGTTGATGACGAGGGCATGGACAACTGTGATGACAAAGGTCATGAAGAATTGTGATGACTGGAGTTATGGAGCACTGTGATGACAAGGGTCAAAGAGCATTGTGATGAAAAGTTCATGGAATATTGTGGTTAAAAATGTCACAGAGACTGTTGATGACGAGGGCATGGACAACTGTGATGAAAAAGGTCATGAAGCATTGTGATGACTGGAGTTACAGAGCATTGTGATGACAAGGGTCATGGACCTTTTTGATAACAAGGGCATGGAGCATTGTGATGACAAGGGCCTGGAGCATTGGTCTAATAAGTTTCATGGATTTTTGCGATGACAGTTGGAATGGTGCATTGTGATGACAAGGGCATGGAGCATTGTGATGACCTGGTCATGCAATATTGTTAAGAAAAGTGTCAGGGAGCATTGTGATGACATATGTAATGGCGCATTGGGATGACAATGGCATGGAGCATTGTGATGCCAAGTGTCATGGAGGATTCTGATGACAAATGTAATGGAGCGTTGTGATGACAATGGCTTGGAGCATTGTGATGACAAGGGTCAAGGAGCATTGTGCTGACAAGTTCATGGAGAATTGTGATGACAAGGGTCATGGCGCATTCTGATGACAAGCTTGTGGAGTATTTTGATGACAATTGCACGGAGCATTGTGATGAAAACGGCATGGGGCATTGTGATGAAAAATGCATGGAGCCTTTTCGTGACAGGGTTTAAGGAGCATTCTGATGACAAGTGTCAGGGAGCATTGTGATGACAAGTGTATTGAGAATTGTGATGACAAAGGTCATGGAGCATTGTGATGAAAAGGGCATGGAGTATTGTGATGACAGGCATCATGGAGCGTTGTGATGACAAGTGTTATGGAACATTGTGATCACAAGAGTTTGGAGCATTGTGATGACAAGGGCATGAAGCAATGTGATCCCAAGGTTCATGGAGGATTGTGATGACAATGGAAATGGAGTATTGTGATGACAAGCGCATAGAGCATTGTAATGACAAGGTCATGTAGCATTTTGCTGACAAAGGCATGGAGCACTGTGATGACATGTGTCATGGTTCACTGTGATGACAAGTGTCACGTATAATTGTGAATACAGTGGTCATGGAGCACTGGGATGGCAAGGGCATGGATCATTGTGATGACAAGGGTCATGGAACACTGGGCTGAAAATGTTCATGGAGGGTTGTGATGACAGGGGTCATGGAGCATTGTGATGACTAGGGAATGGAGCATTGTGATGACAAGTGTCCCGGATCATTGGGTTGTCAGGTGTCATGGAGTGTTGTGGTGACAGTGGTCATGGAGCTTTGTGATGATATTGGCCATGGAGCACTGTGATGAGTAGGTCGTGGATCCCTGGGCTGAAAATATTCATGGATTATTGTGATGACAGGTGTCATGGAGCATTGTGATGACAAGGGATTGGAGCATGGTGATGACAAGGTCCTGGAGCACTGTGATGAGAAGACCATGGATACTTGTGATGACAAGTCTCATGGAGCATTCTGATGAAAAGGGGCATGGAGCATTGTGATTACAGGTGTCTTGGTGCATTGTGATGACGAGGGCATGGAGCATTGTGATGAGAATGCCATGGAGCATTCTGATGACATGCGTCATGGAGTTTTGTGATGACAAGGGCATGGAGCATTGTGATTACAGGGATCTTGGAGCATTGTGATGAAGACGGCATAGATCATTGTGATGAAAAAGGCATGGAACCTTGTCATGACATGGTTCAAGGAGCATACTAACGACAAGTGTCAGGGAGCATTGTGATGACAGCTGTATTGATCATTGTGATGACAAAGTTCATGGAGCACTGTGATGAGAATTCCATGGATAATTGTGATGATGAGCGTCATGGGGTGTTGTGATGATAAGTGTTATGGAACATTGTGATCACAAGGGTTTGGAGCATTATGATGACAGAGGTCATGGAGAATATTGTTTTCATTGTGATGACAACAGACTGAAGTATTATGATGATGGGCATGGTGCATTGTGATGAAAGGGTTCATGGAGCATTGAAATGAATAGTGGCAAAAAGCATCGTGATTACCGGGTTCTAGGAGCAATGTGATGAGAAGTGTCATGGAGCTTTGTGATGACAAGGCCATGGAACATCGTGATGGCAGGGGTCATGGAGCATTGTTATGACTCGGGTAATGGAGCTTTGTGATGGCAAGGGCATGGAGCATTGTGATGAGAAGGCCATGGTGCATACTGATGACATGTGTCATGGAGCTTTGTGAAGACAAGGGCATGGAGCAATGTGATGAGAGCGTTCATTTAGCATTGTGATGACAATGACATGGAGCATTGTGATGCCAAGGATCATGGATCTTTGTGATGACAAAGGTCATGGAGCATTTTGATGGCAAGGGCGTTGTGCAATGTGATGAGAAGGGCAGGGATCATTCTGATGACAGGGTCATGGAGCAATTTGATGAAAAGTGTCATGGAAAATTTTGATGACAGGGATTATGGAACATTGTGATGTCAGGGGTCATCGAACATTGTGATGATAAGTGCATGTAGCATTGTGATGACAGGAGTCATGGAACATTGTGATGACAGGGGTGAGGGAGTATTGTGACAAACAGTGACGTAGCATTCTGATATCAGTGGTGAGAGAGCATTTGGATGAGAAGTGCCTGGAGCATTGTGATGACAAATTTTAAGGAGCATTGTGATGACAAGATTGTGGAGCACTGTGATGACAAGCGCATGGAACATTGTGATGACAAGGGTATGGAACATTGGTCTAATATGTTTCATGGATTATTGTGATGACACTTGGAATGGCCCATTGTGATGACAAGGGCATGGAGCATTGTGATGACCAGGTCATGCAGTATTGTGAAGACAGATGTCGGGAACATTGTGATGACATATGTAATGGCCCATTGTGATGACAATGGCATGGAACATTGTGATGCCAAGTGTCATGGAGGCTTCTGATGACAAAGGTAATGGAGCATTTTGATCACAATTGCTTGGAGCATTGTGATGTCTAGGGTCAGGGAGCATTGTGCTGACAAGTGCATGGAGAATTGTGATGACAAGGGTCATGGAGCATTCTGATGACAAGCTTGTGGAGAATTTTGATGAGAATGGCACGGAGCATTGTGATGAAAACGGCATGCGGCATTGTGATGAAAAAGGCATGTAGCCTTTTCGTGACCGGGTTTAAGGAGCATTCTGATGACAAATGTCGGGGAGCATTATGATGACAAGTGTATTGAGAATTGTGATGACAAAGGTCATGGAGCATTGTGATGAAAAGGGCATGGAGTATTGTGATGACAGGCATCATGGAGCGTTGTGATGACAAGTGTTATGGGACATTGTGATCACAAGGGTTTGGAGCATTGTGATGACAGAGGTCATGGATCATTTTGATTTCAAGGAGCATGGAGCATTGTGATGACAAGGGCATGAAGCAATGTGATCCCAAGGTTCATGGAGGATTGTGATGACAATGGAAAAGGAGTATTGTGATGACAAGCGCATAGAGCATTGTAATGACAAGGTCATGTAGCATTTTGCTGACAAAGGCATGGAGCATTGTGATGACATGTGTCATGGAGCACTGTGATGACAAGCGTCATGGAGCATTGTGAATACAGGGGTCATGGAGCATAGGGATGACAAGGACATGGATCAGTGTGATGACAAGGGTCATGGAGCACTGGGCTGAAAATGTTCATGGAGTATTGTGAAGACAGTGGCTATGGAGCTTTGTGATGACTAGGGAATGGAACATTTTGATGACAAGAGTGCCGAATCATTGTTTTGTCAGGTGTCATGGAGTGTTGTGATGACTGTGGTCATGGAGCATTGTGATGATATTGGCCATGGAGCTTTGTGATGAGAAGACTTTGGGTAATTGTGATGTCGAGCATCATGGAGCACTGTAATGACAAGGGGCATGAAGCATTGTGATGACAGGTGTCAGGGAGCATTGTGATGACAGGGGTCATGGAGCATTGTGATGACAAGGGCTTGGGGCATTGTGATGACAAGTGCATGAAGCATTGTGATGACAAGTGCATGGAGCATTGCAATGTCAAGTGGATGGAGAATTGTGATGACAAGAGCATGTAACATATTGCTGAGAAGTGTCATATAGCATTGTGATGACATGGACGTGGAGAATTGTGATGACAAGGGACATGGAGAATTGTGATAACCAGGGCATGGTGAATTGTGATGACAGGGGTCATGGAGCATTATTATGACAAGGGCCATGATGCATTCTGACATAAGATATCACTTATGAAGGGAATGTAAACATGGCTAAATATGAACTGAATTAGGGAAGAGAACAGAGGCTCAGATTTAGAAAACACTCTAACGCTTGCTTAAGGGGAAAGAGAGGTGGGGAGATGCACAAAACATAAGATTGATATTAGCACAGGTACCGTTCCATAGTCCAAAAACAGAAGAGACAAGCCCTACTCCTTCCTCAGTGAATGGAACTCAACATCCCTATTCCCCGCAGAGAAACATATCTGACTAGTAAGAATTTTAAAACCTATGTATTGATATGTCTCCATAAGGGAAACAAGTGTGTCTAGAACGACATAAACATGGCAGTGAGAATCAGCTCAAACCCAATATAAAACTGAATTTCAAAACAAAACATAAAAACAGTAAAATTCTTACACAATACCTTCAGGGGTTCTGATGAAATTTGGAATGACCCTATCTACAATGACAGCTGGATGTGGCATAAGGCTGGTCACTTGGGACTGAGAGCATTGGTGAGATTGGGTGAAAAAATGCAGACCCTTTAAAGCAATAATGCCTGCCACCCATTCCATGGTTACCAACTCTCCAGGTAGAAGGGAATATCACTACAGTTATAACGTGTATGGGAACCTAGAGAATGGAAACCATCTGATGGTGAAAGGTTTCTAAAACTCTACTACTTTTTTCTCTCCTTGTGCTCCAGTTTGACATTCCAACTGCTTTACTATCAATCTCCCAACATTGAAAGTCAGCCCCTATAAACTCCTGGTTCACAGAGTTGGCAAATTGTGCAGAGGATATAAGGGAAGAGAGAGAACCAATGAGAGAGTAGCTGTAGGCATTTGGACAGCCACATGTCACTATAATTTCCCGTCACAAAGAGGAATTAACCAACGTCTCAGCCTGCCCCCCCAAAATCACTATAAGTCCAGAAGCAAAACAGTTGATTTGCGGTCAGCTCACAAAAACGCGAGTTGAAAAATGGAGCTCAGGACCACAGCAATTCACTAACCTGCAGAGATATAAAGGACTACTCTCTTCCAAAAATCTGTTGAGAGAAAGCCACGAGGCGGAAGGGAAAATGAGGCAGAATGGCATGAAACAGATTTCAAGAGATACAATGGAATCGCCTTTAAACACAGGAAAAGCATTACAACTTCGAAAATTATGGAAATGGTCATAAATGGCATATGGGTTTTCACGTGAATATATACAGGAGAAAACACATATGCCCTTTTTGGACAAGCAAGCAAGTGGGCAATGCAAATCAGCACTACAAAGAAGTATCACTTCCTACCGGTCAAAAGGGACATCCGCAAAATGTGTAAAAAACAGAAAGGCAAGACAGGCCCTGGAGAACAGGGAGCCTGGTTATGCTGATGGGCGGGATGTAAATTGCCAACTGCCTCTCTGGAGGAGTTCATTGTGTTCACTAAAACAAGTAAACAAAAGAGCTACAGAGCCAAGGGCACTTCCAGTCTAGGGAATATACCTTGGGAAAACTGAAAATAAATAACACAGATCCACACCAAATTTCAGGGATGCACTGCTTACAAAAACCTCAACATGGGTACACCTGAAATATCCCAGGAAAGACATAAATGGTTCAAGAAACTGTGGTACTTACGTATGATGGAATATCCCTCAGCCATGAAATCAATGTCATAAGGCCAGTAGCAGCAAAATGAGTGGATTCATGTACGATAATTCTAAGTGAAATAAGTCACACAGAAAAAGAAACTTATCATAATATATCACTTATGAAGATCCTGTAAACATGGCTACACATGAACTGAGTTAGGAAAGAGAAGAGAGACTCACATTTAAAAAACACTCTTATTCCTGCTTAAGGGGGAAGGAGAGGTGGGGTGATGCATAAAACCAGAGTTTGATATTAGTACAGGTACCGTTCCAAAAACCAAATACGGAAGAGACAAGACCTACACCTTCCTCAGTGAAAGGGACTCAACACCCCATATTCACCACAGAGTAATATATCTTACTAGTATGAATCATAAAAACCTATGTATTGATATGTCTCCATAAGGGAATCAAGTGTGTCTAGACTGGCATAAACATGACAGTGAGAATCAGCTCAAACCCACTATAAAAAGGAATTTCAAATACAAAACAAAAAAACAGGGAAATTCTTTACAATTCCTTCAGGGTCTCTGATGAAACCTGGAATGACCCTATCTACAATGACAGCGGGATGTGGCATAAGGCTGGACACTTGGGACTGAGAGGATTGGTGAGATTGGGTGAGAAAATGCAGACCCTTTAAAGCAATAATGAGTGGCACCCATTCCATGTGTCCCAACTCTCCAGGTTGAAGGGTATATTACTATAGCTATAACATGTACGGGAAACCTAGAGAATGGACACACTGTGAATAGGAAAGGTCTCTAAAACTCAACGAATAGTCCCTCTCCTGGTGCTCTGGTTTGACTTTCCAACTCCTTTACTATCAATCTCCCAACTTGGAGAGACAGCCCCTTTAACCTCCTGATTCGCACAGGTTGCCAATTTGGCACAGGATGAAAGGGAAAAGGGAGAACCAATGAGAGAGTAGCTGTTAGGCATTTGGACGGGCACATGTCACTCTTATTTCCCGGGAGGAAGAAGAATTAACCAAAGTCTCAGCCACCCACCGGACACCAGTATAGCTCTTGAACCAAAGTTTGGACTTGCATTCAGCTCACAAAAAACGAGTTGAAAAATGGAGCTCAGGGGCACAGCAATTCACAATCTGGCAGAGAAATACAGGACAACTATCATCCAAATATCCGTTTAATGGAAGGCAACGAGGCGGAGTTGAAAGCGAGGCAGAATAGCAGGAGACAGATTTCAAGAAGTACGTTGGAATAGCCTTTAAAGCACAGGAAAAGGGGCACAACTTCGACAATGATGTACTTGGCTCAAAAGGGCGTATGAGTTTTCTCCTGAATATATTCAGGAGAAAACGCATACGCCCTTTCTGGCCAAGCAAGCAAGAGGGCAATGCAAATCTGCACTACAATGTAGTATCACTTCCCACCGTTAAAAAGGGATATCCACAAAGGGGGTAAAATTCAGAAAGGCAAAACAGACCCTGGAGAAAAGGGAGGCTTGTTATACTGATGTGTGGGATGTAAATTGCAACTGAATCTCTAGAGGAGTGCATTGTGTTCCCTAAAACAAGTGAACAACAGAGCTACAGAGACAAGGGCACTTCCAGTCTTGGGAATATACCTTGGGAAAACTGAAAATCAATAAGACAGAGCCACCCCAATATTTAGGGCTGCACTGCTTACAAGAACCTCAAATTCGGTACAACTTAAGTATCCAAGGAAAGATAAAAATGGTTCAAAAAATTGTGGTATTTACGTACGATGGAATATCCCTCAGCCATGAAATCAATATCATAAGACCAGTAACAGCAAAATGAGTGGATTCAGGTACGATGATTCTAAGTGAAATAAGTCACACAGAAAAAGAAACTTATCATAAGATATCACTTATGAAGATCCTGTAAACATGGCTACACATGAACTGAGTTAGGAAGGAGAACAGAGTCTCACATTTAGAAAACACTCTTATGCCTGCTTAAGGGGGAAGAAGAGGTGGGGTGATGCATAAAACCAGAGTTTGATATAAGCACAGGTACCGTTCTAAAAACCAACTATGTAATAGACAAGACCTACACCTTCCTCAGTGAAAGGGATTCAAAACCCCATATTTCACACAGAGGAATATATCTGACTAGTAAGAATCTTAAAACCTATGTATTGATATGTCTCCATAAGGGAATCAATTGTGTCTAGACTGGCATAAACATGGCAGTGAGAATCAGCTCAAACCCACTATAAAATGGAATTTGAAAAACAAAAAAAAGGGAAATTCTTTACAATTCCTTCAGGGTCTCTGATGAAACCTGGAATGACCCTATCTACAATGACAGCTGGATGTGGCATAAGGCTGGACACATGGGACTGAGAGGATTGGTGAGATTGGGTGAGCAAATGCAGACCCTTTAATGCAATAATGCATGGCACCCATTTCTTGGGTCCCATGTCTCCATGTTGAAGGGAATATTACTACAGCTATAACATGTATGGGAAACCTAGAGAATGGACACACTTTGAATATGAAAGGTCTCTAAAACTCAACTAATAGTCCCTCTCCTGTTGCTCCGTTTTGACATTCAAACTGCTTTACTATCAATCTCCTAGCTTGGAGAGACAGCACCTTTAACCTACTGGTTCGCACAGGTTGACAAATTGGCAGTGGATGAAAGGGAAGAGTGAGAACCAATGAAAGAGTAGCTGTTCGGCATTTGGACGGACACATGTCACTCTTATTTCCCGGGAGGAAGAAGAAATAACCAAAGTCTCAGACACCCACCGGGTAAAAGTATAGTTCCGGAACCAAAATATTGGAGTTGTGTTCAGCTCACAAAAATCGAGTTAAAAATGGAGCTCAGGGGCACAGCAATTCACAAACTGGCAGAGAAATAAAGGGCAACTATCGTCCAAAAATCGGTTGAGGGAAGGCAAACAGGCAGACTTGAAAGCGAGGCAGAATTGAAGGAAACACATTTCAAGAGGTACGTTGGAATCGCCTCTAAAGCACAGGAAGAGGGGCACAACTTCGACAATGATGCATTTGGGCAAATAGTGCATATCCGTTTTCTCCTGAATATATTCAGGAGAAAATTCATACGCCCTTTTTGGCCAAGCAAGCTAGCGGGCAATGCAAATCTGCACTTCAAAGAAGTATCACTTCCCAAAGGTCAAAAGGCACATCCACAAAATGGGTAATTACCAGAAAGGCAAGACAGGTCCTGGAGAACAGGGAGCCTTGTTATGCTAATGGGCGGTATGTAAATTGTCAATTACCTCTCTGGAGGAGTGCATGGAGTTCCCTAAAACAAGTAAACAACAGAGGTACAGAGCCAAGGGCACTTCCACTCTAGGGAATATACCTTGGGAAAACTGAAAATCAATAAGACAGACCAACACAATATTTAGGGCTGCACTGCTTACAAGAAGCTCATTTGTGTGCACCTTAAATATCCCTGAAAGATAAAAATGGTACAAAAAATTGTGGTACTTACGTCCGATGAAATATCCCTCAGCCATGAAATCAAAGTCATAAGACCAATAGCAGCAAAATGAGTGGATTCAGGTACGATGATTCTAAGTGAAATAAGTCACAAAGAAAAAGAAACTTATCATAAGATATCACTTATAGATATCCTGGAAACATGGCTACACATGAACTGAGTTAGGAAAGAGAAGTGAGTCTCACATTTAGAAAACACTCTGATGCCTGCATAACGGGGAAGGAGAGGTGGGGTGATGCATAAAACCAGAGTTTAATATTAGAACAAGTACCGTTCCAAACACCTAATACGGAATAGCAAGACCTACAACTTCCTCAGTGAACGGGATGCAACAACCCATATTACGTGCAGAGGAATATATCTGACTAATAAGAATCTTAAAACCTATGTATTGATATGTCTCCGTAAGGGAATCAAGTGTGTCTAGACTGGCATAAACATGGCAGCGAGAATCAGCTCAAAGCCACTATAAAAAGGAGTTTGAAAAACAAAAAAAAAAAAAGGGAAATTCTTACAATTCCTTCAGGGTTTCTGGTGAAAGCTGGAATGACCTTATCTACAATGACAGCTGGATGTGGCATAAGGCTGGACACATGGGACTGAGAGGATTTGTGAGATTGGGTGAGAAAATGCAGACCCTTTAAAGCAATAATGCATGGCCCCCATTCCTTGGGTTCCATGTCTCCAGGTTGAAGGGAATATTACTACAGCTATAACATGTACGGTAAACCTAGATAATGGACACACAGTGAATACGAAAGGTCTCTAAAACTCAAAGAATAGTCCCTATCCTGGTGCTCCGGTTTGACATTCCAACTGCTTTACTATCAATCTCTCAACTTGGAGAGACAGCACCTATAAACTCCTGGTTGGCACAGGTTGCCAATTTGGCAGAGGATGAAAGGGAAGAGGGAGAAACAATGAGAGAGTAGCTGTTAGCCATTGGGACGGGCATATGTCACTCTTATTTCCTGGGAGGAAGGAGAATTAACCAAATTCTCTGCCACACACCGGGAACCAGTATAGGTCCTTAACCAAAATTTTGGACTTGCGTTCAGTTCACAAAAAACGAGTTAAAAAATGGAGTTCAGGGGCACAGCAATTCACAAACTGGCAGAGTAATAAAGGGCAACTATCGTCCAAAAATCTGTTGAGGGAAGTCAACGAGGTGGACTTGAAAGCGAGGAACAATAGCAGGAAACAGATTTCAAGAGGTACGTTGGAATCGCCTTTAAAGCACAGGAAGAGGGGCATGACTTTGACAATGATGCACTTGGCCAAAAAGGGTGAATGAGTTTTATCCTGAATATATTCAGGAGAAAACACATACGCCCATTATGGCCA
This sequence comes from Mesoplodon mirus, assembly GCF_964341445.2. Lineage (NCBI taxonomy): Eukaryota > Metazoa > Chordata > Mammalia > Artiodactyla > Ziphiidae > Mesoplodon > Mesoplodon mirus. Next base: position 1,094,485 of record NW_028295720.1, read on the forward strand.
AGCAAGCAAGCAGAAAATGCAAATCTGCACTACAAAGAAGTATCACTTCCCACCGGTCAAAAGGGACATCCACAAAATGGGTAAAAACCAGAAAGGCAAGACAGGCCCTGGAGAACAAGGAGCCTTGTTATGCTGATGGGTGGGACGTAAATTGCCAAATGCCTCTCTGGAGGAGTGCATTGTGTTCACTAAAACAAGTAAACAACAGAGCTACAGAACCAAGGGCACTTCCAGTCTAGGGAATATACCTTGGGAAAACTGAAAATCAATAAGACAGAGCCACCCCAAAATTTAGGGCTGCACTGCTTACAAGAACCTCAACTTGGGTACACCTTAAATATCCCATGAATGATAAAAATCATTCAAAAAATTGTGGTACTTACGTACGATCGAATATCCCTCAGCCATGAAATCAATGTCATAAGACCAGTAGCAGCAAAATGAGTGGATTCAGGTACGATGATCCTAAGTGAAACAAGTCACACAGAAAAAGAAACTTATCATAAGATATCACTTATGAAGATCCTGTAAACATGGCTACACATGAACTGAGTTAGGAAAGAGAACAGAGTCTCACATTTAGAAAACCCTCTTATGCCTGCTTAAGGGGGAAGGAGAGGTGGGGTGATGCATAAAACCAGAGTTTGATATAAGAACAGGTACCGTTCCAAAAACCAACTATGGAATAGACAAGACCTACACCTTCCTCAGTGAAAGGGACTCAAAACACCATATTTCCCGCCGAGGAATGTATGTGACTAGTAAGAATCTTAAAACCTATGTATTGATATATCCCCGTAAGAGAATCAAGGGTGTCTAGACTGGCATAAACATGGCAGTGAGAATCAGCTCAAACCCACTATAAAAAGGAATTTCAAAAACAAAACAACCAAACAGGGAAATTCTTTACAATTCCTTCAGGGTCTCTGATGAAACCTGTAATGAACCTATCTACAACTACAGCTTGATGTGGTATAAGGCTGGACTCTTGGGACTGGGAGGATTGGTGAGACTGGGTGAGCAAACACAGACCTTTTAAAGCAATAATGCGTGGCCTCCATTCCATGGTTCCAAACTCTCAAGGTTGAAGGGAATATTACTATAGCTACAACATGTATGGGAAACCTAGAGAATGGACACACTGTGTATACGAAAGTTTTCTAAAACTCAACTAATTGTCCCTCTCCTGTTGCTCCAGTTTGACTTTCCAACTGCTTTACTATCAATCTCCAAACTTGGAGAGACAGCCCCTTTATCCTCCTGGATAACAGAGTTTGCCAATTTGGCAGAGGATGAAAGGGAACAGGGAGAACAAATGAGAGAGTAGCTGTTAGGCATTTGGACGCGCATATGTGACTCTAATTGCCCGGCAGGAAGAAGAATTAACCAAAGACTCATCACCCTGCCGGGAACCAGTACAGGTCCTGAACCAAAATTTTGGACTTGCGGTCAGCTCACAAAAAACGATTTGATAAATGGAGCTCAGGGGCACAGCAATTCACAAACTGGCAGAGTAATAAAGGGCAACTATCGTCCAAAAATAGTCTGAAGGAAGGCAACGAGGCATACTTGAAAGCAAGGCAGAATAGCAGGAAGCAGGTTTCAACAGGTACGTTGGAATCACCTGTAAAGCACAGGAAGAGGGGCACAACTTCGACAATGATGCACTTGGCCAAAAAGGGCGTATTCGTTTTCTCCTGAATATATTCAGGAGAAAACACATACGACCTTTTTGGCCAAGCAAGGAAGCGGGCAATGCAAAACTGCACTACAAAGAATTATCCCTTCCCACCGGTCAAAAGGGACATCGGCAAAATGTGTAAAAACCAGAAAGGCAAGAGAGGACCTGGAGAACAGGGAGCCTTGTTATGCTGATGGGCGGGATGTAAGTTGGCAACTTCCTCTCTGGAGGAGTTCAGTGTGTACCCTAAAAGAAGTAAACAACAGAGCTACATAGCCAAGGGCATTTCCAGTCTAGGGAATATACCTTGGGAAAACTGAAAATCAATAAGACAGAGCCACCCCAAAATTTAGGGCTGCACTGCTTACAAGAACCTCAACTTGGGTACACCTTAAATATCCCAGGAAAGTTAAAAATTGTTCAAAAATTGTGGTACATACGTACGATGGAATATCCCTCAGCCATGAAATCAATGTCATAAGACCAGTAGCAGCAAAATGAGTGGATTCAGGTACAATGATTCTAAGTGAAATAAGTCACACAGAAAAAGAAACTTATCATAAGATATCAATTATGAAGATCCTGTAAACATGGCTACACATGAATTGAGTTAGGAAAGAGAACAGAGACTCACCTTTAGAAAACACTCTTATGCCTGCTTAAGGGGGAAGGAGAGGTGGGGTGATGCATAAAACCAGAGTTTGATATAAGCACAGGTACCGTTCCAAAAACCAACTATGGAATAGACAAGACCTACACCTTCCTCAGTGAAAGGGACTCAAAACCCCATATTTCCCGCAGAGGAATATTTGTGACTAGTAAGAATCTTAAAACCTATGTACTGATATGTCTCCGTAAGCGAATCAAGTGAGTCTAGACTGGCATAAACATGGCAGCGAGAATCAGCTCAAACCCACTATAAAATGGTATTTCAAAAACAAAACAATAAAACAGGGAAATTCTTTACAAATCCTTCAGGGTTTCTGATGATACCTGGAATGACCCTAACTACAATGACAGCGGGATGTGGCATAAGGCTGGACACATGGAACTGAGAGGACTGGTGAGATTGGGTGAGCAAATGCAGACCGTTTAAAGCAATAATGCATGACACCCATTCCATGGTTCCGATGTCTCCAGGTTGAAGGGAATATTATTAGAGTTATAACATGTATGGAAAACCTAGAGAATGGACACACTGTGAATATGAAAGGTTTCTAAAACTCAACAAATAGTCCCTCTCCTTGTGCGCCAGTATGACCTTCCAACTCCTTTACTATCAATCTCCCAACTTGGAGAGACAGCACCTTTAACCTCCTGGTTCGCACAGCTTGCCAATTTGGCAAAGGATGAAAGGGAAGAGGGAGAACCAATGAGAGAGTAGCTGTTAGGCATTTGGACGGGCACATGTCACTCTTATTTCCCGGGAGGAAGAAAAATTAACCAAACTCTCAGCCACCTACCAAAACCAGTATCGTTTCTGAACCAAAATATTGGACTTGCGTTCAGCTCACAAAAAAACGAGTCAAAAAATGGAGCTCAGAGGCACAGCAATTCACAAACTGGCAGAGTAAAAAAGGGCAACTATCGTCCAAAAATCTGTTGAGGGAAGGCATCGAGGCAGAATTGAATGCAGGGCAGAATAGCAGGAAACAGATTTCAAGAGTTACGTTGGAATCGCCTTTCAAGCACAGGAAGAGGGGTACGACATCGACAATGATGCACTTGGCCAAAAAGGGCGTATGCGATTTCTCCTGAATATATTCAGGAGAAAACGCATACGCCCTTATTGGCCAAGCAAGCAAGCAGGCAATGCAAATCTGCACTACACAGAAGTATCACTTCCCACCGGTCAAAAGGGACATCGACAAAATGGGTAAAAACCAGAAAGGCTAGAGAGGCCCTGGAGAACAGGGAGCACTGTTATGCTGATGGGCGGGACATAAATTGCCCACTGCCTCTCTGGAGGAGTGCATTTTGTTCCCTAAAGCAAGTAAACAACAGAGCTACAGAGCAAAGGGCACTTCCACTCTAGGGAATATACATTGGGAAAATTGAAAATCAATAAGACAGAGCCACCCCAAAATATAGGTCTTCACTGCTTACAAGAACCTCAACTAGGCTACACCATAAATATCCCAGGAAAGACAAAAATTGTTCAAGAAATTGTGGTAATTACATATGATGGAATATCCCTCTGCCATGAAATCAATGTCATCAGGCCAGTAGCAGCAAAATTAGTGGATTCAGTTACAATGATTCTAAGTGAAATTAGTCACAGAGCAAAAGAAACTTATCATAAGATATCAATTATGAAGGTCTTGTAAACATGGCTACACATGAACTGAGTTAGGAAAGAGAAGAGAGTCTCACATTTAGAAAACACTCTTACGCCTGCTTAATGGGGAAGGAGAATTGGGGTGTTGCATAAAACGAGAGTTTGATATTAGTACAGGCACCAATCCTGAAACCAAATACAGAATAGAAAACATCTACACCTTCCTCACTGAAAGGGAATCAACAACCCATACTTCCCTCAGAGGAATATATCTGACAAGTAAGAATCTTCAAACCTGTGTACTGGTATGTCACCATAAGGGAATCAAGTGTGTCTACAGTGGCATAAACATGGCAGTGAGAATCAACTCAAACTCACTATAAAAAGGAATTTCAAAAACAAAACAAAAAAATGGTAAATTCGTTACAATTCTTTCAGGGTCTCTGATGAAACTTAGAATGAACCTATCTACAACTATAGCTGGATTTGGCATAAGGCTGGACACTTGGTGCTGATAGGATTGGTGAGACTGGGTGAGCAAACACAGAACTTTTAAAGCAAAAATGTGGGTCCTCCGTTCCATGGTTCCAAACTCTGCAGGTTAAAGGGAATATTACTACAGCTATAACATGTACGGGAAACCTAGAGAATGGACACACTGTGAATACGAATAGTTTCTAAAACTCAACGAATAGTCCCTCTCCTGGTGCTCCAATTTTACTTTCCAACTGCTTTACTATCAGTCTCCCAACTTGGAGAGACAGCCCTTTTAACCTCCTGGATAACACAGGTTGCCAATTTGGCAGGGGATGAAAGGGACCAGGGAGAACCAATGAGAGAGTAGCTGTTAGGCATTTGGACGGGCACATGTGACTCTACTTGCCCGGCAGAAGGAAGAATTAAACAAAGACTCATCCCCCTGCCGGAAATCAGTATAGGTCCTGAACTGAAATTTAGGACTTGCGGTCAGCTCACAAAAAACGATTTGATAAATGGAGCTCAAGGGCACAGCAATTCACAAACTGCCAGAGTAATAAACGACAACTATCGTCCAAAAATAGTCGAAGGAAGGCAACGAGGCGGACTTGAAAGCGAGGCAGAATAGCAGGAAACACATTTCAAGAGGTACGTTGGAATCACCTGTAAAGCACAGGAAGAGGGGCACAACTTCGACAATGATGCACTTGGCCAAAAAGGGCGTATTCGTTTTCTCCTGAATATATTCAGGAGAAAACGCATACGCCCTTTTTGGCCAAGCCAGCAAGCGGGCAATGCAAATCAGCAGTACAAAGAAGTATCCCTTCCCACCGGTCAAAAGGGACATTGGCAAAATGTGTAAAAACAAGAAAGGCAAGACAGGACCTGGAGAACAGGGAGCCTTGTTATGCTGATGGGCTGGATGTAAGTTGCCCACTGCCTCTCTGGAGGAGTGCATTGTGTTCCCTAAAACAAGTAAACAACAGAGCTACATAGCCAAGGGCACTTCCAGTCTAGGGAATATACCTTGGGAAAACTGATAATCAATAAGACAGAACCACACCAAAATTTAGGGATGCACTGCTTACAAGAACCTCAACTTGGGTACACCTTAAATATCTCAGGAAAGTTAAAAATTGTTCAAAAAATTGTGGTACTTACGTACGATGGAATATCCCTCAGCCATGAAATCAATGTCATAAGACCAGTAGCAGCAAAATGAGTGGATTCAGGTACGATGATTCTAAGTGAAATAAGTCACACAGAAAAAGAAACTTATCATGAGATATCACTTATGAAGATCCTGTAAACATGGCTACACATGAACTGAGTGAGGGAAGAGAAGAGAGTCTCACATTTAGAAAACACTCTTATGCCTGCTTAAGGGGGTAGGAGAGGTGGGGTGATGCATAAAACCAGAGTTTGATATAAGCACAGGTACCGTTCCTAAAACCAACTATGGAATAGACAAGACCTACAACTTCCTCGGGGAAAGGGACTCAAAACCACATATTTTCCACAGAGGAATATATCTGACTAGTAAGAATCTTAAAACCTATGTATTGATATGTCCCCGTAAGATAATCAAGTGTGTCTAGACTGGCATAAACATGGCAGTGAGAATCAGCTCAAACCCACTATAAAAAGGAATTTCAAAAACAAAACAAAAAAACAGGGAAATTCTTTACAATTCCTTCAGGGTCTCTGATGACACCTGGAATGAACCTATCTACAACTACAGCTTGATGTGGTATAAGGCTGGACACTTGGGACTGGGAGGATTGGTGAGACTGTGTGAGCAAATGCAGACCCTTTAAAGCAATAATGCATGGCACCCATTCCATGGTTCCCAACTCTCCAGGTTGAAGGGAATATTACTACAGCTATAACATGTACGGGAAACCTAGAGAATGGACACACTGTGAATACGAAAAGTTTCTAAAACTCAAGGAATAGTCCCTCTACTGGTGCTCCAATTTCACTTTCCAACTGCTTTACTATCAATCTCCCAACTTGGAGAGACAGCCCCTTTAACCTCCTGGATAACACAGGTTGCCAATTTGGCAGAGGATGAAAGGGACCAGGGAGAGCCAATGAGAGGGTAGCTGTTAGGCATTTGGACGGGCACAGGTGACTCTACTTGCCCGGCACGAAGAATAATTAACCAAAGACTCATCTCGATGCCGGAAACCAGTATAGGTCCTGAACCGAAATTTTGGAGTTGCGGTCAGCTCACAAAAAACGATTTGATAAATGGAGCTCAGGGGCGCAGCAGTTCACAAACTGGCAGAGTAATAAAGGACGGCTATCGGCTAAAAATTGTTTGAAGGAAGGCAACGAGGTGGACTTCAAAGCGAGGCAGAATCGCAGTAAACAGATTTCAAGAGGTACGTTGGAATCACCTTTCAAGCACAGGAAGAGGGGCACAACTTCGACAATGATGAACTTGTCCAAAAATGGTGTATTCGTTTTCTCCTGAATATATTCAGGAGAAAATGCATACGCCCTTTTTGGCCAAGCAAGCAAGCGGGCAAGGCAAATCTGCAGTACAAGGAAATATCCCTTCCCACTGTTCAAAAGGGACATCGGCAAAATGTGTAAAAACCAGAAAGGCAAGAGAGGACCTGGAGAACAGGGAGTCTTGTTATGCTGTTGGGCGGGATGTAAGTTGGCAACTGCCTCTCTGGAGGAGTGCATTGTGTTCCCTAAAACATGTAAACAACAGAGCTACATAGCCAAGGGCACTTCCAGTCTAGGGAATATACCTTGGGAAAACTGAAAATCAATAAGACAGAACCACCCCAAAATTTAGGGATGCACTGCTTACAAGAACCTCAACTTGGGTACACCTTAAATATCCCAGGAAAGTTAAAATTTGTTCAAAAAATTGTGGTACTTACGTACGATGGAATATCCCTCAGCCATGAAATCAATGTCATAAGACCAGTAGTAACAAAATGAGTGGATTCAGGTACGATGATTCTAAGTGAAATAAGTCACACAGAAAAAGAAATTTATCATAAGATATCACTTATGATGGTCCTGTAAACATGGCTACACATGAACTGAGTTAGGAAACATTACAGAGTAACTTATCTTATCATAAGATATCACTCATAGCGGGAATGTACACATGACTACACATGAACTGAATGACAAACACAACAGAGTCACACATTTAGGAAACATGTTTTGCCTGCTTAAGAGGAAAGCCGAGGCGGGGTGATGCATAAAACCACAGTTTTAAATTAGCACAGATACCGTTATGTAAACCATGTATGTAATAGACAACACCTACTCCCAGCACAATGAAATGGACTCAACACCCCCTATTCATTGCAGAGAAATATGTCTGACTCTATGTATTTTAAAACATATGTATTCACGTCTCCATAAAGGAATCATGTGTGTGTATAACGGCATGAACACAGCACTGAAATTCAGTTAAACCCACTTATAAAAATAAATTTTATAATCAAAATGCAAAAACAGAGATAAAGTCTTAAAAATTACGTTCAGGGCCTTTGATGCAAGCTAGATTGACCACCTTTACACCCAGAGCTGGATGAGACATAAGACTGGACACTTGGGTCTGACAAGATTTCTGAGGTTGTGTGAACAAAAGAACACCAGTTAGGTCTTCCCTGGTGGCACAGTGGTTGAGTGTCCCCCTGCCGATGCAGGGGACAAGGGTTCGTGCCCCGGTCTGGGAAGATGCCACATGCCGCGGAGTGGCTGTGCCCGTGAGCCATGGCCGCTGAGCCTGAGCCTGCGCGTCCGGAGCCTGTGCTCCGCAACGGGAGAGGCCACAGCAGTGAGAGGCCCACGTACCGCAAAAAAAAAAAAAAAAAAAAAAAAAAAAAAAAAAGAACATCACTTAGAGCAATACTGTGTGCTACCCATTCTAGTGGTCCCAACTCTCCAGGTTTAAGGGAATCTTCCTACAGTTAAAACATGCATGGGAGGGCTTCCCTGGTGGCACAGTGGTTGGGGGTCCGCCTGCCGATGCAGGGGACACGGGTTCATGCCCCGGTCGGGAAGATCCCACATGCCGCGGAGCGGCTGGGCCCGTGAAGCCATGACCGCTGAGCCTGCGTGTCCAGAGCCTGTGCTCCACAACGGGAGAGGACACTACAGTGAGCAGGCCGCGTACCGCAAAAAAAAAAAAAAAAAAAAAACAAACAAACATGCATGGGTAACCCAGTGGATGGTACACTGTGTAATTGGGAAAGTTTTCTAAAAGGTACCCCATTTTTCCTTTTGTCGTGCTCAGCTTCGCCATTCCATCTGCATTACTAAAAATCTCCCCACTTGGAGTGTCAGTGCCTTTACCCTCCCATTATGCACAGTTTGCAAATTGTGCAGAGGATGAACAGGAAGAGGGGAAATAAATGAGAGATTAGCTGTAGGTGTTTGGATGGGCACATGTCACTCTAGTTTGCCATCAGGAAGAATAATTAACCAAAGGCTCAGCCTGAAGCCCTGGAACCAGAGTAGGGCCTAAAACCATCCTGCGGTATTGCAGCCAGCTCACAAAGAGGTGAGTTGAAAAATGGAAATCAGGGGCAAAGCAATTCACAAACTTGCAGAGTTATAAAGGACAACTATCATCCAGAAATATATTGAGGAAAGGCAGTGAAGAGGATTTGAATGCAAGGCAGAATTGAAGGAAACAGATTTCAAGAGGTAGATTGGAGTCGTCTTTAAAGCACAAGAAAAGCGACAGAATTTCGACAATGTTGTCCTTGGCTGAAAAGGGACTGTGTGTATTTTCCTGAATATATTCGGGAAAAAATGCATATGCCCTTTTTGGCCAAGCAAGCCATCAGGCATTGCAAATCCACACTACATAGAAGTGTCCCTTACCTCCAGTCAAAAGGGCCATCCACAAATCGTGTAAAAGCCACAAATGCAGGACAGGCCATGGAGAAATGGGAGCCTGGTTACGCCGATGGACAGGATGTAAATTGCCAACAGACTCTCTGGAGAACTGTATGTTGTTTTCTAAAACAGAGCTACAGAGCATAGCACACTTCCACTCATGGGCGTGTATTTTGGGAAAACTAAAAATCCACAACACACAGACAGCCCAAAATTTAGGGCTGCTCTGTTTACAAGAACCTCGACTTCGGTACACTTTAAATATCCCAGTAAAAGAAAAAAAAAATGGATACAGATGTTGTGGTACTTATATACAATGGAATGTCACTCAGACATAAAATCAATGTCATAAGGCCAATAGCAGCATAATGAGTGGCTTTAGGTACGATGATGCTAAGTGAAATGAGCCACAAAGGAAAAGAAACTTATTGTAATATATCACTTAAAGAGGAAATGTAAACATGGCCACACATGAACTGAATTTCAAAAGAGAACAGAGTTACACATTTAGAAAACACACTTATGCCTCCTTAAGGGGAAAGGTGACGTGGGGTGATGTGTAAAAGCAGAGTTTGAAATTAGCACAGATCCCATTCCATATACCAAATATGTAATAGACAAGACCTACTCCTTTCTCAATGAACTGGACACAAAACACCCTATTCACTGAAGAGGAATATATCTGACTGGTAATAACCTTGAAACCTATGTATTTATATGTCTCCATAATGGAATCAAGTGTATGTAGATTGGCATAAACACAGATCAATGGAACAGGACAGAAAACCCAGAGATAAACCTACATACCTATGGCTATCTCATCTATGACAAAGGAGCTAAGGATATACAATGGAGAAAAGACAGTCTCTTCAGTAATTGGTGCTGGGAAAACTGGACCCCTACACATAAAAGAATGAAATTAGAACACTCCATAACACCATACACAAAAATAAACTCTAAATTGATTAGAGATCTAAATATAAGACCAGACACTATAAAACACTTAGAGGAAACCATAGGCAGAACACTCTATGACATAAATCACAGCAAGATCCTTTTGGACCCACCTCCTAGAGAAATGGAAATAAAAACAGAAATCAACAAATGGGACCTAATGAAACTGAAAAGCTTTTACACAGTAGAGGAAAACATAAAAAAAGATGCAAAAACAACCCTCAGAATGGGAGAAAATATTTTCAAATGAAGCAATTGACAAAGGATTAATCTCCAAACTTTACAAGCACCTCATGTAGCTCAATATCACAAAAACAAACAACCCAATCCAAAAACGGGCAGAAGACCTAAATAGACATTTCTCCAAAGAAGATATACAGATTACCGAGAAACACATGAAAGAATGCTGAACATCACTAATCATTAGAGAAATGCAAATCAAAACTACCCTGAGGTATCACCTCACAGCAGTAAGAGTGGCAATCATCAAAAAAATCTACAAAACAATAAATGCTGGAGAGGCCTTTATTGGAGAAAAGGGAACACACTTGCACTGTGGGTGGGAATGTAAATTGATATGGGCACTAGGGAGAACAGTACGGAGGTTCCTTTAAATAACTAACAATAGAAGTACCATATGACACAACAATCTAAGTACTGGGCATTTGCCTTGTGTAAACCATAATTCAAAAAGAGTTATGTACAAAAATGTTCATTGCAGCTCTATTTGCATTAGCCAGGACATGGAAGCAACCTAAGTGTCCATCGACAGATGAATGGATAAAGAAGATCTGGCACATATATACCATCAAATATTACTCAACCATAAAAAGAAGCAAAACTGAGTTATTTGTACTGAGGTGCATGGACTTAGAGTCTGTCCTACACAGTGAAGTAAGTCTGAAAGGGAAAAACAAATACTGTATGTTAACAGAGATATATGGAATCTAATGAAGAAAAAAAAAAGATTTTGAAGAACCTAGTGGCAGGACAGGATTAAGGACACAGACATAGAGAAAGGACTTGAGGACACCGGAAGTGGGATGGGTAAGCTGGGACGAAGTGAGAGAGTGGCATGGACATAAATACATTACCAAATGTAACACCAATAGTTACTGGGAAGCAGCCATATAGAACAGGGAGATCAGCTCGGTGCTTTGTGACCACATAAAGGGGTGGGATATGGAGTGTGGGAGGGAGATGCAAGAGGGAGGGGATCTGGTGATATTTGTATATGTATAGCTGATTCACTTTGTTATACAGCAGAAACGAACACTCCATTGTAAAGCAATTATACTCCAATAAATGTGTAAAAGGAAAAAAAAAAAAAAGAAAGAAAGCCCAAGGATAAACCTACACACCTATGGTCAACTAATCTATGACAAAGGAGGCAAGACTATAAAATGGAGATAAGACAGTTTCTTCAATCATTGGTGCTGGGAAATATGGAGAGCTACATGTAAAAGAATGAAATTAGAACACTCCCCAACACCATACATAAAAATATATTCAAAATGGATTAGAGACCTTAATGTAAGACCGGACAGTATAAAACTCTGAGAGGAAAACTTACGAAGGATACTCTGACGTAAATCACAGCAAGATCTTTTTTGATCCACCTCCTATAGTAATGAAATAAAAAAGAAAACTAAACAGATGGGACCTAATGAGACGTAAAAGCTTTTGCAAAGCAAAGGAAACTACAAACAAGACGAAAAGACAACCCTCAGAATGGCAGAAACTATTTGCAAACGAATCAATGGACCAATGATTAATCTCCAATATATATAAACAGCTCATGCAGCTCAATATTAATAAAACAAACAACCCAATACAAAAATGGAAGATCTAAATAGACATTTCTTCCAAGAAGACATAGAGATGGCCAGTACGCACATGAAAATCTGCTGAACATCACTAATTATTAGAGAAATGGAAATCGAAACTACAATGAGGTATCACGTCACACCTGTTAGAATGGGCATCATCAGAAAATCTACAAACAACAAATGCTGGAGAGGGTGTGGAGAAAAGGAACCTTATTCCACTATTGGTGGGAATGTAAATCGATACAGTCTCTATGGAGATCAGTATGGAGGTTCCTTACAAAACTAAAAATAGAATTACCATATAATCCAGCAATCCCACTACTGGGCATATACCCAGAGAAACCATAAATCAAAAAGACACATTCACCACAATGTTCATTGCAGCACTATTTACAATAGACAGGTAATGAAAGCAACCTAAGTGCCCACAGACAGACGAATGGATAAAGACGTGGTACATATATACAATGGAATATTACTCAGCCATACATAGGAATGAAATTGGGTCATTTGTAGAGACCTTGATGGATCTAGAGACTGTCATACAGAGTGAAGTAAGTCAGAAAGAGAAAAACAAATATTGTATATTAATGCATATATGTGGAACCTAGAAAAATGGTACAGATGAACCAGTGTGCAGGGCAGAGATAGAGACACAGATGTAAAGAACAAACATATGGACATCAAGGAGGGAACGCCATGTGAGGGTGGTGGTGGGATGAATTGGGAGACTGGGATTCACATGTGCACACTTATATGTATGAAATAGATATCCAAAAAGAACTTGCTGTATAAAAGAAATAAATTTAAAAAAACTAAATAAATAACATTTAATAAAATAAAACAGAAAAAAAGTTTTTCCCTTCACATAGACGTCTTTATATTAATGCATTATTTCCATGTATATATCTCCAAATTAAAAAAAAAAAAGAGGAATAAATAAAATCTAACTTGAACCAAAAAGAAAAAAAGAAACAAACAAACAAACAAACAAACAGAACTCACCAGTTTTAGAGAGGATAATCGTATCAGGGCACTTGCTCCAGTGGTAAAAAATTCTTAAGTTGGTCAGAGGTGGGAAATCATCTCCCATGCAGTCAGCAGTGCTCACCCCCACAAGGAGCAGACTCATTGCAAAGCTGGGGGACTGTGTCGAGGCGTCTGTGAGTAAATGTGAGCTGAGCCCCAGTCCTGCTGCAGCTGAACTCTTCCCACCATTTCCAGGTAAAACACCTGAATATGTACAAGCACTTGCAAGACTAGAGGAAGGGCTGTGAAGCCACACTAGCGAGAGCACGCAGGCCGACTTGGTGCCTGCAGGCCAGTCAGGATGGTCCTGGCCCCAGATGCTCTTCTGGAAGCTTTCCATTTCCCTGCGTGAGATACCCCTCCTGCCACGGCCCCCACTGCTTTTTTACTTCCTCACCTCTGCCTGGGGAGAAATTCCAGTGGCAGGTATGGGTGACACATCCTCTTCTTTAGCAGGTGGCAGCCTGGCAACTCCTGCAGAAAGTCCAGCAGAGCCCCACTCACACTGGGCCACCCACAAAGCCACGGCCCCTCACTCCCTCCCACCACCCCAGCCCCGAAACTGCTGACAGGGCAGAGAATATGGCGTCAGGCACAGCTACAGGGGCTCTTGCTGACTGGAGAGGTGTTTATATTGACCTCAACACAGGCACACCTGTGGGGGGGGGGCAGGCAGGCAGTGTCAGGCTGCCCAAATCAGCCAATCCTCACCCCTCAGGGGCTCACAGTTGCAGAAAATGAACCTTGCTAAACGGGTCTGTCCCAAGGAACAGGTGTGGGCTCTTGAGAGTCAGGATAGACAAGGGGCTGCAGCTGCGGCTTGTTTTCTTATCATTTTATCTGGTCCATGAGTGGAAAACAACTTCAAGACGACCCTATCCTAATGAGAGGAACCCAGGAGTCAGGGAGAGGAGTGATGGTGGGTGGAGACAGAGGCCTGGTGCCCTGGCTGCAGTGGAAGTGTCTGGAAGACCAGGCATAGAGAGGCTGCACAGAGTGATAGCCAGGGTCACAGACCTGTCAGAGCTGCTGTTTGTTAGTTCAAGTCCTGCTCTGAGGTGTTCTGTGTCAGCTGTGAGCGACAGGTGGGCTGGGGTTTCTCTGCAAGGTGGGCTGTGTGCACAGTTCCTGTGTGTCCAGCCCTGCTGGGGTACCTGCCCAGGGGAGTTCCGTATACTGGGAAGGGCCTGAGTATGAGAGCCCCATGGGCTGCTGGGTAGCTGCACAGGTGAGCTCCGTACCCTGGGAGGGACTTGAACACGAGAGCCCCGTGGGCTGTGGGGTGCGGGATGCAGCCCAGGTGAGCTCCATATCCTGGGATTGGCCTGACCACGAGAGCCCCATGGGCTGCTGGAGACCTGGTAAAGGATATCAGGACAGTCAGTGAAGCCACCGAGGATATACATCCAGTAGCTCCTATTTCCTACTCCCTGCTGCTCATTCTACCATCCACCAGGCCATGGCATTCTGTATTACACTTAAATGATGCCTTCTTCTGTATTCCATTCATCTCAGAGTCACAAGAATTTTTGGCTTGTGAGTGGCAGGACACAACATGCAACACAAGCAATAATGCTGGGCCGTCCTGCCCCAATGGTTCAAAAATCCCCACACCATCATTGGGGAAATGTCCTCTAAATACCTAAAAGTTCTACCTCTGTAAAAGGGAACCCTCCTTCAATATGCAGATGACATTCTGATCGCCAGGCCTACTAAAGACGCCTCTGAACTACCTAGCCAAGAAAGGATAGAAGGTGTCCAAGAAAAAGGCTCAAATATCCCAGGCTCAGGTGACATGCCTGGGCTTCATTCTCACAGATTTTCGGAGAAACGCATCCCAGGATAGGGAAGAAGCCATTTGCAGCCTTACCTCTTCTAAAACTAGAAGACAGCTTAGGGGTTCCTGGGGAGGCCAAGGTTTTCTGCATCTGGATCCCTAACTACAGTCTAATAGCTGGGCCTCTACATGAAACACTGACACGAAAAGATGATGATCCTTTTGAATAGAATCCAGAAGCAGCCTTTCAAGAATGGAAAGAGCAGTCAATTCAGATCCTTGCCCAGGAACTCGCTAATTTAGCTAAACCCTTTGACCTTTACATACCCGGTCAAAGGTTAATTGCCCTTGGAGCCTTAGTGCAAAAACTGGGACCGCTTGTAATGGAGCAACACAAGAATGCCCTTCAGGTATGATAAACTATGGTCACCAAGGGCTTTGCCCACCGACCCATCAGGCCAGGATACTGGGGTATCTAAAAAGCTAGAAATCAGCAGCCTGCAAGGCCAACTCCTTCCTAAGGTAAAAGGACCTCACGTGGTGATCCTAACCACCCATCATGTCCTGAAGTTGCAGGGGTCGCTCTGTGGACACACTGACCTCGAGTGAGGAGGCCTTCCAACTCCAACCTCCAGAGAGACAAATGGGGGCATCGGTCCCCCAAGATGACTTGTGTGACCATCCCTTGACATGGAGTTTCTCTCAGAAAACAACAAGACTGTGCCCCGAAAGAGCAGACTACTGCTTGCAGGACTTACTGCATCCAGAGGGGAGCTAATAAGCTTGGCGGGGGAAACGTATATCACGCTTTCACCATAGAAAACCTTACAGACACCGCGGTGATGGTGGCCAATATGACCAGCTGGACTGCTGGCTACTTCTAAAGGCCGTTGACTCAGTGGACGTCATGGTCCTGGATCAGCACTGACCCTGGACTGTCTGGGAGTTGTGCGGGCAGGGCTCTCACACATGGTGCTGTTTGTACATTAATTCAGGGACCTAATTAAAGAAAGCACAGACTACTGATCTGAGCATCTAGACTGGCAAAAACCGTCAGCTTAAGGTCACCGAACAAATGTGGGGTGGGGTGAAACTTGCCACCACAGCCTCTTTGCGCATCTCTTTCCTGGACCCTTAAAGGTCATTAGAATCTATAACACTTCCAATGCTGGTGCTCAGGCGGACGAGAAGTGAGGCAGGAGGCTTTGGAACAGTCAACCTCACCTGGAGGCTGGTGGAGAGACGTTTTGCCCCTCCCCCAAGGTATCAGGGCTGCCACCACAGCATGAAGCAGTTACAAAAGAGGGGTCTGCACCCTCAACACCCCAAGAATGAGGAACGGAACAAAAAGCAGAGGAGGTGTTCGTCTCTGGCAACGTTCATTAAAAATTCCTGGGAGATAAAAAGAGAATCTGGGCAATAAAATAAAGTCTAAGCTGTTTTTCCTTTGTGCTTTGTCTAATTTCACGTGCTCCTAGGGTTCCGCATGCAGAGGTCCCACACCCAGCACTTCAGACCCGATTTCCTAGTGCAGAATGGCTGGGTCGACACCTCAGCTAGCGGAGTCCCATGTAGACTCCACGGCATAGAGCCTGAGGTGCAGCCAACCCAGCCCTCGAGAGCTCCATCCCCTAACTCCCACTGACGCTGCTGGGATCCCTACACAGTAGCCCAGCCCACAGCCCGTGGGGGAGTGCACACTCTCATCTCTCCATTCGGTTTTCAAAATAATGTTTCCTTTGCTTCTGAACCAAACTCAGTCTTGATCTGTTGGCTCCAATGACACTGGGCTCGGGGACTCCTGTTGGGGTACACTCTGGAGGATCAGTAACAGAAATTGAGAACATTGTAACTTCAATGAACAGATGTGTGAGCCACACTGTAGTTAACATAGAGCAGTGTATAATGCTCGGGTAAAATAAGATTTTTCTAAGACTTATATTTGATAATTCCATCACTTTACTATAAGCAAGTTCAGTGAAGACGTCTGTCTTATTTGTCAGGTCAACATTAGAGAAATGAAGTGATTTATTTCCATGGTTGTACATCGAATACTCTTGGCTGAAGCTTCAATCTTGTTTTGAATGCTTTTCCATTGAAAAGGATACCTCTCTTTCAGCTCCCCCATTCCTGAGAAGTATAAAATCTTATAATTTATAATTACAAAAGGGGAAAGGTAGGAAAAGGGATAAATTAACAGTTTGGGATTAACACATACACACTGCTATGTATAAAATAGATCATCAACAAGGAACTACTGTATAGCACAGGGAACTACACTGAATATTTTGCAATAACCTATAAGGGGAAATAATCTGAAAAAGAATCGATATTTTTATTGACATCATCTATCAATGACAGATAAAATGTAACCTAAGCAAGGCCGATGGTGAGCGCTTCTGAACCTGAAGATTTCAATCATCTAAAATTTGGGCTCTGCCTATTTCCCAAGGCCCTTAATGGACATACGTGTAGCCGTAGCTTAAAAATTCCCCAGTTTGGGGTTCGGGGAGGCACTGATTTGGAAAAATCACTGGTGTTCTCCTTCCATGCACGGGACCCTTCCTACAGCTAAAACATGCCTGTCACACCTAGAGGATGGTACACCGTTTTATCGGAAAGATTTTGGAAAAGGCACCTCATCTCCTCATCGCCTGGTGCACGGGTTCACCCCTCCAGCATCTTTCCTGACAATGACCTTACTTGGGGATATCAGCACCGTCAACATCCTGTTGCACACAGTTTGGAATTTGTCCAGAGGATGAAGCGGTAGGATGAGAAAAATTTAGAGACAAGTCTTAGTTGTTCAGACAGGCAAATGCCACTCTAATTTCCTATCTGGAAGACAAATTCATCAAAGGCTAGAATTGCCCATGGAAACAGAATAGGGCTAGAGGAAATCCCGCTGTTTTGTGTCCAGTTTCCAAAAACACAAGTTGAAAAATGGAACTCGGGGGCAATAAAATTCATGAAACTGCAGAGTTGAAAATATCTATTGTTGAAAAATGTCTTGAGGTAAGTCACAGAAAAGGACTTGTAAGCAACGGAGAGTGGCAGGAAACAGATTTGAAGAGGTAGAAAGGACTCCCCATTAAAGCACAAGAAAAGGGGCTGAACATCGCCAATGATGCAGTTGGCCCAAAAGGGCGTATGCATTTTTTTCTGAATATATTAAAGTAAAGGCCATACACACTTTTTATCCAACCAAACAGGTGGGCACTGGAAATCAATACTACAAAATGCATCACTTCACATCAGTCAGAAGGGCCATCCACATAAAGTGTAAACACCAGAAATGCCGGACAGGGTGAGGAGAAAAGGGAGCCCTGTGAGGCTGATAGTGGAAATGTAATGTGCCAACGGCCACTCTGGAGAAGTGTATTGTGTTTGCTAAAACATCTGAAAACTGAGCTACAGAGCATAGGGCACTTGCACTCATGGGCGTATACCTTGGGAAAAACAAAAAATGACAGAGAACAGGCACTCCAACATTTACCACCTCTCTGTTAAAAAGGGCCTCCACTTGGATATAACCTAAATGTCCCTGGAAGGATAAAATGGATAAAAGAGATGGGGTACTTATGTAGAGTGGAATATTACTCATCCAGAAATCAATGAAATAAGGCCAGTTGGAACAACTCTGGAGGAGTTACATACGATCATTCTAAGTGACACATGTCAGAAAGAAAAAGACACATATCATAAGATGTCACTTAAAGGTGGAATCAAAAATGGCTACACATGAAATAAACTACAAAACAGAAACATAGTCAAATATGTAGAAAATAGACATAAGGCTGCTAAATGGGAAAGGTGGGGAATGGTGAGGTATTATCCAGGAGGTTGAAATTAGTAAAAATACCATTCCAAGTACCAAATTGAATAACTGGCAAGGCCTACACGGTACCTCAAAGAACTGCACTCAGTCCACTCAAGTCACTGGAAAATAATACATATGACTCGTAAGCATCTGAGAAAGAATTTATTGTTGTCACACAGTACATGAATCAAGTGGATGTACAGCAGCAAAAAACAGAGCTTTGAAAATCAGCTGTAACCAATATAAAAATAAATTTAAAAATATTTATAAAAACAGTGAGACAGACAAAAATTCTTACAACTTTTGTTCAAGGGCTACGATGTAACATGGATTGAACACATGTAGACCCACAGCAGGATGATATATAAGGCTGGAAGCTATGCACGCTAAGAGATGTTAGAGAGGCTGGGTGAGGAAATGCAGACCTTTTAAAGTAATACTGCTTGGTACCCATTCCATGGGTCCCAAATCTGAAGTTTCAAGGGAATCTTCTGACAGGGAAAACATGCCTGGGAAACCGAGTTGAATGTACACCGTGTGCTCAGGAAAGGTGTCTAAAATGCACCTCATTTTTGATCTCCTGGTGCTGGGGTTCGCCATTCCAGCCACATTACTAACAATCTCCCCACTTGGAGAATCAGCACCTTTAACATCCTGTTTCACACAGTTTGCAATGTTTGCAGAGGATAAATGGGAAGAGGAGGAACCAGTGAGAAATTAGCTGTAGGAGTTTTGACAGGCACATGTCACTCTAATATCCCTTTAGGAAGAAGAAATAACCAAAGGCTCAGCCTGCCTCCCCAGAACCAGAATAGGGCCGGAATCAATCCAATGGTTTGGCGGTCAGCTCACAAAAAAAGCGAGTTGCAAAATGGAGCTCAGGAGCAGACAATTCAAAGACCTGCAAAGATATAAATGATAACCAACGTACAAAAATATATTCAGGTAAGGCAACGAAGAGGTTCTGAATGAGAGGCAGAATTGCAGGAAACAGATTTCAAAAGGTAGATTGTTCTCACATTTAAAGCATATGAAAAGCAGCAGAATTTCTAAAATGATGCAGTTGGGTAAAAGGGTGTATGCGTTTTTTTCGTGAATATCTTCAGGAAAAAAACACATACAGAGTTTTTGGCCAACCAAGCAAGAGGGAAATGCAAATCCTCACAATAAAGAAGTCTCAATTTCCACTGCTCAGAAAGTCCATCCAAAAAATGTGTACAAATCAAAAATGCAGGAGAGGCCATGGAAAACAGGGAGACTAGTCACGCTGATGGGTGGGGTATAAATATCCAAGAGCTACTCTGAAGAAGTGTATGCTGTTTCCTAAAACATCTAAAATACAAAGCCCCCGAGCAAAGGGGACTTCAACTCATGGACATATAACTTGGGAAGACTAAATATCAACAAGACACAGGCACCCCAAAGTTTAGGGCTGCTCTGCATACAAGAACCTCAACTTCGGTACACCTAAAGTATCCCAGGAAAAAGAGAAATGCATAAAGAACTTGTGGTAATTTTGTACAACGGAATATCACTCAGACGTGAAATCAATGTCATAAGGCCAGTAGCAGCATAATGAGAGGATTTAGGTATGATGATTCTAAGGGAAATTAGTCACACAGAAAAAGAATCTTATCATAAGATATCACTTACAGAGGGAATGTCAACATCACAACACATGAACTGAATTAGGAAAGAGAGCAGCGTCTCACATTTAGAAAACACTCTTATGCCTCCTTAAGGGGAAAGGAGAGGTGGGGTGATGCATAAAACCAGAGTTTGATATTAGCACAGGTACAATTCCATAAACCAAATACAGAATAGACAAGACCTACACCTTCCTCAGTGAACGGGACTCAAAACCCCTATTCCCCACAGAGGAATATATCTGATTAGTAAGAATCTTAAAACCTATGTACTGATATGCCTCTGTAAGGGAATCAAGTGTGTCTAGACCGGCAAAAACACGTCAGTGAAAATCAGCTCAACCCCATTATAAAAATGAATTTCAAAAACAAAACAAAAAACAGCGAAATTCTTACACAATTCCTTCAGGGGTTCTGATGAAACCTAGAATGACCCTATCTGCAAAGACAGCTGGATGAGACATAAGGCTGGACACTTGGGACTGAGAGGACTGGTGAGATTGGGAGAGAAAATGCAGACCCTTTAAAGTAGTAATGCATGCCACCATTCCATGGGTCCCAAAGTTCCAGGTAGAAGGGAATATCACTACAGTTATAACATGTATGGGAAACCTAGAGAATGGACACCCTGTGATGGCGAAAGGTTTCTGAAAGTCTCCTACTTTTTCCTCTCCTTGTGCTACAGTTTGGCATTCCAACTACTTTACTATCAATCTCCCAACTTAGGAGAGTCGTCCCCTATAACCTCCTGGTTCGCACAGTTTGCTAATTGTGCAGAGGATGAAAGGGAAGAGGGAGAACCAATCAGAGAGTAGATGTAGGCCTTTGGACGGACACATGTCACTCTAAATTTCCGTCAGGAAGAAGAATTAACCAAAGCCTCAGCCACCCACAGGGAACCAGTATAGCCACCCCTGGAACCAGTATAGTTCCTGAAGCAAAATTGTGGATTTGCGGTCAGCTCCCAAAAATGGGATTTGAAAATTGGAGCTCAGGGGCAAAGCAAATCAAAAACCTGCAGAGTTATAAAGGACTACTCTCTTCCAAAAATCTGTTGTGGGAAGGCAACAAAGCGGAATTGAAAATGAGGCAGAATTGCACAAAACATATTTCAAGAGGTAAATTGGAATCGCCTTTAAAGCACCGGAAAGGCATCACAACTTCGAGAATGATGCACTTGGCCAAAAACAGCATATGAATTTTCTCCTGAATATATTCAGGAGAAAAGGCATAGGCCCTTTTTGGCCAAACAAGCAAGCGTGCAATGCAAATCCACACTACAAAGAATTGTCACTTCCCACCGTTCAAAAAGGACATCCGAAAATCTGTAAAAACCAGAAAGGCAAGATAGAGATGACAAGGGCATAAAGCAATATGATCCCAAGGGTCATGGAGGATTGTGATGACAAGCGCATTGAGCATTGTGATGACAAGATTATGTATCATTTTGCTGTCAAAGCATTGTGATGACAAGGTTCATGGAGCACTGTGATGACAAGTGTCATGGAGCATTGTGATTACAGGGTTCATGGAGCATTGGGATGACAAGGTTCCCGGATCATTGTGTTGTCAGGGTTCATGGAGCGTTGTGATGACAGTGGTCATGGAGCATTTTGATGACAGAGGTCATGGAGCATTGTGATGAGAACGTCATGGAGCATTGGGCTGAAAATGTTCATGGAGAATTGTGATGACAGGGGTCAAGGAGCATTGTGATGACAAGGTACTGGAGCATTGTGATGAGAAGACCATGGAGCATTCTGATGAAAAGGGTCATGGAGCATTGTGATTACAGGGGTCTTGGAGCATTGTAATGACAAGGCCATGGAACATTGGGATGAGAATGTCATGGAGCGTTCTGATGACATGTATCATGGAGCTTTGTGATGACAAGGGCATGGAACATTGTGATTACAGGGCTCTTGGAGCATTGTGATGACAAGGGCAGTGAACAATGGGATGAGAATGTCATGGAGCGTTCTGATGACATGCATCATGGAGCTTTGTGATGACAATGGCATGGAGCATTGTGATTACAGGGGCCTTGGAGCACTGTGAGGGAAAGGGCATGTAACATTGTGATGAAAGAGGCATGGAGCCTTGTCATGACAGGGTTCAAGGAGCATACTGATGAAAAGTGTCAGGGACCATTGTGATGACAAGGGTATTGAGCATTGTGATGACAAATGTCATGGAGCATTGTGATTAGAAGACCATGGATACTTGTGATGACGAGCGTTATGGGCGTTGTGAATGATAGGTGTTATGGAATATTGTGATCACAAGGATTTGGAGCATTGTGATGACAGAGGTCATAGAGCATTTTGATTTCATTGTGATGACAATAGCATGAAGCATTATGATGATGCACATTTGGTGCATTGTGATGACAGCGTTCATGGAGCATTGAGATGAAAAGGGGCATGGAGCATTATGATTACAGGAGTCTTGGATCATTGTGATGAAAAGGGCATGGGACATTGGTCTGAAATGTTTCATGGATTATTGTGATGAGAGGGGGCAAGGAGCATTGTGATAACAAGGGCACAGAACACTGTGATACATGGTTCATGGAGGATTGTAATGAGAAGCGCATGGAGCATTGTGAGAAGAATGGCATCGAGCATTGTGATGAAATGCATCATGGATCGTGTGATGACAAAGGCTTTGAACAATGTGATGAGAGGTCTTTGGAGCATTGTAATGACAATGGCATGGAGCATTGTGATAGCAAGGGTCATGGAGTTTTGTGATGACAAAGGTCATGGAGCATTTTGATGACAAGGGTGTGGTGCATTCTCTTGTGATGGGCAGGGAGCATTGTGATGACAGGGTCATGGAGCAATTTGATGAAAAGTGTCATGGAACATTTTGATGACAGGGGTTATGGAATATTGTGATGTCAGGAGTCATGGAACATTTTCATGAAGGTGTTGTGGAACATTGTGATGACAAGGGCATGGAGCATTGTGATGACAAGGGCAGGGAACATTAGTCTAATAAGTTTCATGGATTATTGCGATGATAGTTGGAATGGCGCATTGTGATGACAAGGGCATGGAGCATTGTGATGACCAGGTCATGCAGTATTGTGAAGACAGGTGTCAGGGAGCATTGTGATGAGATATGTAATGGCCCATTGTGATGACAATGGCATGGAGCATTGTGATGCCAAGTGTCATGGAGGATTCTGATGACAATGGAAATGGAGCATTGTGATGATAATGGCTTGGAGCACTGTGATGACAAGGGTCAGGGAGCATTGTGCTGACAAGTGCATGGAGAATTGTGATGACAAGCGTCATGGAGCATTCTGATGACAAGCTTGTGGAGTATTTTGATGACAATGGAATGGAGCATTGTGATGAAAACGGCATGGGCATTGTGATGAAAAAGGCATGGAGCATTTTCGTGAAAGGGTTCAAGGAGCATTCTGATGACAAGTGTCAGGGAGCATTGTGATGACAAGTGTATTGAGAATTGTGATGACAAAGGTCATGGAGCATAGTGATGAAAAATGCATGGAGTAATGTGATGACAGGCATCTTAGAGCGTTGTGATGACAAGTGCTATGGAACATTGTGATCACAAGGGTTTGGAGCATTGTGATGACAGAGGTCATGGATCATTTAGATTTCAAGGAGCATGGAGCATTGTGATGACAATGGCATGAAGCAATGCGATCCCAAGGTTCATGGAGGACTGTGATGACAATGGGAATGGAGTATTGTGATGACAAGCGCATAGAGCATTGCAATGACATGGTCAGGTAGTGTTTTGCTGACAAAGGCATGGAGCATTGTGATGACAGGTGTCATGGAGCCCTGTGATGACAAGCGTCATGGAGCATTGTGAATACAGGGTTCATGGAGCATTGGGATGACAAGGGCATGGATGATTGTGATGACAAGGGTCATGGAGCATTGGGCTGAAAATGTTCATGGAGTATTGTGATGACAGGGGTCATGGAGCATTTTGATGAGAATGTCATAGAGCATTGGGCTGAAAATATTCATGGATTATTGTGATGACAGGGATCATGGAGCATTTTGATGACAAGTTCCTGGAGCACTTTGATGAGAAGACAATGGAGACTTGTGATGACAAGTCTCATGGAGCATTTTGATGAAAAGGGACATGGAGCATTGTGATTACAGGGATCTTGGAGCACTGTGATGACAAGGGCATGGAGCATTGTAATGAGAAGGCCATGGAGCATTCTGATGACATGCATCATTGAGCTTTATGATGACAAGGGCATGGAGCATTGTGATTACATGGGTCTTGGAGCATTGTGATTAAAATGGCATGGATCATTGTGATGAAAAAGGCATGGAGACGTGTCATGAGAGGGTTAATAGAGCATACTGATTACAAGTGTCAGGGAGCATTGTGATAACAAGTGTATTAAGCACTGTGATGACAAAGGTCATGAAGCATTGTGATGAGAAGACCATGGATAATTGTGATGATGAGCGTCAAGGGGTGTTGTGATGATAAGTGTTATGGAACATTGTGATCACCAGGGTTTGGAGCATTGTGATGACAGAGGTCATGGAGCATTTTGATTTCATTGTGATGACAATAGCCTGAAGCATTATGATGATGGGCATGGTCCATTGTGATGACAGGGTTCATGGAGCATTGAGATGAAAAGACCCATGGAGCATTTTGATTACAAGGGTCCTGGAGCATTGTGATGACAAGGGCATGGAGCATTGTGGTGACAGGGCCATGGAAAATTCTGATGACATGCGTCATGTAGCTTTTTGATGACAAGGGCATGGAGCATTTTGATTAGATGGGTCGTGGAGCATTGTGATGACAAGTGTCATGGAGCCTTGTGATGACAAGGCCGTGGAACACTGTGATGGCAGGTGTCATAGAGCATAGTTATGACAGAGGTAAAGGATCATTGTGATAAGAAGGGCATGGAGCATTGGTCTGAAATGTTTTATGGATTATTGTGATGAGAGTGGGCATAGAGCATTGTGATGATAAGGGCATGGAACACTGTGATACATGGGTCATGGAGGGTTGTAATGACAAGGGCATGGGGTATTGTGAAGAGAAGGGCATCGAGCATTGTGTTGACAAGTGTCATGGAGCTTTGTGATGACAAGGGCATGGAGAAATGTGATGACAGTGTTCATGGAGCATTGTGATGACAATGACATCGAGCATTGTGATGCCAGGGGACATGGAGCTTTGTGATGACAAAGGTCATGGAGCATTTTGATGACAAGTACATGGTGCATTGTGATGAGAATGTCAGGGAGTATTTTGATGCCAGGTTCATGCAGCAATTTGATGAAAAGTGTATTGGAACATTTTGATGACAGGGGTTATAGAAAATTGTGATGTCAGGGGTCATGGAACATTGTGATGATAAGGGGATGTAGCATTGTGATGACATGGGTCATGGGACATTGTGAATACAGGGGTGAGGGAGTATTGTGACGACTAGTGATGAAACACTGTGATATCTCTGGTGAGAGAGCATTTTGATGAGAAGTGTATAGAGCATTGTGATTACAAGGTTTATGGAGCATTGCAATGACAAGTTTCTGGACCGTTGTGATGAAAAGCGAATGGCACATTGTGATGACAAGGGTCATGGAACATTTTTCAAACAAAGGCATGGAGCATTTTGATGACAATGGTCACGGAGCATTGTGATGAAAATGGCATGGGGCATTGTGATGAAAATTGCATGGAGCCTTTTCGTGACAGGGTTCAAGGAGCATTCTGATGACAAGTGTCAGGGAGCATTTTGATGACAAGTGTACTGAGCATTGTGATGAGAAAGGTCATGGAGCATTGTGATGAAAAGGGCATGGAATTTTGTGATGACAGTCATCATGGAGCATTGTGATGACAAGAGTTATGGAACTTTGGGATCACAATGGTTTGGAGCATTGTGATGACAGAGGTCATGGATCATTTTGATTTCAAGGAGCATGGAGCATTGTGATGAAAAGGGCATGAAGCAATGTGATCCCAAGGTTCATGGAGGATTGTGATGACAATGGAAATGGAGTATTTTGATGACAAGCACATAGAGAATTGTAATGACAAGGTCATGTAGCATTTTGCTGACAAAGTCATGGACCATTGTGATGACAGGTGTCATGGAGCACTGTGATGACAATCGTCACGGAGCATTGTGAATACAGGGGTCATGGAGCATTGGGATGACAAGGGCATGGATCATTGTGATGACAAGTGTCATGGAGCAGTGGGCTGAAAATGTTCATGGAGTATTGTGATGACAGGGTTCATGGAGCAATGTGATAACAGAGGTCAAGGAGAATTTTGATTTCATTGTGCTGACAACAGCCGGAAGCAATATGATGATGCGCATGATTCATTGTGATGACAGGGTTCATGGAGCATGGAGATGAAAAGTGGCATGGAGCATTGTGATTACAGGGGTCTTGGAGCACTGTGATGACAAGGGCATAGAGCATTGTGATTACAGGGGTCTTGGAGCATTGTGATGACAAGTGTCATGGAGCCTTGTGATTACAAGGCCATGGAACATCGTGATGGATGGGGTCATGGAGCACTGTTATGACAGGTAAATGGAGCATTGTGATGAGAAGGGCATGGACCATTGTGATTACAAGTTTTATGGAGCATTGCAATGAGAAAATTGTGGACCGTTGTGATGAAAAGTGTGTGGCAAATTGTGATGACAAGTGTCATGGAGCATTTTTTTGAAAAAGGGATGGAGCATTGTGATGACAAGGGTCACGGAGCATTGTGATGAAATGTTCATGGAGCACTGTGGTTACAAACGACACAGAGCCTTGTGATGACGCGGGCATGGTGCATTGTGATGACAAGGGCATGGAGCATTGTGATGACAGGGGCATGGAGCTTTGGTCTGACAACTTTCATAGATTATTGTGACGACAGTGGACATGGTGCATTGTGATGACAAGGGCATGCAGCATTGTGATGACAGGGGCATGGAGCATTGGTCTGACAACTTTCATAGATTATTGTGACGACAGTGGACATGGTGCATTGTGATGACAAGGGCATGGATCATTGTGATGAGAAGGTCATGGAGTATTGTGAAGACAGTTGTCAGGGAGCATTGTGATGACATATGTCATGGTCCATTGCGATGAAAATAGCAGGGAGCCTTGTGATGCCAAATGTAATGGAGGATTGTGTTGACAAATATAATGGAGCACTGTGATAACTAGGGCTTGGAGCATTATGATGACAAGGGCCATTGAGTATATTCAGGAGAAGGTCGTGAAGCATTGTGATGACAATGTCCTGGAGCATTGTGATGAGAAAAACATGGAGCCTTGTGATGACAAATCTCATGGAGCATAGTGATGAAAATGGACATGGACCATTGTGATTACAGGCGTCTTGGAACTTTGTGATGACATGTGCATGGAGCATAGTGAGGAGAATGCCAAGAGCATTCTGAAGACATGCGTCCTTTAGATTTGTTATGACAAGGGCATGGAGCATTGTGATTACATGGGTCTTGGAGCATTGTGATGAAAAAGCATGGAGCCTTGTCATGACAGGGTTCAAGGAGCATACAGACAACAAGTGTCAGTGAGCATTTTGATGACAAGTGTATTGAGCATCGTGATGACAAAGGTCATGGAGCATTGTGATGAGAAGACCATGGATAACTGTGATGACGAGCGTCATGGAGCATTGTGATGACAAGTGTTTTGGAATATTGTGTTCACAAGCGTTTGGAGCATTGTTATGACAGAGGTCATGGAGCATTTTGATTTCATTGTGATGACAATAGCATGAAGCATTATGATGATGGTCATGGTGCATTGTGATGACAGGGTTCATGAATCATTGAGATGAAAATGGGCATGGATCATTGTGGATACAGGGATATTGGAGCATTGTGATGACAAAGGCATGGAGCATTGTGATGTGAAGTCCATGGAACATTCTGATGATATGCGTCAGGGAGCTTTGTGATGACAAAGGCATGAAGCACTGTGATTACAGGGGTCTTGAGCATTATGATGAGAAGGGTCATGGAACCTTGTAATGAAAAGGCCATGGAACATCGTGATGGCAGGGGTCATGGAACACTGTTATGAATGGGGTAATGGAGCATTGTGATGGCAAGTGCATGGAGCATTGTGATGAGAAGGCCATGGAGAATACTGATGACATGTGCCATGGAGCTTTGTGAAGACAAGTGCATGGAGCAATGTGATGAGAGCTTTCATGGAGCATTGTGATGTCAATGACATGGAGCATTGTGATGCCAAGGGTCATGGATCTTTGTGATGACTAAGGTCTTGGAGAATTTTGATGTCAAGGGCGTTGTTCATTGTGAAGAGAAGGGCAGGGAGCATTCTGATGAGAGGTTCATGGAGCAATTTGATGAAAAGGGTCATGGAACATTTTGATGACAGGTGTTATGGAACATTGTGATGTCAGGGTTCATCGAACATTGTGATGATAACTGCATATAGCATTGTGATGACAGGAGACATGGAAAATTTTGATGACAGGTGTGAGGGTGTATTATGACAAATAGTGATGTAGCATTGTGATATCAGTGGTGAGACAGCATTTTGATGAGAAGTGCATGGAGCATTGTGATGACAAATTTTATGGAGCATTGTGATAACAATATTGTGGAGCACTATGATGACAAGCGCATGGTGCATTGTGATGACATGTGTCATGGAGCATTGTGCTGACAAGCGCATGGAACACTGTGATGACAAGGTTCAAAGAGCATTGTGATGAAATGTTCATGGAGCATTGTGGTTAAAAAGGTCACAGAGACTGTTGATGACGATGGCATGGACAACTGTGATGACAAAGGTCATGATGCATTGTGATGACTGGAGTCACGGAGCATTGTGATAACAGGGGTCATGGAGCATTGTGATAACAAGGGCATGGAGCATTGTGATGACAAGGGCATGGAACATTGGTCTAATATGTTTCATGGATTATTGCGATGACAGTTGGAATGGCGCATTGTGATGACAAGGGCATGGAGCATTGTGATGACCAGGTCATGCAGTATTGTGAAGACAGGTGTCAGGGAGCATTGTGATGACATATGTAATGGCCCATTGTGATGACAATGGCATGGAACATTGTGATGCCAAGTGTCATGAAGGATTCTGATGACAAAGGTAATGGAGCATTGTGATGACAATGGCTTGGAGCATTGTGATGACAAGGGTCAGGGAGCATCGTGCTGACAAGTGCTTGGAGAATTGTGATGACAAGGGTCATGGAGCATTCTGATGACAAGCTTGTGGTGTATTTTGATGACAATGGCATGGAGCATTGTGATGAAAACGGCATGGGGCATTGTGTTGAAAGAGGCATGGAGCCTTTTCGTGACAGGGTTCAAGGAGCATTCTTCTGACAATTGTCAGGGAGCATTGTGATGACAAGTGTATTGAGAATTGTGATGACAAAGGTCATGGACCATTGTGATGACAAGTCATGGAGCATTTTGATGACAAGGGCATGGTTCATTGTGATGAGAATGTCAGGGAGAATTTTGATGACCGGGTCATGCAGCAATTTGATGAAAAGTGTAATGGAACATTTTGATGGCAGGTGTTATAGAACATTGTGATGTCAGGGGTCTTGGAGCTTTGGGATGAAATGGATCATGGAGGATTTTGATGACAGGTGTCATGGAACATTGTGATGATAAGGGGAAGTAGCAGTGTGATGACAGGGTCATGGATCATTGTGATTACAGAGGTGAGGGAATATTGTGATGACTAGTGATGGAACACTGTGATATCTCTTCTGAGAGAGCATTATTATGAGAAGTGCATGGAGCATTGTGATTACAAGGTTTATGGAGCATTGCAATGACAAAGTTGTTGGCCGTTGTGATGAAATTCACGTGGCATATTGTGAAGACAATGGTCATGGAGCATTGTTCTGACAAAGACATGGAGCATTGTGATGGTAAGGGTCACAGAGAATTGTGATGAAACGTTCATGGAGCATTGTGGTTACAAAGGTCACAGAGCTTTGTGATGACGCGGGCATGGACCATTGTGATGACAAATGTTATGAAGCATTGAGATGACTGGAGTCACGGAGCATTGTGATGACATGTGTCATGGAGCATTGTGCTGACAAGCGTATGGAGCATTGTGATGACAAGGGTCATGGAGTATTGTGCTGAGAAAGGCATAGAGCATTGTGATGACAAGGGTCAAAGAGCACTGTGATGAAAAGTTCATGGAGCATTGTGGTTAAAAAGGTCACAGAGACTGTTGATGACGAGGGCATGGACCATTGTGATGACAAAGGTCAAGAAGCATTGTGATGACTGGAGTCAAGGAGCATTGTGATGACAGGGGTAATGCAGCATTGTGATAACAAGGGCATGGAGCATTGTGATGACAAGGGCCTGGAGCATTCGTCTAATAAGTTTCATGTATTATTGCGATGAAAGTTGGAAGGGTGCATTGTGATGACAAGGGCATGGAGCATTGTGATGACCTGGTCATGCAGTATTGTGAAGACAGGTGTCAGGGAGCATTGTGATGACAAGTGTATTGATAATTGTGATGACAAATGTCATGAAGCATTGTGATGAAAAGGGCATGGAGTATTGTGATGACAGGCATCATGGAGCGTTGTGATGACAAGTGTCATGGAACATTGTGATCACAAGGGTTTGGAGCATTGTGATGACGGAGGTCATGGATCATTTTGATTTCAAGGAGCATGAAGCATTGTGATGACAAGGGCATGAAGCAATGTGAGCCCAAGGTTCATGGAGGATTGTGATGACAATGGAAATGGAGTATTGTGACGACAAGCGCATAGAGCATTGTAATGACAAGGTCATGTAGCATTTTGCTGACAAAGGCATGAAGCATTGTGATGACATGTGTCATGGCTCACTGTGATGACAAGAGTCACGGATCATTGTGAATACAGGGGTCTTGGAGCATTGGGATGACAAGGGCATGGATCACTGTGATGACAATGGTCATGGAGCACTGGGCTGAAAATGTTCATGGAGTGTTGTGATGACAGGTGTCAAGGAGCATTTTGATGACAAGGGAATGGAGCATGGTGATGAGAAGGTCCTGGAGCAGTGTGATGAGAAGACCATGGAGACTTGTTATGACAAGTCCCATGGAGCATTCTGATGAAAAGGGGCATGGAGCATTGTGATTACAGGTGCCTTGGTGCATTGTGATGACGAGGGCATGGAGCATTGTGATGACATGTGTCATGGCTCACTGTGATGACAAGCGTCACGGAGCATTGTGAATACAGGTGTCATGGAGCATTGGGATGACAAGGACATGGATCATTGTGATGACAAGTGTCATAGAGCACAGGGCTGAAAATGTTCATGGAGTGTTGTGATGACAGGGGTCATGGAACATTTTGATGACTAGGGAATGGAGCATTGTGATGACAAGAGTCCCGGATCATTGTGTTGTCAGGTGTCATGGAGTGTTGTGAAGACAGTGGTCATGGAGCATTGTGATGATATTGGCCATGGAGCATTGTGATGTGTACGTCGTGGAGCATTGGGCTGAAAATGTTCATGGATTATTTTGATGACAGTGGTCATGGAGCATTGTGATGACAAGGGAATGGAGCATGGTGATGACAAGTTCCTGGAGCATTGTGATGAGAACAACATGGAGACTTGTAATGACAAGTCTCATGGAGCATTCTGATGAAAAGAGGCAAGGAGCATTGTGATTACAGGGGTCTGGGAGCATTGTGATGACAAGGGCATGGAGCATTGTGATAAGAAGACCATGAAGCATTATGATGACATGCGTCATGGAGCTTTTTGATAACAAGGGCATGGAGAATTGTTATTACAGGGATCTTGGAGCATTGTGATGAAAAGGGCATTGAATATTGTGATGAAAAAGGCATGGAACCTTGTCATGACAGGGTTCAAGGTGCATACTGACAACAAGTGTCAGGGAGCATTTTGATGACAAGTGTATTGAGCATTGTGATGACAAAGTTCTTGCAGCATTGTGATGAGAAGACCATGGATATTTTTGATGAAAAGCGTCATGGGGTGTTGTGATGATAAGTGTTATGGAACATTGTGATCACAAGGATTTGGAGCATTATGATGACAGAGGTCATGGAGAATATTGATTTCATTGTGATGACAATAGCCTGAAGCATTATGATGATGGGCAAGGTGCATTGTGATGACAGGGTTCATGGAGCATTGAGATGATAAGGGGCATGGAGCATTGTGCTTACAGGGGTCTTGGAGCATTGTGATGACAAGGGCATGGAACATTGTGATGACAAGTGTACGGAACACTATGATACATGGGTCATGCAGGATTGTAATAAAAAGGGCATGGAGTATTGTGATGACAAGGGCATCGAGCATTGTGATGACAGATGTCATGGAGCTTTTTGATGACAACGGCATTGAGCAATGTTATGAGAGGGTTCATGGAGCATTGTGATGACAATGACATGCAACATTGTGATGCCAAGTGTCATGGAGCATTGTGATGACAAGTCATGGAGCATTTTCATGACAAGGGCATGGTGCATTGTGATGAGAAGGGCAGGGAGAATTTTGATGACCGGGGCATGCAGCAATTTGATGAAAACTGTAATGGAACATTTTGATGGAAGGGGTTATAGAACATTGTGATGTCAGGCGTCTTGGAGCTTTGGGATGAAAAGGATCATGGAGGATTTTGATGACAGGTGTCATGGAACTTTGTGATGATAAGGGGATGTAGCAGTGTGATGACAGGTTCATGGAACATTGTGATTACAGGGGTGAGGGAGTATTGTGATGACTAGTGATGGAACACTGTGATATCTCTTTTGAGAGAGCATTTTTATGAGAAGTGCATGGAGCATTGTGATTACAAGGTTTATGGAGCATTGCAAAGACAAGGTTGTGGAATCTTGTGATGAAATGCGTGTGGCATATTGTGAAGACAATGCTCATGGAGCATTGTTCTGACAAAGACATGGAGCATTGTGATGGTAAGGGTCACAGAGAATTGTGATGAAAAGTTTAGGGAGCATTGTCGTTACAAAGGTCACAGAGCTTTGTGATGACGCGGGCATGGTCCATTGTGATGACAAACCTTATGAAGCATTGAGATGACTGGAATCACGGAGCATTGTGATGACAGGGGTCATGGAGCATTGTGATGACATGTGTCATGGAGCATTGTGCTGACAAGCGCATGGAGCATTGTGATGACAAGGGTCATGGAGCATTGTGCTGAGAAAGGCATAGAGCATTGTGATGACAAGTGTCAAAGAGCATTGTGATGAAAAGTTCATGGATCATTTTGGTTAAAAAGCTCACAGAGAGTGATGATGACGAGGGCATGGACGATTGTAATGACAAAGGTCATGAAGCATTGTGATGACTGGAGTCACAGAGCATTGTGATGGCAGGGGTCATGGAGCATTGTGATAACAAGGGCATGGAGCATTGTGATGACCAGGGCAAGGGGCACTGGTCTAATAAGTTTCATAGATTATTGTGATGACAGTTGGAATGGCACATTGTGATGACAAGGGCATGGAACATTGTGATAACAAGGGCATGGATCATTGTGATGACCAGGTCATGCAATATTGTGAAGACAGGTGTCAGGGAGCATTGTGATGCTAAATGTAATGGAGAATTGTGATGACAAATATAATGGAGCACTCTGATGATAGGGCTTGGAGCATTATGATGACAAGGGCCATTGAAAATTTTCATGACAAGGTTGAGAAACATTGTGATGAGAATGTCCTGGA
Source organism: Mesoplodon mirus (assembly GCF_964341445.2). Taxonomy (NCBI): domain Eukaryota; kingdom Metazoa; phylum Chordata; class Mammalia; order Artiodactyla; family Ziphiidae; genus Mesoplodon; species Mesoplodon mirus. The sequence continues at coordinate 1,128,642 of NW_028295720.1, forward strand.
GCATTGTGATGACAAAACCATGGAGCCTTGTGATGACAAGTCTCATGGAGCATACTGAAGAAAAGGGGCATGGAGCATTGTGATAACAGGGGTCTTGGAACATTGTGATGACAAGGGCATGGACCATTGTGAGGAGAAGACCAAGGAGCATTCTGGTGGCATGTGTCATTGAGCTTTGAGATGACAAGGGCATGGAGCATTGTGATTACATGGGTCTTGGAGCATTGTGATTAAAAGAGCATGGATCATTGTGATGAAAAAGGCATGGAGCCTTGTCATGACACGGTTCAAGGAGCGTACAGACAACAAGTGTCAGGGAGCATTTTGATGACAAGTGTATTGAGCATTGAGATGACAAAGGTCATGGAGCATTGTGATGAGAAGACCATTGATAATTGTGATGACGAGCGTCATGGGGCATTGTGATGACAAGTGTTATGGAATATTGTGATCAAAGGGTTTGGAGCATTGTTATGACAGAAGTCATGGAGCATTTTGATTTCATTGTGATGACAATAGCATGAAGCATTATGATGATGGGCATGGTGCATTGTGATGACAGTGTTCTTGAAGCATTGTGATGAGAAGTGTCATGGAGTTTTGTAATGAAAAGGCCATGGAACATCGTGACGGCATGGGTCATGGAGCTTTGTTATGACAGGGGTAATGGAGCATTGTGATGACAAGGGCATGGAGCATTGTGCTGAGAAGGCCATGGAGCATTCTGAAGACATGTGTCATGGATCTTTGTGAAGACAAAGGCATGGAGCAATGTGATGAGAGCGTTCATGGAGCATTGTGATGACAATGACACGAACATTGTGATGCCAAGGGCCATGGATCTTTGTGATGACAAAGTCATGGAGCATTTTGATGGCAAGGGCGTTGTGCATTGTGATGAGAAGGGCAGTGAGCATTCTGATGACAGGGTCATGGAGCAATTTGATGAAAAGTGTCATGGAACATTTTGATGACAGGTGTTATGGAACATTGTGATATCAGGGGTCATCGAACAATGTGATGATAAGGGCATGTAGCTTTCTGATGACAGGAGTCTTGGTACATTGTGATGACAGGGGTGTGGGAGTATTGTGACAAATAGTGATGTAGCACTGTGATATCAGTGGTGAGAGAGCATTTTGATGAGAAGTGCATGGAGCATTGTGATGACCAATTTTAAGGAGCATTGTGATAACAATATTGTGGAGCACTGTGATGACAAGCGCATGGTGCATTGTGATGACATGTGTCATGGAGCATTTTGCTGACAAGCGCATGGAGCATTGTGATGACAAGGGTCAAAGAGCATTGTGATGAAATGTTCATGGAGCATTGTGGTTAAAAAACTCACAGAGACTGTTGATGATGAGGGCATGGACAATTGTGATGACAAAGGTCATGAAGCATTGTGATGAGTGGAATCACGGAGCATTGTGATGACAGGGGTCATGGAGCATTGTGATAACAAGGGCATGGAGCATTGTGATGACAAGGGCATGGAACATTGGTCTAACATGTTTCATGGATTATTGCAATGACACTTGGAATGGTGCATTGTGATGACAAGGGCATGGAGCATTGTGATGAGCAGGTCATGCAGTATTGTGAAGACAGGTGTCAGGGAGCATTGTGATGACATATGTAATGGCCCATTGTGATGACAATGGCATGGAGCATTGTGATGCCAAGTGTCATGGAGGAGTTTGATGACAAAGGTAATGGAGCATTGTGATGACAATGGCTTGGAGCATTTTTTTGACAAGGGTCAGGGAGCATTGTGCTGACAAGTGCCTGGAGCATTGTGATGACAAGGGTCATGGAGCATTCTGAGGACAACCTTGTGGAGTATTTTGATGACAATGGCATGGAGCATTGTGATGAAAACTACATGGAGCATTGTGATGAAAAAGGCATGGAGCCTTTTCGTGACAGGTTTCAAGGAGCAATCTTTGACAAGTGTCAGGGAGCATTGTGATGACAAGTGTATTGAGCATTGTGATGACAAAGGTCATGGAGCACTGTGATGAAAAGGGCATGGAGTATTTTGATGACAGGCATCATGGAGGGTTGTGATGATAAGTGTTATGGAACACTGTGATCACAAGGGTTTGGAGCATTGTGATGACAGAGGTCATGGATCATTTCGATTTCAAGGAGCATGAAGCATTGTGATGACAAGGGCATGAAGCAATGTGATCCCAAGGTTCATGGAATATTGTGATGACAATGGAAATGGAGTATTTTGATGACAAGCGCATAGAGCATCGTAATGACAAGCTCATGTAGCATTTTGCTGACAAAGGCATGGAGCATTGTGATGACATGTGTCATGGAGCACTGTGATGACAAGCGTCACGAAGCATTTTGAAAACAGGGGTCATGGAGCATAGCGATGACAAGGACATAGATCATTGTGATGACAATGGTCATGGAACATTGGGCTGAAAATGTTAATGGAGAATTGTGGAGACAAGGGTTATGGAGCATTGTGATGATGAGGGAATGGAACATTGTGATGACAAGAGTGCCGAATCATTGTGTTGTCAGGTGTCATGGAGTGTTGTGATGACAGTGGTCATGGAGCATTGTGATAATATTGGCCATGGAGCTTTGTAATGAGAAGACCTTGGGTAATTGTGATGTCGAGCATCATGGAGCACTGTAATGACAAGGGGCATGAAGCATTGTGATGACAGGTGTCAGGGAGGATTGTGATGACAGGGGTCATGGAGCATTGTGATGACAAGGGCATCGAGCATTTTGATGACAAGTCCATGGAGCATTGCAATGTCAAGTGGATGGAGAATTGGGATGACAAGGGCATGTAACATATTGACGAGAAATGTCATGTAGCACTGTGATGACATGGACGTGGAGAATTGTGATGACAAGGGACATGGAGCATTGTGATAACCAGGGCATGGTGCATTGTGATGACAGGGGTCATGGAGCATTATTATAAGAACGGCCATGGTGCATTCTGACATAATATATCACTTATGAATGGAATGTAAACATGGCTACATATGAACTGAATTAGGGAAGAGAACAGAGTCTCAGATTTAGAAAACACTCTAACGCTTGCATAAGGGGAAAGAGAGGTGTGGAGATGCACAAAACATAAGATTGATATTAGCACAGGTACCGTTCCATAGTCCAAAAACAGAAGAGATAAGCCCTACTCCTTCCTCAGTGAATGGAACTCCATATCCCTATTCCCCGCAGAGAAACATATCTGACTAGTAAGAATTTTAAAACCTATGTATTGATATGTCTCCATAAGGGAAACATGTGTGTCTAGAACGACATAAACATGGCAGTGAGAATCAGCTCAAACCCAATATAAAACTGAATTTCAAAACAAAACATAAAAACAGTAAAATTCTTACACAATACTTTCATGGGTTCTGATGAAACTTGGAATGACCCTATCTACAATGACAGCTGGATGTGGCATAAGGCTGGTCACTTGGGACTGAGAGCATTGGTGAGATTGGGTGAAAAAATGCAGACCCTTTAAAGCAATAATGCCTGCCACCCATTCCATGGTTCCCAACTCTCCAGGTAGAAGGGAATATCACTACAGTTATAATGTGTATGGGAACCTAGAGAATGGAAACCATCTGATGATGAAATGTTTCTAAAACTCTACTACTTTTTTCTCTCCTTGTGCTCCAGTTTGACATTCCAACTGATTTACTATCAATTTCCAACTTGGAAAGTCATCCCCTATAACGTCCTGGTTCACACAGTTGGCAAATTGTGCAGAGGATATAAGGGAAGAGAGAGAACCTATGAGAGAGTAGCTGTAGGCATTTGGACGGCCACATGACACTCTAATTTCCCATCACAAAGATGAATTAACCAAAGTCTCGGCCTGCCCCCCCAGAACAAGTATAAGTCCAGAAGCAAAATTGTTGATTTGCGGTCAGCTCACAAAAACGCGAGTTGAAAAATGGAGCTCAGGGCCACAGCAATTCACTAACCTGCAGAGTTATAAAGGACTATGCACATCCAAAAATCTGTTGAGGGAAAACGATGAGGTGGAAGGGAAAATGAGCCAGAATGGCATGAAACAGATTTCAAGAAGTACACTGGAATCACCTTTAAAAAAATGAAAAGCATTACAATTTGGAAAATTATGGAAATGGCCATAAAGGGCATATGGGTTTTCACGTGAATATATACAGGAGAAAACGCATATGCCCTTTTTGGACAAGCAATCAAGTGGGCAATGCAAATCTGCACTACAAAGAAGTATCACTTCCCAGCGGTCAAAGGGACATCCGCAAAATGTGTAAAAAACAGAAAGGCAAGACAGGCCCTGGAGAACAGGGAGCATTGTTATGCCGATGGGCGGCATGTAAACTGCCAACTCCCTCTCTGGAGGAGTGCATTCTGTTCCCTAAAACAAGTAAACAACAGAGCTACAGAGCCAAGGGCACTACCAGTCTAGGGAATATACCCTGGGAAAACTGAAAATCAATAAGACAGAGCCACCCCAAAATTTAGGGCTGCACTGCTTACAAGAACCTCAACTTGGGTACATCTTAAATATCCCAGGGAAGACAAAAATGGTTCAAGAAATTGTGGTACTTATGTGTGATGGAATATCCCTCAGACATGAAATCAACGTCATAAGGCCAGTAGCAGCAAAATGAGTGGATTCAGGTACGATAATTCTAAGTGAAATAAGTCACACAGAAAAAGAAACTTATCATAAGATATCACTTATGAAGATTCTGTAAACATGGCTACACATGAACTGAGTTAGGAAAGAGAAGAGAGACTCACATTTAAAAAACAAACTTATGCCTGCTTAAGGGGGAAGGAGAGGTGGGGTGATGCATAAAACCAGAGTTTGATATTAGTACAGGTACCGTTCCAAAAACCAAATACGGAAGAGACAAGACCTACACATTCCTCAGTGAAAGGGACTCAACACCCCATATTCACCGCAGAGTAATATATCTTACTAGTATGAATCTTAAAACCTATGTATTGATATGTCTCCATAAGGGAATCAAGAGTGTCTAGACTGGCATAAACATGGCTGTGAGAATCAGCACAAACCCACTATAAAAAGGAATTTCAAAAACAAAACAAAAATAACAGGGAAATTCTTTACAATTCCTTCAGGGACTGTGATGAAACCTGGAATGACCCTATCTACAACAACAGCTGGAATGGGCATAAGGCTGGACACTTGAGACTGAGAGGATTGGTTTGATTGGGTGAGCAAATGCCGACCCTTTAAAGCAATAATGCATGGCACCCATTCCATGGGTCCCAACTCTCCAGATTGAAGGGAATATTACTACAGCTATAACATGTACGAGAAACCAAGAGAATGGACACACTGTGAATATGAAAGGTTTCTAAAACTCAACTAAGAGTCCCTCACTTGGTGCTCCGGTTTGAATTTCCAACTGCTTTACTATCAATCTCCCAACTTGGAGAGACAGCCCCTTTAACCTCCTGGTTCGCACAGGTTGCCAATTTGGCAGAGCATAAAAGGGAAGAGGGAGAACCAATGAGAGAGTAGTTGTTAGGTATTTGGATGGTCACATGTCACTCTAATTGCCCGGCAGAAGAAGAATTAACCAAAGTCTCAGCCACCCGCAGGGAACCAGTATAGGTCTTGAACCAATATTTTGGACTTGTGGTCAGCTCAAAAAAATGAGTTGAAAAATGGAGCTCAGGGGCACAGCAATTCACAAACTGGCAGAGAAATACAGGACAACTATCGTTCAAATATCTGTTTAATGGAAGGCAACGAGGCACACTTGAAAGCGAGACAGAATAGCCGGAAACAGATTTCAAGAGGTACGTTGGAATTGCCTTTAAAGCACAGGAAGAGGGGCACAACTTAGACAATGATGCACTTGGCCAAAAAGGGCGTATGCGTTTTCTCCTGAATATATTCAGGAGAAAACACATACGCCCTTTTTGGCCAAGCAAGCAAGTGAGCAATGCAAATCTGCACTACAAAGAAGAATCACTTCCCACCGGTCACAAGGGACATCCACAAAATGGGTAAAAACCAGAAAGGCAAGACAGGCCCTGGAGAACAGGGAGCCTTGTTATGCTGATGGGCGGGATGGAAATTGCCAACTGCCTCTCTGGAGGAGAGCATTGTGTTCCCTAAAAGAAGTAAACAACAGAGCTACAGAGCCAAGGGCACTTCCAGTCTAGGGAATATACCTTGGGAAAACTGAAAATCAATAAGACAGAGCCACCCCAATATTTAGGGCTGCACTGCTTACAAGAACGTCAACTTGGGTACACCTTAAGTATCCCAGGAAAGATAAAAATGGTTCAAAAAATTGTGGTACTTACGTATGATGGAATATCCCTCAGCCATGAAATCAATGTCATAAGACCAGTAGCAGCTAAATGAGTGGTTTCAGGTATGATGATTCTAAGTGAAATAAGTCACACAGAAAAAGAAACTTATCATAAGATATCACTTATGAAGATCCTGTAAACATGGCTACACATGAACTGAGTTAGGAAAGAGAAGAGAGTCTGACATTTAGAAAACACGCTTATTCCTGCTTAAGGGGGAAGGAGAGGTGGGGAGATGCATAAAACCAGAGTTTGATATAAGCACAGATACCATTCCAAAAACCATGTACGGAAAAGACAAGACCTACACCTTCCTTAGTGAAAGGGACTCAAAACCCAATATTTCCCGCAGAAAAATATATCTGACTAGTAAGAATCTTAAAAACTATGTATTGATATGTCTCCATAAGAAAATCAAGTGTTTCTAGATTGGCATAATCATGGCAGCGAGAATCAGCTCAACCCACTATAAAAAGGAATTTCAAAAACAAAACAAAAAAACAGGTACATTCTTTACAATTCCTTCAGGGTCTCTGATGAAACCTGGAATGACCCTATCTACAAGGACAGCTGGATGTGGCATAAGGCTGGACACTTGGGACTGAGAGGATTGGTGAGATTGGGTGAGCAAATGCAGACCCTTTGAAGCAATAATGCAAGGCACCCATTCCATGGGCTCCAACTCTCCAGGTTGAAGGGAATATTACTACAGCTATTACATGTACGGGAAACCTAGAGAATGGACACACTGTGAATACGAAAGGTCTCTAAAACTCAATGAATAGTCCCTCTCCTGGTACTCCGGTTTGACTTTCCAACTGCTTTACTATCAATCTCCCAACCTGGAGAGACAGCACCTTTAACCTCCTGTTTTGCACAGGTTGCCAATTTGGCAAAGGATGAAAGGGAAGAGGGAGAACCAAAGAGAGAGTAGATGTTAGGCATTTGGACGGGCACATGTCACTTACTTCCCGGGAGGACGAAGAATTAACCAAAGTCTCAGCCACCCACCGGGAACCAGTATAGGTCCTGAACCAAAATATGGGACTGGCGTTAAGCTCAATAAAACCAGTTAAAAAAAGGAGCTATAGGGCAGAGCAATTCACAAACTGGCATAGTAATAAAGGACAACTGTCATCGAAAAATCTGTTGAGGGAAGGCAACGAGGCAGACTTGAAAGTGAGGCAGAATAGTAGGAAACAGATTTCAAGAGGTACTTTGGAATCACCTTTAAAGCACAGGAAGAGGGGCACAACTTCGACAATGATGCACTTGTCCAAAAAGGGCGTATGCATTTTCTCCTGAGTATATTCAGGAGGAAACACATACGCCCTTTTTGGCCAAGCAAGCAAGCGGACAATGTAAGTCTGCACTACAAAGAAGTATCAATTCCCACCGGTCCAAAAGGTCATCCACAAAAAGGGTAAAAACCAGAAATTCAAGACAGGCCCTGGAGAACAGGGAGCCTTGTTATGCTGATGGGCGGGATGTAAATTGCCAACTGCCTCTCTGGAGGAGTGCATTGTGTTCCCTAAAACAAGTAAACAACAGAGCTACAGAGCCAAGGGCAGTTCCAGTCTAGGGAATATACCTTGGGAAAACTGAAAATCAATAAGACAGAGCCACCCCAAAATTTAGGGATGCACTGCTTACAAGAACCTCAACTTGGGTACACCTTAAATATCCCAGGAAATATAAAAATGATTCAAAAAACTGTGGTACTTACGTACGATGGAATATCCCTCAGCCATGAAATCAATGTTATAAGACCAGTAGCAGCAAAATGAGTGGATTCAGGTACGATGATTCTAAGGGAAATAAGTCACACAGAAAAAGAAGCTTATCATAAGATATCACTTATGAAGATCCTGTAAACATGGGTACACATGAACTTGGTTAGGAAAGAGAACAGAGTCTCACATTTAGAAAACACTCTTATGCCTGCTTAAGGGGGAAGGAGAGGTGTGGTGATGCATAAAACCAGAGTTTGATATAAGCACTGGTACCGTTCCAAAAACCAACTATGGAATAGAGAAGACCTACCTATACCGTCCTCAGTGAAAGGGACACAAAACCCCATATTTCCCGCAGAAGAATATATCTGACTAGTAAGAATCTTAAAACCTAAGTACTGATAGGTCTCCGTAAGGGAATCAAGTGTGTCTAGACTGGCATAATCATGGCAGCGAGAACCAGATCAAACCCACTATAAAAAGGAATTTCAAAACCAAAACACAAAACAGGGAAATTCTTTACAATTCCTTCAGGGTCTCTGATGAAACCTGGAATGACCCTGTCTAAAATGACAGCTGGATGTGGCATAAGGCTGGACACTTGGGACTGAGAGGATTGTTGAGATTGTGTGAGCAAATGCAGACCCTTTAAAGCAATAATGCATGGCACCCATTCCATGGGTCCCAACTCTCCAGGTTGAAGGGAATATTACTACAGCTAGAACATGTACGGGAAACCTAGAGAATGGACACACTGTGAATACGAAAGGTTTCTAAAACTCAACGAATATTCCCTCTCCTGGTGCTCCGGTTTGACTTTCCAACTGCTTTACTATCAATCTCCCAACTTGTAAAGATAGCCCCTTTAACTTCCTGGTTCTCACAGTTTGCCAATTTGGCAGAGGATGAAAGGGAAGAGGGAGAACCAATGAGAGAGTAGCTGTTAGGCATTTGGACGGGCATATGTCATTCTAATTTCCCGGAAGGAAGAAGTATTAAACAAAGTCTCAGCCACCCACCGGGAACCAGTATAGGTCCTGAACCAAAATTTTGGACATGCGTTCAGCTCACAAAAAACGAGTTGAAACATGGAGCTCAAGGGCACAGCAACTCACAAACTGGAAGAGTAATAAAGGACAACTATCATCCAAAAATCTGTTGAGGGAAGGCAACGAGGCAGACTTGAATGCGAGGCAGAATAGCAGGAAACAGATTTTAAGAGGTACGTTGGAAACACGTGTAAAGCACAGGAAGAGGGTCACAACTTCGACAATGATTCACTTGGCCAAAAAGGGCGTATGCATGTTCTCCTGAATATATTCAGCAGAAAACGCATACACCCTTTATGGCCAAGGAAGCAAGTGGGCAATGCAAATCTGCACTACAAAGAAGTATCACTTCCCAACGGTCAAAAGGGACATCCACAAAATGGGTAAAAACCAGAAAGGCAAGACAGGCGCTGGAGAAGAGGGAGCCTTGTTATGCTGATGGGCGGGATGTAAATTGCCAACTGACTCACTGGAGGAGTGCATTGTGTTCCCTAAAACAAGTAAACAACAGAGCTACAGAGCCAAGGGCACTTCCAGTCTAGGGAATATACCTTAGGGAAACTGAAAATCAATAAGACAGAGCCACCCCAAAATTTAGGGCTGCACCGCTTACAAGAACCTCAACTTGGGTACACCTTAAATATCCCAGGAAATATAAAAATGGTTCAAAAAATTGTGGTACTTACGTACGATGGAATATCCCTCAGCAATGAAATCAATGTCATAAGACCAGTAGCAGCAAAATGAGTGGATTCAGGTACGATGATTCTAAGTGAAATAAGTAACACAGAAAAAGAAACTTATCATAAGATATCACTTATGAAGATCCTGTAAACATGGCTACACTTGAACTGAGTAAGGAAAGAGAACAGAGTCTCACATTTTGAAAACACTCTATGCATGCTTAAGGAGGAAGGAGAGGACGGGTGATGCATAAAACGAGAGTTTGATAAAAGTACAGGTACCGTTCCAAAAACCAACTATGGAATACACAAGACCTACAGCTTCCTCAGTGAAAGGGACTCAAATCCTCATATTTCCCGCAGAGGAATATATATGACTAGTAAGAATCTTAAAACCTATGTATTGATATGTCTCCGTAATGGAATCAAGTGTTTCTAGAATGGCATAAACATGGCAGCAAGAATCAGCTCAAACCCACTATAAACAGGAATTTCAAAACAAAACATAAAAACAGGGAAATCTTTTACAATTCCTTCAGGGTCTCTGATGAAACTTGGAATGACCTTATCTACAACGACAGCTGGATGTGGAATATGGCTGGACACATGGGACTGAGAGTATTGGTGAGATTGGGTGAGCAAATGCAGACCCCTTAAAGCAATAATGCCTGGCACCCATTCCATGTGTCCCATCTCTTCCGGTTGAAGGGAATATTACTATAGCTATAACATGTAAGGGAAACCTAGAGAATGGACACACTGTGAATACGAAAGTTTTCTAAAACTCAATGAATAGTCCCTCTCCTTGTGCTCCAGTTTGACTTTCCAACTGCTTTACTATCAATCTCCCAACTTGGAGAGACAGCACCTTTAACCTCCTGGTTCGCACAGGTTGCCAATTTGGCACAGGATGAAAGGGAAGAGGGAGAACCAATGAAAGAGTAGCTGTTAGGCATTTGGACGGGCACATGTCACTCTTATTTCCCGGGAGGAAGAAGTATTAACTAAAGTCTCAGCCACCAACCGGGAACCAGTATAGGTCCTGAACCAAAATATTGGACTTGCGTTCAGCTCACAAAAAACGAGTTAATTAATTGAGCTCAGGGGCAAAGCAATTCACAAACTGGCAGAGTAATAAAGGGCAACTATCATCCAACAATCTATTGAGGGAAGGCAACTAGGCGGACTTGAAAGCGAGGCAGAATAGCAGGAAAGAGATTTCAAGGGGTACGTTGGAATCGACTTTAAAGAACAGGAAGAGGGGCACAATTTCGACAAAGATGCAGTTGGTCAAAAAGGGTGTATGTGTTTTCTACTGAATATTTTCAGGAGAAAACGCATACGCCCTTTTTGGCCAAGCAAGCAAGTGGGCAATGCAAACTGCAGCAAAAAGGAGTATCACTTCCCACTGGTCAAAAGGGACATCCACAAAATGGGTAAAAACCAGAAAGGCAAGACAGGCCCTGGAGAAGAGGGAGCATTTTTATTCTGATGGGCGGGATGTAAATTGTCAACAGCCTCTCTGGAGGAGTGCATTGTGTTCCCTAAAACAAGTAAACAACAGAGCTACAGAGCCAAGGGCAATTCCAGTCTAGGGAATATACCTTGGGAAAACTGAAAATCAATAAGACAGAACCACCCCAAAATTTAAGGATGCACTGCTTACAAAAACCTCAACTTGGGTACACATTAAATATCCCAGGAAAGATAAAAATGGTTCAAAAAATTGTGGTACTTACGTACGATGGAATATCCCTCAGCCATGATATCAATGTCATAAGACCAGTAGCAGCAAAATGAGTGGATTCAGGTACGATGATTCTAAGTGAAATAAGTCCCACAGAAAAAGAAACTTATCATAAGATATCACTTATGAAGATCCTGTAAACATGGTTACACATGAACTGAGTTAGGAAAGAGAACAGAGTGTCACATTTAGAAAACACTCTTATGCCTGCTTAAGGGGGAAGGAGAGGTGGGGTGATGCATAAAACCAGAGTTTGATATAAGCAGAGGTACCGTTCCAAAAACCAATTATGGAATAGACAAGACCTACACCTTCCTCAGTGAAAGGGACTCAAAACACCATATTTCCCGCAGAGGAATATATCTAACTAGTAAGAATCTTAAAATCTATGTATTGATATGTCTCCATAAGGGAATCAAGTGTTTCTAGACTGGCATAAACATGGCAGCGAGAATCAGCTCAAACCCACTATAAAAAGGAATTTCCAAACAAAACAAAAAAACAGCGAAATTCTTTACAATTCCTTCAGGGTCTCTGATGACACCTGGAATGACCCTATCTACAATGACAGCTGGATGTAGCATAACGCTGGACACATGGTACTGAGAGGATTGGTGAGATTGGGTGAGCAAATGCAGACCCTTTTAAGCAATAATGCATGGCACCCATTCCATGGGTCACAACTCTCAAGGTTGAAGGGAATATTACTAGAGCTATAACATGTATGGGAAACCTAGAGAATGGACACACTGTGAATACAAAAGGTTTGTAAAACTCAACGAATAGTCCCCCTCCTGGTGCTCCAGTTTGACTTTCCAGCAGCTTTACTATCAATCTCCCAACTTGGAGAGACAGCACCTTTAACCTCCTGGTTCAAACAGGTTGCCAATTTGGCAAAGGATGAAAGGGAAGAGGGAGAACCAAAGAGAGAGTAGCTGTTAGGCATTTGGACGGGCACATGTCACTTATTTCCCGGGAGGAAGAAGAATTAACCAAAGTCTCAGCCACCCACCGGGAACCAGTATAGGTCTTGATCCAAAATATGGGACTGGCGTTCAGCTCACTAAAAACCAGTTAAAAAAAGGATCTATAGGGCAGAGCAATTCACAAACTGGCATAGTAATAAAGGACAACTGTCATCGAAAAATCTGTTGAGGGAAGGCAACGAGGCCGACTTGAAAGTGAGGCAGAATAGTAGGAAACAGATTTCAAGAGGTACGTTGGAATCACCTTTAAAGCACAGGAAGAGGGGCACAACTTCGAAAATGATGCACTTGGCCAAAAAGGGCGTATGCATTTTCTCCTGAATATATTCAGCAGAAAATGCATACGCCCTTTTTGGCCAAGGAAGCAAGCGGGCAATGCAAATTTGCACTACAAAGAAGTATCACTTCCCACCGGTCAAAAGGGACATCCACAAAATGGGTAAAAACCAGAAAGACAAGACAGGCTCTGTAGAATAGGGAGCCTTGCTATGCTGATGGGCAGCATGGAAATTGCCAATTGCCTATCTGGAGGAGTGCATTGTGTTCCCTGAAACAAGTAAACAACAGAGCTACAGAGCCAAGGGCACTTCCAGTCTAGGGAATATAACTTGGGAAAACTGAAAATCAATAAGACAGAACCACCCCAAAATTTAGGGCTGCACTGCTTACAAGAACCTCATCTTGGGTACACCTTAAATATCCCAGGAAAGATAAAAATGGTTCAAAAAATTGTGGTACTTACGTATGATGGAATATCCCTCAGCCATGAAATCAATGTCATAAAACCAGTAGCAGCAAAATGAGTGGATTCAGGTACGATGATTCTAAGTGAAATAAGTCACACAGAAAAAAAAATTATCATAAGATATCACTTATGAAGATCCTGTAAACATGGCTACACATGAACTGTGTTAGGAAAGAGAACAGAGTCTCACATTTAGAAAACACTCTTATGCCAGCTTAAGGGGGAAGGAGAGGTGGGGTGATGCATAAAACCAGAGATTGATATAAGCACAGGTACCGTTCCAAAAACCAACTATGGAATAGACAAGACCTACACCTTCCTCAGTGAAAGGGACTCAAAACCCCATATTTCCCGCAGAGGAATATATCTGACTAGTAAGAATCTTAAAACCTATGTATTGATATGTCTCCCTAAGGGAATCAAGTGTTTCTAGACTGGCATAAACATGGCAGTGAGAATCAGCTCAAACCCACTATAAAAAGTAATTTCAAAAACAAAACATAAAAACAGGGAAATTCTTTATAATTCATTCACGGTCTGTGATGAAACCTGGAATGACCCTATCTACAACAACAGCTGGATGTGGCAAAAGGCTGGACACATGGGACTGAAAGGATTGGTGAGATTGGGTGAGCAAATGCAGACCCTTTAAAGCAATAATGCATGGCACCCATTCCATGTGTCCCAACTCTCCAGGTGGAAGGGAATATTACTATAGCTATAACATGTAAGGGAAACCTAAGAATGGACACACTGTGAATACGAAAGGTTTCTAAAACTCAACGAATATTCCCTCTCCTTGTGCGCCAGTTTGACTTTCCAACTGCTTTACTATCAATCTCCCAACTTGGAGAGACAGCACCTTTAAACTCCTGGTTCGCACAGGTTGCCAATTTGGCAAAGGATGAAAGGGAAGAGGGATAACCAATGAGAGAGTAGCTGTTAGGCTTTTGGACGGGCACATGTCACTCTTATTTCCCAGGAGGAAGAAGAATTAACCAACGTCTCAGCCACCCACCGAAAACATGTATAGGTTCTGAACCAAAATATTGGACTTGAGTTCAGCTCACAAAAGACGAGTAAAAAAATGGAGCTGAGGGGCACAGCAATTCACAAACTGGCAGAGTAATAAAGGCAACTATCGTCCAAAACTCTGTTGAGGGAAGGACAAGAGGCGTACTTGAAAGCGAGGCAGAAGACCGGGAAACAGATTTCAAGAGGTACGTTGGAATCGCATTTAAATCACAGAAAGAGGGTCACAACATCGACAATGATTCACTTGACCAAAAAGGGCGTATGCGTTTTCTCCTGAATATATTCATGAGAAAGCGCATACGCCCTTTTTGGCCAGCAAGCAACAGGGCAATGCAAATCTGCACTACAAAAAAGTATCACTTCCCAGCGGTCAAAAGGAACATCCACAAAATGGGTAAAAACCAGAAAGGCAAGACAGGCCCTGGAGAACAGGGAGCCTTGTTATGCTGAGGGGCGGCATGTTAATTGCCAACTGCCTCTCTGGAGGAGTGCATTGTGTTCCCTAAAACAAGGAAACAACAGAGCTACAGAGCCAAGGGCACTTCCAGTCTAGGGAATATACCTTGGGAAAACTGAAAATCAATAAGACAGAACCACCCCAAAATTTAGGGCTGCACTGCTTACAAGAACCTCATCTTGGGTACACCTTAAATATCCCAGGAAAGATAAAAATGGTTCAAAAAATTGTGGTACTTACGTATGATGGAATATCCCTCAGCCATGAAATCAATGTCATAAGACCAGTAGCAGCAAAATGAGTGGATTCAGGTACGATGATTCTAAGTGAAATAAGTCACACAGAAAAAGAAACTTATCATAAGATATCACTTATGAAGATCCTGTAAACATGGCTACACATGAACTGAGTTAGGAAAGAGAACAGAGTCTCACATTTAGAAAACACTCTTTTGCCTGCTTAAGGGGAAAGGAGAGGTGGGGTGATGCATAAAACCAGAGTTTGATATAAGCACAGGTACCGTTCCAAAAACCAACTATGGAATAGATAAGTCCTACACCTTCCTCAGTGAAAGGGACTCAAAACCCCATATTTCCCTCAGAGGAATATATCTGACTAGTAAGAATCTTAAACCTATGTATTGATATGTCTCCGTAAGGGAATCAAGTGTTTCTAGACTGGCATAAACATTCAAATACAAAACAAAAAAAACAGGGAAATTCATTACAAATCCTTCAGGGGCTCTGATGAAACCTGGAATGACCCTACCTACAATGAGAACTGGCTGTGGCATAAAGCTGGACACTTGAGACTGAGAGTTTTGGTGAGACTGGGTGAGCAAATGCAAACGCTTTAAAGCAATAATGTGTGGCACCCATTCCATGGGTCCCAACTCTCCATGTGTAAGGGAATATTACTACAGCCATAACATTTACGGGAAACCTAGAGAATGGACACACTGTGAATACGAAAGGTCTCTAAAACTCAACTTATAGTCCTTCTCATTGTGCGCCAGTTTGAATTTGCAACTGCTTTACTATCAATCTCCCAACTTGGAGTGATAGCCTGTAAAACCTCCTGGTTCGCACAGGTTGCCAATTTGGCAGAGGATGAAAGGGAAGAGGGAGAACCATTGAGAGAGTAGCTGTTAGGCATTTGGACGGGTATATGTCACTTTAATTGCCCGGCAGGAAGTAGAATTAACCAATGTCTCAGCTACCTGCCAGGAACCAGTATAGGTTTTGAACCATAGATTTGGATTTGCGGTCAGCTCACAAAAACGAGTTGAAAAATGGAGCTCAGGGGCACAGCAATTTACAAACTGGCAGAGTAATAGAGGAAAACTATCGTCCAAAAATCTTTTGAGGGAAGGCAGAGAGGCGGACTTTAAAACGAGGCAGAATAGCAGGAAACAGATTTCAAGAGGTACGTTGGAATTGCCTTTAATGCACAGGAAGAGGGGCACAACTTAGACAATGATGCACTTGGACAAAAAGGGCGTATTCGTTTTCTCCTGAATATATTCATGAGAAAACGCATACGCCCTTTTTGGCCAGCAAGCAAGCGGGCAATGCAAATCTGCACTACAAGAAAGTATCACTTCCCAGCGGTCAAAAGGAATATCCACAAAATGGGTAAAAACCAGAAAGGCAAGACAGGCCCTGGAGAACAGGGAGCCTTGTTATGCTGATGGGTGGCATGTTAATTGCCAACTGCCTCTCTGGAGGAGTGCATCGTGTTCCCTAAAACAAGGAAACAACAGAGCTACAGAGCCAAGGGCACTTGCAGTCTAGGGAATATACCTTGGGAAAACTGAAAATCAATAAGACAGAACCACCCCAAAATTTAAGGATGCACTGCTTACAAAAACCTCAACTTGGGTACACATTAAATATCCCAGGAAAGATTAAAATGGTTCAAAAAATTGTGGTACTTACGTACGATGGAATATCCCTCAGCCATGAAATCAATGTCATAAGACCAGTAGCAGCAAAATGAGTGGATTCAGGTACGATGATTCTAAGTGAAATAAGTCACAAAGAAAAAGAAACTTATCATAAGATATCACTTATGAAGATCCTGTAAACATGGCTACACATGAACTGAGTTAGGAAAGAGAACAGAGTCTCACATTTAGAAAACACTCTTTTGCCTGCTTAAGGGGAAAGGAGAGGTGGGGTGATGCATAAAACCAGAGTTTGATATAAGCAGAGGTACCGTTCCAAAAACCAATTATGGAATAGACAAGACCTACACCTTCCTCAGTGAAAGGGACTCAAAACACCATATTTCCCGCAGAGGAATATATCTAACTAGTAAGAATCTTAAAATCTATGTATTGATATGTCTCCATAAGGGAATCAAGTGTTTCTAGACTGGCATAAACATGGCAGCGAGAATCAGCTCAAACCCACTATAAAAAGGAATTTCCAAACAAAACAAAAAAACAGCGAAATTCTTTACAATTCCTTCAGGGTCTCTGATGACACCTGGAATGACCCTATCTACAATGACAGCTGGATGTAGCATAACGCTGGACACATGGTACTGAGAGGATTGGTGAGATTGGGTGAGCAAATGCAGACCCTTTTAAGCAATAATGCATGGCACCCATTCCATGGGTCACAACTCTCAAGGTTGAAGGGAATATTACTAGAGCTATAACATGTATGGGAAACCTAGAGAATGGACACACTGTGAATACAAAAGGTTTGTAAAACTCAACGAATAGTCCCCCTCCTGGTGCTCCAGTTTGACTTTCCAGCAGCTTTACTATCAATCTCCCAACTTGGAGAGACAGCACCTTTAACCTCCTGGTTCAAACAGGTTGCCAATTTGGCAAAGGATGAAAGGGAAGAGGGAGAACCAAAGAGAGAGTAGCTGTTAGGCATTTGGACGGGCACATGTCACTTATTTCCCGGGAGGAAGAAGAATTAACCAAAGTCTCAGCCACCCACCGGGAACCAGTATAGGTCTTGATCCAAAATATGGGACTGGCGTTCAGCTCACTAAAAACCAGTTAAAAAAAGGATCTATAGGGCAGAGCAATTCACAAACTGGCATAGTAATAAAGGACAACTGTCATCGAAAAATCTGTTGAGGGAAGGCAACGAGGCCGACTTGAAAGTGAGGCAGAATAGTAGGAAACAGATTTCAAGAGGTACGTTGGAATCACCTTTAAAGCACAGGAAGAGGGGCACAACTTCGAAAATGATGCACTTGGCCAAAAAGGGCGTATGCATTTTCTCCTGAATATATTCAGCAGAAAACGCATACGCCCTTTTTGGCCAAGGAAGCAAGCGGGCAATGCAAATTTGCACTACAAAGAAGTATCACTTCCCACCGGTCAAAAGGGACATCCACAAAATGGGTAAAAACCAGAAAGACAAGACAGGCTCTGTAGAATAGGGAGCCTTGCTATGCTGATGGGCAGCATGGAAATTGCCAATTGCCTATCTGGAGGAGTGCATTGTGTTCCCTGAAACAAGTAAACAACAGAGCTACAGAGCCAAGGGCACTTCCAGTCTAGGGAATATAACTTGGGAAAACTGAAAATCAATAAGACAGAACCACCCCAAAATTTAGGGCTGCACTGCTTACAAGAACCTCATCTTGGGTACACCTTAAATATCCCAGGAAAGATAAAAATGGTTCAAAAAATTGTGGTACTTACGTATGATGGAATATCCCTCAGCCATGAAATCAATGTCATAAAACCAGTAGCAGCAAAATGAGTGGATTCAGGTACGATGATTCTAAGTGAAATAAGTCACACAGAAAAAAAAATTATCATAAGATATCACTTATGAAGATCCTGTAAACATGGCTACACATGAACTGTGTTAGGAAAGAGAACAGAGTCTCACATTTAGAAAACACTCTTATGCCAGCTTAAGGGGAAAGGAGAGGTGGGGTGATGCATAAAACCAGAGATTGATATAAGCACAGGTACCGTTCCAAAAACCAACTATGAATAGACAAGACCTACACCTTCCTCAGTGAAAGGGACTCAAAACCCCATATTTCCCGCAGAGGAATATATCTGACTAGTAAGAATCTTAAAACCTATGTATTGATATGTCTCCCTAAGGGAATCAAGTGTTTCTAGACTGGCATAAACATGGCAGTGAGAATCAGCTCAAACCCACTATAAAAAGTAATTTCAAAAACAAAACATAAAAACAGGGAAATTCTTTATAATTCATTCAGGGTCTGTGATGAAACCTGGAATGACCCTATCTACAACAACAGCTGGATGTGGCAAAAGGCTGGACACATGGGACTGAAAGGATTGGTGAGATTGGGTGAGCAAATGCAGACCCTTTAAAGCAATAATGCATGGCACCCATTCCATGTGTCCCAACTCTCCAGGTGGAAGGGAATATTACTATAGCTATAACATGTAAGGGAAACCTAAGAATGGACACACTGTGAATACGAAAGGTTTCTAAAACTCAACGAATATTCCCTCTCCTTGTGCGCCAGTTTGACTTTCCAACTGCTTTACTATCAATCTCCCCACTTGGAGAGACAGCACCTTTAAACTCCTGGTTCGCACAGGTTGCCAATTTGGCAAAGGATGAAAGGGAAGAGGGATAACCAATGAGAGAGTAGCTGTTAGGCTTTTGGACGGGCACATGTCACTCTTATTTCCCAGGAGGAAGAAGAATTAACCAACGTCTCAGCCACCCACCGAAAACATGTATAGGTTCTGAACCAAAATATTGGACTTGAGTTCAGCTCACAAAAGACGAGTAAAAAAATGGAGCTGAGGGGCACACAATTCACAAACTGGCAGAGTAATAAAGGCAACTATCGTCCAAAACTCTGTTGAGGGAAGGACAAGAGGCGTACTTGAAAGCGAGGCAGAAGACCAGGAAACAGATTTCAAGAGGTACGTTGGAATCGCATTTAAATCACAGAAAGAGGGTCACAACATCGACAATGATTCACTTGACCAAAAAGGGCGTATGCGTTTTCTCCTGAATATATTCATGAGAAAGCGCATACGCCCTTTTTGGCCAGCAAGCAACAGGGCAATGCAAATCTGCACTACAAAAAAGTATCACTTCCCAGCGGTCAAAAGGAACATCCACAAAATGGGTAAAAACCAGAAAGGCAAGACAGGCCCTGGAGAACAGGGAGCCTTGTTATGCTGAGGGGCGGCATGTTAATTGCCAACTGCCTCTCTGGAGGAGTGCATTGTGTTCCCTAAAACAAGGAAACAACAGAGCTACAGAGCCAAGGGCACTTCCAGTCTAGGGAATATACCTTGGGAAAACTGAAAATCAATAAGACAGAACCACCCCAAAATTTAGGGCTGCACTGCTTACAAGAACCTCATCTTGGGTACACCTTAAGTATCCCAGGAAAGATAAAAATGGTTCAAAAAATTGTGGTACTTACGTATGATGGAATATCCCTCAGCCATGAAATCAATGTCATAAGACCAGTAGCAGCAAAATGAGTGGATTCAGGTACGATGATTCTAAGTGAAATAAGTCACACAGAAAAAGAAACTTATCATAAGATATCACTTATGAAGATCCTGTAAACATGGCTACACATGAACTGAGTTAGGAAAGAGAACAGAGTCTCACATTTAGAAAACACTCTTTTGCCTGCTTAAGGGGAAAGGAGAGGTGGGGTGATGCATAAAACCAGAGTTTGATATAAGCACAGGTACCGTTCCAAAAACCAACTATGGAATAGATAAGTCCTACACCTTCCTCAGTGAAAGGGACTCAAAACCCCATATTTCCCTCAGAGGAATATATCTGACTAGTAAGAATCTTAAACCTATGTATTGATATGTCTCCGTAAGGGAATCAAGTGTTTCTAGACTGGCATAAACATTCAAATACAAAACAAAAAAAACAGGGAAATTCATTACAAATCCTTCAGGGGCTCTGATGAAACCTGGAATGACCCTACCTACAATGAGAACTGGCTGTGGCATAAAGCTGGACACTTGAGACTGAGAGTTTTGGTGAGACTGGGTGAGCAAATGCAAACGCTTTAAAGCAATAATGTGTGGCACCCATTCCATGGGTCCCAACTCTCCATGTGTAAGGGAATATTACTACAGCCATAACATTTACGGGAAACCTAGAGAATGGACACACTGTGAATACGAAAGGTCTCTAAAACTCAACTTATAGTCCTTCTCATTGTGCGCCAGTTTGAATTTGCAACTGCTTTACTATCAATCTCCCAACTTGGAGTGATAGCCTGTAAAACCTCCTGGTTCGCACAGGTTGCCAATTTGGCAGAGGATGAAAGGGAAGAGGGAGAACCATTGAGAGAGTAGCTGTTAGGCATTTGGACGGGTATATGTCACTTTAATTGCCCGGCAGGAAGTAGAATTAACCAATGTCTCAGCTACCTGCCAGGAACCAGTATAGGTTTTGAACCATAGATTTGGATTTGCGGTCAGCTCACAAAAACGAGTTGAAAAATGGAGCTCAGGGGCACAGCAATTTACAAACTGGCAGAGTAATAGAGGAAAACTATCGTCCAAAAATCTTTTGAGGGAAGGCAGAGAGGCGGACTTTAAAACGAGGCAGAATAGCAGGAAACAGATTTCAAGAGGTACGTTGGAATTGCCTTTAATGCACAGGAAGAGGGGCACAACTTAGACAATGATGCACTTGGACAAAAAGGGCGTATTCGTTTTCTCCTGAATATATTCATGAGAAAACGCATACGCCCTTTTTGGCCAGCAAGCAAGCGGGCAATGCAAATCTGCACTACAAGAAAGTATCACTTCCCAGCGGTCAAAAGGAATATCCACAAAATGGGTAAAAACCAGAAAGGCAAGACAGGCCCTGGAGAACAGGGAGCCTTGTTATGCTGATGGGTGGCATGTTAATTGCCAACTGCCTCTCTGGAGGAGTGCATCGTGTTCCCTAAAACAAGGAAACAACAGAGCTACAGAGCCAAGGGCACTTCCAGTCTAGGGAATATACCTTGGGAAAACTGAAAATCAATAAGACAGAACCACCCCAAAATTTAAGGATGCACTGCTTACAAAAACCTCAACTTGGGTACACATTAAATATCCCAGGAAAGATTAAAATGGTTCAAAAAATTGTGGTACTTACGTACGATGGAATATCCCTCAGCCATGAAATCAATGTCATAAGACCAGTAGCAGCAAAATGAGTGGATTCAGGTACGATGATTCTAAGTGAAATAAGTCACAAAGAAAAAGAAACTTATCATAAGATATCACTTATGAAGATCCTGTAAACATGGCTACACATGAACTGAGTTAGGAAAGAGAACAGAGTCTCACATTTAGAAAACACTCTTTTGCCTGCTTAAGGGGAAAGGAGAGGTGGGGTGATGCATAAAACCAGAGTTTGATATAAGCAGAGGTACCGTTCCAAAAACCAATTATGGAATAGACAAGACCTACACCTTCCTCAGTGAAAGGGACTCAAAACACCATATTTCCCGCAGAGGAATATATCTAACTAGTAAGAATCTTAAAATCTATGTATTGATATGTCTCCATAAGGGAATCAAGTGTTTCTAGACTGGCATAAACATGGCAGCGAGAATCAGCTCAAACCCACTATAAAAAGGAATTTCCAAACAAAACAAAAAAACAGCGAAATTCTTTACAATTCCTTCAGGGTCTCTGATGACACCTGGAATGACCCTATCTACAATGACAGCTGGATGTAGCATAACGCTGGACACATGGTACTGAGAGGATTGGTGAGATTGGGTGAGCAAATGCAGACCCTTTTAAGCAATAATGCATGGCACCCATTCCATGGGTCACAACTCTCAAGGTTGAAGGGAATATTACTAGAGCTATAACATGTATGGGAAACCTAGAGAATGGACACACTGTGAATACAAAAGGTTTGTAAAACTCAACGAATAGTCCCCCTCCTGGTGCTCCAGTTTGACTTTCCAGCAGCTTTACTATCAATCTCCCAACTTGGAGAGACAGCACCTTTAACCTCCTGGTTCAAACAGGTTGCCAATTTGGCAAAGGATGAAAGGGAAGAGGGAGAACCAAAGAGAGAGTAGCTGTTAGGCATTTGGACGGGCACATGTCACTTATTTCCCGGGAGGAAGAAGAATTAACCAAAGTCTCAGCCACCCACCGGGAACCAGTATAGGTCTTGATCCAAAATATGGGACTGGCGTTCAGCTCACTAAAAACCAGTTAAAAAAAGGATCTATAGGGCAGAGCAATTCACAAACTGGCATAGTAATAAAGGACAACTGTCATCGAAAAATCTGTTGAGGGAAGGCAACGAGGCCGACTTGAAAGTGAGGCAGAATAGTAGGAAACAGATTTCAAGAGGTACGTTGGAATCACCTTTAAAGCACAGGAAGAGGGGCACAACTTCGAAAATGATGCACTTGGCCAAAAAGGGCGTATGCATTTTCTCCTGAATATATTCAGCAGAAAATGCATACGCCCTTTTTGGCCAAGGAAGCAAGCGGGCAATGCAAATTTGCACTACAAAGAAGTATCACTTCCCACCGGTCAAAAGGGACATCCACAAAATGGGTAAAAACCAGAAAGACAAGACAGGCTCTGTAGAATAGGGAGCCTTGCTATGCTGATGGGCAGCATGGAAATTGCCAATTGCCTATCTGGAGGAGTGCATTGTGTTCCCTGAAACAAGTAAACAACAGAGCTACAGAGCCAAGGGCACTTCCAGTCTAGGGAATATAACTTGGGAAAACTGAAAATCAATAAGACAGAACCACCCCAAAATTTAGGGCTGCACTGCTTACAAGAACCTCATCTTGGGTACACCTTAAATATCCCAGGAAAGATAAAAATGGTTCAAAAAATTGTGGTACTTACGTATGATGGAATATCCCTCAGCCATGAAATCAATGTCATAAAACCAGTAGCAGCAAAATGAGTGGATTCAGGTACGATGATTCTAAGTGAAATAAGTCACACAGAAAAAAAAAATTATCATAAGATATCACTTATGAAGATCCTGTAAACATGGCTACACATGAACTGTGTTAGGAAAGAGAACAGAGTCTCACATTTAGAAAACACTCTTATGCCAGCTTAAGGGGGAAGGAGAGGTGGGGTGATGCATAAAACCAGAGATTGATATAAGCACAGGTACCGTTCCAAAAACCAACTATGGAATAGACAAGACCTACACCTTCCTCAGTGAAAGGGACTCAAAACCCCATATTTCCCGCAGAGGAATATATCTGACTAGTAAGAATCTTAAAACCTATGTATTGATATGTCTCCCTAAGGGAATCAAGTGTTTCTAGACTGGCATAAACATGGCAGTGAGAGTCAGCTCAAACCCACTATAAAAAGTAATTTCAAAAACAAAACATAAAAACAGGGAAATTCTTTATAATTCATTCACGGTCTGTGATGAAACCTGGAATGACCCTATCTACAACAACAGCTGGATGTGGCAAAAGGCTGGACACATGGGACTGAAAGGATTGGTGAGATTGGGTGAGCAAATGCAGACCCTTTAAAGCAATAATGCATGGCACCCATTCCATGTGTCCCAACTCTCCAGGTGGAAGGGAATATTACTATAGCTATAACATGTAAGGGAAACCTAAGAATGGACACACTGTGAATACGAAAGGTTTCTAAAACTCAACGAATATTCCCTCTCCTTGTGCGCCAGTTTGACTTTCCAACTGCTTTACTATCAATCTCCCAACTTGGAGAGACAGCACCTTTAAACTCCTGGTTCGCACAGGTTGCCAATTTGGCAAAGGATGAAAGGGAAGAGGGATAACCAATGAGAGAGTAGCTGTTAGGCTTTTGGACGGGCACATGTCACTCTTATTTCCCAGGAGGAAGAAGAATTAACCAACGTCTCAGCCACCCACCGAAAACATGTATAGGTTCTGAACCAAAATATTGGACTTGAGTTCAGCTCACAAAAGACGAGTAAAAAAATGGAGCTGAGGGGCACAGCAATTCACAAACTGGCAGAGTAATAAAGGCAACTATCGTCCAAAACTCTGTTGAGGGAAGGACAAGAGGCGTACTTGAAAGCGAGGCAGAAGACCGGGAAACAGATTTCAAGAGGTACGTTGGAATCGCATTTAAATCACAGAAAGAGGGTCACAACATCGACAATGATTCACTTGACCAAAAAGGGCGTATGCGTTTTCTCCTGAATATATTCATGAGAAAGCGCATACGCCCTTTTTGGCCAGCAAGCAACAGGGCAATGCAAATCTGCACTACAAAAAAGTATCACTTCCCAGCGGTCAAAAGGAACATCCACAAAATGGGTAAAAACCAGAAAGGCAAGACAGGCCCTGGAGAACAGGGAGCCTTGTTATGCTGAGGGGCGGCATGTTAATTGCCAACTGCCTCTCTGGAGGAGTGCATTGTGTTCCCTAAAACAAGGAAACAACAGAGCTACAGAGCCAAGGGCACTTCCAGTCTAGGGAATATACCTTGGGAAAACTGAAAATCAATAAGACAGAACCACCCCAAAATTTAGGGCTGCACTGCTTACAAGAACCTCATCTTGGGTACACCTTAAATATCCCAGGAAAGATAAAAATGGTTCAAAAAATTGTGGTACTTACGTATGATGGAATATCCCTCAGCCATGAAATCAATGTCATAAGACCAGTAGCAGCAAAATGAGTGGATTCAGGTACGATGATTCTAAGTGAAATAAGTCACACAGAAAAAGAAACTTATCATAAGATATCACTTATGAAGATCCTGTAAACATGGCTACACATGAACTGAGTTAGGAAAGAGAACAGAGTCTCACATTTAGAAAACACTCTTTTGCCTGCTTAAGGGGAAAGGAGAGGTGGGGTGATGCATAAAACCAGAGTTTGATATAAGCACAGGTACCGTTCCAAAAACCAACTATGGAATAGATAAGTCCTACACCTTCCTCAGTGAAAGGGACTCAAAACCCCATATTTCCCTCAGAGGAATATATCTGACTAGTAAGAATCTTAAACCTATGTATTGATATGTCTCCGTAAGGGAATCAAGTGTTTCTAGACTGGCATAAACATTCAAATACAAAACAAAAAAAACAGGGAAATTCATTACAAATCCTTCAGGGGCTCTGATGAAACCTGGAATGACCCTACCTACAATGAGAACTGGCTGTGGCATAAAGCTGGACACTTGAGACTGAGAGTTTTGGTGAGACTGGGTGAGCAAATGCAAACGCTTTAAAGCAATAATGTGTGGCACCCATTCCATGGGTCCCAACTCTCCATGTGTAAGGGAATATTACTACAGCCATAACATTTACGGGAAACCTAGAGAATGGACACACTGTGAATACGAAAGGTCTCTAAAACTCAACTTATAGTCCTTCTCATTGTGCGCCAGTTTGAATTTGCAACTGCTTTACTATCAATCTCCCAACTTGGAGTGATAGCCTGTAAAACCTCCTGGTTCGCACAGGTTGCCAATTTGGCAGAGGATGAAAGGGAAGAGGGAGAACCATTGAGAGAGTAGCTGTTAGGCATTTGGACGGGTATATGTCACTTTAATTGCCCGGCAGGAAGTAGAATTAACCAATGTCTCAGCTACCTGCCAGGAACCAGTATAGGTTTTGAACCATAGATTTGGATTTGCGGTCAGCTCACAAAAACGAGTTGAAAAATGGAGCTCAGGGGCACAGCAATTTACAAACTGGCAGAGTAATAGAGGAAAACTATCGTCCAAAAATCTTTTGAGGGAAGGCAGAGAGGCGGACTTTAAAACGAGGCAGAATAGCAGGAAACAGATTTCAAGAGGTACGTTGGAATTGCCTTTAATGCACAGGAAGAGGGGCACAACTTAGACAATGATGCACTTGGACAAAAAGGGCGTATTCGTTTTCTCCTGAATATATTCATGAGAAAACGCATACGCCCTTTTTGGCCAGCAAGCAAGCGGGCAATGCAAATCTGCACTACAAGAAAGTATCACTTCCCAGCGGTCAAAAGGAATATCCACAAAATGGGTAAAAACCAGAAAGGCAAGACAGGCCCTGGAGAACAGGGAGCCTTGTTATGCTGATGGGTGGCATGTTAATTGCCAACTGCCTCTCTGGAGGAGTGCATCGTGTTCCCTAAAACAAGGAAACAACAGAGCTACAGAGCCAAGGGCACTTGCAGTCTAGGGAATATACCTTGGGAAAACTGAAAATCAATAAGACAGAACCACCCCAAAATTTAAGGATGCACTGCTTACAAAAACCTCAACTTGGGTACACATTAAATATCCCAGGAAAGATTAAAATGGTTCAAAAAATTGTGGTACTTACGTACGATGGAATATCCCTCAGCCATGAAATCAATGTCATAAGACCAGTAGCAGCAAAATGAGTGGATTCAGGTACGATGATTCTAAGTGAAATAAGTCACAAAGAAAAAGAAACTTATCATAAGATATCACTTATGAAGATCCTGTAAACATGGCTACACATGAACTGAGTTAGGAAAGAGAACAGAGTCTCACATTTAGAAAACACTCTTTTGCCTGCTTAAGGGGAAAGGAGAGGTGGGGTGATGCATAAAACCAGAGTTTGATATAAGCAGAGGTACCGTTCCAAAAACCAATTATGGAATAGACAAGACCTACACCTTCCTCAGTGAAAGGGACTCAAAACACCATATTTCCCTCAGAGGAATATATCTAACTAGTAAGAATCTTAAAATCTATGTATTGATATGTCTCCATAAGGGAATCAAGTGTTTCTAGACTGGCATAAACATGGCAGCGAGAATCAGCTCAAACCCACTATAAAAAGGAATTTCCAAACAAAACAAAAAAACAGCGAAATTCTTTACAATTCCTTCAGGGTCTCTGATGACACCTGGAATGACCCTATCTACAATGACAGCTGGATGTAGCATAACGCTGGACACATGGTACTGAGAGGATTGGTGAGATTGGGTGAGCAAATGCAGACCCTTTTAAGCAATAATGCATGGCACCCATTCCATGGGTCACAACTCTCAAGGTTGAAGGGAATATTACTAGAGCTATAACATGTATGGGAAACCTAGAGAATGGACACACTGTGAATACAAAAGGTTTGTAAAACTCAACGAATAGTCCCCCTCCTGGTGCTCCAGTTTGACTTTCCAGCAGCTTTACTATCAATCTCCCAACTTGGAGAGACAGCACCTTTAACCTCCTGGTTCAAACAGGTTGCCAATTTGGCAAAGGATGAAAGGGAAGAGGGAGAACCAAAGAGAGAGTAGCTGTTAGGCATTTGGACGGGCACATGTCACTTATTTCCCGGGAGGAAGAAGAATTAACCAAAGTCTCAGCCACCCACCGGGAACCAGTATAGGTCTTGATCCAAAATATGGGACTGGCGTTCAGCTCACTAAAAACCAGTTAAAAAAAGGATCTATAGGGCAGAGCAATTCACAAACTGGCATAGTAATAAAGGACAACTGTCATCGAAAAATCTGTTGAGGGAAGGCAACGAGGCCGACTTGAAAGTGAGGCAGAATAGTAGGAAACAGATTTCAAGAGGTACGTTGGAATCACCTTTAAAGCACAGGAAGAGGGGCACAACTTCGAAAATGATGCACTTGGCCAAAAAGGGCGTATGCATTTTCTCCTGAATATATTCAGCAGAAAATGCATACGCCCTTTTTGGCCAAGGAAGCAAGCGGGCAATGCAAATTTGCACTACAAAGAAGTATCACTTCCCACCGGTCAAAAGGGACATCCACAAAATGGGTAAAAACCAGAAAGACAAGACAGGCTCTGTAGAATAGGGAGCCTTGCTATGCTGATGGGCAGCATGGAAATTGCCAATTGCCTATCTGGAGGAGTGCATTGTGTTCCCTGAAACAAGTAAACAACAGAGCTACAGAGCCAAGGGCACTTCCAGTCTAGGGAATATAACTTGGGAAAACTGAAAATCAATAAGACAGAACCACCCCAAAATTTAGGGCTGCACTGCTTACAAGAACCTCATCTTGGGTACACCTTAAATATCCCAGGAAAGATAAAAATGGTTCAAAAAATTGTGGTACTTACGTATGATGGAATATCCCTCAGCCATGAAATCAATGTCATAAAACCAGTAGCAGCAAAATGAGTGGATTCAGGTACGATGATTCTAAGTGAAATAAGTCACACAGAAAAAAAAAATTATCATAAGATATCACTTATGAAGATCCTGTAAACATGGCTACACATGAACTGTGTTAGGAAAGAGAACAGAGTCTCACATTTAGAAAACACTCTTATGCCAGCTTAAGGGGGAAGGAGAGGTGGGGTGATGCATAAAACCAGAGATTGATATAAGCACAGGTACCGTTCCAAAAACCAACTATGGAATAGACAAGACCTACACCTTCCTCAGTGAAAGGGACTCAAAACCCCATATTTCCCGCAGAGGAATATATCTGACTAGTAAGAATCTTAAAACCTATGTATTGATATGTCTCCCTAAGGGAATCAAGTGTTTCTAGACTGGCATAAACATGGCAGTGAGAATCAGCTCAAACCCACTATAAAAAGTAATTTCAAAAACAAAACATAAAAACAGGGAAATTCTTTATAATTCATTCACGGTCTGTGATGAAACCTGGAATGACCCTATCTACAACAACAGCTGGATGTGGCAAAAGGCTGGACACATGGGACTGAAAGGATTGGTGAGATTGGGTGAGCAAATGCAGACCCTTTAAAGCAATAATGCATGGCACCCATTCCATGTGTCCCAACTCTCCAGGTGGAAGGGAATATTACTATAGCTATAACATGTAAGGGAAACCTAAGAATGGACACACTGTGAATACGAAAGGTTTCTAAAACTCAACGAATATTCCCTCTCCTTGTGCGCCAGTTTGACTTTCCAACTGCTTTACTATCAATCTCCCAACTTGGAGAGACAGCACCTTTAAACTCCTGGTTCGCACAGGTTGCCAATTTGGCAAAGGATGAAAGGGAAGAGGGATAACCAATGAGAGAGTAGCTGTTAGGCTTTTGGACGGGCACATGTCACTCTTATTTCCCAGGAGGAAGAAGAATTAACCAACGTCTCAGCCACCCACCGAAAACATGTATAGGTTCTGAACCAAAATATTGGACTTGAGTTCAGCTCACAAAAGACGAGTAAAAAAATGGAGCTGAGGGGCACAGCAATTCACAAACTGGCAGAGTAATAAAGGCAACTATCGTCCAAAACTCTGTTGAGGGAAGGACAAGAGGCGTACTTGAAAGCGAGGCAGAAGACCGGGAAACAGATTTCAAGAGGTACGTTGGAATCGCATTTAAATCACAGAAAGAGGGTCACAACATCGACAATGATTCACTTGACCAAAAAGGGCGTATGCGTTTTCTCCTGAATATATTCATGAGAAAGCGCATACGCCCTTTTTGGCCAGCAAGCAACAGGGCAATGCAAATCTGCACTACAAAAAAGTATCACTTCCCAGCGGTCAAAAGGAACATCCACAAAATGGGTAAAAACCAGAAAGGCAAGACAGGCCCTGGAGAACAGGGAGCCTTGTTATGCTGAGGGGCGGCATGTTAATTGCCAACTGCCTCTCTGGAGGAGTGCATTGTGTTCCCTAAAACAAGGAAACAACAGAGCTACAGAGCCAAGGGCACTTCCAGTCTAGGGAATATACCTTGGGAAAACTGAAAATCAATAAGACAGAACCACCCCAAAATTTAGGGCTGCACTGCTTACAAGAACCTCATCTTGGGTACACCTTAAATATCCCAGGAAAGATAAAAATGGTTCAAAAAATTGTGGTACTTACGTATGATGGAATATCCCTCAGCCATGAAATCAATGTCATAAGACCAGTAGCAGCAAAATGAGTGGATTCAGGTACGATGATTCTAAGTGAAATAAGTCACACAGAAAAAGAAACTTATCATAAGATATCACTTATGAAGATCCTGTAAACATGGCTACACATGAACTGAGTTAGGAAAGAGAACAGAGTCTCACATTTAGAAAACACTCTTTTGCCTGCTTAAGGGGAAAGGAGAGGTGGGGTGATGCATAAAACCAGAGTTTGATATAAGCACAGGTACCGTTCCAAAAACCAACTATGGAATAGATAAGTCCTACACCTTCCTCAGTGAAAGGGACTCAAAACCCCATATTTCCCTCAGAGGAATATATCTGACTAGTAAGAATCTTAAACCTATGTATTGATATGTCTCCGTAAGGGAATCAAGTGTTTCTAGACTGGCATAAACATTCAAATACAAAACAAAAAAAACAGGGAAATTCATTACAAATCCTTCAGGGGCTCTGATGAAACCTGGAATGACCCTACCTACAATGAGAACTGGCTGTGGCATAAAGCTGGACACTTGAGACTGAGAGTTTTGGTGAGACTGGGTGAGCAAATGCAAACGCTTTAAAGCAATAATGTGTGGCACCCATTCCATGGGTCCCAACTCTCCATGTGTAAGGGAATATTACTACAGCCATAACATTTACGGGAAACCTAGAGAATGGACACACTGTGAATACGAAAGGTCTCTAAAACTCAACTTATAGTCCTTCTCATTGTGCGCCAGTTTGAATTTGCAACTGCTTTACTATCAATCTCCCAACTTGGAGTGATAGCCTGTAAAACCTCCTGGTTCGCACAGGTTGCCAATTTGGCAGAGGATGAAAGGGAAGAGGGAGAACCATTGAGAGAGTAGCTGTTAGGCATTTGGACGGGTATATGTCACTTTAATTGCCCGGCAGGAAGTAGAATTAACCAATGTCTCAGCTACCTGCCAGGAACCAGTATAGGTTTTGAACCATAGATTTGGATTTGCGGTCAGCTCACAAAAACGAGTTGAAAAATGGAGCTCAGGGGCACAGCAATTTACAAACTGGCAGAGTAATAGAGGAAAACTATCGTCCAAAAATCTTTTGAGGGAAGGCAGAGAGGCGGACTTTAAAACGAGGCAGAATAGCAGGAAACAGATTTCAAGAGGTACGTTGGAATTGCCTTTAATGCACAGGAAGAGGGGCACAACTTAGACAATGATGCACTTGGACAAAAAGGGCGTATTCGTTTTCTCCTGAATATATTCATGAGAAAACGCATACGCCCTTTTTGGCCAGCAAGCAAGCGGGCAATGCAAATCTGCACTACAAGAAAGTATCACTTCCCAGCGGTCAAAAGGAATATCCACAAAATGGGTAAAAACCAGAAAGGCAAGACAGGCCCTGGAGAACAGGGAGCCTTGTTATGCTGATGG
Organism: Mesoplodon mirus; assembly: GCF_964341445.2. Taxonomy (NCBI): domain Eukaryota; kingdom Metazoa; phylum Chordata; class Mammalia; order Artiodactyla; family Ziphiidae; genus Mesoplodon; species Mesoplodon mirus. The sequence continues at coordinate 1,160,622 of NW_028295720.1, forward strand.
GTGGCATGTTAATTGCCAACTGCCTCTCTGGAGGAGTGCATCGTGTTCCCTAAAACAAGGAAACAACAGAGCTACAGAGCCAAGGGCACTTGCAGTCTAGGGAATATACCTTGGGAAAACTGAAAATCAATAAGACAGAACCACCCCAAAATTTAAGGATGCACTGCTTACAAAAACCTCAACTTGGGTACACATTAAATATCCCAGGAAAGATTAAAATGGTTCAAAAAATTGTGGTACTTACGTACGATGGAATATCCCTCAGCCATGAAATCAATGTCATAAGACCAGTAGCAGCAAAATGAGTGGATTCAGGTACGATGATTCTAAGTGAAATAAGTCACAAAGAAAAAGAAACTTATCATAAGATATCACTTATGAAGATCCTGTAAACATGGCTACACATGAACTGAGTTAGGAAAGAGAACAGAGTCTCACATTTAGAAAACACTCTTTTGCCTGCTTAAGGGGAAAGGAGAGGTGGGGTGATGCATAAAACCAGAGTTTGATATAAGCAGAGGTACCGTTCCAAAAACCAATTATGGAATAGACAAGACCTACACCTTCCTCAGTGAAAGGGACTCAAAACACCATATTTCCCGCAGAGGAATATATCTAACTAGTAAGAATCTTAAAATCTATGTATTGATATGTCTCCATAAGGGAATCAAGTGTTTCTAGACTGGCATAAACATGGCAGCGAGAATCAGCTCAAACCCACTATAAAAAGGAATTTCCAAACAAAACAAAAAAACAGCGAAATTCTTTACAATTCCTTCAGGGTCTCTGATGACACCTGGAATGACCCTATCTACAATGACAGCTGGATGTAGCATAACGCTGGACACATGGTACTGAGAGGATTGGTGAGATTGGGTGAGCAAATGCAGACCCTTTTAAGCAATAATGCATGGCACCCATTCCATGGGTCACAACTCTCAAGGTTGAAGGGAATATTACTAGAGCTATAACATGTATGGGAAACCTAGAGAATGGACACACTGTGAATACAAAAGGTTTGTAAAACTCAACGAATAGTCCCCCTCCTGGTGCTCCAGTTTGACTTTCCAGCAGCTTTACTATCAATCTCCCAACTTGGAGAGACAGCACCTTTAACCTCCTGGTTCAAACAGGTTGCCAATTTGGCAAAGGATGAAAGGGAAGAGGGAGAACCAAAGAGAGAGTAGCTGTTAGGCATTTGGACGGGCACATGTCACTTATTTCCCGGGAGGAAGAAGAATTAACCAAAGTCTCAGCCACCCACCGGGAACCAGTATAGGTCTTGATCCAAAATATGGGACTGGCGTTCAGCTCACTAAAAACCAGTTAAAAAAAGGATCTATAGGGCAGAGCAATTCACAAACTGGCATAGTAATAAAGGACAACTGTCATCGAAAAATCTGTTGAGGGAAGGCAACGAGGCCGACTTGAAAGTGAGGCAGAATAGTAGGAAACAGATTTCAAGAGGTACGTTGGAATCACCTTTAAAGCACAGGAAGAGGGGCACAACTTCGAAAATGATGCACTTGGCCAAAAAGGGCGTATGCATTTTCTCCTGAATATATTCAGCAGAAAACGCATACGCCCTTTTTGGCCAAGGAAGCAAGCGGGCAATGCAAATTTGCACTACAAAGAAGTATCACTTCCCACCGGTCAAAAGGGACATCCACAAAATGGGTAAAAACCAGAAAGACAAGACAGGCTCTGTAGAATAGGGAGCCTTGCTATGCTGATGGGCAGCATGGAAATTGCCAATTGCCTATCTGGAGGAGTGCATTGTGTTCCCTGAAACAAGTAAACAACAGAGCTACAGAGCCAAGGGCACTTCCAGTCTAGGGAATATAACTTGGGAAAACTGAAAATCAATAAGACAGAACCACCCCAAAATTTAGGGCTGCACTGCTTACAAGAACCTCATCTTGGGTACACCTTAAATATCCCAGGAAAGATAAAAATGGTTCAAAAAATTGTGGTACTTACGTATGATGGAATATCCCTCAGCCATGAAATCAATGTCATAAAACCAGTAGCAGCAAAATGAGTGGATTCAGGTACGATGATTCTAAGTGAAATAAGTCACACAGAAAAAAAAAATTATCATAAGATATCACTTATGAAGATCCTGTAAACATGGCTACACATGAACTGTGTTAGGAAAGAGAACAGAGTCTCACATTTAGAAAACACTCTTATGCCAGCTTAAGGGGAAAGGAGAGGTGGGGTGATGCATAAAACCAGAGATTGATATAAGCACAGGTACCGTTCCAAAAACCAACTATGAATAGACAAGACCTACACCTTCCTCAGTGAAAGGGACTCAAAACCCCATATTTCCCGCAGAGGAATATATCTGACTAGTAAGAATCTTAAAACCTATGTATTGATATGTCTCCCTAAGGGAATCAAGTGTTTCTAGACTGGCATAAACATGGCAGTGAGAATCAGCTCAAACCCACTATAAAAAGTAATTTCAAAAACAAAACATAAAAACAGGGAAATTCTTTATAATTCATTCAGGGTCTGTGATGAAACCTGGAATGACCCTATCTACAACAACAGCTGGATGTGGCAAAAGGCTGGACACATGGGACTGAAAGGATTGGTGAGATTGGGTGAGCAAATGCAGACCCTTTAAAGCAATAATGCATGGCACCCATTCCATGTGTCCCAACTCTCCAGGTGGAAGGGAATATTACTATAGCTATAACATGTAAGGGAAACCTAAGAATGGACACACTGTGAATACGAAAGGTTTCTAAAACTCAACGAATATTCCCTCTCCTTGTGCGCCAGTTTGACTTTCCAACTGCTTTACTATCAATCTCCCAACTTGGAGAGACAGCACCTTTAAACTCCTGGTTCGCACAGGTTGCCAATTTGGCAAAGGATGAAAGGGAAGAGGGATAACCAATGAGAGAGTAGCTGTTAGGCTTTTGGACGGGCACATGTCACTCTTATTTCCCAGGAGGAAGAAGAATTAACCAACGTCTCAGCCACCCACCGAAAACATGTATAGGTTCTGAACCAAAATATTGGACTTGAGTTCAGCTCACAAAAGACGAGTAAAAAAATGGAGCTGAGGGGCACAGCAATTCACAAACTGGCAGAGTAATAAAGGCAACTATCGTCCAAAACTCTGTTGAGGGAAGGACAAGAGGCGTACTTGAAAGCGAGGCAGAAGACCGGGAAACAGATTTCAAGAGGTACGTTGGAATCGCATTTAAATCACAGAAAGAGGGTCACAACATCGACAATGATTCACTTGACCAAAAAGGGCGTATGCGTTTTCTCCTGAATATATTCATGAGAAAGCGCATACGCCCTTTTTGGCCAGCAAGCAACAGGGCAATGCAAATCTGCACTACAAAAAAGTATCACTTCCCAGCGGTCAAAAGGAACATCCACAAAATGGGTAAAAACCAGAAAGGCAAGACAGGCCCTGGAGAACAGGGAGCCTTGTTATGCTGAGGGGCGGCATGTTAATTGCCAACTGCCTCTCTGGAGGAGTGCATTGTGTTCCCTAAAACAAGGAAACAACAGAGCTACAGAGCCAAGGGCACTTCCAGTCTAGGGAATATACCTTGGGAAAACTGAAAATCAATAAGACAGAACCACCCCAAAATTTAGGGCTGCACTGCTTACAAGAACCTCATCTTGGGTACACCTTAAATATCCCAGGAAAGATAAAAATGGTTCAAAAAATTGTGGTACTTACGTATGATGGAATATCCCTCAGCCATGAAATCAATGTCATAAGACCAGTAGCAGCAAAATGAGTGGATTCAGGTACGATGATTCTAAGTGAAATAAGTCACACAGAAAAAGAAACTTATCATAAGATATCACTTATGAAGATCCTGTAAACATGGCTACACATGAACTGAGTTAGGAAAGAGAACAGAGTCTCACATTTAGAAAACACTCTTTTGCCTGCTTAAGGGGAAAGGAGAGGTGGGGTGATGCATAAAACCAGAGTTTGATATAAGCACAGGTACCGTTCCAAAAACCAACTATGGAATAGATAAGTCCTACACCTTCCTCAGTGAAAGGGACTCAAAACCCCATATTTCCCTCAGAGGAATATATCTGACTAGTAAGAATCTTAAACCTATGTATTGATATGTCTCCGTAAGGGAATCAAGTGTTTCTAGACTGGCATAAACATTCAAATACAAAACAAAAAAAACAGGGAAATTCATTACAAATCCTTCAGGGGCTCTGATGAAACCTGGAATGACCCTACCTACAATGAGAACTGGCTGTGGCATAAAGCTGGACACTTGAGACTGAGAGTTTTGGTGAGACTGGGTGAGCAAATGCAAACGCTTTAAAGCAATAATGTGTGGCACCCATTCCATGGGTCCCAACTCTCCATGTGTAAGGGAATATTACTACAGCCATAACATTTACGGGAAACCTAGAGAATGGACACACTGTGAATACGAAAGGTCTCTAAAACTCAACTTATAGTCCTTCTCATTGTGCGCCAGTTTGAATTTGCAACTGCTTTACTATCAATCTCCCAACTTGGAGTGATAGCCTGTAAAACCTCCTGGTTCGCACAGGTTGCCAATTTGGCAGAGGATGAAAGGGAAGAGGGAGAACCATTGAGAGAGTAGCTGTTAGGCATTTGGACGGGTATATGTCACTTTAATTGCCCGGCAGGAAGTAGAATTAACCAATGTCTCAGCTACCTGCCAGGAACCAGTATAGGTTTTGAACCATAGATTTGGATTTGCGGTCAGCTCACAAAAACGAGTTGAAAAATGGAGCTCAGGGGCACAGCAATTTACAAACTGGCAGAGTAATAGAGGAAAACTATCGTCCAAAAATCTTTTGAGGGAAGGCAGAGAGGCGGACTTTAAAACGAGGCAGAATAGCAGGAAACAGATTTCAAGAGGTACGTTGGAATTGCCTTTAATGCACAGGAAGAGGGGCACAACTTAGACAATGATGCACTTGGACAAAAAGGGCGTATTCGTTTTCTCCTGAATATATTCATGAGAAAACGCATACGCCCTTTTTGGCCAGCAAGCAAGCGGGCAATGCAAATCTGCACTACAAGAAAGTATCACTTCCCAGCGGTCAAAAGGAATATCCACAAAATGGGTAAAAACCAGAAAGGCAAGACAGGCCCTGGAGAACAGGGAGCCTTGTTATGCTGATGGGTGGCATGTTAATTGCCAACTGCCTCTCTGGAGGAGTGCATCGTGTTCCCTAAAACAAGGAAACAACAGAGCTACAGAGCCAAGGGCACTTCCAGTCTAGGGAATATACCTTGGGAAAACTGAAAATCAATAAGACAGAACCACCCCAAAATTTAAGGATGCACTGCTTACAAAAACCTCAACTTGGGTACACATTAAATATCCCAGGAAAGATTAAAATGGTTCAAAAAATTGTGGTACTTACGTACGATGGAATATCCCTCAGCCATGAAATCAATGTCATAAGACCAGTAGCAGCAAAATGAGTGGATTCAGGTACGATGATTCTAAGTGAAATAAGTCACAAAGAAAAAGAAACTTATCATAAGATATCACTTATGAAGATCCTGTAAACATGGCTACACATGAACTGAGTTAGGAAAGAGAACAGAGTCTCACATTTAGAAAACACTCTTTTGCCTGCTTAAGGGGAAAGGAGAGGTGGGGTGATGCATAAAACCAGAGTTTGATATAAGCAGAGGTACCGTTCCAAAAACCAATTATGGAATAGACAAGACCTACACCTTCCTCAGTGAAAGGGACTCAAAACACCATATTTCCCTCAGAGGAATATATCTAACTAGTAAGAATCTTAAAATCTATGTATTGATATGTCTCCATAAGGGAATCAAGTGTTTCTAGACTGGCATAAACATGGCAGCGAGAATCAGCTCAAACCCACTATAAAAAGGAATTTCCAAACAAAACAAAAAAACAGCGAAATTCTTTACAATTCCTTCAGGGTCTCTGATGACACCTGGAATGACCCTATCTACAATGACAGCTGGATGTAGCATAACGCTGGACACATGGTACTGAGAGGATTGGTGAGATTGGGTGAGCAAATGCAGACCCTTTTAAGCAATAATGCATGGCACCCATTCCATGGGTCACAACTCTCAAGGTTGAAGGGAATATTACTAGAGCTATAACATGTATGGGAAACCTAGAGAATGGACACACTGTGAATACAAAAGGTTTGTAAAACTCAACGAATAGTCCCCCTCCTGGTGCTCCAGTTTGACTTTCCAGCAGCTTTACTATCAATCTCCCAACTTGGAGAGACAGCACCTTTAACCTCCTGGTTCAAACAGGTTGCCAATTTGGCAAAGGATGAAAGGGAAGAGGGAGAACCAAAGAGAGAGTAGCTGTTAGGCATTTGGACGGGCACATGTCACTTATTTCCCGGGAGGAAGAAGAATTAACCAAAGTCTCAGCCACCCACCGGGAACCAGTATAGGTCTTGATCCAAAATATGGGACTGGCGTTCAGCTCACTAAAAACCAGTTAAAAAAAGGATCTATAGGGCAGAGCAATTCACAAACTGGCATAGTAATAAAGGACAACTGTCATCGAAAAATCTGTTGAGGGAAGGCAACGAGGCCGACTTGAAAGTGAGGCAGAATAGTAGGAAACAGATTTCAAGAGGTACGTTGGAATCACCTTTAAAGCACAGGAAGAGGGGCACAACTTCGAAAATGATGCACTTGGCCAAAAAGGGCGTATGCATTTTCTCCTGAATATATTCAGCAGAAAACGCATACGCCCTTTTTGGCCAAGGAAGCAAGCGGGCAATGCAAATTTGCACTACAAAGAAGTATCACTTCCCACCGGTCAAAAGGGACATCCACAAAATGGGTAAAAACCAGAAAGACAAGACAGGCTCTGTAGAATAGGGAGCCTTGCTATGCTGATGGGCAGCATGGAAATTGCCAATTGCCTATCTGGAGGAGTGCATTGTGTTCCCTGAAACAAGTAAACAACAGAGCTACAGAGCCAAGGGCACTTCCAGTCTAGGGAATATAACTTGGGAAAACTGAAAATCAATAAGACAGAACCACCCCAAAATTTAGGGCTGCACTGCTTACAAGAACCTCATCTTGGGTACACCTTAAATATCCCAGGAAAGATAAAAATGGTTCAAAAAATTGTGGTACTTACGTATGATGGAATATCCCTCAGCCATGAAATCAATGTCATAAAACCAGTAGCAGCAAAATGAGTGGATTCAGGTACGATGATTCTAAGTGAAATAAGTCACACAGAAAAAAAAAATTATCATAAGATATCACTTATGAAGATCCTGTAAACATGGCTACACATGAACTGTGTTAGGAAAGAGAACAGAGTCTCACATTTAGAAAACACTCTTATGCCAGCTTAAGGGGGAAGGAGAGGTGGGGTGATGCATAAAACCAGAGATTGATATAAGCACAGGTACCGTTCCAAAAACCAACTATGAATAGACAAGACCTACACCTTCCTCAGTGAAAGGGACTCAAAACCCCATATTTCCCGCAGAGGAATATATCTGACTAGTAAGAATCTTAAAACCTATGTATTGATATGTCTCCCTAAGGGAATCAAGTGTTTCTAGACTGGCATAAACATGGCAGTGAGAATCAGCTCAAACCCACTATAAAAAGTAATTTCAAAAACAAAACATAAAAACAGGGAAATTCTTTATAATTCATTCAGGGTCTGTGATGAAACCTGGAATGACCCTATCTACAACAACAGCTGGATGTGGCAAAAGGCTGGACACATGGGACTGAAAGGATTGGTGAGATTGGGTGAGCAAATGCAGACCCTTTAAAGCAATAATGCATGGCACCCATTCCATGTGTCCCAACTCTCCAGGTGGAAGGGAATATTACTATAGCTATAACATGTAAGGGAAACCTAAGAATGGACACACTGTGAATACGAAAGGTTTCTAAAACTCAACGAATATTCCCTCTCCTTGTGCGCCAGTTTGACTTTCCAACTGCTTTACTATCAATCTCCCAACTTGGAGAGACAGCACCTTTAAACTCCTGGTTCGCACAGGTTGCCAATTTGGCAAAGGATGAAAGGGAAGAGGGATAACCAATGAGAGAGTAGCTGTTAGGCTTTTGGACGGGCACATGTCACTCTTATTTCCCAGGAGGAAGAAGAATTAACCAACGTCTCAGCCACCCACCGAAAACATGTATAGGTTCTGAACCAAAATATTGGACTTGAGTTCAGCTCACAAAAGACGAGTAAAAAAATGGAGCTGAGGGGCACAGCAATTCACAAACTGGCAGAGTAATAAAGGCAACTATCGTCCAAAACACTGTTGAGGGAAGGACAAGAGGCGTACTTGAAAGCGAGGCAGAAGACCGGGAAACAGATTTCAAGAGGTACGTTGGAATCGCATTTAAATCACAGAAAGAGGGTCACAACATCGACAATGATTCACTTGACCAAAAAGGGCGTATGCGTTTTCTCCTGAATATATTCATGAGAAAGCGCATACGCCCTTTTTGGCCAGCAAGCAACAGGGCAATGCAAATCTGCACTACAAAAAAGTATCACTTCCCAGCGGTCAAAAGGAACATCCACAAAATGGGTAAAAACCAGAAAGGCAAGACAGGCCCTGGAGAACAGGGAGCCTTGTTATGCTGAGGGGCGGCATGTTAATTGCCAACTGCCTCTCTGGAGGAGTGCATTGTGTTCCCTAAAACAAGGAAACAACAGAGCTACAGAGCCAAGGGCACTTCCAGTCTAGGGAATATACCTTGGGAAAACTGAAAATCAATAAGACAGAACCACCCCAAAATTTAGGGCTGCACTGCTTACAAGAACCTCATCTTGGGTACACCTTAAATATCCCAGGAAAGATAAAAATGGTTCAAAAAATTGTGGTACTTACGTATGATGGAATATCCCTCAGCCATGAAATCAATGTCATAAGACCAGTAGCAGCAAAATGAGTGGATTCAGGTACGATGATTCTAAGTGAAATAAGTCACACAGAAAAAGAAACTTATCATAAGATATCACTTATGAAGATCCTGTAAACATGGCTACACATGAACTGAGTTAGGAAAGAGAACAGAGTCTCACATTTAGAAAACACTCTTTTGCCTGCTTAAGGGGAAAGGAGAGGTGGGGTGATGCATAAAACCAGAGTTTGATATAAGCACAGGTACCGTTCCAAAAACCAACTATGGAATAGATAAGTCCTACACCTTCCTCAGTGAAAGGGACTCAAAACCCCATATTTCCCTCAGAGGAATATATCTGACTAGTAAGAATCTTAAACCTATGTATTGATATGTCTCCGTAAGGGAATCAAGTGTTTCTAGACTGGCATAAACATTCAAATACAAAACAAAAAAAACAGGGAAATTCATTACAAATCCTTCAGGGGCTCTGATGAAACCTGGAATGACCCTACCTACAATGAGAACTGGCTGTGGCATAAAGCTGGACACTTGAGACTGAGAGTTTTGGTGAGACTGGGTGAGCAAATGCAAACGCTTTAAAGCAATAATGTGTGGCACCCATTCCATGGGTCCCAACTCTCCATGTGTAAGGGAATATTACTACAGCCATAACATTTACGGGAAACCTAGAGAATGGACACACTGTGAATACGAAAGGTCTCTAAAACTCAACTTATAGTCCTTCTCATTGTGCGCCAGTTTGAATTTGCAACTGCTTTACTATCAATCTCCCAACTTGGAGTGATAGCCTGTAAAACCTCCTGGTTCGCACAGGTTGCCAATTTGGCAGAGGATGAAAGGGAAGAGGGAGAACCATTGAGAGAGTAGCTGTTAGGCATTTGGACGGGTATATGTCACTTTAATTGCCCGGCAGGAAGTAGAATTAACCAATGTCTCAGCTACCTGCCAGGAACCAGTATAGGTTTTGAACCATAGATTTGGATTTGCGGTCAGCTCACAAAAACGAGTTGAAAAATGGAGCTCAGGGGCACAGCAATTTACAAACTGGCAGAGTAATAGAGGAAAACTATCGTCCAAAAATCTTTTGAGGGAAGGCAGAGAGGCGGACTTTAAAACGAGGCAGAATAGCAGGAAACAGATTTCAAGAGGTACGTTGGAATTGCCTTTAATGCACAGGAAGAGGGGCACAACTTAGACAATGATGCACTTGGACAAAAAGGGCGTATTCGTTTTCTCCTGAATATATTCATGAGAAAACGCATACGCCCTTTTTGGCCAGCAAGCAAGCGGGCAATGCAAATCTGCACTACAAGAAAGTATCACTTCCCAGCGGTCAAAAGGAATATCCACAAAATGGGTAAAAACCAGAAAGGCAAGACAGGCCCTGGAGAACAGGGAGCCTTGTTATGCTGATGGGTGGCATGTTAATTGCCAACTGCCTCTCTGGAGGAGTGCATCGTGTTCCCTAAAACAAGGAAACAACAGAGCTACAGAGCCAAGGGCACTTCCAGTCTAGGGAATATACCTTGGGAAAACTGAAAATCAATAAGACAGAACCACCCCAAAATTTAAGGATGCACTGCTTACAAAAACCTCAACTTGGGTACACATTAAATATCCCAGGAAAGATTAAAATGGTTCAAAAAATTGTGGTACTTACGTACGATGGAATATCCCTCAGCCATGAAATCAATGTCATAAGACCAGTAGCAGCAAAATGAGTGGATTCAGGTACGATGATTCTAAGTGAAATAAGTCACAAAGAAAAAGAAACTTATCATAAGATATCACTTATGAAGATCCTGTAAACATGGCTACACATGAACTGAGTTAGGAAAGAGAACAGAGTCTCACATTTAGAAAACACTCTTTTGCCTGCTTAAGGGGAAAGGAGAGGTGGGGTGATGCATAAAACCAGAGTTTGATATAAGCAGAGGTACCGTTCCAAAAACCAATTATGGAATAGACAAGACCTACACCTTCCTCAGTGAAAGGGACTCAAAACACCATATTTCCCGCAGAGGAATATATCTAACTAGTAAGAATCTTAAAATCTATGTATTGATATGTCTCCATAAGGGAATCAAGTGTTTCTAGACTGGCATAAACATGGCAGCGAGAATCAGCTCAAACCCACTATAAAAAGGAATTTCCAAACAAAACAAAAAAACAGCGAAATTCTTTACAATTCCTTCAGGGTCTCTGATGACACCTGGAATGACCCTATCTACAATGACAGCTGGATGTAGCATAACGCTGGACACATGGTACTGAGAGGATTGGTGAGATTGGGTGAGCAAATGCAGACCCTTTTAAGCAATAATGCATGGCACCCATTCCATGGGTCACAACTCTCAAGGTTGAAGGGAATATTACTAGAGCTATAACATGTATGGGAAACCTAGAGAATGGACACACTGTGAATACAAAAGGTTTGTAAAACTCAACGAATAGTCCCCCTCCTGGTGCTCCAGTTTGACTTTCCAGCAGCTTTACTATCAATCTCCCAACTTGGAGAGACAGCACCTTTAACCTCCTGGTTCAAACAGGTTGCCAATTTGGCAAAGGATGAAAGGGAAGAGGGAGAACCAAAGAGAGAGTAGCTGTTAGGCATTTGGACGGGCACATGTCACTTATTTCCCGGGAGGAAGAAGAATTAACCAAAGTCTCAGCCACCCACCGGGAACCAGTATAGGTCTTGATCCAAAATATGGGACTGGCGTTCAGCTCACTAAAAACCAGTTAAAAAAAGGATCTATAGGGCAGAGCAATTCACAAACTGGCATAGTAATAAAGGACAACTGTCATCGAAAAATCTGTTGAGGGAAGGCAACGAGGCCGACTTGAAAGTGAGGCAGAATAGTAGGAAACAGATTTCAAGAGGTACGTTGGAATCACCTTTAAAGCACAGGAAGAGGGGCACAACTTCGAAAATGATGCACTTGGCCAAAAAGGGCGTATGCATTTTCTCCTGAATATATTCAGCAGAAAACGCATACGCCCTTTTTGGCCAAGGAAGCAAGCGGGCAATGCAAATTTGCACTACAAAGAAGTATCACTTCCCACCGGTCAAAAGGGACATCCACAAAATGGGTAAAAACCAGAAAGACAAGACAGGCTCTGTAGAATAGGGAGCCTTGCTATGCTGATGGGCAGCATGGAAATTGCCAATTGCCTATCTGGAGGAGTGCATTGTGTTCCCTGAAACAAGTAAACAACAGAGCTACAGAGCCAAGGGCACTTCCAGTCTAGGGAATATAACTTGGGAAAACTGAAAATCAATAAGACAGAACCACCCCAAAATTTAGGGCTGCACTGCTTACAAGAACCTCATCTTGGGTACACCTTAAATATCCCAGGAAAGATAAAAATGGTTCAAAAAATTGTGGTACTTACGTATGATGGAATATCCCTCAGCCATGAAATCAATGTCATAAAACCAGTAGCAGCAAAATGAGTGGATTCAGGTACGATGATTCTAAGTGAAATAAGTCACACAGAAAAAAAAAATTATCATAAGATATCACTTATGAAGATCCTGTAAACATGGCTACACATGAACTGTGTTAGGAAAGAGAACAGAGTCTCACATTTAGAAAACACTCTTATGCCAGCTTAAGGGGGAAGGAGAGGTGGGGTGATGCATAAAACCAGAGATTGATATAAGCACAGGTACCGTTCCAAAAACCAACTATGAATAGACAAGACCTACACCTTCCTCAGTGAAAGGGACTCAAAACCCCATATTTCCCGCAGAGGAATATATCTGACTAGTAAGAATCTTAAAACCTATGTATTGATATGTCTCCCTAAGGGAATCAAGTGTTTCTAGACTGGCATAAACATGGCAGTGAGAATCAGCTCAAACCCACTATAAAAAGTAATTTCAAAAACAAAACATAAAAACAGGGAAATTCTTTATAATTCATTCAGGGTCTGTGATGAAACCTGGAATGACCCTATCTACAACAACAGCTGGATGTGGCAAAAGGCTGGACACATGGGAGTGAAAGGATTGGTGAGATTGGGTGAGCAAATGCAGACCCTTTAAAGCAATAATGCATGGCACCCATTCCATGTGTCCCAACTCTCCAGGTGGAAGGGAATATTACTATAGCTATAACATGTAAGGGAAACCTAAGAATGGACACACTGTGAATACGAAAGGTTTCTAAAACTCAACGAATATTCCCTCTCCTTGTGCGCCAGTTTGACTTTCCAACTGCTTTACTATCAATCTCCCAACTTGGAGAGACAGCACCTTTAAACTCCTGGTTCGCACAGGTTGCCAATTTGGCAAAGGATGAAAGGGAAGAGGGATAACCAATGAGAGAGTAGCTGTTAGGCTTTTGGACGGGCACATGTCACTCTTATTTCCCAGGAGGAAGAAGAATTAACCAACGTCTCAGCCACCCACCGAAAACATGTATAGGTTCTGAACCAAAATATTGGACTTGAGTTCAGCTCACAAAAGACGAGTAAAAAAATGGAGCTGAGGGGCACACAATTCACAAACTGGCAGAGTAATAAAGGCAACTATCGTCCAAAACTCTGTTGAGGGAAGGACAAGAGGCGTACTTGAAAGCGAGGCAGAAGACCAGGAAACAGATTTCAAGAGGTACGTTGGAATCGCATTTAAATCACAGAAAGAGGGTCACAACATCGACAATGATTCACTTGACCAAAAAGGGCGTATGCGTTTTCTCCTGAATATATTCATGAGAAAGCGCATACGCCCTTTTTGGCCAGCAAGCAACAGGGCAATGCAAATCTGCACTACAAAAAAGTATCACTTCCCAGCGGTCAAAAGGAACATCCACAAAATGGGTAAAAACCAGAAAGGCAAGACAGGCCCTGGAGAACAGGGAGCCTTGTTATGCTGAGGGGCGGCATGTTAATTGCCAACTGCCTCTCTGGAGGAGTGCATTGTGTTCCCTAAAACAAGGAAACAACAGAGCTACAGAGCCAAGGGCACTTCCAGTCTAGGGAATATACCTTGGGAAAACTGAAAATCAATAAGACAGAACCACCCCAAAATTTAGGGCTGCACTGCTTACAAGAACCTCATCTTGGGTACACCTTAAATATCCCAGGAAAGATAAAAATGGTTCAAAAAATTGTGGTACTTACGTATGATGGAATATCCCTCAGCCATGAAATCAATGTCATAAGACCAGTAGCAGCAAAATGAGTGGATTCAGGTACGATGATTCTAAGTGAAATAAGTCACACAGAAAAAGAAACTTATCATAAGATATCACTTATGAAGATCCTGTAAACATGGCTACACATGAACTGAGTTAGGAAAGAGAACAGAGTCTCACATTTAGAAAACACTCTTTTGCCTGCTTAAGGGGAAAGGAGAGGTGGGGTGATGCATAAAACCAGAGTTTGATATAAGCACAGGTACCGTTCCAAAAACCAACTATGGAATAGATAAGTCCTACACCTTCCTCAGTGAAAGGGACTCAAAACCCCATATTTCCCTCAGAGGAATATATCTGACTAGTAAGAATCTTAAACCTATGTATTGATATGTCTCCGTAAGGGAATCAAGTGTTTCTAGACTGGCATAAACATTCAAATACAAAACAAAAAAAACAGGGAAATTCATTACAAATCCTTCAGGGGCTCTGATGAAACCTGGAATGACCCTACCTACAATGAGAACTGGCTGTGGCATAAAGCTGGACACTTGAGACTGAGAGTTTTGGTGAGACTGGGTGAGCAAATGCAAACGCTTTAAAGCAATAATGTGTGGCACCCATTCCATGGGTCCCAACTCTCCATGTGTAAGGGAATATTACTACAGCCATAACATTTACGGGAAACCTAGAGAATGGACACACTGTGAATACGAAAGGTCTCTAAAACTCAACTTATAGTCCTTCTCATTGTGCGCCAGTTTGAATTTGCAACTGCTTTACTATCAATCTCCCAACTTGGAGTGATAGCCTGTAAAACCTCCTGGTTCGCACAGGTTGCCAATTTGGCAGAGGATGAAAGGGAAGAGGGAGAACCATTGAGAGAGTAGCTGTTAGGCATTTGGACGGGTATATGTCACTTTAATTGCCCGGCAGGAAGTAGAATTAACCAATGTCTCAGCTACCTGCCAGGAACCAGTATAGGTTTTGAACCATAGATTTGGATTTGCGGTCAGCTCACAAAAACGAGTTGAAAAATGGAGCTCAGGGGCACAGCAATTTACAAACTGGCAGAGTAATAGAGGAAAACTATCGTCCAAAAATCTTTTGAGGGAAGGCAGAGAGGCGGACTTTAAAACGAGGCAGAATAGCAGGAAACAGATTTCAAGAGGTACGTTGGAATTGCCTTTAATGCACAGGAAGAGGGGCACAACTTAGACAATGATGCACTTGGACAAAAAGGGCGTATTCGTTTTCTCCTGAATATATTCATGAGAAAACGCATACGCCCTTTTTGGCCAGCAAGCAAGCGGGCAATGCAAATCTGCACTACAAGAAAGTATCACTTCCCAGCGGTCAAAAGGAATATCCACAAAATGGGTAAAAACCAGAAAGGCAAGACAGGCCCTGGAGAACAGGGAGCCTTGTTATGCTGATGGGTGGCATGTTAATTGCCAACTGCCTCTCTGGAGGAGTGCATCGTGTTCCCTAAAACAAGGAAACAACAGAGCTACAGAGCCAAGGGCACTTGCAGTCTAGGGAATATACCTTGGGAAAACTGAAAATCAATAAGACAGAACCACCCCAAAATTTAAGGATGCACTGCTTACAAAAACCTCAACTTGGGTACACATTAAATATCCCAGGAAAGATTAAAATGGTTCAAAAAATTGTGGTACTTACGTACGATGGAATATCCCTCAGCCATGAAATCAATGTCATAAGACCAGTAGCAGCAAAATGAGTGGATTCAGGTACGATGATTCTAAGTGAAATAAGTCACAAAGAAAAAGAAACTTATCATAAGATATCACTTATGAAGATCCTGTAAACATGGCTACACATGAACTGAGTTAGGAAAGAGAACAGAGTCTCACATTTAGAAAACATTCTTTTGCCTGCTTAAGGGGAAAGGAGAGGTGGGGTGATGCATAAAACCAGAGTTTGATATAAGCAGAGGTACCGTTCCAAAAACCAATTATGGAATAGACAAGACCTACACCTTCCTCAGTGAAAGGGACTCAAAACACCATATTTCCCGCAGAGGAATATATCTAACTAGTAAGAATCTTAAAATCTATGTATTGATATGTCTCCATAAGGGAATCAAGTGTTTCTAGACTGGCATAAACATGGCAGCGAGAATCAGCTCAAACCCACTATAAAAAGGAATTTCCAAACAAAACAAAAAAACAGCGAAATTCTTTACAATTCCTTCAGGGTCTCTGATGACACCTGGAATGACCCTATCTACAATGACAGCTGGATGTAGCATAACACTGGACACATGGTACTGAGAGGATTGGTGAGATTGGGTGAGCAAATGCAGACCCTTTTAAGCAATAATGCATGGCACCCATTCCATGGGTCACAACTCTCAAGGTTGAAGGGAATATTACTAGAGCTATAACATGTATGGGAAACCTAGAGAATGGACACACTGTGAATACAAAAGGTTTGTAAAACTCAACGAATAGTCCCCCTCCTGGTGCTCCAGTTTGACTTTCCAGCAGCTTTACTATCAATCTCCCAACTTGGAGAGACAGCACCTTTAACCTCCTGGTTCAAACAGGTTGCCAATTTGGCAAAGGATGAAAGGGAAGAGGGAGAACCAAAGAGAGAGTAGCTGTTAGGCATTTGGACGGGCACATGTCACTTATTTCCCGGGAGGAAGAAGAATTAACCAAAGTCTCAGCCACCCACCGGGAACCAGTATAGGTCTTGATCCAAAATATGGGACTGGCGTTCAGCTCACTAAAAACCAGTTAAAAAAAGGATCTATAGGGCAGAGCAATTCACAAACTGGCATAGTAATAAAGGACAACTGTCATCGAAAAATCTGTTGAGGGAAGGCAACGAGGCCGACTTGAAAGTGAGGCAGAATAGTAGGAAACAGATTTCAAGAGGTACGTTGGAATCACCTTTAAAGCACAGGAAGAGGGGCACAACTTCGAAAATGATGCACTTGGCCAAAAAGGGCGTATGCATTTTCTCCTGAATATATTCAGCAGAAAACGCATACGCCCTTTTTGGCCAAGGAAGCAAGCGGGCAATGCAAATTTGCACTACAAAGAAGTATCACTTCCCACCGGTCAAAAGGGACATCCACAAAATGGGTAAAAACCAGAAAGACAAGACAGGCTCTGTAGAATAGGGAGCCTTGCTATGCTGATGGGCAGCATGGAAATTGCCAATTGCCTATCTGGAGGAGTGCATTGTGTTCCCTGAAACAAGTAAACAACAGAGCTACAGAGCCAAGGGCACTTCCAGTCTAGGGAATATAACTTGGGAAAACTGAAAATCAATAAGACAGAACCACCCCAAAATTTAGGGCTGCACTGCTTACAAGAACCTCATCTTGGGTACACCTTAAATATCCCAGGAAAGATAAAAATGGTTCAAAAAATTGTGGTACTTACGTATGATGGAATATCCCTCAGCCATGAAATCAATGTCATAAAACCAGTAGCAGCAAAATGAGTGGATTCAGGTACGATGATTCTAAGTGAAATAAGTCACACAGAAAAAAAAATTATCATAAGAT
Source organism: Mesoplodon mirus (assembly GCF_964341445.2). Classification (NCBI taxonomy): domain Eukaryota; kingdom Metazoa; phylum Chordata; class Mammalia; order Artiodactyla; family Ziphiidae; genus Mesoplodon; species Mesoplodon mirus. Next base: position 1,178,230 of record NW_028295720.1, read on the forward strand.
ATCACTTATGAAGATCCTGTAAACATGGCTACACATGAACTGTGTTAGGAAAGAGAACAGAGTCTCACATTTAGAAAACACTCTTATGCCAGCTTAAGGGGGAAGGAGAGGTGGGGTGATGCATAAAACCAGAGATTGATATAAGCACAGGTACCGTTCCAAAAACCAACTATGGAATAGACAAGACCTACACCTTCCTCAGTGAAAGGGACTCAAAACCCCATATTTCCCGCAGAGGAATATATCTGACTAGTAAGAATCTTAAAACCTATGTATTGATATGTCTCCCTAAGGGAATCAAGTGTTTCTAGACTGGCATAAACATGGCAGTGAGAATCAGCTCAAACCCACTATAAAAAGTAATTTCAAAAACAAAACATAAAAACAGGGAAATTCTTTATAATTCATTCAGGGTCTGTGATGAAACCTGGAATGACCCTATCTACAACAACAGCTGGATGTGGCAAAAGGCTGGACACATGGGACTGAAAGGATTGGTGAGATTGGGTGAGCAAATGCAGACCCTTTAAAGCAATAATGCATGGCACCCATTCCATGTGTCCCAACTCTCCAGGTAGAAGGGAATATTACTATAGCTATAACATGTAAGGGAAACCTAAGAATGGACACACTGTGAATACGAAAGGTTTCTAAAACTCAACGAATATTCCCTCTCCTTGTGCGCCAGTTTGACTTTCCAACTGCTTTACTATCAATCTCCCAACTTGGAGAGACAGCACCTTTAAACTCCTGGTTCGCACAGGTTGCCAATTTGGCAAAGGATGAAAGGGAAGAGGGATAACCAATGAGAGAGTAGCTGTTAGGCTTTTGGACGGGCACATGTCACTCTTATTTCCCAGGAGGAAGAAGAATTAACCAACGTCTCAGCCACCCACCGAAAACATGTATAGGTTCTGAACCAAAATATTGGACTTGAGTTCAGCTCACAAAAGACGAGTAAAAAAATGGAGCTGAGGGGCACAGCAATTCACAAACTGGCAGAGTAATAAAGGCAACTATCGTCCAAAACTCTGTTGAGGGAAGGACAAGAGGCGTACTTGAAAGCGAGGCAGAAGACCAGGAAACAGATTTCAAGAGGTACGTTGGAATCGCATTTAAATCACAGAAAGAGGGTCACAACATCGACAATGATTCACTTGACCAAAAAGGGCGTATGCGTTTTCTCCTGAATATATTCATGAGAAAGCGCATACGCCCTTTTTGGCCAGCAAGCAACAGGGCAATGCAAATCTGCACTACAAAAAAGTATCACTTCCCAGCGGTCAAAAGGAACATCCACAAAATGGGTAAAAACCAGAAAGGCAAGACAGGCCCTGGAGAACAGGGAGCCTTGTTATGCTGAGGGGCGGCATGTTAATTGCCAACTGCCTCTCTGGAGGAGTGCATTGTGTTCCCTAAAACAAGGAAACAACAGAGCTACAGAGCCAAGGGCACTTCCAGTCTAGGGAATATACCTTGGGAAAACTGAAAATCAATAAGACAGAACCACCCCAAAATTTAGGGCTGCACTGCTTACAAGAACCTCATCTTGGGTACACCTTAAATATCCCAGGAAAGATAAAAATGGTTCAAAAAATTGTGGTACTTACGTATGATGGAATATCCCTCAGCCATGAAATCAATGTCATAAGACCAGTAGCAGCAAAATGAGTGGATTCAGGTACGATGATTCTAAGTGAAATAAGTCACACAGAAAAAGAAACTTATCATAAGATATCACTTATGAAGATCCTGTAAACATGGCTACACATGAACTGAGTTAGGAAAGAGAACAGAGTCTCACATTTAGAAAACACTCTTTTGCCTGCTTAAGGGGAAAGGAGAGGTGGGGTGATGCATAAAACCAGAGTTTGATATAAGCACAGGTACCGTTCCAAAAACCAACTATGGAATAGATAAGTCCTACACCTTCCTCAGTGAAAGGGACTCAAAACCCCATATTTCCCTCAGAGGAATATATCTGACTAGTAAGAATCTTAAACCTATGTATTGATATGTCTCCGTAAGGGAATCAAGTGTTTCTAGACTGGCATAAACATTCAAATACAAAACAAAAAAAACAGGGAAATTCATTACAAATCCTTCAGGGGCTCTGATGAAACCTGGAATGACCCTACCTACAATGAGAACTGGCTGTGGCATAAAGCTGGACACTTGAGACTGAGAGTTTTGGTGAGACTGGGTGAGCAAATGCAAACGCTTTAAAGCAATAATGTGTGGCACCCATTCCATGGGTCCCAACTCTCCATGTGTAAGGGAATATTACTACAGCCATAACATTTACGGGAAACCTAGAGAATGGACACACTGTGAATACGAAAGGTCTCTAAAACTCAACTTATAGTCCTTCTCATTGTGCGCCAGTTTGAATTTGCAACTGCTTTACTATCAATCTCCCAACTTGGAGTGATAGCCTGTAAAACCTCCTGGTTCGCACAGGTTGCCAATTTGGCAGAGGATGAAAGGGAAGAGGGAGAACCATTGAGAGAGTAGCTGTTAGGCATTTGGACGGGTATATGTCACTTTAATTGCCCGGCAGGAAGTAGAATTAACCAATGTCTCAGCTACCTGCCAGGAACCAGTATAGGTTTTGAACCATAGATTTGGATTTGCGGTCAGCTCACAAAAACGAGTTGAAAAATGGAGCTCAGGGGCACAGCAATTTACAAACTGGCAGAGTAATAGAGGAAAACTATCGTCCAAAAATCTTTTGAGGGAAGGCAGAGAGGCGGACATTAAAATGAGGCAGAATAGCAGGAAACAGATTTCAAGAGGTACGTTGGAATTGCCTTTAATGCACAGGAAGAGGGGCACAACTTAGACAATGATGCACTTGGACAAAAAGGGCGTATTCGTTTTCTCCTGAATATATTCATGAGAAAACGCATACGCCCTTTTTGGCCAGCAAGCAAGCGGGCAACGCAAATCTGCACTACAAGAAAGTATCACTTCCCAGCGGTCAAAAGGAATATCCACAAAATGGGTAAAAACCAGAAAGGCAAGACAGGCCCTGGAGAACAGGGAGCCTTGTTATGCTGATGGGTGGCATGTTAATTGCCAACTGCCTCTCTGGAGGAGTGCATCGTGTTCCCTAAAACAAGGAAACAACAGAGCTACAGAGCCAAGGGCACTTCCAGTCTAGGGAATATACCTTGGGAAAACTGAAAATCAATAAGACAGAACCACCCCAAAATTTAAGGATGCACTGCTTACAAAAACCTCAACTTGGGTACACATTAAATATCCCAGGAAAGATTAAAATGGTTCAAAAAATTGTGGTACTTACGTACGATGGAATATCCCTCAGCCATGAAATCAATGTCATAAGACCAGTAGCAGCAAAATGAGTGGATTCAGGTACGATGATTCTAAGTGAAATAAGTCACAAAGAAAAAGAAACTTATCATAAGATATCACTTATGAAGATCCTGTAAACATGGCTACACATGAACTGAGTTAGGAAAGAGAACAGAGTCTCACATTTAGAAAACACTCTTTTGCCTGCTTAAGGGGAAAGGAGAGGTGGGGTGATGCATAAAACCAGAGTTTGATATAAGCAGAGGTACCGTTCCAAAAACCAATTATGGAATAGACAAGACCTACACCTTCCTCAGTGAAAGGGACTCAAAACACCATATTTCCCGCAGAGGAATATATCTAACTAGTAAGAATCTTAAAATCTATGTATTGATATGTCTCCATAAGGGAATCAAGTGTTTCTAGACTGGCATAAACATGGCAGCGAGAATCAGCTCAAACCCACTATAAAAAGGAATTTCCAAACAAAACAAAAAAACAGCGAAATTCTTTACAATTCCTTCAGGGTCTCTGATGACACCTGGAATGACCCTATCTACAATGACAGCTGGATGTAGCATAACACTGGACACATGGTACTGAGAGGATTGGTGAGATTGGGTGAGCAAATGCAGACCCTTTTAAGCAATAATGCATGGCACCCATTCCATGGGTCACAACTCTCAAGGTTGAAGGGAATATTACTAGAGCTATAACATGTATGGGAAACCTAGAGAATGGACACACTGTGAATACAAAAGGTTTGTAAAACTCAACGAATAGTCCCCCTCCTGGTGCTCCAGTTTGACTTTCCAGCAGCTTTACTATCAATCTCCCAACTTGGAGAGACAGCACCTTTAACCTCCTGGTTCAAACAGGTTGCCAATTTGGCAAAGGATGAAAGGGAAGAGGGAGAACCAAAGAGAGAGTAGCTGTTAGGCATTTGGACGGGCACATGTCACTTATTTCCCGGGAGGAAGAAGAATTAACCAAAGTCTCAGCCACCCACCGGGAACCAGTATAGGTCTTGATCCAAAATATGGGACTGGCGTTCAGCTCACTAAAAACCAGTTAAAAAAAGGATCTATAGGGCAGAGCAATTCACAAACTGGCATAGTAATAAAGGACAACTGTCATCGAAAAATCTGTTGAGGGAAGGCAACGAGGCCGACTTGAAAGTGAGGCAGAATAGTAGGAAACAGATTTCAAGAGGTACGTTGGAATCACCTTTAAAGCACAGGAAGAGGGGCACAACTTCGAAAATGATGCACTTGGCCAAAAAGGGCGTATGCATTTTCTCCTGAATATATTCAGCAGAAAACGCATACGCCCTTTTTGGCCAAGGAAGCAAGCGGGCAATGCAAATTTGCACTACAAAGAAGTATCACTTCCCACCGGTCAAAAGGGACATCCACAAAATGGGTAAAAACCAGAAAGACAAGACAGGCTCTGTAGAATAGGGAGCCTTGCTATGCTGATGGGCAGCATGGAAATTGCCAATTGCCTATCTGGAGGAGTGCATTGTGTTCCCTGAAACAAGTAAACAACAGAGCTACAGAGCCAAGGGCACTTCCAGTCTAGGGAATATAACTTGGGAAAACTGAAAATCAATAAGACAGAACCACCCCAAAATTTAGGGCTGCACTGCTTACAAGAACCTCATCTTGGGTACACCTTAAATATCCCAGGAAAGATAAAAATGGTTCAAAAAATTGTGGTACTTACGTATGATGGAATATCCCTCAGCCATGAAATCAATGTCATAAAACCAGTAGCAGCAAAATGAGTGGATTCAGGTACGATGATTCTAAGTGAAATAAGTCACACAGAAAAAAAAAATTATCATAAGATATCACTTATGAAGATCCTGTAAACATGGCTACACATGAACTGTGTTAGGAAAGAGAACAGAGTCTCACATTTAGAAAACACTCTTATGCCAGCTTAAGGGGGAAGGAGAGGTGGGGTGATGCATAAAACCAGAGATTGATATAAGCACAGGTACCGTTCCAAAAACCAACTATGAATAGACAAGACCTACACCTTCCTCAGTGAAAGGGACTCAAAACCCCATATTTCCCGCAGAGGAATATATCTGACTAGTAAGAATCTTAAAACCTATGTATTGATATGTCTCCCTAAGGGAATCAAGTGTTTCTAGACTGGCATAAACATGGCAGTGAGAATCAGCTCAAACCCACTATAAAAAGTAATTTCAAAAACAAAACATAAAAACAGGGAAATTCTTTATAATTCATTCAGGGTCTGTGATGAAACCTGGAATGACCCTATCTACAACAACAGCTGGATGTGGCAAAAGGCTGGACACATGGGACTGAAAGGATTGGTGAGATTGGGTGAGCAAATGCAGACCCTTTAAAGCAATAATGCATGGCACCCATTCCATGTGTCCCAACTCTCCAGGTAGAAGGGAATATTACTATAGCTATAACATGTAAGGGAAACCTAAGAATGGACACACTGTGAATACGAAAGGTTTCTAAAACTCAACGAATATTCCCTCTCCTTGTGCGCCAGTTTGACTTTCCAACTGCTTTACTATCAATCTCCCAACTTGGAGAGACAGCACCTTTAAACTCCTGGTTCGCACAGGTTGCCAATTTGGCAAAGGATGAAAGGGAAGAGGGATAACCAATGAGAGAGTAGCTGTTAGGCTTTTGGACGGGCACATGTCACTCTTATTTCCCAGGAGGAAGAAGAATTAACCAACGTCTCAGCCACCCACCGAAAACATGTATAGGTTCTGAACCAAAATATTGGACTTGAGTTCAGCTCACAAAAGACGAGTAAAAAAATGGAGCTGAGGGGCACAGCAATTCACAAACTGGCAGAGTAATAAAGGCAACTATCGTCCAAAACTCTGTTGAGGGAAGGACAAGAGGCGTACTTGAAAGCGAGGCAGAAGACCGGGAAACAGATTTCAAGAGGTACGTTGGAATCGCATTTAAATCACAGAAAGAGGGTCAAAACATCGACAATGATTCACTTGACCAAAAAGGGCGTATGCGTTTTCTCCTGAATATATTCATGAGAAAGCGCATACGCCCTTTTTGGCCAGCAAGCAACAGGGCAATGCAAATCTGCACTACAAAAAAGTATCACTTCCCAGCGGTCAAAAGGAACATCCACAAAATGGGTAAAAACCAGAAAGGCAAGACAGGCCCTGGAGAACAGGGAGCCTTGTTATGCTGAGGGGCGGCATGTTAATTGCCAACTGCCTCTCTGGAGGAGTGCATCGTGTTCCCTAAAACAAGGAAACAACAGAGCTACAGAGCCAAGGGCACTTCCAGTCTAGGGAATATACCTTGGGAAAACTGAAAATCAATAAGACAGAACCACCCCAAAATTTAGGGCTGCACTGCTTACAAGAACCTCATCTTGGGTACACCTTAAATATCCCAGGAAAGATAAAAATGGTTCAAAAAATTGTGGTACTTACGTATGATGGAATATCCCTCAGCCATGAAATCAATGTCATAAGACCAGTAGCAGCAAAATGAGTGGATTCAGGTACGATGATTCTAAGTGAAATAAGTCACACAGAAAAAGAAACTTATCATAAGATATCACTTATGAAGATCCTGTAAACATGGCTACACATGAACTGAGTTAGGAAAGAGAACAGAGTCTCACATTTAGAAAACACTCTTTTGCCTGCTTAAGGGGAAAGGAGAGGTGGGGTGATGCATAAAACCAGAGTTTGATATAAGCACAGTTACCGTTCCAAAAACCAACTATGGAATAGATAAGTCCTACACCTTCCTCAGTGAAAGGGACTCAAAACCCCATATTTCCCTCAGAGGAATATATCTGACTAGTAAGAATCTTAAACCTATGTATTGATATGTCTCCGTAAGGGAATCAAGTGTTTCTAGACTGGCATAAACATTCAAATACAAAAAAAAAAAAAAAACAGGGAAATTCATTACAATTCCTTCAGGGGCTCTGATGAAACCTGGAATGACCATACGTACAATGAGAACTGGCTATGGCATAAAGCTGGACACTTGAGACTGAGAGTTTTGGTGAGACTGGGTGAGCAAATGCAAACGCTTTAAAGCAATAATGTGTGGCACCCATTCCATGGGTCCCAACTTTCCATGTGTAAGGGAATATTACTACAGCCATAACATTTACGGGAAACCTAGAGAATGGACACACTGTGAATACGAAAGGTCTCTAAAACTCAACTTATAGTCCTTCTCATTGTGCGCCAGTTTGAATTTGCAACTGCTTTACTATCAATCTCCCAACTTGGAGTGATAGCCTGTAAAACCTCCTGGTTCGCACAGGTTGCCAATTTGGCAGAGGATGAAAGGGAAGAGGGAGAACCATTGAGAGAGTAGCTGTTAGGCATTTGGACGGGTATATGTCACTTTAATTGCCCGGCAGGAAGTAGAATTAACCAATGTCTCAGCTACCTGCCGGGAACCAGTATAGGTTTTGAACCATAGATTTGGATTTGCGGTCAGCTCACAAAAACGAGTTGAAAAATGGAGCTCAGGGGCACAGCAATTTACAAACTGGCAGAGTAATAGAGGAAAACTATCGTCCAAAAATCTTTTGAGGGAAGGCAGAGAGGCGGACTTTAAAACGAGGCAGAATAGCAGGAAACAGATTTCAAGAGGTACGTTGGAATTGCCTTTAATGCACAGGAAGAGGGGCACAACTTAGACAATGATGCACTTGGACAAAAAGGGCGTATACGTTTTCTCCTGAATATATTCATGAGAAAACGCATACGCCCTTTTTGGCCAGCAAGCAAGCGGGCAATGCAAATCTGCACTACAAAAAAGTATCACTTCCCAGCGGTCAAAAGGAACATCCACAAAATGGGTAAAAACCAGAAAGGCAAGACAGGCCCTGGAGAACAGGGAGCCTTGTTATGCTGATGGGTGGCATGTTAATTGCCAACTGCCCCTCTGGAGGAGTGCATTGTGTTCCCTAAAACAAGGAAACAACAGAGCTACAGAGCCAAGGGCACTTCCAGTCTAGGGAATATACCTTGGGAAAACTGAAAATCAATAAGACAGTACTACCCCAAAATTTAGGGCTGCACTGCTTACAATAACCTCATCTTGGGTACACCTTAAATATCCCAGGAAAGATAAAAATGGTTCAAAAAATTGTGGTACTTACGTACGATGGAATATCCCTCAGCCATGAAATCAATGTCATAAGACCAGTAGCAGCAAAATGAGTGGATTCAGGTACGATGATTCTAAGTGAAATAAGTCACAAAGAAAAAGAAACTTATCATAAGATATCACTTATGAAGATCCTGTAAACATGGCTACACATGAACTGAGTTAGGAAAGAGAACAGAGTCTCACATTTAGAAAACACTCTTTTGCCTGCTTAAGGGGAAAGGAGAGGTGGGGTGATGCATAAAACCAGAGTTTGATATAAGCACAGGTACCGTTCCAAAAACCAACTATGGAATAGATAAGTCCTACACCTTCCTCAGTGAAAGGGACTCAAAACCCCATATTTCCCTCAGAGGAATATATCTGACTAGTAAGAATCTTAAACCTATGTATTGATATGTCTCCGTAAGGGAATCAAGTGTTTCTAGACTGGCATAAACATGGCAGAGAAAATCAGCTCAATCCCACTATAAGTAAGAATTTCAAAAACAAAACATAAAAAGAGGGAAATTCTTTACAATTCCTTCAGGGTCTCTGATGACACCTGGAATGACCCTATCTACAACGACTGCTGGATGTAGCATAATGCTGGACACATGGGACTGAAAGGATTGGTGAGATTGGGTGAGCAAATGCAGACCCCTTAAAGCAATAATGCATGGCCCCCATTCCATGGGTCCCAAATCTCAAGGTTGAAGGTAATGTTACAATAGCTATAACATGTATGGGAAACCTAGAGAATGGACAAACTGTGAATACGAAAGTTTTCTAAAACTCAACGAATAGTCCCTCTCCTTGTGCTCCAGTTTGACTTTCCAACTGCTTTACTATCAATCTCCCAACTTGGAGAGACAGCACCTTTAAACTCCTGTTTCGCACCGGTTGCCAATTTGGCAAAGGATGAAAGGGAAGAGGGAGAACCAATGAGAGAGTAGCTGTTAGGCATTTGGAAGGGCACATGTCACTCTTATTTCCTGGGAGGAAGAAGAATTAACTAAAGTCTCAGCCACCCACCGGGAACCGGTATAGGTCATCAACCAAAATTTTGCAGTTGCGTTCAGCTCACAAAAAACGAGTTGAAAAATGGAGCTCAGGGGCACAGCAATTCAAAAAACTGGCAGAGTAATAAAGGACATCTATCCTCCAAAAAATCTGTTAAGGGAAGTCAACGAGGCGGCCTTCAAAGCGAGGCAGAATAGCAGGAAACAGATTTCAAGTGGTTCGTTGGAATCACCTGTAAAGCACAGGAAGAGGGGCACAACTTCGAAAATGATGCACTTTGCCAAAAAGGGCATATGCGTTTTCTCCTGAATATATTCAGGCGAAAACGCATACGCCCTTTTTGGCCAAGCAAGCAAGTGGGCAATGCAAATCTGCACAGCAAAGTTGTATCACTGCCCACCGGTCAAAAGGGACATCCACAAAATGTGTAAAAACAAGAAATCCTACAGAGGCCCTGGAGAACATGGAGCCTTGTTATGCTGATGGGCGGGATGTAAATTGCCAACTGCCTCTCTGGAGGAGTGCATCGTGTTCCCTAAAACAAGTAAACAAGAGAGCTACAGAGCCAAGGGCACTACCAGTCTAGGGAATATACTTTGGGAAAACTGAAAATCAATAAGACAGAGCCACCCCAAAATTTAGGGCTGCACTGCTTACAAGAATCTCAAATTGGGTACTCTATAAATATCCCAGGATAGATAAAAATGGTTCAAAAAATTGTGGTACTATTGTACGATGGATTATCCCTCAGCCATGAAATCAATGTCATAATGCCAGTAACAGGAAAATGAGTGGATTCAGGTACGATAATTCTAAGTGAAATAAGTCACACAGAAAATCAAACTTATCATAAGATAGCACTTATGAATTTTCTGTAACATGGCTACACATGAACTGAGTTAGGAAAGGGAAGAGAGTCTCACATTTAGAAAACACACTTATGCCTGCTTAAGGAGGAAGGAGAGGTGGGGTGATGCATAAAATCAGAGTTTGATATTAGTACAAGTACCATTCCAAAATCGAAATACGGAATAGACAAGACCTACACCTTCATCAGTGAAAGGGACTCAAAACCCAATATTCTGCGCAGTGGAATATATCTGACTAGTAAGAATCTTAAAACCTCTGTATTGATATGTCACCGTAAGGGAATCAAGTGTGTCTACACTGGCAAAAACATGGCAGTGAGAATCAGCTCAATCCCACTATAAAAAGGAATTTCAAATACAAAACAAAAAAAACAGGGAAATTCATTACAATTCCTTCAGGGGCTCTGATGAAACCTGGAATGACCCTACCTACAACGAGAGCTGGCTGTGGCATAAAGCTGGACACTTGAGACTGAGAGTTTTGGTGAGACTGGGTGAGCAAATGCAAACGCTTTAAAGCAATAATGTGTGGCACCCATTCCATTGGTCTCAACTCTCCATGTGTAAGGGAATATTACTACAGCCATAACATTTACGGGAAACCTAGAGAATGGACACACTGTGAATACGAAAGGTCTCTAAAACTCAACTTATAGTCCTTCTCCTTGTGCGCCAGTTTGAATTTGCAACTGCTTTACTATCAATCTCCCAACTTGGAGTGATAGCCCGTAAAACCTCCTGGTTCGCACAGGTTGCCAATTTGGCAGAGGATGAAAGGGAAGAGGGAGAACCATTGAGAGAGTAGCTGTTAGGCATTTGGACGGGTATATGTCACTTTAATTGCCCGGCAGGAAGTAGAATTAACCAATGTCTCAGCTACCTGCCGGGAACCAGTATAGGTTTTGAACCATAGATTTGGATTTGCGGTCAGCTCACAAAAACGAGTTGAAAAATGGAGCTCAGGGGCACAGCAATTTACAAACTGGCAGAGTAATAGAGGAAAACTATCGTCCAAAAATATTTTCAGGGAAGGCAGAGAGGCGGACTTTAAAACGAGGCAGAATAGCAGGAAACAGATTTCAAGAGGTACGTTGGAATTGCCTTTAATGCACAGGAAGAGGGGCACAACTTAGACAATGATGCACTTGGAAAAAAAGGGCGTATTCGTTTTCTCCTGAATATATTCATGAGAAAACGCATAGGCCCTTTTTGGCCAGCAAGCAAGCGGGCAATGCAAATCTGCACTACAAAAAAGTATCACTTCCCAGCGGTCAAAAGGAACATCCACAAAATGGGTAAAAACCAGAAAGGCTAGACAGGCCCTGGAGAACAGGGAGCCTTGTTATGCTGATGGGTGGCATGTTAATTGCCAACTGCCTCTCTGGAGGAGTGCATTGTGTTCCCTAAAACAAGGAAACAACAGAGCTACAGAGTCAAGGGCACTTCCAGTCTAGGGAATATACCTTGGGAAAACTGAAAATCAATAAGACAGTACCACCCCAAAATTTAGGGCTGCACTGCTTACAAGAACCTCATCTTGGGTACACCTTAAATATCCCAGGAAAGATAAAAATGGTTCAAAAAATTGTGGTACTTACGTATGATGGAATATCCCTCAGCCATGAAATCAATGTCATAAGACCAGTAGCAGCAAAATGAGTGGATTCAGGTACGATGATTCTAAGTGAAATAAGTCACACAGAAAAAGAAACTTATCATAAGATATCACTTATGAAGATCCTGTAAACATGGCTACACATGAACTGAGTTAGGAAAGAGAACAGAGTCTCACATTTAGAAAACACTCTTTTGCCTGCTTAAGGGGAAAGGAGAGGTGGGGTGATGCATAAAACCAGAGTTTGATATAAGCACAGGTACCGTTCCAAAAACCAACTATGGAATAGATAAGTCCTACACCTTCCTCAGTGAAAGGGACTCAAAACACCATATTTCCCTCAGAGGAATATATCTGACTAGTAAGAATCTTAAACCTATGTATTGATATGTCTCCGTAAGGGAATCAAGTGTTTCTAGACTGGCATAAACATGGCAGCGAGAATCAGCTCAATCCCACTATAAGTAAGAATTTCAAAAACAAAACATAAAAAGAGGGAAATTCTTTACAATTCCTTCAGGGTCTCTGATGACACCTGGAATGACCCTATCTACAACGACTGCTGGATGTAGCATAATGCTGGACACATGGGACTGAAAGGATTGGTGAGATTGGGTGAGCAAATGCAGACCCTGTAAAGCAATAATGCATGGCACCCATTCCATGGGTCCCAAATCTCAAGGTTGTAGGTAATGTTACGATAGCTATAACATGTATGGTAAACCTAGAGAATGGACAAACTGTGAATACGAAAGTTTTCTAAAACTCAACGAATAGTCCCTCTCCTTGTGCTCCAGTTTGACTTTCCAACTGCTTTACTATCAATCTCCCAACTTGGAGAGACAGCACCTTTAACCTCCTGTTTCGCACCGGTTGCCAATTTGGCAAAGGATGAAAGGGAAGAGGGAGAACCAATGAGAGAGTAGCTGTTAGGCATTTGGAAGGGCACATGTCACTCTTATTTCCTGGGAGGAAGAATAATTAACTAAAGTCTCAGCCACCCACCGGGAACCGGTATAGGTCGTCAACCAAAATTTTGCACTTGCGTTCAGCTCACAAAAAACGTGTTAAAAAGTGGAGCTCAGGGGCACAGCAATTCACAAACTGGCAGAGTAATAAATGGCAACTGTCGTCCAACTATCTGTTGAGCGAAGGCAACTAGGCGGACTTGAAAGTGAGGCAGAATAGCAGGAAACAGATTTCAAGAGGTACGTAGGAATCGCCTTTAAAGCACAGGAAGAGGGGCACAACTTTGACTATGATGCACTTGGCCAAAAAGGGCGTAGGCGTTTTCTCCTGAATATATTCAGGAGAAAACGCCTTCGCCCTTTTTGGCCAAGCAAGCAAGTGGGCAATGGAAATCTGCACTAGAAAGAAGTATCACTTCCCACCAGTCAAAACGGACATCCACAAAATGGGTAAAAACCAGAAAGGCAAGAGAGGGCCTGGAGAACAGGGAGCCTTATTATGCTGATGGGCAGGATGTAAATTGTCCACTGCCACTCTGGAGGAGTGCATTGTGTTCCCTAAAACAAGTAAACAACAGAGCTACAGAGCCAAGTGCACTTCCAGTCTAGGGAATATACCTTGGGAAAACTGAAAATCAATAAGACAGAGCCACCCCAAAATTTAGGGCTGCACTGCTTACAAGAACCTCAACTTTTGTACATCTTAAATATCCCAGGAAATATAAAAATGGTTCAAAAAATTGTGGTACTTACGTACGATGGAATATCCCTCAGCCATGAAATAAATGTCACAAAATCAGTAGCAGCAAAATGAGTGGATTCAGGTACGATGATTCTAAGTGAAATAAGTCCCACAGAAAAAGAAACGTATCATAAGATATCACTTATGAAGATCCTGTAAACATGGCTACACATTAAGTGAGTTCATAAAGAGAACAGAGTCTCACATTTAGAAAACACTCTTATGCCTGCTTAAGGGGGAAGGCGCGGTGGGGTGATGCATAAAACCAGAGTTTGATATAAGCACAGGTACCGTTCCAAAAACCAACTATGGAATAGACAAGACCTACAACTTCCTCAGTGAAAGGGACTCAAAACCCCATATTTCCCGCAGAGGAATATATCTGACTAGTAAGAATCTTAAAACCTATGTATTGATATGTCTCCATAAGGGAATCAAGTGTTTCTAGACTGGCATAAACATGGCAGCGAAAATCAGCTCAAACCCACTATAAAAAGGAATTTCAAAAACAAAACATAAAAAGAGGGAAATTCTTTACAATTCCTTCAGGGTCTCTGATGAAACCTGGAATGACGCTATCTACAACAACAGCTGGAGGTGGCATAAGGCAGGACACATGGGACTGCGAGGATTGGTAAGACTGGGAGAGCAAATGCAGACCCTTTAAAGCAATAATGCATGGCACCCATTCCATGTGTCCCAACTCTCCAGGTGGAAGGGAATATTACTATAGCTATAACATGTACGGGAAACCTAGAGTATGGACACACTGTGAATACAAAAGGTCTCTAAAACTCAACGAATAGATCCTCTCGTGGTGCTACGCTTTGACTTTCGAACTGCTTTACTATCAATCTCCCAACTTATAGAGACAGCCCCATTAGCCTCCTGGTTTGCACAGGTTGCCAATTTGGCAGAGGATGAAAGGGAAGAGGGAGAACCAATGAAAGAGTAGCTGTTAGGCATTTGGACGGGCACATGTCACTCTTATTTCCCAGGAGGAAGAAGAATTAACTAAAGTCTCAGCCACCCACCGGGAACCAGTAAAAGTCCTGAACCAAAATATTGGACTTGCGTTCAGCTCACAAAAAACGAGTTAAATAATTGAGCTCAGGGACAAAGCAATTCACAAACTGGCAGAGTAATAAAGGGCAACTACCATCCAAAAATCTGTTGAGGGAAGGCAACTAGGCGGACTTGAAATCGAGGCAGAATAGCAGGAAAGAGATTTCAAGGGGTACGTAGGAATCGACTTTAAAGAACAGGAAGAGGGGCACAATTTCGACAAAGATGCACTTGGTCACAAAGGGCATATGCTTTTTCTCCTGAATATATTCAGGAGAAAACGCATACGCCCTTTTTGGCCAAGCAAGCAAGTGGGCAATGCAAACTGCAGCACAAAGGAGTATCACTTCCCACTGGTCAAAAGGGACATCCACACAATGGGTAAAAACCAGAAAGGCAAGACAGGCCCTGGAGAACAGGGAGCATTTTTGTTCTGATGGGCCAGATGTAAATTGTCAACTGCCTCTCTGGAGGAGTGCATCGTGTTCCCTAAAACAAGTAAACAACAGAGCTACAGAGCCAAGGGCACTTCCAGTCTACGGAATATACCTTGGGAAAACTGAAAATCAATAAGACACAGCCACCCCAAAATTTAAGGCTGCACTGCTTACAAAAACCTCAACTTGGGTACACCTTAAATATCCCAGGAAAGATAAAAATGGTTCAAAAACTTGTGGTACTTACGTACGATGGAGTATCCCTCAGCCATGAAATCAATGTCATAAGACCAGTAGCAGCAAAATGAGTGGATTCAGGTACGATGATTCTAAGTGAAATAAGTCACACAGAAATAGAAGCATATCATAAGATATCACTTATGAAGATCCTGTAAACATGGCTACACATGAACTGAGTTAGGAAAGAGAACAGAGTCTCACATTTAGAAAACACTCTTATGCCTGCTTAAGGGTGAAGGAGAGGTGGTGTGATGCATTAAACCAGAGTTTGATATAAGCAGTGGTACCGTTCCAAAAACCAATTATGGAATAGAGAAGACCTACGCCTTCCTCAGTGAAAGGGACTCAAAACACCATATTTCCCGCAGAGTAATATATCTGACTAGTAAGAATCTTAAAACCTATGTATTGATATGTCTCCGTAAGGGAAACATGTTTGTCTAGACTGGCATAAACACGGCAGTGAGAATCAGCTCAAACCCACTATAAAAAGGAATTTCAAAAACAAAACAACAAAATAGGGAAATTCTTTACAATTCCTTCATGGTGTCTGATGAAACCTGGAATGACCCTGTGTACAACGATAGCTGGATGTGTCATAAGGCTGGACACTTGGGACTGAGAGGATTGGTGAATTTGGGTTAGCAAATGCAGACCCTTTAAACAATAATGTGTGGCACCCATTCCATGGTTCCCAACTCTCCATGATGATGGGAATATTACTACAGCTATAACATGTACAGGAAACCAAGAGAATGAACACACAGTGAATACCAAAGTTTTCTAAAACCCAACTAATTGTCCCTCTCCTGGTGCTCCGGTTTGACTTTTCAACTGCTTTCTATCAATCTCCCAACTTGGAGAGACAGAACATTTAACCTCCTGGTTCACACAGGTTGCCAATTTGGCAGAGGATGAAAGGGAAGAGGGAGAACCAATGAGAGAGTAGCTGTTAGGCCTTTGGACGGGCACATGTCACTGTTATATCCCAGGAGGAAGAAGAATTAACCAAAGTATCAGCCACCAACCGTGAACAAGTATAGGTCCTGAGCAAAAATTTTGGACTTGCGGTCAGCTCACAAAAACCGAGTTGAAAAATGGAGCTCAGGGGCACAGCAATTCAAAAAACTGGCAGAGTAATAAAGGACATCTATCCTCCAAAAAATCTGTTAAGGGAAGTCAACGAGGCGGCCTTCAAAGCGAGGCAGAATAGCAGGAAACAGATTTCAAGTGGTTCGTTGGAATCACCTGTAAAGCACAGGAAGAGGGGCACAACTTCGAAAATGATGCACTTTGCCAAAAAGGGCATATGTGTTTTCTCCTGAATATATTCAGGCGAAAACGCATACACCCTTTTTGCCCAAGCAAGCAAGTGGGCAATGCAAATCTGCACAGCAAAGTTGTATCACTGCCCACCGGTCAAAAGGGACATCCACAAAATGTGTAAAAAACAGAAATCCTAGAGAGGCCCTGGAGAACATGGAGCCTTGTTATGCTGATGGGCGGGATGTAAATTGCCAACTGCCTCTCTGGAGGAGTGCATCGTGTTCCCTAAAACAAGTAAACAAGAGAGCTACAGAGCCAAGGGCACTACCAGTCTAGGGAATATACCTTGGGAAAACTGAAAATCAATAAGACAGAGCCACCCCAAAATTTAGGGCTGCACTGCTTACAAGAATCTCAAATTGGGTACTCTATAAATATCCCAGGATAGATAAAAATGGTTCAAAAAATTGTGGTACTATTGTACGATGGATTATCCCTCAGCCATGAAATCAATGTCATAATGCCAGTAACAGGAAAATGAGTGGATTCAGGTACGATGATTCTAAGTGAAATAAGTCACACAGAAAATCAAACTTATCATAAGATAGCACTTATGAATTTTCTGTAACATGGCTACACATGAACTGAGTTAGGAAAGGGAAGAGAGTCTCACATTTAGAAAACACACTTATGCCTGCTTAAGGAGGAAGGAGAGGTGGGGTGATGCATAAAATCAGAGTTTGATAATAGTACAAGTACCATTCCAAAATCGAAATACGGAATAGACAAAACCTACACCTTCATCAGTGAAAGGGACTCAAAACCCAATATTCTGCGCAGTGGAATATATCTGACTAGTAAGAATCTTAAAACCTCTGTATTGATATGTCACCATAAGGGAATCAATTGTGTCTACACTGGCAAAAACATGGCAGTGAGAATCAGCTCAATCCCACTATAAAAAGGAATTTCAAATACAAAACAAAAAAAAACAGGGAAATTCATTACAATTCCTTCAGGGGCTCTGATGAAACCTGGAATGACCCTACCTACAACGAGAGCTGGCTGTGGCATAAAGCTGGACACTTGAGACTGAGAGTTTTGGTGAGACTGGGTGAGCAAATGCAAACGCTTTAAAGCAATAATGTGTGGCACCCATTCCATGGGTCCCAACTCTCCATGTGTAAGGGAATATTACTACAGCCATAACATTTACGGGAAACCTAGAGAATGGACACACTGTGAATACGAAAGGTTTCTAAAACTCAACTTATAGTCCTTCTCCTTGTGCGCCAGTTTGAATTTGCAACTGCTTTACTATCAATCTCCCAACTTGGAGTGATAGCCCGTAAAACCTGGTTCGCACAGGTTGCCAATTTGGCAGAGGATGAAAGGGAAGAGGGAGAACCATTGAGAGAGTAGCTGTTAGGCATTTGGACGGGTATATGTCACTTTAATTGCCCGGCAGGAAGTAGAATTAACTAATGTCTCAGCTACCTGCCGGGAACCAGTATAGGTTTTGAACCATAGTTTTGGATTTGCGGTCAGCTCACAAAAACGAGTTGAAAAATGGAGCTCAGGGGCACAGCAATGTACAAACTGGCAGAGTAATAGAGGAAAACTATCATCCAAAAATCTTTTGAGGGAAGGCAGAGAGGCGGACTTTAAAACGAGGCAGAATAGCAGGAAACAGATTTCAAGAGGTACGTTGGAATTGCCTTTAATGCACAGGAAGAGGGGCACAACTTAGACAATGATGCACTTGGACAAAAAGGGCGTATTCGTTTTCCCCTGAATATATTCATGAGAAAACGCATAGGCCCTTTTTGGCCAGCAAGCAAGCGGGCAATGCAAATCTGCACTACAAAAAAGTATCACTTCCCAGCGGTCAAAAGGAACATCCACAAAATGGGTAAAAACCAGGAAGGCAAGACAGGCCCTGGAGAACAGGGAGCCTTGTTATGCTGATGGGCGGCATGTTAATTGCCAACTGCCTCTCTGGAGGAGTGCATTGTGTTCCCTAAAACAAGGAAAAAACAGAGCTACAGAGCCAAGGGCACTTCCAGTCTAGGGAATATGCCTTGGGAAAACTGAAAATCAATAAGACAGAACCACCCCAAAATTTAGGGCTGCACTGCTTACAAGAACCTCAACTTGGGTACACCTTAAATATCCCAGGAAAGATAAAAATGGTTCAAAAAATTGTGGTACTTACGTATGATGGAATATCCCTCAGCCATGAAATCAATGTCATAAGACCAGTAGAAGCAAAATGAGTGGATACAGGTACGATGATTCTAAGTGAAATAAGTCACACAGAAAAAGAAACTTATCATAAGATATCACTTATGAAGATCCTGTAAACATGGCTACACATGAACTGAGTTAGGAAAGAGAACAGAGTCTCACATTTAGAAAACACTCTTTTGCCTGCTTAAGGGGAAAGGAGAGGTGGGGTGATGCATAAAACCAGAGTTTTATATAAGCACAGGTACCGTTCCAAAAACCAACTATGGAATAGATAAGTCCTACACCTTCCTCAGTGAAAGGGACTCAAAACCCCATATTTCCCTCAGAGGAATATATCTGACGAGTAAGAATCTTAAACCTATGTATTGATATGTCTCCATAAGGGAATCAAGTGTTTCTAGATTGGCATAAACATGGCAGCGAGAATCAGCTCAATCCCACTATAAGTAAGAATTTCAAAAACAAAACATAAAAAGAGGGAAATTCTTTACAATTCCTTCAGGGTCTCTGATGACACCTGGAATGACCCTATCTACAATGACTGCTGGATGTAGCATAATGCTGGACACATGGGACTGAAAGGATTGGTGAGATTGGGTGAGCAAATGCAGACCCTTTAAAGCAATAATGCATGGCACCCATTCCATGGGTCCCAAATCTCAAGGTTGAAGGTAATGTTACGATAGCTATAACATGTATGGGAATCCTAGAGAATGGACAAACTGTGAATACGAAAGTTTTCTAAAACTCAACGAATAGTCCCTCTCCTTGTGCTCCAGTTTGACTTTCCAACTGCTTTACTATCAATCTCCCAACTTGGAGAGACAGCACCTTTAACCTCCTGGTTCGCACCGGTTGCCAATTTGGCAAAGGATGAAAGGGAAGAGGGAGAACCAATGAGAGAGTAGCTGTTAGGCATTTGGAAGGGCACATGTCACTCTTATTTCCTGGGAGGAAGAAGAATTAACTAAAGTCTCAGCCACCCACCGGGAACCGGTATAGGTCGTCAACCAAAATTTTGCACTTGCGTTCAGCTCACAAAAAACGAGTTAAAAAGTTGAGCTCAGGGGCACAGCAATTCACAAACTGGCAGAGTAATAAAGGGCAACTGTCGTCCAACTATCTGTTGAGCAAAGGCAACTAGGCGGACTTGAAAGCGAGGCAGAATAGCAGGAAACAGATTTCCAGAGGTACGTAGGAATTCCCTTTAAAGCACAGGAAGAGGGGCACAACTTTGACTATGATGCACTTGGCCAAAAATGGCGTAGGCGTTTTCTCCTGAATATATTCAGGAGAAAACGCCTACACCCTTTTTGGCCAAGCAAGCAAGTGGGCAATGGAAATCTGCACTAGAAAGAAGTATCACTTCCCACCAGTCAAAACGGACATCCACAAAATGGGTAATAACCAGAAAGGCAAGACAGGGCCTGGAGAACAGGGAGCCTTGTTATGCTGATGGGCAGGATGTAAATTGTCCACTGCCACTCTGGAGGAGTGCATTGTGTTCCCTAAAACAAGTAAACAACAGAGCTACAGAGCCAAGTGCACTTCCAGTCTAGGGAATATACCTTGGGAAAACTGAAAATCAATAAGACAGAGCCACCCCAAAATTTAGGGCTGCACTGCTTACAAGAACCTCAACTTTTGTACATCTTAAATATCCCAGGAAATATAAAAATGGTTCAAAAAATTGTGGTACTTACGTACGATGGAATATCCCTCAGCCATGAAATAAATGTCACAAAACCAGTAGCAGCAAAATGAGTGGATTCAGGTACGATGATTCTAAGTGAAATAAGTCCCACAGAAAAAGAAACGTATCATAAGATATCACTTATGAAGATCCTGTAAACATGGCTACACATGAAGTGAGTTCATAAAGAGAACAGAGTCTCACATTTAGAAAACACTCTTATGCCTGCTTAAGGGGGAAGGTGCGGTGGGGTGATGCATAAAACCAGAGTTTGATATAAGCACAGGTACCGTTCCAAAAACCAACTATGGAATAGACAAGACCTACACCTTCCTCAGTGAAAGGGACTCAAAACCCCATATTTCCCGCAGAGGAATATATCTGACTAGTAAGGATCTTAAAACCTATGTATTGATATGTCTCCATAAGGGAATCAAGTGTTTGTAGACTGGCATAAACATGGCAGCGAAAATCAGCTCAAACCCACTATAAAAAGGAATTTCAAAAACAAAACATAAAAACAGGGAAATTGTTTACAATTCCTTCAGGGTCTCTGATGAAACCTGGAATGACCCTATCTACAACAACAGCTGGATGTAGCATAAGGCAGGACACATGGGACTGAAAGGATTGGTAAGATTGGGAGAGCAAATGCAGACCCTTTAAAGCAATAATACATGGCACACATTCCAATGGTCCCAACTCTCCAGGTTGAAGGGAATATTACTACAGCTATAACATGTACAGGAAACCAAGAGAATGAACACACAGTGAATACCAAAGTTTTCTAAAACCCAACTAATTGTCCCTCTCCTGGTGCTCCGGTTTGACGTTTCAAATGCTTTACTATCAATCTCCCAACTTGGAGAGACAGAACATTTAACCTCCTGGTTCACACAGGTTGCCAGTTTGGCAGAGGATGAAAGGGAAGAGGGAGAACCAATGAGAGAGTAGCTGTTAGGCCTTTGGACGGGCACATGTCACTGTTATATCCCAGGAGGAAGAAGAATTAACCAAAGTATCAGCCACCAACCGTGAACAAGTATAGGTCCTGAGCAAAAATTTTGGACTTGCGGTCAGCTCACAAAAACCGAGTTGAAAAATGGAGCTCAGGGGCACAGCAATTCAAAAAACTGGC